>NC_137779.1:4904937-5504937 GCF_963455305.1 Plecotus auritus | reverse complement strand
TATTTACCTGGGGGAAAATGAAGGTCTGTCAAATGGTAAATGGATAAGCAATATATACTAGAGGGCCGGTGCACGAAATTCGTGCATGGGTGGGGGGTGTGTCCCTCAGCCCAGCCTGCACCCTCTCCAATCTGGGACCCCTCAAGGGATGTCTGACTGCCGCACGCCCCCCTACCGGGATCGGGCCTAAACCGGTCAGTCGGACATCCCTCTCACAATCCAGGACTGCTGGCTCCCAACTGCTCACCTGCCTGCCTTCCTGATTGCTCCTAACCACTCCCCTGCCAGCCTGATTGAGGCCTAACTGCTCCCCTGCAGGCCTGGTCCCTCCCAACTTCCCTCCCCTGCCAGCCTGGTCACCCCTAACTGCCCTCCCCTGCAGGCTTGATCGCCCCCAACTGCCCTCTCCTGCAGGCCTGGTCCCTCCCAACTTCCCTCCCCTGCTGGCCATCTTGTGGTGGCCATCTTGTGTCCACATGGGGGCAGCCATCTTGTGTGCTGGAGTGACAGTCAATTTGCATATTACTTTTATTAGATAGGATACACAATGGGATTTTATTCAGCCATATAAAAAGGAATGAAGTACTGATACATGCCACAATGTGGATGAAGCTCAAAAACATCATGCTAGCCCAGGCCGGTTTGGCTCAGTGGATAGAGTGTCAGCCTGCAGACTGAGGGGTCCTAGGTTCGATTCTGGCCGGGGGCACATGCCTGGGTTGTGGGCTCAATCCCCAGTAGGGGGCATGCAGGAGGCAGCTGATCAATGATTCTCTCTCATCATTGATGTTTCTATCTCTCTCTCCCTCTCCCTTCCTCTCTGAAATCAATAAAGAAATATATATATATTTAAAACAAACAAAAAAACACATCATGCTAAATTAAGTTAAAGAAGCCAGATACAGAGGCCACATGCACAATTCAATTTATATGAGATGTCCAGAATAGGCAAAACTATAGAGATAACAAGTAGATTAGTGGTTGCCTGGGGCTGAAGGGATTGGAAGAAATGGGCAAGTAACTAAGGGGTATGGGGTTTCTTTTGGGGGTAATGAAAATGTTCTGGAATTTGACAGTGGTAATGATTGCACAACTCAATTAATATACTAAAAAACACTGAATAATACACTTTAATGGGTGAATTGCATAAGTGAATTATATCCCAATAAAGATATTTAAAAATCAATGTATGTATGTTTTATGTAATACATAAAACTAATGTACAAATATACTGTTTGATGAGTTGCTTAATTTCTCTTGAGTTTCAGTTTGCTCCCTTATAAAATGAGATCAATAAAAAACAACTACCTTACTGAGTTTTTACAAGGCACAATACCTAACCCCATAGTAAGCACTGAGAAGAGTCAGCTCTTACATGCCCACACTGTGTCGTTTTATATAAGCTGTCACTTTCTTCCTAAAAGAGATTTGTTCAAAGTTCATTATAGTTGCTAGTGAGTCTTAGGGTCCTCAAATAATGACAGTTCAGTGAGCAAGAGCTTTCAGAATTTCACTGAAATTCACTTTCAAAACTGATTGTTTTTTCTTTAAGTTTCTTCAGTCCTGAGCTGTACCAAATTAAAAATACCCACCCCAGCCCAGCCAGCGTTGCTCAGTAGTTGAGCATTGACCTATGAACCAGGAGGTAATGGTTCAATTCCCGGACAGGGCACATGCCCGGGTTGCAGACTCAATCCCCAGTAGGGGGCCTGCAGATTCTCTCTCATCATTGATGTTTCTATCTCTTTCTCCCTCTCCCTTCCTCTCTGAAATAAATAAAAATATATTTAAAAATACCCCTGTTAAGTATAATAGTGCCCCCCTAAAAAAGAAGGATGAGATTTCTGCCTGTCTCCTTCCTACCTGTTAGTTTAAGCCCACCAACTTTTCTTGCTCAAAGCCTTCTCTGTCATCCTGCTGTCCTCCGGGGCAGCAAAAGGCAGAGCTTTGAGTGCAGGCTGCAGAACTAGACATCAGTCTCACTTCCTGGTCCCTTCCTAGCCTCAGGTGAATTACTCAACCTTCCATGCCTTGGTCTCAGCAAGAATTACATGCTTTATAAACGATCACTGTTCCCTCTTGCGGGGCACCTCAGGCAACCACCTTCACTCGTGGGCAGTCTCAGACTGCCCTGGTCCTCTGTGGCCTGAACTGGTTCCTCATTCCTAGTCAAGGGGGGAAAGGTATCCACTGGCCTGGTTCTCTAAGGTGAGCCCGAGTTCCTGAGGGCCCAGGGGGAGCACCCGAGTAAGCTCTAGGCTCTTTATCTTGGGATGTCTGGCCCCGGCTCAGAGAAGGCTTCCGGCCAACAGGCACTGACTTGAGTGTGTGCCCAGTGGCCTCACGCAGCCTTGCCACAGGCGGGGGTGGACACCTCAGGCTGGTTCCCTGTCAGGCTCTGAGTACTGCTGCTGCCTAGACAGCTCTCTTCCTCTTGCCTGAACTTTGTGCTTTCACCTGCTGGTACCTTACCGGGGCTGGCCCTAGAGTCAGGCCCATCTGCTACCATCTATCCCACTCAGTCCCAGGGTGCTCCCTTCCCTGTCTAAGGTGCACTGACTGGCCTTTGTATTTGTCCCCTTTCATTCATTCATTCATTCTCCCAGTGTCATTAAGAAGTTTTTATTCATTCTCCCAGCATCGGTAAGAAGGCCAAAGATAGGTAACAGACCTCTCTTGCTAAATGATAAATGGCATAACCATAACACAAATCATTTCAACTGCACCAACCAACTTGAAGGCCTCACTGAATATTAATGACAGCAAAGCTGATGGGTTAAGAGGCACTTAATACTGTGCCTTTGCTGAGCAAATGTTAAAAGCCTGAAACAATCTCATAGTTGATAAAGTTAGTTACTAAACAGCCAACTCCAGCTGTTAGCAAGATATCGGGTTGGGGGCTAACACCCACGCCGAAGCACATACTTATCAGCTTCATCTGGATAAACTTGATTCTTTCTGTTCTGCTGTTCACAGAACAAAATTAAATTCTTACCAGTGTGCCTGCTTCAAGTCTCACTCATGGAATGGAAGGGATGAAGAAATGGATAGCAGAAACTTACTGGCAAATAAAACATTAAGTGAAACAGCTGGTTTATTGCTGGGGTAGTAGGAATTTTTTGTTTTTAATTATGCAACCAGTATGTGTTCCTTTAGAAAAACTGGAACATACTGAATACCCAGGATGATCATCATAATAACAGCAGCAACCATGGCAAATGGTATTATACCCATTTACTATATGCCTGCATTTTCAGATGGGTTCTCTGCCTTATTTTCCACAATCCTGAAATGAAGGTACTTTTAATCAAATAAGTATAGCATAAGGGTTAAGAATACAGGATTAGGGCAGAGTCTGACTTTCTGGGTTTATATCCTGGTTCGGCCATTGGCTAAGCATACATCAGTGCCTCTCCTCCTCAGTTTCCTAATCTGTAAAATGGGAATCATAATAGCACCCACCCCAAAAGATTGGTGTCTAGAATTAAATGTAAAACTGCACAGCACCTACTGGGGATTGAGCCTGCAACCCAGGCATGTGCCCTGACAGTAATCAAACCTCTGGGCTGTGCTGAAATGTTTTATGTGCAGTTTTACAGGCGATAAAACAATTCAGCAAGGGTAAATAACTTACCCATTCTCACAACTGAAATCAGCATTAGTACTGGCCATTAACTCAACATCCTCCGAGTCAGAAGTAGGTAGCTGGTTCATAATTAACAGAGGATCTCAATAAATATGAAAGTAATAAATTATTTCCTGCCTTGCATTTTATTGATATCAATTATCAACTTCTTGACCCTGAACCAGTTACATAATTTGCAGGGACCAGTGAAAAATAAAAATGCAAGATACCTTATTAAAAAAATAATTATAAATTTCAGGACGGACGGTAACATCAGAGTATTAAACCAATCCTGAACCCCTTCTGAGCACAAGGTAGCATGCCTTTGAAGCTAGATCAACTCAACCCTTTCAATGGCCAACTTTCAGAATTGAAATTGGGTTGTGTGGTCATTACAGTCAAGCTTCCATGGTCAAGATATTCTTTTTTTTTTTTTTTAATGTTTTTATTGATTTTAGTGAGAGGAAGAGAGAGGGAGAGAGAAAAATATCGATCAGGCCCTAGCCGGTTTGGCTCAGTGGATAGAGCGTTGGCCTGCGAACTGAAGGGTCCCAGATTCAATTCTGGTCAGGAACACATGCCCGGGTTGTGGGCTCGATCCCCAGTGGGGGACTTAAAGGAGGCAGCCGATCCACCATGATTCTCTCTCACCATGGATGTTTCTATCTCTCTCTCCCTCTTCCTTCCTCTCTGAAATCAATAAAAATATTTTAAAAAAAGAAAAGGATAAGAAAAATATCGATCAGCTGCCGCCTGCACACCCCTACAGGGGATCGAGCTCAAAACCCAGGCATGAGCCTTGAGCAGGAATCTAACCAGCAACCTCTTGGTGCACAGATGCTCAATCCACTGAGTCACACTGGATGGGTTCAAGATGTTCTTTATGATCACATTTGACCTTCCTCTTCCCCAAAGGGAATAGGTATACCATGAAATGATCCACAGTGATAACCAATAACAAAGTCAAAACCAAATAACTAGCAAGTGTAAACAGTTTCCTGAGACCTCCTTGACGGCTGAAGGCATTAAGGACCAAGTTATTCCAGGAAAATCTGCTGCAAAATTATAATTTTCTAATCACAAATATCCTTAAGGTTTTTCAAGTTAAGCATCACAGAGAACTTTCAATGATCACCTTTATCTCAGCTTTCAGGAAAAAGAAATAATTCAACTATGTCACATTACAGATTATAAACCAAAACTGCTCTTATCAAACAAGTTTTTCTATCAAGAAAAACTCCAGTTTATTTAAACTCCTTTCTTCACCTCCAATGACTAGAAAGTGGGCTGTTTTCAGAAATCAGTATTGAAAGAGTGTGTGGTTTAATGATGATGATGAATCTCTCTATCGAAGGGGATGTTAGTTCTGTGACTTTGTACTTTATCTTGATATTTCACAAGAAGCTGGACAGCCCGATACTGAGGAAGTGCAGATACAAAACGCAGCTGACCTAAAAACCAGAACTGTCCAGTTGTTTTTAAAGTGTCCATGGTGAGACTTAGAGTTGAGAGCAAAATGATGGAGAACTCCCTCTGTAACAGAAAGGGAATTAAATCATCAGGTACACTAAGATGCCTAGTGGTGAGTGAGTCATTTACTCTGGGGGCATGATCTAATTAAGACCAATGACTTACAATAAAGGTTTATTTTCATTGGATGGAGGATTTACATGAAAAAAAAAAAAAAAGCAACTTTTGACTTCCAGTGGGTGCTCAACAGATTTAAAAGAAATATGGCAGGTGCAAGAACAGCTTAGCAGTCACCATTTACCAAATGAGGTGATGCTGACTGCTCAATGCTCACCAACCAAAAGACAACCAATGCTCCTTTAACCTAAAACTCCTTGACAATTACAGTGTCAATTCTGATCCATTCGAAAACCAGGACTTTAGTACACTGGATAAAATGAATTAACAAGAACAATTACACCAAACAACTACTAATCCTTATTCTAACTGCTAAGTTTATTAGCTTGTAACTTGAAGGCACCAACAACTCCCAGACATGGAGAGATGCCTAAGCAGGGCTTCTCAAGCAAAACACTACTGACTTCTTGATTGGGTGGGGGTGGGGGGCCGCTATCTTGTGCACTGCAGGGTGCTGAGCAGCATCCCTGACCTCTACCACTAGATCCCAGTAGCACTCACTCCCCACTTGTAACAACCAAAACTGTCTAAAATTTAGACTCTAAATGCATTTGGAGTGGCGGGGGCCAAAACCACTTCCAACTGAGAACCACTGCTTTATTTATTTACTTTTTAATATATATATTTTTTCATTTCAGAGAGGAAGGGAGAGGCAGAAATATCAATGATGAGAAAATCATTGACCGACTGCCTCCTGCACGCCCCACACTAGGGATCAGGGACAGAGCCCGAAACCCGGGCATGTGCCCTGACCTGGAATCGAACCCGTGACCTCCTGGTTCATAGGTCAGTGCACTGAGCCATGCCGGAGGTGCTGAGAACCACTGCTTTAAAGAGAAGGTAATACATAAAAGACAAGGAATCGATGCACTTTGGAACAGGAAGGGATTTTAAGGATCCCGGGCACCAGTGATTCTCAAACTTGGGTATGTATCAGTCTCCCTGGGCCAGAGAGGGAAAATGCCTTGCCCAAGGTCACAGGGCGCGTTACAGCCTGGACTCCAAGCCCAACCAAGCCCTTCCTTACAAAAAGGGTGGGTGGGGTGAGGAGCGTGTATTGTTCTTACCCCTTTGGGAAGAGCCTAACTGGTTAAGACGGTGCGGTGCGCTCTGGAACCAGCGACCACACATAAAACCCCGACTTGATGTTTAATAGGTGGGCGACCTTGAGCAAAGCACATAAACCTCTGAGCGCCTCAGTTTCCCTTTCTTTCCAATGTAATAATAATAATACCTACCTCCTAGGATTGTTGCAAAGTAAAAAAGAGTTAATGTAATAAAGCCCTCGGTACAGAACCTGGCACACAGTAGGCACTCAACCCAAGTCCTGTGATGATTCTTGCCCCGCGACCTAAGAACTGAAGGGGTCTGCGGAGCCCGAGGGCAGAGGGCTGGAGATGGCTCATGCGGGCTAAACGACCCCGGAGTTCTCCCTCCTCCCCTCACCCGGCCGGACCCCGCCCCGCCCCTCACCTGGTCCCGCAGCTCCCTCTCCAGCTGCCGGTAGTCGTTGTTCCAGACTAGGAGGTGCAAAGGGAAGTGGCCGCTGGTTTCGCGGGCCGCGGACATGGCGAGGAGGCCGCAGTCGGGCCTCACCGCCCGCTTGCCAAGCCTCAGCCCCTGCGGGGTCTCCGGCGCCGCCCGCCCGGCGGCCGGCGGGCTCGAGAGAGAAGGGTGAGCGAGTGAGGGGCGCGGGGCGCGGCCGAGCGGCCTACGGGGCCAGGTGCGGGGAGCGCGGGAGGTCGGGGGTCGGGTCGGGGACCCGGTCAGCCGCGCCCACCCCGCGCTCCGCCGCGCTGCCGCCCGCGCTGACAGCTCCTGAACCGACTTCTGCGGACTGAACTGCCCCAAACCGGGAAGTGCCGGGAGCGAGCCACCGCACATCGCGGCGGGGGGGGAGCTAGACCAGCCCCCGGCCCGGGGTCCACCCAATCCCACCCGCGTCCAACTCCACGCCAGGAGACACAGTGAAATTCCTCATAAGATTTAAAATTCTCTCTTTTAGCTCAGGATCTGGAAATAGAAAACTCGGCCTGCCCGTCACCAGCCCCTTCCCCCTGCTCCAGCAACCTCATATGGTTCGGCCCACAACTGGGCTACTTCCAACGACTCTGCGCTCAGGGGGTGACAACAGCTCATGGGCCAAACCATTCCGTTTACTGACTCCCCTTGCAGCCTTTTTGGACCGGGGCAGAAGCTTCTATGATTGGTCAGAAGCCATTTTGGAAGTGGACAACACCAAACAGTTTTGAAGGGGGAACTATAAACCCTAGAGAAGTGACATTAAATAGTTGCATGGCATAGAGGTTGTCCTATCTCATGGTTTCTCAAGGAAGGGCATTTTTGAAGGAGATAATTCTTTCTGTGGGGGTTGTCCTGTGCTTTTTAAGATATTGAGCAGCATCCCTAGCCTTTCTACCCACTGGTTGCCAGTAGCACCCCCCCCCAAAACCTCCAGACATTGCCAATTGTCCCGTGGAGGAGGCAAATCACCCCCAGTTGAAAACCACTATTATAGCTGAACTCCAAACTAGGTTATGTTACCTATGGCTTATTCCACACATGAGTGTCGTTTTTTTTGAAGCTAGCCATTTGAATTTTGGGTTATGAATACGCAGACTTGACCACAGTCTGCAAGTATAAAGTTCATTCTTTTGAGTTCCAATCTAAGACACTAAACATAGCTCCTTGATTCAATAAAGAACCAAGTCAGTTTACATCTACTCACGGATCTGAGCTTTCTCCACAGCTGTCCACAACTAGACTACATAGCTGGGTGAAATTATTTAATGAACCCAGAAAGCTTACCTTCTGCCTTCTCAGCTTTTCAGATGCCTGCAACAACAGCTGTTGAAGAATCCTGGCCTAATCCATTTTCTACATGTGTTGAATCCAGAAGATTTGTGAGTCTCCCGTCCAAAATAGGATGCAGGAGCATCGGGATGGTACCTAGAGGCTCTTACTGTGGAATGTGTGGGAATTATGTGGTTATACCCAGAGCTTCTGAGACCTATTTGGAAAGGAGAGGGAGAGTCAGAGAGAAACATTGATATGAGAAAGATACATCGATTTCTTCCAAGACTTCCTAGCCTTTCAGAAACCTTGTGCAACTTAATCTTTTCTCTTCTTGTTCCATGTTTATTGAACACCTCTCTTATTCATTAATTGAAAAACTCCACAATGGCTGCTTACCAGAGTACCCAAAGTCAAACAGTACCAGACCCATAAGAGGCGTCCAATATTTGCGGAATGGAGCTCACAATTGTGTTTACAAATGAGAAATTGGTGAAGAAAACAAGATCAAGTCAGTACAGTCATGCTGACAAAACTGGTTCAGACCAAATGGGCCGAACCATGAGGAATATAATTTATTTTACTTTGACAAGCTTGAGCTTGAGGACTTTTTAAAAATATATTTTTTATTGATTTTTCTAGAGAGACAGCTGACAGCTTCCAAAGAGAAACACCAATGAGAGAGCATAAGATCGATGATCACTGAGCCTGCAACCCTGGCATGTGCTCTGCCATCCAAAACCATGACCTCCTGGTTCATAGGTCAATGCTCAACCACTGAGCCACACCAGCTGGGCTATTCTCTTTTCTTTGTAACATTCTGGTAGTGTTTATGATTTGCAAGTCTTGAAATCATAAGACCCTTGAATAAATCTTTGTCATTTATTTGTAGTCAAAACCTCTTGACTTTTTTTGCTTGGTTGACACATATAGCACATACAATAAATATTCCTTAGCATTAGGGCCACGTCTCTTCTCTCCTTCGCACTGATTAAACTCATCTCATTGTGTTTATCTTTTTTTTTAAATATATATTTTATTGATATTTTACAGAGAGGAAGGGAGAGGGATAGAGAGCTAGAAACATTGATGAGAGAGAAACATAGATCAGCTGCCTCCTGCACACCTCCCACTGGGGATGTGCCCGCAACCAAGGTACATGCCCTTGACCGGAATCGAACCCGGGACCCTTCAGTCCGCAGGCCGACGCTCTATCCACTGAGCCAAACCGGCTTCGGCTCATTGTGTTTATCTTATAGCATCCTGTAAATTACTTTAGGTTATCTATTCTTATTCTAAAAACGAATTGTGACAAGAAGATAATAGTAATACCAAATACCAACAATAATAGGAGCTACTATTATTGACAGCTTACTATGGGACAGGCACACCACACTTATCTGTGAATTATTACATTTCTCCTTAGCCAGATAGTAAATATTTAGTTTTCCAGGTCACATATAAGTTTTGTTGGCTATTCTTCCTCTTCCTCTCTACCTTAAAATTATAAATCATTCTTAGATAGCAGGCTATATAAAAGCAAATCTAAGTTTATTGTTAGATAACACATTATCTCCATTTTGCTGATGAGACTAAAACTGCAGCTTAAGGAACAGCTAGCATTCTTATTTCACTCATTTTACTGTAAGTCTACTGCAGTCAAATGTCAGCTCCATAAGGACGGGATATTTTGTCTTCTTTGCTCACTTCTGTTTCTTTAGTGCCTAGATCAGTGTATGGAACATAGTAGGTGCTCAATAAATATTTATTGAATAAAGTAATGAATGAATGAACTTGGCCAAAGTTATACTAGTGAATTGACTATTGATTGCCTCAGTAAAGTGTGGCTACAGTCCCGATCAACAGGTGTTTTGCTGCTCTCTCTGGTATTATTCAGTGCTAGGATGAAGCGACTCTCTTCCAGGGAGGGAGACCCAAACTCAAGATTGATAAGCAGGACATAAGATGCTGGTTACTTATCTGCCCTCACTCAAGATGGCGACAAGGCAGCGTGCCCTTTCGGGTCACATGACCATCCGACGCCAAAGGGCGCCTCCCCACGCCTGCGTGTTGCGCCGCGGCTGAGACGCGCTGAGGGGAGAGGCGCCGCCGCCAGCGCCGCGGTGGGGACCCGTTAGAGCGGAAGCGCTGCCGTCGCCGCTGCCTGCGCTGTCTCGGGGCTTCAGGTACCCGGCAGGTAGGAGGCGGGAGCCATGTCGAAGCGGCTCCGGAGCAGCGAGATGTGCGCCGACTGCAGCGGGCCAGGTGAGTCCCACCGGCCGGGCCCGCTCCCCTCAGCTCTCCTGCCTGGGACCCCTGCCCCGCGCCGCCCCCACGGGTCCGGCGGCTCCCGGCGGCCGAGTCCTGCACCCCATGTGCCCGAGGTCGCGACTCGGAGCAACTGGGGCAGCCTTGGGGCGCGAGCCGTCCCGGGCCTGTCAGAGCCGGGCGGGCAGGGGGCCGCCGCCCTCCGGTCCCTCCCGTCCCTCCCGTCCCAGGCCTTGCGGAGAGGGGGCGGGCTCGAGGCCGGGCAGCTTCTTCCACAGGAAGGGGCTTGGGCAATGCACAGGAAGGCCAATTACAGAAGTAAAGTGCGGACGTCCTCCCCGCCGCGGGCCGGGAGGCGCAGGTGTCACCTCCCCTGTCCCCGGCACCCCAGCCGCCCGGAGCCCGCCGCCCCGCCGGGAACCCTGCCCGAGTGGGCGACCTTCGCCGCCTCCCTCCGCCGGAACCAGCCAGCCGACCCGTGGACGACTCCCCACTCCTGACATTCGGGCTCCGCTCCCCCGGAGAGAGTCGCCAGGATGTCGGGGGCTTGCAAACGCCACCGGCACTTGAGAGTCGACGCCTGTCTCAAGTTTTGGCATCTGAGTGGCCCGAGTTCAAACTAGATTTTGCTTCTGGGTGACCTTGGGCTGGTGACTGCGTTTGGCTGAGCCTTGCTTTCCTCATTTTTTCCAATGGGCATAACCAGGAGTCCCACAGTCAATGGTTAGGAGGATTCAGCGAACACTTTAAGGTCACGTCATTTAGGTGGTGGTGTTCTCTCTCTGAATTGTGTTCTTTAGTACAGAACCTTTGCAGCCCTTGAAAGCTAGAATTTAATTTCTAAATTGTACATTGATTACGGTTTACAAAACAAACACAGGGTCATTGGGCAGTCAGGCATTTGGGGGCATTGTAAGGGCAAAACCATTCCTCCCGGGTGTAATTTTCAGATTTAGAGTTCAGATCCATCTTAGGGATTGGAGCTGAGTTGACAGGCCTCTGTGCTGTTTTCGGTGCTTGGGTTTATCTGCTTTGAATTGGAAGTAATTCAAAGGTAAGATGGCTTCCTTGGCACAATAGCGTCCAATAAACAATCTTAATGAAATCATTGAGCAGCAGTGTTTTTGCAACTGCTCTGAACTTCATCTCATTACATGGCAGTGGAGATCGATTTTAAATGGTACCGTGATAACTCCAACCTTCCGTGGTTCCTTTGTAGCCTGGGAGTGCCAGGGATGTTACCAACTGTTTTTGAAGACAGGGAGCCGGGTGGAGGAGTTTAAAGAGAGGTGTTTTACCAACTAAGTTAATGTGGGTTACACAAACACCATTGTAGTCTCTAAAAATGTTATTTGTTCTACTTCCTTATTTCTTGTGTTTTCAGTTGAACTGTCTGATGTGTTTGATTCACTTGAGGCTAGATTCAAACTTCCTTTTGGAATGCGTATTCTTTAGTTCTGAGTGGATGATATGGGGTGAAGGAAAACTTTGGCTCCATTGCCACCCTAAATACTACCTTGCACTTCTTCCGTGTTTTGTGCATTTCAGAACATTTTCTCTCCTATTGTGTCATTTTAGTTGTCTCATATGCCTAATCTATGAGACTTGAGTCACTTCCTTCCTGTTTTGAATGTAATTAGGCTACCTTGAAATGTTCTGTGAACTTGAGCAGCCAGGAATTTGTGCTGCTTTTTTGGTAAACCCTCATGAACGTTACCCTTATGGTTAGGAATCCCTTTCAGATTTTGATGAATACTAAGGCCTTCTCCCCCCAAAATGCATGCATACTTAATCTTTCATACAGAATTTATATTAAGATTTCTCAGTGGGGTCACAGACATTTCCAAAGCCCATTTGTTGTGTTCCTGGAGCCCAGGTTAAGTAGCTCTGGCGTTACGCTTCAGATAAACTGCAAGGACCCTCGCCAGTTTGGGTCAGTGGATAGTGCGGTGGCCTGCAGACTGAAGGGTCCTGAGTTCACTTCTGATCAAGGGCACATACTTCATTTGCAGGCTGATCTCTGGCCCTGGTCCGGGTGTGTACGGGAGGCAACCAATTGATGTCTCTCTCTCTCTCCCTTCCCCTCTTCCACTCTCTCTAAAAATCAATGGAAAAATATCCTCAGGTGAGGATTAACAAAAAAAAAACCAAAACAGGTAATCTGGAAGGGGTTCACCCAATATCATTTATATAAACTCAATTTTACTGTGTTGTTAACATTCTGATGTTCTTTCCATGGGATTCTGATCTATGATGTTAAAGTGATTAATTGAGAACCTTGCTTAATGTGTGTTAAGTTCTAGTTGTCTTGTTCCTGTCTAATTTCCTCCAAGAACATTGTGAATCTACTGAATAGATATGTGAAAACCAAAGCTGTGATTCAAAACAATCTCTTTTTTATCACCAGTAGTGGTGCCATATTGCCTAAAGCAATGTTATGTGTCTTTGTAGGGATCCTTCATCTTGATGTTTTCAGTCTTTGCTTTTTAGAATGGCATAATAGTACTGAATTATTTTCTGTTCTATTTCATGGCAAACATTTAATCATCTTGTAAATATTTACATCTTAGTAAATATTTTACCTTAAAAAAAGAATCTAGTTCATTTAAAATATATTCTACTCTGAGTTTTACTGAGACTTTTACAATAGTAATGCAGTGTTCACATGAAACATTCTACACTGTAAGCATTACCAATCAAAAACTTTTTCCAGTGTGGCTCAGTGGTTGAGCGTCGGCCAGTGAACCACAGGTCACTGGTTCAATTCCCCATCAGGACACATGCCCAGGTTGGGGGTCCGATCCCCAGTAGGAGGTATGCAGGAGGCAGCCAATTGATTTTTCTCTCTCATTGATGTTTCTGTCTCTCTATCTCTCTCCCTTCCTCTCTCTCTAAAAAATAATTTAAAAAACTTTTTCCAGTGGGTCATGAATTTCAGTGGACTCTTGAAAATATCTGAGTGGTACTTAGAAAATAATTTAGAAAAGTTGTAACAGTTAACATTACTGAGTACTTACTATATGCAAGCAACTTTACTTACTTTTTATATCCTCACTATCCTGAGATGTGTTATATTCCCATTTGATCCATGGTGAGGATGCTCAAAAAAATAAAATAAAATAACTTGCTTAGCTCATTGTGTGAGAAGTGGGAGAGTTGGGGTTCAAACCCTGGACTGCTTGTCTCCAGAGCCAGTTCTCTTAACCACCACACTCTCTGACTCCTAGGATTTGTCTTTGATTGAAATCCCATAACTTTTCATTATATGGTTGGAAAGGATTTGAATAAACTGTTAAAAATGGTAAAGATGGTGTACATGCATTTTAGAGATTTTTGTTTTCCATTGGAGAACTTTTAAATATAACCCTTAGACCAGGGAGCTTGTGGCACCTGTTGTCACGCCATTGTGAGTCTGATGAAATGTAGGTCTTTTTTCTTCTTTTTTTTTTTTTTGGTTTCTAGGTATCCAGTGTACTTAACCAATGTGAAGTATTCTTGCTGCTTACAGTGTGAATTATTTCTGTTTCAATAGCTGTCTCTGGAACTTCATAGGAAAAAAGTATTACACACATCAAAAATACTACTCATTTTTATTTGACATCTTTGCTTCTTTGAAGCCACTGTTATTACAGATCTGTTCTTTCTTTCTTTCTTTTTTTTTTTTTAATTTTTTGGTGTTAGGGTCCATATTTTCAAACTTTTTTTTTTTTAAATATATATTTTATTGATATTTTACAGAGAGGAAGGGAGAGGGATAGAGAGTTAGAAACATTGATGAGAGAGAAACATCGATCAGCTGCCTCCTGTACACCTCCTACTGGAGATGTGCCCGCAACCAAGGTACATGCCCTTGACCGGAATCGAACCCGGGACCCTTCAGTCCGCAGGCCGACACTCTATCCACTGAGCCAAACCGGTTTTGGCAACAGATCTGTTCTTTCAAAGCAGTTGCAAGATTGGACTCAGTAGTTTATTTATTTATTTTAATATATTTTTATTGATTTCAGAGAGGAAGGGAGAGAGAGAGATAGAAACACCAATGATGAGAGAGAATCATTGATTGGCTACTTCCTACTGGGGATGGAGCCCACAATGCGGGCATGTGCCTTGACTGGGAACCGAACTATGAACTCCTGGTTCATAGGTCGATGCTCAACCTCTGAGCCACACCAGTCAGACCTCAGTAGTTTATTTAAAACAACTAATGGATATCCTAGAACATCTCTCTAGTGGAGGAGGCCAGATTTCCCAGTCAGTCATCAGAACCACAACAGCTGAGCAATTTTATAGTTTTGTCACTTGCAGCTTTCTGCTACACAGATAGGCATATAGATTTGTAGCAATCTTTTCACCATTTTCTTTGGATAATGCTATGTGGATTATTCACTGTCACAGTTGTATTATTTTGCCATTTGCGGAGATGGATTTAAAATGATTCATCTATATCCTCTCAATTTGCTTCTCATGTTGAATGAAAGAGCATGTATCTGAGGTGGTAGATTCCATTAGGGCTTCAGACTGTGGCCCTGAACCAGAAAGGAGATAACTGCTTATATAGGATTTCAACTCATGTTTTTAGTCACAATTAACATTGTACCCAATCAGGCAAGATAGGTTGTATCACCAGCTGGATATATTGATTAGCATACTAAAGCAACAAAAATGTCTTATTTTTCTGAAAAACCATACCTCAGTCATCTTTTGCCATCTGGCAGTAAAGCAACCAACTGGTATCCTCGCCACTGAGATTTCATTTTCTTTCCAGATCCTTCCTGGGCCTCAGTAAATAGGGGAACTTTTATATGCGATGAGTGCTGCAGTGTCCATCGGAGTCTAGGGCGCCACATCTCTCAAGTAAGGCATCTTAAACACACACCGTGGCCTCCAACATTGCTGCAGGTAAAGGAAGACTTTTTCTCATGGTTTGTGATTTAAGTTTTTAGGGCTCATTGTTTTAGGAACTGAAGTTTTCCCTACTCCTTAAATCATACAAAAATGTTTGAATCATAATGGAATAGAGTGCTGTGCCCATCTTAAATTCATCATAGACGGATAGATAAGTAGTCATTCAAATTTCTTGGTACTGCTTCACTGCTGACTTTCTAGAATGTCTCCAGAAATTGTTTTTAAACACCTCATCATTTCCACATACGGTGGTGAATGTTTCTGAAAGCTACTGCTTTAGAAACTTTTGTTAATCCCTCAGTACCTGCTGATATTTTTAGCACTTCTTTTCCTCCTTTGATAGAAGCACAGACTGGGATTCCTCAGAAATTTCTGAACTACTTGATTTAAAGTTGTTACTAGTTAGAGAACAAATTTAATTAACATGTTTTGATTGATTGCCTAACACTCTGCTAAGTGTTGTGTGTTGTTTTATTTGCGATTCAGTGTCATGTCACCTGTATTTCTATTTTGGGGTACACATTCTCCAAGTTCTGTTGGAACAAAGAATTAAGCATGTGTTTCCCCTTCCTTTGTCTTGAGTACATATTTTACTAAGTCTATGGCAGCTGCATAACATGTCCCTTAAAGGTGCCTGTACAAACCAAGGGACAGAACAAGTGGATTTGGGTCTCTGATATCTCCACTAATGTAAAAAAACAGATGGGCCATGTTGGCAGTCATGCTTTGAAATGAAATTGGAAGATATGGTTTATTAATAACTTTTACTCACAAGTTTCTAACAGCTCATTCTGTGTGCAAGTAAGTGGGTGTTTACTGTTCTCAGGTCTGTGTTTACAGATTTTTATTAGAGGATCTGAATAAAGTCTAGAGATGAGTAGTTTAAAATGCCAGGGTTGACCCTAAAACTTTTACCGAAGTATGATACATGAATCCCCAGTGGTACTCAAGACAGATATAGATAATACTCTAATATTTATTTTGGAGGTTGCATTATATTAATGTGTATATGAGAGCTATACACATTAAACCATAATTGCTAGAAAAAGTTTTAAAAATGAGTGGACTTAAAGAAAAATACCAAGTGGATAGTCTAGACCAGCCTTGGGCAAACTACGGCCCACGGGCCGGATTCGGCTGTTCTATCCGGTTCTCTTGCTCTCCCCTCCGCTCCTTTACTTTGAATTTATGTTAGTTCACACAAACACTGCATCCATGCTTTTGTTCCGGCCCTCCGGTCCAGTTTAAGAACCCATTGTGGCCCTCGAGTCAAAATGTTTGCCTACCCCTGGTCTAGACAGTACGTAGGTTGTTAAGAATCTTGTAAATAGTATTTGGATAACCAGTTGTGGGAAACACTGCCTTAAAGTGTCAAAGTACTTTTCCTTCATCTATAATAATAAAAGCGTAATATGCTAATTAGACTGGACGACCTTCCAGACAAAGCCGGTGCTGTGCTGCGAGGGAAGCCCGAGTCCCGGGTGCCAGAGGGAAAAGCTGGTAGCCGGGGGAAGGAAGGCCTCCTCTTGCATGAATTTTGTGCATCCGGCCTCTTGAACAATATAATCAAACCCATTTAGATATTTAGTTACCCTACTTGTCAAATCTGAATTCTGTGTACAGGTTCATCTTTCATGCTCTAAAATCAGAAAATGATGATGTGTGTGATGCCAGTCATGCTAGTTTTTGTAATGGGGCTTTGTTTTTCCTGTTCAGTGATTGATTACCACTGAATATTTGTGGAAAGAAATTAAAATATGATGTTATACTGTTTGGTTTTAGATGGTTGAAACCTTATATAATAATGGTGCTAATTCAATATGGGAGCATTCTTTGCTGGACCCTGCCTCTATTATGAGCGGAAGACGTAAAGCTAATCCACAGGATAAAGTACAGTGAGTGGAATGTTTATAAATACTTTTATTTCTTTGGGACACATGGGCCCACTGAAAGGAGTGCAGCTATTTTGACCAGCCTCCACAAGGGCAGCACAGGAGGTGGTTCCCCAATTGTTTATTGAACTCTTTGCTATTAGAAATGCAGAACAAGGGGACCTGGCCAGGTAGCTCAGTTGGTTAGAGCATTGATACATCAAGGTTATGGGTTCAATCCCCAGTCAGGGCATATACAACAATCAACCAGTGAATGCATGAATAAGTGGAACAATGGATCGATGTTTCTCTCTCGCTCTCCTTTCCTTCCTCTATCTCTCTAAAAATCAATAAAGAAGAAAAAAGAAATGCAGAATCAGGCCAAGCACGGGACCATCTCTTTTGTGTGGTTACACAGCACAAGTCAGTGGTTTCTCCAGTTTGAGACTAAGGCTTGAAGGCTGTTGGTGTAATCAGATTTCAGCTTAGGTACTCAAACAAGAGGTCTGTCAGACCAGACATCTAGGTTTTGCTCTCCAGTCAGCCTGATGCCTTGCCTATAAGATGGGATGAAATGCTGCTTCCTCCCAAGGTTGTTAGGTCAATTACAAAATTACACAGAGAAAAGAGATGCTATAAAAAGCAGACATTCAGTCCTGGCCATTATAATTACTAATAATATGTTTTCAGACCCACTGCTGTAAACTTATTTCAGTGTTGCTTATTTTATTCTTGAGTAGGGAATGTGGGTCACTTCCTCTTTTTACAGCCTAGAGTATGGGGTATGTCGTATCTGAACTGCAAGTGAAATGTTTTCTTTTTTCTGTTTTCCAACCAGTCCTAATAAAGCGGAATTCATCAGAGCCAAGTATCAGATGTTAGCATTTGTTCATCGTTTGCCCTGCCGGGATGATGATAGTGTGACTGCCAAAGATCTCAGTAAGGTGGGTCACACCTTTTAAAATCTCTAAAATTACTGGATGAAGCAGTGTATTGTTTTGTTTTGGGGAAAAACAAACCTTAAAAGGAAGAAAAGAAAAACAAAACAAAAGCTGCTATCTAGTCACTAAATAACTAATAACAGCTTTTCATTGCAGTTGGTTTTGTCTTTATTCTTAATTCAAATGGCAGCCATTCATGTTAGTATAGGTAAGGGCATAGAGGAAAAATAAGTATCTAGAAATCTATTTGTGTTATTCAGATATGGTTTAAAAATTATGTTTCTACTAGAGGCCCAGCGCATGAAATCGTGTGCAGGTAGGGTCCCTAGGCCTAGCCTGTGATCAGGGCCATCTTCCACCCGCTTGTCAGTCCCCATTCCCACCCCGCCACCGCTCACCCCAGTTCCCCGTGGTTCCCCATTTGCCATCCAGCAATCGGAGCCTATGGGCCAGGGGGAGGGACCAAGAGGTCTGCCTTCTGCCTGCTTGCCAGTCCCTATTCCCACCCCAACACCACCCAACCTGGTTCCCCGTGGTTCCCCGTGGTTCCCCGTTTGCCATGATTGGAGCCTGCGGGCTGGGGAAAGGGACCAAGAGGTCTGCTTCCCGCCAGTCCCTAGTCCCGCCCCGCCGCCACCCACCCCAGTTCCCTTTGGTTCCCATTCGCCATGATCGGAGCCTGCAGGTCATGGGGCGGGACCAAGAGGTCTGCCTTCTGCCCACTCACCAGTCCCCAGTCCCGCCCCGCCGCCACATCGGTTCCCCCGTGGTTCCTCGTTGGCCATCAAGCGATTGGAGCCTGCAGGCTCGGGGGAGGGACCAAGAGGTGGTCAATGAACCTCATAGTGACTGGTTGATTGGTCATTCCGGTCATTATGCCGTTACGGTTGCTGGCCTTTTATTATATAGAACTAGAGGCCTGGTGCATGAAATTCTTGCACTCGGGGTCCCTCAGCCCGGCCTGCGCCCTCTCGCAGTCAGGGAGCCCTCGGGGGATGTCTGACAGTTAGGCATCCTTAGTGCTGCTACAGAGGCTTCTGGCTGAGCGGCACTCCCCCTGTGGAGTGTCTGCCACCTGGTGGTCAGTGCACATCATAGTGACCAGTCATTTTGCCGTTCAGGCGATTTGCATATTTGCCTTTTATTATATAGGATAGGATAAGTTTTTTGTTTGTTTACCTTTGAAGTAGAAACCCTCACAGTTTCTAGAAGGGACTAGAAAGTTTGTGGGATTTCTTCAGGTTTCTAGGTTGCATACTTAATAGAAGATCTTCAGGAAGCAGGGTATGACTCAAAGCTGTAGTACATGGGGTGGTTTATTATACTTAGAAAATGAGTAGTTTGTTTTCTTTATGTGGGCCTTTACTTGTTTTTCAGAGATGCTACAAGAAGCCTGCTTCTCTGTTTTCAAAGCACTCTTTTGGCAAATGTTCACACATAGCATGAGCAGTCACAGTTCAGAATTTTAAACTTTGCATAAAAATTTTTATTTCTTTGTTTCTTGCTACTTCCATTTCTTGTTACTTCCGATTATTAGTAAGACTGTGTTTTTTTACCACAGTTTTTAAAAGTAAAATAAATTTTAAAAATAAGGCTTAGATAAAGATGTTAAAGTGGATATGTTTATTCCTATGATAAGGGTTATTGCATTTCAACAATTTGGTCAGAATTGAAGGCATCTTCTGAATGTATAAGTATTTTTCTTCAGTAGTGCAGAATTTGGTATGCCACAGGCCCATTTCCCACCTGAAAGACTTCATTAGAGCATTGTATACAAGGCCAAGAATAGTGGTGTGGGAAGGATGCAATATAAGGCAGAACCCTGCAGTATTAATAGCTGTCCTGCTGTTATGGCTCAGTTGGTTGAATGTTGTCCCATGCACTGAAAGGTTGTGGGTTCGACTTCTGGTCAGGGCACATGCCAAGGTAGTGGGTTCAGTCCCCAGTTGGGGTGCATGTGGGAGGCAACCAATTGATGTTTCTCCTCTCCCTTCCCTTCCACACTCCCTAAAAAAATAAATAATAATAAATACAATAACAATAATACTATAACAGCTGGTTTTTTTAATAGTTCCTAGGTACCAGGTTCTGTGCTAGGCACTTTACTGTGCCATTGACTCCTTACAGTAACCCTGTGAATAGGTGGCATTATTATCGGCATTTTAGAGATGAGGAAACTGGGGTTCAGATTGCTTAATGAACCTCCTCAAAGTCACACAGCTTAAAGGTTTATATGGTTTGAAATTCAGGTGTATCAGACTTCAGAGCCATGCTCAGCCACCTCTCCACACTACCTCTCATTCAAGGTATAATTGTGCCACTTAGAGAGGTCTTGCATTTGGGCAGGTCAGCCTTCCCAGCCCTAGTTTCCTTATCAGTAAAATGGGCCTGATGCCGCCTTAGTGTCCAGGGATGGTTGTCACCAGCAAGGGAGAGACTGCTTCATCCCCTTACTGAGCTAAGTATGACTAACATATATCGAAATGGTCTGCCAGCTGCTCTAGTATATCACTCTTTACACTTTTAACAGCATTCCTTTTTGTTTGTGTGTTTTTCAGCAACTCCATTCAAGCGTGAGAACAGGGAATCTTGAAACCTGTTTGAGGCTGTTATCTTTAGGAGCACAAGCCAACTTCTTTCACCCTGTAAGACAGCAGGAATTGATCTACATATTAAATTGAAACTAAGTGGGTTGTGTTCGTGTAGCCTTTTCTTTATTAAATTTGCTTTTTTTGTCTCCGTTTTATTAATGATTCTTAGGAAAAAGGAAACACCCCACTCCATGTTGCCTCCAAAGCAGGACAGATTTTACAGGCGGAATTATTGGCGGTATATGGAGCAGACCCAGGCACACAAGATTCCAGTGGGAAAACTCCTGTTGATTATGCAAGGTTAGAGACCTAGATTCTTGTCACGTCTCTCTGTTTGGGCTTCTTTGTGTTTTGTATGATTCATTGTTAAATTGCTAAATTGTGTATGGTTAACATTTAACCCATTATAAAGATTTACATGCAGTTATTTTCAGATGACTTTTCAAATGAATATCAGCTTAGAACCTGGGAAAGTAGAACCATAACCCGTCCGCTTAGCTTCCAATCTTTCATGTGATTCTTTATAATGATATGGTATTTAAGCCATAGTTATACTCCAAATCAAGTACTAAGAATGGCAGAACCCACTCCTCAATTTTTATATATTTTTAACCATTGCTTAAACTTAAAAACAAATGTGTATGAGTAGGTAGATATGTGATTAAACAATTATAGTAAACTGTCAATTCTAGGGTTTATGTAGCTCATCTTTCCTTCTTTTTCTAAATTAATTGCAAAGCATTTTACTCTACAGAGGATAAAATGGGTGAAATGACAAAACTCTGCCCTCCTAGAATTTACTGTTCCATGGAGGAGATGATTCATAAATGCATAAAAGAGCTAAATGGGGCAAGATAATGTGGAATTTGTTTGCCAAAATAGATAACTAGTCTTAAAAGGCATATATAGGTTTCTTCATTGCAGCCAAATCATTAAGAAATTTCTTTTACTTGGTCTTTGAAGAGTGGATTAGATTTGGGTGTATGAAGGAAGAGCTCAGGCATTCCAGGGGAGAAGAAAGACATGAGTCAAGTTCAGGAAGAAGGCATAGGCAGGGCATGCTCACCACAGCAGGGGACCTGGCTGGATGGCACAGAATTGTCTGGGAATAAAGAGCTACATTATTTGATCAGATCTAAGACATCACTGTTTGTACGGGTCATTCATTATTTTATATACCACTAAAAATCTTGGCCAATTAAATGATGAGTATCATCAATTATAAGATACTTCCTAATTTTATAGATGTTTACAAAATGAGGGGGAAAAAAGATATATATCACAGAATCAAAGTTGGGTGATAGGGAGAATATTTTGTAGTGCCTTGAATGGTAGAAAGAAAAACTGACAGAAACTAACTTCATCTTTTAAGAGGAAGAGAGCCCTCAGTATATGATACTATCACTTACCTTGGAATTTTTTCATGGGTACCGTTTATATGTGCCTTGTTACTAAAAGGACTTCAAGCAGCTTATATATTTATTTCATGAATGAAGAAAGGCAGACTTAATATTTTCTATTATGGAAATTGAAGATAAGGAGGTGAAAGCTACAGGTGTGGGTTAGGTTGGTCTGTGTCTCTGAATTGAGGACCACATGGTTACTAAACTCTCATCCAGGTCAGATGGGCTCCATCGGAAGCATCTAGTGGAAAGACCAGCTTTTTTGTTTTTTAATTTAATAAATCTTTATTGTTCAGATTATTACAGTTGTTCCTTTCTTTCCCCCCCATAGCTCCCCTCCACCCGGTTCCCACCCCACCCTCTGCCCTTATCTCCCCCCCCCCACTGTCCTCATCCATAGGTGTACAATTTTTGTCCAGTCTCTTCTTGCACCCCCCACACCCCTTCCCCCCTGAGAATTGTCAGTCCACTCCCTTTCTATGCCCCTGATTCTATTATATTCACCAGTTTATTCTGTTCCTCAGATTTTTTTATTCACTTGGTTTTTAGATTCACTTGTTGATAGATATGTATTTGTTGTTCATAATTTTTATCTTTGCCTTTTTCTTCTTCTTCCTCTTCTTAAAGAGTACCTTTCAGCATTTCACATAATACTGGTTTGGTGGTGGTGAACTCCTTTAGCTTTTTCTTATCTGTGAAGCTCTTTATCTGACCTTCAATCCTGAATGATAGCTTTGCTGGGTAGAGTAATCTTGGTTGTAGGTTCTTACTATTCATCACTTTGAATATTTCTTGCCACTCCCGTCTGGCCTGCATAGTTTCTGTTGAGAAATCCGCTGATAGTGGTATGGGTGCTCCCTTGTAGGTAATTAACTGTTTTTCTCTTGCTGCTTTTAATATTCTCTCTTTGTCCTTTGCCCTCGGCATTTTAATTATGATGTGTCTTGGTGTGGTCCTCTTTGGATTCCTTTTGTTTGGGGTTCTGTGCACTTCCTGGACTTGTAAGTCTATTTCTTTCACCAGGTGGGGGACGTTTTCAGTAATTATTTCTTCAAATAGGTTTTTAGTATCCTGCTCTCTCTCTTCTTCTGGCACCCCCATAATTCTGATGTTGGTACACTTGAAGTTGTCCCAGAAGCTTCTTACACTATCTTCAAATTTTTGGATTCTTTTTTCTTTTTGCTTTTCCGGTTGAGTGTTTTTTGCTTCTTTGTATTTCAAATCCTTGACTTGATTCTTGCATTCCTCTAGTCTGCTGTTAGGTCTCTGTATAATATTTTTTATTTCAGTCAGTGTATGTTTAATTTCTAGTTGGTCCTTTTTCATATCCTCGAGGGTCTCGCTAAACTTATCGGCCTTTTCTAGGAAATTCTTGAAAAACCTTATAATCGTGGTTTTGAACTCTATATCCAGTCGTTTGTTTTCCTCCATTTCTTTCATTTGTGATCTGTTTATTTGTCTCTGCATTTTCGTTGCTTCCCTGATTTGGTAGAGTAGCTTTGTGTGCTAGGTGTCCTATAGGGCCCAGTGTCTCAGCCTCCCTAGTTACCTGAGGTGGACACTCTTAGTGCACCCCTTTGTGGACTGTGTGTACAGCTTTGTTGTAGTTAAGTCTTGATTGTTGTTGGTATCACTGGGAGGAATTGACCTCCAGGCCAATTGGCTGTGAGGATCAGCTCTGTCTATGCTGGGAGAACTTCTGTGCTGGAGACACCCTTATGAGACAAGACTTGCAAAATTGCAAAAGCCTCTGTGCTCAGTTTGGATGGGGCAGAGTCTCAGGACTGAGCAGACAGCCTTGGCTTCCCGTCAGCCCTGCCCTATGAGGCCCCTGGGTCTCAGTGTCCCTCGGTAATTGCTGCAAGCACCTCTGAGAGAAAGCTGCCCTCGAGTTTCACCCACTGCCAGACAGTCCAGTTTCTCCCCCAATGAATCTGGATTCCCAGATTCTCGCCCGGAATTGGAGTTCAGCGCAGTCCGGAGCTTCCGTCTTCCTCCCGCTAGAGAAAGCCAGCGGCACACTTAGCAGTTAGTCCAAGTGCGCGTGCCTCCAGGCCTCTGCCTTTAGCGGCTCCCCTGAGTTTCCGTGCGCTCCTCTCTTTTCCCGACAGTCCAGCCTCCCCCGTATGAGTCTGGGACCCCAGGGTCTCGCCTGGAACTGAGGTTCAGTGCAGTTGGAACTGGGTTTCAGTGCAGTCGGGAGCTACCGTCTCTCTCCCACTAGAGAAAGCTAGCCAGGCACTGAGCCGCCCGTCCTCTCCGCGCATGTCTCCGTACCTCAGCCTTTTGCAGCTCCTCTGAGTCTCCGTGTGCCCCTCTCTTTCCTTCTAGTTGTAGAATTTCCACTCAGCCAGCTTTCCTATGGTTCTGGATGATGTTCGTTCTGTCTTTTAGCTGTAGTTTTGAAATTGTTGTGCGAGGCAGCAGTTTAGGTATTCACCTATGCTGCCATCTTGGTTTCTCCCGGAAAGACCATCTTTAAAATATTGATGTCTCTACTCATTCATCTTCACAGATTCAGAATTTCCAAGGGTGAGGCCTGGATATCTGTATAAATTTTAAAGCACTTTTGTTAATTTTTGAGAATCTCTATACTAGACCATTTATTAATTTTATCTTCTGCCTCATTAGATGAAGTTATTATTTACCTGATAAGTTCTTGAATTCTTTATTAAGTATTCTGTCTTTTATATAAAAGGAGAGGGAGTATTTCAGATTATGAGAACAGTTTATAAATGTGGGAATCAAAGTAGACCTTGACAGTTTACCTCACACAAAAAGGTTGACTATTCTAAAAAGTCATGTTTGATAATTGCTCAGGTGTCTCAGGAGACCTCTCTGTCCTTTTTTATTCTAGAGCCAGTGGCTGGTGAGCAATATAAATGGTACTTTGTTTTCTCTTGGTAGGCAAGGAGGGCACCACGAGCTGGCAGAACGCCTTGTAGAAATACAGTATGAGCTGACTGACAGACTAGCCTTTTATCTCTGTGGCAGGAAACCAGGTGAGTGAAAGGACCTCAGCCTCTCCACACCTCCAGTTAGTCAGCCTCTGGAAAAACAAGTTGGGACACTATTATTTATGACCTCTGCTGTAACATATCCTCCAGAACATTGTGAATAAGGATTTCTATTTGAAATGATAACTACAGCATTTTCAGTTTTATGTAAAAGATGTTGGTCAAATCTCCTTGAATTTTAGCTTTTATAACTATTTTAGCTCTAGATAGTGACTGTTTCAGGCATCAAAGTGCATAATTAAACCAAAACTGAATGTGCATCACAGTTCTTGGCATGTAATGGGACTAGGAATGCAAGAGCAAAGCAGTCACTTTTGTAGTTATTTGAAGAATTCTGTCTAAGGAATGGAAAAAAGTCCAAAAGTGAATTTTGCCTTTAACCACCTTTATTTTTGAGGTGGAACTGGGGTCATTAAACCATGATTCAGTGCGCCAAATCTAGCCAATGACCTGTTTTTAAAATGAAGTTTTATTGCAAGATAGCCAGGCCAATTCCAGATTGTCTATGGCTGCTTTTGCACTATAGAAGCAGAGTTGAGTAGGTTGAGTAATAGTGACGGAGACCACATAGCCAAAGAGCCTAAAATATTTATCTGGCCTTTTACAGAAAAAGTTTGCCAACCCCTGATGTAGAATATCCACATACATGTATATAGTGGTTCTCCATTTTGGCTGTACATAGAGTTAGGAGCCCCTGATGTGGGTCCAGTTCCTGGTGAGATGGAGTAAACACACCCCACCCTGTCTCTCCTGAATATAGTTAAAAACCCTGGACCAAATGCATGGAATAGCTATTTAAGGACTCTAGCTCGTGGATTAGGGAATTCAAGTTACCATCAAGCTGGTGGTGAGTGTTGTGTACTTCTAATAAGGCCTCTACGGCAGCCTGAAACTGGAACTATATAACTGATGCAAAGAAGTCTTTTCGGTCTGGTATGAGGAGCAGGAAGTAGGACTCCTGCAGGACAGAGAGTTGGAGGATTCCCTTTTTTTTTCCTCCTTCCTTTTCCCCTTACCCTAGCCCCAAGGCAGTCCTGTGGCTAAATCAGCCTAAATCTCTGGCCAAGAGCATGAGGGGAATCCTGATTGCTTTTATTTTTCTCTGTATTCTCTCACCACTTGGCCCAAGAGGTAGAACCTAACCTACTAAAATAAAAATACTGCCCAGTCAGTGTGGCTCAGTGGTTGAGCATTTTCCCATGAACCAGGAGGTCATGGTTTGATTCCCAGTTGTGATACATGCCTGGGTTGGGGGCTCGACCCCCCAGTGTAGGGCATGCAGGAGGCAGCCAATTGATGATTCTCTCTCATCATTGATGTTTCTGTCTCTCTCTCTTTCTCTGAAATCAATAAGAACATATTTAAAAAACAAAAAAAGAATTAACACTGTCCATAAAATGTAAGGAAGAATCAGTTTCACAACGTAATATTTAAAATGTCCAAGATACCATTTATAATGACTTGACACCAGGGAAATCCCAAAGACTTGTAAGGAAAAAGTAGTCAATAGACACCAACCTCAGATGACACAGTTGTTGGAATTATCAGACAAAAAATTTTAAGCAAACAGGGACAGCATGCTCTAAAAAGTGTGAACATCTTGAAACAAATAGAAATGTAGAAAATTTCAGCATAGAGAATAGAAGATAAAGAAATGAACCAAATAGAAATATTACAACTGAAAAAATATAATTCACTGGATAGGCTTAATAGCAGATTGGAGATGACAAAAGAGCGACTAATTGAAAATAGATCACTAGAAATTACCCAGTTCTGAACAATAGAAAAAAAGAGTGGGAGGAAAATGAAACTAGACAGAGCCTCAGGGACCTGTGGGACAATAGCAAAAGGTCACATTTGTATCAGCAGATTCCCAGAAAGAGATCAGAGTGTGATACAGAAAAAATGCTTAAAGAAATATTGGCTAAAAACTCTAAATTTGGCAAAAGACATACGCTTACAGATTCAAGAAGCTCAAAGAATTCCAAAAAGAATAAACTCAAAGAAATTGTCACTCAGATATATTAAAATCAAACTGCTGAAAACCAAAGACAACAAAACATTCTGAAACTGCAAGAAAATAAATGACACCAGAAGAACAATTATTTGAATGACTAGATTTCTCATCAGAAACCATGGATATGAAAAGGAGGTAGTACAATATTTTTGAAGTGCTGAAACAAAAAAGAGTTGTCAATCCAGGACTCCAATTTTCAATGAAAATAACCTTCAGGAATGAAGCAAAATAAAGACATTTTAAGATGAAGGAAAAGAAGAGAATTAGTTGCTCTAGCAGAAATGCTAAAGCAAGTTCTTTGAGTAGAAGGGAAATGATACTGGAAGGAATCTTGGAACTTAAGGAATGAAAGAAGAGCATCAGACATGATAAGTATCTGGATAAAAATAACAGCTATGTTTTCCTCTTAAATTCTTTAAGATATGTATAGTTTAAAGTAAAAATTATAACATCTGGTGGGGTTTTCAGCATATGTCAATGTAATAAATTTGACAACTACAACATAAAAAGGGAGAGAGAAATATGGAGGTAAGATTGCCTTCTTAAAATGGTAAAATGTTATTTCTAAGTACACTGTAAAAATTTATGTGTATTATAATCCCTAGCACAACCACTAAAAAAAGACTACATACAATGATATATGCTCAAAAATTCTAGAAATAAAATAGAATATTAAAAGTCAATCAAATAATCAAAAGATATTTTGATTCAAAAATATTCAAAAAAAAAGAAAGGGGGAGAGCGGAACAAAAAACTGAGGCCCAAGCAGAAACTAGTACAATCATAGACTTACATCCAGACATTGCAATAATGACACTAAATGTTCCTGAGCTAAACATGCCAATTAAAAGCAGACATTATCAGAAGATTTAAAACAGAAAACAAGCCCTAACTGTATGCTGTCTACAAGATACCCACCTTAAATATGATCTTATAAGGCCCTGTCCAGGTAGCTCAGTTGGTAAGAGCATTGTCCTGATACGACAAGGTTGTCAGCTCAATCCCCAGAAGGGGGTGTGCAGGAGGCAGTCGATCGATGTTTCTGATCAATACAATTTTTTTTTTTTTAAATAAGAAAGTCTAACTCTTGCCCTAGCCAGTTTGGCTCAGTGGATAGTCGGCCTGTGGATCAAACGGTCATGGGTTCAATTTCGGTCAAGGGTACATACCTGGGTTGCAGGCTCCTCGCTGGCCCGGGCCCTGGTCTGGGCTCATGCAGGAGGCAACCAGTCGATGTGTTTCTCTCACATCAATATTTCTGTCTTTCCCTCTCTCTTCCACTCTCTCTAAAAATCAATGGAAAAATATCCGCAGGTGAGAATTTAAAAAAATAATTTAAAAAAAATTTTATTTTAAAGAAAGTCTAACCCTCTACTTGGCCATTTTAGAGTGAGTAGAGATTAGGACTATAGACTTCAAAATGGATCATAGATCTAAATAAAAACATAAAACTAGAAACTAGAAGAAAACACAGGAGAAACTCTTTGTGATCTTGGACTAGGTAAAGTACTTGGTTGTAATATCGACAGCATAAGCCATAAAATAAAATGTTGATAAATTGGACTTTGTCAAAATTTAAAATTTTTCCTCTGTAAAAGCTACAGTTAAGATAATGAAAAGAGTCCTAGCTGGTTTGCTCAGTGGATAGAGTGTCAGCCTGCAAACTGAAAGGTCCTGGATTCGATTCCAGTCAAGGGCACATGCCCGGGTTGTAGGCTTTATCTCCAGTAGGGGGTGTGCAGGAGGCAGCCGATCAATGATTCTCTCTCATCATTGATGTTTCTATCTCTCTTTCTCCCTCTCCCTTCCTCTCTTAAATCAATAAAAATATATTAACAAAACAAAAAAAGATACTGAAGAAACAAGCCACAGACTGGGAGGGAGTATGTGGAAATCACATATCCAACAAAGGATCCAAAATATTTATACAACTTTCTTGGATCCAGAATACTTAAAACTCAACAGTAAGAAAACAACCCAATAAAAACTGGGCAGAGACAATATACAGATGACAAATAAATAAACCAGTCAGAGAAAGACAAGTATCACATGATCTCACTCATATGTGGAATCTAAAGAACAAAATAAACTGATGAACAAAATAGATCCATTGACATGGAAAATGGAACAGACTGATGAATCCCAAAGGGAAGGCAGGGGTGGGTGGGTGGATGGGAAGAGATTAACCAAAGAATTTATGTGCATATATGCATAACCCATGGACATAGACTATAGTGTGGTGAAGGCCTGGGGCAGGGGAAGGAGGTGGGCTAGAAGGGGTCAAGGTGGGGGGAGTGGGGAAGGAAGGGTACATCTGTATAACTTTCAACGATAAAGATAAATTTAAAAAATAATAATTACATGAAGAGAGAAGCTTAGCATCATTAGTCATTAAGGAATTGCAAATTAAAACCACAGTGAGATGCCACTACATATTAGAATTACTAAAGTAAAAGTAAAATTTTAAAAACCTGACAATTCAAGTGCAGGAGAAGATGGGAAACAACTTTAACTCCCGTACATTGTTGGACAGAAAGCAAAATGATACAACTTACTCTGGAAAATTTTCTTGCCAAGTTAAACATATATTTATTTATAACCTAGCAATCCCACTCCTAAGTATCTGATACACCCAAGAGAAATACTTATATTTGCACAAAAACTTATATGTGAATGCTTGTAGTGGCTTTATACACTGACATATGATCAGTGTTTTTCCAGAAGCTGTATTAGAACGGAGTTAGCTAGCATTGTAGAAAACAGAGCCCCTGCCTGGATCTGCCAAAACCACCTGTCCCAGTCCAGACTTTTATACTAATTGACTAGAAGCCCAATACGTGAAATTCATGCAAGGGTCTCAGCCCTGGCTGCCTTGGCCCTTGCAGCTCCGTTTTCTTCTGGAAGGTTGTCTGGACGGTCATTCCACTGTTTGGCCGTTCGGTCAATTTGCATATTATGCTTTTAATATAGACTAGAGGCCCGGTGCACGAAATTCATGTGGGGGTGGGTGTCCCTCAGCCCAACCTGCACCCTCCCCAATCCAGGACCGCTGGCTCCTAACTGCTCACCTGCCTGCCTGATCCCCCTAACCGCTCCCCTGCCAGCCTGATCGCCCCCAACTGTCCTCCCCTGATCGCCCCTGTCTCTGTCTCGGCCCCCGCCACCATGGCTTTGTCCAGAAGGAAGTCGGATATCTGGAAGATGTCTGGTCGACCCGGTCTAATTAGCATATTACCCTTTTATTAGTATAGATTAATTTGAAGGTGAGCCACCAAAGCTCAAGGAAACCCGCTCATGCTACATGGAGAGCTAATGGAAGCCTGCTGTGAGCTAATTCAGCTCCCTAAGCTTTCTTTCAAAGGCTGAAGGTCATCACTTACACTGGGGATGAACAAAGCATAAGGATTGGGGTGGGCGTAGGCTTTCTGCTTAATGATGTCTAGACTTCCGTACCAGAAAGAAAACGAGAATACAATCCTTGCTACTAGCCAAGTCTTCGGGAACTTGTAGCCAGTTTGGCAACTTAAGTTCCCCCACGTAATTCATAATTATGGGAAGATACTAATTGCAAAACATAAATTGAGAAAATAACGGTGGTGCTCCTTTACAGATCTTATCAATATTTATATGAACAAACTTTGGCTTGGTTTCTTTTTCAGATCACAAAAATGGACAGCACTTTATAATACCTCAAATGGCAGACAGGTAAGGTCATTTAAATAACCAATCAATTTTATCTGTCTCAAATATTTCCTTGGTTGTATAGTGTTTAAGTGTATAATATTTTGTTTTTAACAAAGCCCATACATTTTTCTCTTTTATGGCTATACAATTTGGAAATAAGACGGCTGTAAGTAAACCACCATATAAAACTTAAGTTTGAAAGAGCACAAGTAACAAATTTACTAATATGAAAATTGGAGTCCGTGATATTGTCACAGTATTAGCTAGTTGTGACAATATGTCTGTAGATTATGTTCAAAGAATATTTCTTTATTATAAGAGAGTATATTCTTTGTCTATAACTGGGATTGGCAAGTTTTTATGTTGTTGTTAAAGGCTAGATAGTAAATATTTAAGACTTTTTGGGCCATACAGCCTCTGTCACAACTACTCAACTCTACCATTGTAGATGAAAGCATCCATGACACTATGTACATGAAGGGCATGCCTGTTCCAATAAAATTTTATTTTCGGATACTGAAATTTGAATTTTATATATAATTTTCACAAATTATGAAATACTATTCTTCCTTGCGCCCCCCCCCCCCCAACCATTTAAAAATGTAAACATTCTTAGCTCATTGCTAAACAAAAGGTGGGCTGTATCTGTAAGGTCAGGTGATATCGAAGCTGCAGGAATGAACCCTTAATTTAGCCAGTTATCTTTGCACAAATACTGTCAAGAGTTTATGAAATGATTAATTGCTATTCTAGATGTAATCTTGCCATTCTGGTTTTTCACATTCTGCCCTTTTGATATTTTCTTCTACCATGCTTTTTTTTAATACTTCAAAAATGGTGACTTTTCTCATTTTTTAAGTTAGTAGGTGATTATTTTTCTTTTAACCATATTACATGATTATGATATTTCTGTTTTTAATTTTTTTTAATCCTCACCTGAGGATATTTTCCCATTAATTTTTAGAGAGAGTCAAAGGGAGAGGGAAAGATTCAGAGAGAAAAACATCGATGTGAGAGAGACACATCGATTGGTTGCCTCCTGCATGCACCTGACCAGGGCTGGGAGCCTGCAACCGAGGTACGTGCCCTTGACTGGAATCGAACCCAGGGAAGCTCTAGACTAGAGGCCCGGTCCACAGACTGATGCTCTATCCACTGAGCCAAACCGGCCAGGGTGATTATGGTATTTCTAGAAGGAGTTACTTTCACCAAGTTGTTCTGTTCAAAGTTTCCTCACTGACTCTTTTGGGCTATAGAATTTTTGGCTCTGACCATGTCCATGAACTCTAATATCTTGCTCCCTTGGCCATTTTTATCTTCTATAGAGTTCATGAAAAAAAAATTATTTATTTGCTTATTAGTTTTGTACATTTTCTTAGCAGCCTGGATTTGTCTGAATTGGCAAAAGCTGCTAAGAAGAAACTTCAATCTGTGAGTATCTCTATTTCCTAGTGAACTCCAGTATGGGAACTGTATCCTGCATTAACCTGTTCGCAGCTCTTTCCTATTGCATCAGATGACTATTTTATACTCTTAGCTGCTGTTAAACCAGAAGCAGACCATTGAGTATATAGCCATGAAGACTGGAAGTACTGTACGTTCAGTGTATCCAGCTTATTGGCTCTGCTTCAAATAATGCCATTTTTCTTAGTTATTTTAAATGCGAAGACTGTGCTTTTGCTATTAAGAAGTTGTTTCGCCTTATAAGAGTTCCTTGTTAAAAAAATTAAAAGAGTCCCTTGTTTCTCCCAATGTAAATAAGTAAGTGGAACAAACTTTTTGGGATTGCTTCCTGTAGCCTCAGGCTGCTTAGATGGATAAAAACAGGTGCTGGAACGGTGAGTACCAGAGATTCACTTGCTGCCATTGGGATCCAGCCTCGGTTGTAACTCTCTTGCCTGTCCCATGCCATTCATCAGAGCTTTATAAATGTATGCTTTAAAAAGCTGGTGGGCCTGCCCCGGGTATGTGCTCAGAGTTTGCCTAGTTCTGCAGGTCAAGCCTCACTTGAATCTGAGTGTTTCTTCCCATCCTGCCCACCTTAGGGTTAGTCAGGAATCTACCTCTCTGGGACGAATTCTCTTTGTTTAGTCTCCACAAATGAAGCTTCACTAAGGCGCTTCCTCAGTTTTAACCACGAGATTACACTCCCCAGCTGTTCCCATTGCTCTCTGGATCAGAACCAAGATGATTCTTTTTGTAACCCTAAGGACATCATCCAACTTTCACCTTTCAGTGCCTGCCCTACCTCCCATCTTGTTCCCATTGTGTCTGCATTCTTGGCCATTCGCTGCCACCTTCAAGTCCTCTTTCAGGAGTCCTCTTTTCCTCTCTTTCCTGCAGCATTCCCCTTTCCCAGCTTCCATCCCTTTCATCATTCAGGCAGCTGAAAAGTGACCACCTTCACCACGTAGGTAGTAGTTTTCCCGAAGCCCAACTGAAATTGCAACTCCTCTAATTTATGGCTTTCTCTTCATTCCCCTTTTCACAGAAAACCCTTTACTAGAACGTCATATAATATTAAGTACCAAATATTCCATAAAATGAATTTATCCTTACTATTTAACTGTAATATGAAATAAATGTATTTTTTGCAATTTGTTTGGTGTCTCTGTGTTCTGTATGGTTTTGTGTGTCTGTGTTTTATCGCCTTTTTTAAATTAAGGAGGTCATGTAGTTAAGATGATAAGCTTTGGAGTCAGCAATAAATATTCTGTGATTTCCTTTTAATTATATTATGTAAGCCAATTTTTATTTTAAATAATTCTAACTGTAAAGATAAAGCTCAAGTTCCTTTTGAATATTTTACATTTGCTAGGCTGAAAGCTGCATGAAAGCTGGGGTTATGTCTGTAATATATCTAGCATGTGGCAGGCACTAGGTGAATGTCTGGTACCAAGTTGAGTACAGCTCTGAAGAACCTGGGTTCTGCATCAGACTGCTCAGGTACAGATCTCAGCTCTGACAAGCTCCTTAGCCTCTCTGTGCCTTGGTGTCCTCTCCTAGGAAGGGAGATAATGATGTAGCAGGGGTTGCAGCTCAGAACTGCTCAGTGAGGGTGAGCTGCTGCTGCTGTTGACCCCACTTGTGGTCTCCTCACAGGTGAGAAGAATATTCTCACAGCCAATTATAATTGCCAATTCAGTGTCTATCCTAGTATCTCCATTCCTCCCTCCATCTCTACCTACTTCCTTCCTTCCTCCCTCCCTCCCTCCCAAAAAGCTAAGAGAAATATAGTAAGACTAATAATGTATTTCTTGAATTAGCAAATGTTAACATTGTGAGAGACTTAAACTTGGATCTCAGATCTATTATCATTTATTGACTTTGTGACTTTAGGTAAGCTACTAACTTCTGTGCCTCAATTTCCTTACTTGTTATGTGGAGTAATAGTAGTTACTATTTCATAGAGGTATTGTGAATATTAAATATATTAGCGCAGTGCCTTGGATGTAAACCCTCAATCAGTATTGCTGTTGTATTTATTATTAGTAATAACATTAGCTTGTATCTCCTAAAAGGAAAGAGACTAGATATTCATGATAAAAGTTCAAGTTTTCAATCCTTCATCACCTTATCCAGCAAAAGACTCTCAGAGTTTATTTTGTTATAAATGTAATGTAACCACACTAGAGAAAATTTGGAAAATAGAAAAGGGGAATAATCCTTATTCACTATACTCTTAATGGATTCAGCCTCAATATTTTGGAATACTTCTTCTAATTCCTGTTTCAGGTATCTTTTTTTAAAATGAGGCTCGATCAGAATTTTAGAATTTAGTATCCTGATTTTTTTCACCCAACAATGTATTGTATCCATTTTAACGAGTTCCCATGAGGTCTGTGTAGCCAGCATTTAAAATTGTTGCATAAAATGCCTTGTGGTCAATGTGTAATTGGCTATGTACTGAGCCCCATCTCAGTGCCAGGTACTGTGTGTGGATGTGGTGAACACAGTAGAGAATAGAGGAAATTCAGTTTACACTCACAGAATGGGGAAGCAGTCAACTAAAAGTAACAGCCACCAGTTGTTAGGGCGCATTTATGAGGAAAAAAGCATAGAGAGAGCCGGAGACACCCTGGCAGGGGCTTAGCCTTGTCGGAGTTAGGGAAGACCCTGACCTTGACCATCCTGGTTGCTGCCAGGCAGGCACCTAGTCTGTGGGGAGTATTTTGTTGGCTGACCCTGCACAGCATACGGATCAGACAGCCTATCCTTTGTTGGGGCTACTGAGTTCTGGGAATTGGGGTTACTACTGAGGAAGATAGCAAAGAGCCTTAACCAAGGTCTGGTGATATTTTTTATTAATTTATTTATTTTTGTTAATCTTTACCTGAGGATATTTTTTTAAAATATATTTTTTATTGATTTCAGAGAGGGAGAGAGAGAGAGATAGACATACCAATGATGAGAGAGAATCATTGATTGGCTACCCCCTGCACGCCCCACATGGGATCGAGCCTGCAACCTGAGCATGTGCCCTGACCAGAATCAAACCTGTGACCTCCTGGTTCACAGGTCAACGTTCAACCACTGAACCATGCTGGTTGGACTGAGGATATTTTTTTCCATTGATTTTTTAGAGAGAGGGAAGGGGAGGAGAGAAAGGGAGGGAAGAGAGAGGTGAGGAGAGAGAGAGAGGAGGAGGGAGAGAGAGAGAGAAACATTGATGTGAGAGAGACACATCGATTGGTTGCTTCGTGCATGTACCCCGATGGGCTGGGGATCAAACCTGCAACCCAGGTATGTGCCCTTGACCGGGAATTGAATCCATGATCCTTCGGAGTGAGAGCCAGCACTCTAAACCCTGAGCACACTGGCCAGGGCAGTGATATTTTTATGCAATGGCATCTTCTATCCTCTCAAAATTGCATGTTTTGGCATCTTTACCCTGCCAAGGGTTTATGACCCCTTATATTTGGGGGCATTGGCAAACATTCTCAAGAGCAAAAGAGAAGACATCAAGGTGATGTCACATGAAGAGTAGAGCACTAGAACCTGTGTTTGAGAGAGACATTTTAGATGTCTCTTACCTCCTCTATAGCACAGCCCTGTCTGCATACCATAGAGGAGTGAGGCTGCTCTGGGAAGCAGAGATATCGGAGGATCTGCACTATTTTGGAAATGTATTGTCTGTGTTACAGTGGGTATTTACTAAGCACTGGCTCTGGATAAAACATTGGAGATAAAAGGGTGAATAAGTCCCAGTCCCCACCATTCTGCTAGTGTTAATCCTTGTCCCTTGTGTTCCTGATATTTTTTTACTTTCAGCTAAGTAATCACTTGTTTGAAGAACTTGCCATGGATGTGTACGATGAAGTTGACAGGCGAGAGACTGATGCAGGTGACTTAACGTGGGGCTTTATCTAATATGCTTGTTATCAGTGGGCAGTGACAAGCTGCCAGCCTCAGTGTTTACTTGCCCAATTTCTCCTGTCCTGATAACACGTGTGTGGACATTTCCTTTTGTGTATGTTGGCTTCGGAGTGTGCTTCCTTGAGTCTCCCTAGTAAGGCGGGGCCGCGGCTCTCAGAGGAGCAGTGGCGCACCCATGGTGATGAGATTCTGTCTCTGGCTCTCTCCTCTGGCTAGTCTGGCTTGCCACGCAAAACCACAGCACCCTGGTGACCGAGACAACCGTCGTTCCCTTCCTTCCGGTCAATCCCGAGTACTCATCGACACGGAACCAGGCAAGTGGCTGAGTGTGAAAAGTGACCAGGATGATATTTTGAGAATGGTTGATATCTTGGTATTTTATTTTTCCAAGACAGGTATTTTAATATTTTTGATTCAAATATTAATGGCCTTTATACACACACACAAACTTCACAAACTGATAAGAAAAGCGGTAGGTAGCAGTACATGCCTGGGCAAGAACATAAAACAATTCACAGAAGAAATATAAATGGCCTTTCATGTGAAAAAAATGTTTAACCTCATTAGTAATCAAACAAAGCAACCTAAAGGCATTAATGAAAGTTTCATCAATCAAATTAATAAAGTGTATAATAAGGGGTACTCCAAAATTGGTAAGGATCTGGCTAGATGGGCTTTCTCATGCTGCATGTAAGAGCTTAAATTGTTCCAGACTTTAGAAAAACAATTTGCTAACTTATTTCAGAAGCCTCAAAATTAAGTGCCCATCCTTTCACATGGGAATTCTTTATTTGGGGATACGTTCTAATAAAATAAAAATACAGAGATTCATGTACAATGAACGATGTTCATTGAAGCTCTGTATGTAGTAATAGGAGAGCATTAAAAACGGCTTAAGCACCCATCAAGAGGAGAGAAGTTGATAAAATTAGGAAGGTCTTTTAATTTTTATTGATTAATGGTTATAATAATGATGGAATCCCTGCATATAGACTATAAATTTATCTTGCAATTTTAAAATTTCCCTCCAAATTATTTTTTTATTACTACGTCTATTTAAAAATGGCTTGATATTGGGGGGAAGCTTTAAGTAGAATTAATTTGGTTTTGTTCCCCATAACATATATGCATTGTGAGAATTTAAATGCTATATAGTTCTCCTATGTAAATGTTTTTAAAGTGATGGCAGGGAAAATGTTAATGTTGGTTCAGTTTGGCTATGGTTCATGATGCCTTGATCATGCTGGAAGGTCTTTGCCAAAGTATAACAATAGCCTGACTATTTTTACGTGAATATTTATGTGTGTATTTTGACATTTGGTAGTATTTTCAATTATTTTTTCACCTTCAGGGCAGACAGAAATTAGCTCGGTTTAATGCCCATGAGTTTGCTACGCTGGTTATTGACATTCTCAGTGATGCCAAGAGGAGACAGCAAGGCAGTCCTCTCTCTAGTTCAAAAGGTAACTGTTTCAAACCAAGTTTGCTTCTTTGGCCTACTAAATTTCATACAAGTGCTAGATTTAAAGTTATAAAATGATTAGAGCAGTCATCAACAGAATACCTTAGTTTAAAAACCCTATAAGTTTTATTGGGACAAAAAGTTTACCTCTGTGAGCCCTGGTGAATTACAAATATTTCAACATTATTAACTGCTATTCAAATACATGTATCATATATGTGATTTTTCCCTCTTGCATCACTTATCTTTATTCCTATAAAGTTGCATCCTGAAATTAACCCAAAAGTCTGACTTAGATCTTGTTAAAGTACATAAGAAAATAAGCCCTCTTTATTGAAATTACAGCTCATCTGCTGTTGCTTACCTACAAAACTGAGTTCTAGCCCCAGCTGGTTTGGCTCAGTGGATAGAGCGTCGGCCTGCAGATTGCAGGGTCCCAGGTTCGATTCTGGTCAAGGGCACATACCCGGATTGCGGGCTCTATCCCCAGTGGGGGCGTGCAGGAGGCAGTCCATCAATGTTTCTCTCTCATCATTGATGTTTCTATCTCTTTCTCCCTCTCCCTTCCTCTCTGAAACCAATAAAAATATATTTAAAACAAACAAAACAAAACTGAGTTCCAGATGTTTAAAATTTGTTACTATGAGCTTGAGATGCTGACTGTGAGAGTTACTGTGGGTTAAGTTGTAGACAGCACGAGTGCCTGTTTCCGTGCCTTTTAGAGGCTCATTCTGTCACTCAGAGACCTGTCTCTGTGCTTAAGGACATGCTGCCTTCCACCGCAAAACTGTCCTCTCGTGGGCTTTTTTCTAATTATAATACATTTTATTGTAAAACATTTAAACAGAAGAAATACCTACCATAAAAATTAAGTTTTCAGTCAATATTACATTCCCAAAGACAGTAAGTACTCATTAACTGACAACAATTTGTTCTTGATTTTACTGCTTTGACCAGGAGTAATCAAGTTCTAAGAAAGCTTATTAAACTTTGGTGAAGATGCAATGATAAGGGTCCTTTCATAAATATGGAGTATCAAAATGTACACACTCTTTTGATTTGGAGGTTCCATTTCTAGGTGTTAATCGAGAAATCAGAGGCATCTTATATATCTATATATATGTTTTTTATGTAATATTGAAAACGTTAGAAACATAACATTTTGTCACATATTTGAATAGTATTGCACAGACTTTCTTTTTCAGAGAATATCTAATGACAGTATAAAGTAATTTTTAAAAACTATATATTTAATATATTTTTATTGATTTCAGAGAGGAGGGGAGAGGGAGAAGGAGAGAGATAGAAACATCAATGATGAGAGAGAATCATTGATTGGCTGCCTCCTGCACACCCCCTACTGGGGACTGAGCCCACAACCTGGGCATATGCCCTTGGCTGGGAATCAAACCACGACCTCCTGATTCATAGGTCTACGCTCAACCACTGAGCCATGCTGGCTGGGCAAATAATCATTTTTTAAATAAAGGTTTATTTTCGTATAATACCAATTTTGTAAGGAAAACATTTATAACATACGTATGTACAAGTGAATATACCACATGTAAGTATAAATACATAATTAGTCCTCATTATTCACAAATTCCATATTTGCATATTCACCTGTTCACTAAAATATATTTGTAACCTCAAAATCAGTACTCACAGCACTTGAGTCACCGAAAGCACATATTCCCAGCTGAGATTGAATAAGATCACACTTTGCCTTTTGTTTCAACTTTCATATTGTAAACAAGTGTCCTTTTCAAGGTCTGTGTAGTGTTATATTTTTCACATTTTTTGTGCTTTTTGTTAGTAATTTTACTGTTTAAAATGGGCCACTAGTGCTGAAGTGCTGTTTATGGTTCGTAAGCACTCGAAGCTATGATAGGCCTTGTGGAGAAAATGCATGTGTTAGATAAGCTTCATTTAGACATGAGTTCTATTGCTGTTGGCTGTGAGTTCAGTGTTAGTGAATCAACAATATGTATTATGGGTGTCTAAACACAACACACATAAAACAAGGTTACACATTCGTTAGTTGATGAAAATGTTGTGACCAAAGGCTTGCAGGAACCTAACCCTGTGTTTCCATTCAAAACAGTGGTTCAGTATTTACTAACTCAGTCTTTACAGCAACTTTATAGACCATAACTACTGCAAATAATAATTATATATATATATATATATATATATATATATATATATATATATATCTTATGCAATGACCGTGAATGATTCATTAGTTTCAAAATTTTTTTTTAAACAGTGTTTTTTTAAAATATATTTTATTGATTTTTTACAGAGAGGAAGGGAGAGGGATAGAGAGTTAGAAACATCGATCAGCTGCCTCCTGCACACCTCCCACTGGGGATGTGCCCGCAACCAAGGTACATGCCCTTGACCGGAATCGAACTTGGGACCTTTCAGTCCGCAAGCCGACTCTCTATCCACTGAGCCAAACCGGTTAGGGCTAGTTTCAAATTTTCTATGTTGAATCTTTATTACTTTTATAATCAGGTGCTATATGTGTTTAAATATTAATTTTTAAAATTAAAATTTACGTAACCATAATTTATGCAGATATTATCCATCAAAATACCTAGAAACAATATTGGAAATTAGAGGTTAGCTTGAGTTACCTGAAAGAAATTGGGGAGACTTGGATAATTTGTGAACTCTTTTATTCGAAACTAGAGGCCCGGTGCACAGATTTGTGCACTGGTGGGGTCCCTCAGCCCAGCCTGTGGGGATCAGGCTGAAACTGGCTCTCCGACCTCCCCCGAGGGGTCCTGGATTGCGAGAGGGCGGTTCTCAGGTGATGCACCCCAGAATCAGGTTCCTTCCTCTCTGGTTCTGGGTATGTCACCCGAGAACCGCAGCTGCCAAGTCACCGCAGCTTGGCAACTCCTGCATTGAGCATCTGTGCCCTGGTGGTCAGTGTGCATTATAGCTACTGGTTGGATGGTTGAACGGTCGGATGGTCACTTAGGCTTTTATATATATACTAGAGGCCCCGTGCACGAAATTTGTGCACGGGGTGGGGGGTGCCCCTCAGCCCAGCCTGCACCCTCTCCAATCTGGGGCCCCTCGAGGGATGTCCGACTGCCCGTTTAGGCCCGATCCCGGTAGGATCGGGCCTAAACGGGCAGTCGGACATCCCTCTCACAATCCAGGACTGCTCGCTCCCAACTGCTTGCTTGCCTGCCTTCCTGATTGCCCCTAACCATTTCTGCCTGCCAGGCTGATCACCCCCTAACCACTCCCCTCACAGCCTGATTGATGCCTAACTGCTCCCCTGCCAGCCTTATTGCCCCTAACTGCCCTCCCCTGCCAGCCTGGTCACCCCTAACTGCCCTCCCCTGCAGGCCTGGGTCCCCCCCAACTGCTCTTCTCTGCTGGCCTGGTCACCCCTAACTGCCCTCCCCTGCAGGCTTGATCGCCCACAACTGCCCTCCCTTGCAGGCCTGGTCCCTCCCAACTGCCCTCCTCTGCTGGCCATCTTGTGGTGGCCATCTTGTGTCCACATGGGGGCAGGATCTTTGACCACATAGGGGCAGCCATCTTGTGTGTTGGAGTGATGGTCAATTTGCATATTACTCTTTTATTAGAATAGAGGCCTGGTGCACGGGTGGGGACCAGCTGGTTTGCCCTGAAGGGTGTCCCGGATCAGGGTGGGGGGTTCCCTTGGGGTGTGGGGTGGCCTGGGCTAGGGGCCTGTGGTGATTTGCAGGCCGGCCACGCCCCCCGGCGACCCAAGCGGAGGCCCTGGTATTGGATTTATTTATCTTCTGTAATTGAAACTTTGTAGCCTTGAGCGGAGGCTAGGGCTGGCCAGGAAGTTTGGCTTCCTCCATCGTCAGGGAAACCGAAGCCTCCTGCTTGCTCTGTGGCTGCAGCCATTTTTGTTGGGATTTATTTATCTTCTATAATTGAAGCTTTGTAGCCTTGAGCGAAGGCCAGGGCCAACCAGAGCAGGCGGAAAGCTTGGCTTCCTCCATCGCCAGGGAAACCCAAGCCTCCTGCTTGCTCCATGTCCGGCCGCCATCTTGGTTGGGTTAATTTGCATACTTGCCCCTGATTGGCTGGTGGGTGTGGCTAGTGGGCATAGCAGAGTGGTGGTTAATTTGCATATTTCTCTTTTATTAGATAGGATAGATGTGTTAGAGCTCATAGAATCATCCCTGCTCCCTTGTAGACAATTCCTTTCTAATATGCACATGTGTGTGGCTACTGGGTCATTCTGTTTTTTCCTCTCTCTCTCACTGGCATCCAGCTGACTAAATACCTGTGCCTGCTCTTTGAGCACCTAGTTTTTAGGCTCCACTTTAACAATATTCTTTATCTTGACTTGATGTTACCTGGTTAATCACAATTAAGCTTGCATTAGCACAACTTTATCTTCATGATTTGGAGCTATACTCTATCTCACTGAATGATTGGAAACTTGGGAACCAGCCTCCTTTGAGCAGCTCTTTCATAAGCCATCTGATTATTTACCCACATTTGGTGAGTAGCTCAGAGGGATGCTTAAATCTCTCTATGCAGTTTATAGTAGGCTATCTGTCTGGTTGCTATCACTGTCATTTTTCTTCAGTCTTTTAAATAGCAACCCAAAAATCCTCCCAATAGTTTTTTGGGGAAAAACTTTTTTCAAGGCCCTGGCCAGGTAGCTTAGTTGGTTAGAACATTGTCTCAATAACTTTCTTAAAAGTTTTTTTTAGGCCTGAATAAAGTTATTTGCTTCTATTGATAGACAATGTGGAGCTCATACTGAAAACCATCAATAACCAGCACAGTATTGAGAGTCAAGACAATGACCAGCCGGACTATGACAGTGTGGCGTCAGATGAAGACACAGATCTGGAAGCCACTGCCAGCAAGGCAAACAGGCAGAAGGTGAGATGACACACAGGAAGGGACACTGTGATTCTTTTAAACATCTTTTCTCCTGCAGAATTGCCTTGCTCGTAAGCCACTTGAGGGCTAGCCCCGTGAAAGTGCTGGGAGGTAGAGTTGAGTTCACTAACGAGCTTGGGCCCAGCAGAGGTCAAGCGAGGTAAGTGGTTTTAAAAGTGAGAGTCCTTTGTCCCTGAGTCATTGCTGAGTCACATAGCCCTGCTGCAGTTGTGACTTTATAAAACTTGTGAGGAGGGACTGTGTGTTTTATTCTTTCAACAAATGTTTTCCAAGGACTTCTCTGAGTAATACTCCCCTGAATGAGGTCTGGTCCCTTTCCTGTGAGGCTGTCACTGCCTAAGAGGAGAGGTAGCTGCAGTAAGAGGCACACAGTGATACATGTCATGAGCTCCAACAGAAGAGACGGGGAGCCGAGAGGAGACACTACTTGTTGCTGAGGGGGAGTAGCCGTAGGCTTTGTAAATAGGATGGCTCTTAACGTGTCTTAAAGGATGCATTGGTTTGGGCATGTGAAAAGGCAGGGAAGAGTGGTCTAGGCAGAGAGAAAATAAAATAAGGGATTCTGGTTGGGGGGCTTTGGGGGTGGACTGGTGATGTGTAGAGAGCCTAAAAGGAGTGGGAACTAAAGCTGCAGCAGCAGGCGGAGGTCACACCATGTGCCAGACTGAAGAGCATGGACCTTGGCAGGCAGAGCCGAGCCCAGGAAGCTTTTAGGGAGAGCAGGAGGCAGTGGTCAGCCATTTTGGGTCCATTTGTGTGTGTTTTGGGAGGAGTATTCTGGAAGTTCAGAGAGGAGAGGAAAGGAACCCAATCAGGATACTCCCCAAGAGCTGGCCAGGCCACTTCAGGGCTTGGCTGGGAGGGTCCAGATGGCAGAGAGATCACTGTAGCAGAGTGTGAGCACAGGGAGGAGCAGCAGGGGTTGGCTGGTCCACCCTCTGCTGAATCCCGAGGACCTTGGCCCTGACCTAGCCCACAGAGGGGCTCAGCAAACTTTTGAGAATGGGTGGGCAGGAAGATAGAATAGACCAGCCTTGGCAATAAGTTGGATGTTTGAACGGGGGGGGGGGGGGTGGGGGGGGAGATAGACTTACAGAAGATGTGTCAGGGATATGTAGCTCACATGACTATGAGACTGGTAGTGCCATTGGCAGATGCAGGGAATGCGGAGAGGACAGCGAGAGTTTCCCTAGCAGCACTGCGTTCCCTCGGTGAAAGCAAAGGAACCTACGGGAAAGGGTCCTCTGTGGACTGACGGGCCTCCCACTCCTCTCTGCCCTGCACACCCACTCCCTCTAGCTGAGCTCTGCCACTGGCTGGAATGTTCTTCCTCTAGACAGCCATTTGACTAATGTCCTCACCTTCTTTAGGCTGCTGCTCACATCTCACCTACCCAAAGGCTTTCCCCGTCTGTCTAAGTAAAATGCGCCCACCTTCAGCCCTACTTGAGCTCCCTAGCCCCTTACCCTTCTCCATATTATCTATTTTCCACCACACTTATCACCTTCAGTCAGGCTGTACAGTCACTTGTTTTTATTTTTCCCCTCCCTCACTCTGTTGGATATAAATGCCATGGAGTAGGAATCGCAGTCTATTTTATTTTCTTATATATCCCCAGAACACTGCCTGGTGCTCAATAAACTTTTGTTGGAATGAATGAATTAAAGAATGAATAAAAAAGAAAAAATGAAGGAGCAAGGAAAGGCAGACAAGACAAATGCATTTAGAGAGTCATTGTCAGAGTAGGTTTATAGCCCTACTGCCTATTCTGTTAGAAAATATTGACTAAATTTTTTCAAATATTATAGTAACCCCACCTTTATGTTTTATTTTTGCATTACCCTCAGAAGCCTTGATTTAGTTTGATTAACTTTGCAGTCCAGCTGGCATGGTCAGAATTTGAAATTCTTTAGCTGTTAGTCTTGAATGTTATCATCGTCTCAGATTGTGAACATTTTCCCCAATTTATTTTTAGAGCCTAGATTCAGATTTATCAGATGGACCAGTCACTGTGCAGGAATTTATGGAGGTCAAAAACGCTCTAGTGGCTTCTGAGGCCAAGATACAACAGCTAATGAAGGTGAATAACAACTTGAGTGACGAGCTGAGAATTATGCAGAAAAAGGTAACATGTTAATAAATGCCAGGATGATTGACGCTTTAACCCCATAGTATAAGGAAGAATCCCAGGCACAATACTTGTGGTTAGAGGGAAGAAAAACAGTTATTGTAACCTAAAAGTCTTTGGGCCAAGCTGTCTTTTTGGAAGTAGTATTTGGATATTGCAGGTAAAGTAGCTTTGATAAATAAATGCAGAGTAAGTGTCCCAATAGAAGAAACATACAACCTATTAGGTGCTTCTATCAGTTCTTGCACCATTCTGTGCCTCCTGGGATCCTGGATGCCACTCTGTGGATGTGATTCTTCCTATTGCTCATTCTACAAGAATAATCATACCGGAAAGACAGCAGCTGAAAGCCCTGGACGGGTATATGTGTTTATCAGCATTCCACATCATACCCCACCCCACGCCATGCAAGGGGTGCTGTCCCTGTTCACTCTTATTCTAAGTTGTTATTCACTCCCGCCCTGGCAGCCCTGTCCTGCATCCCCACTTTATTTTTCACCAGAGCTTTTTTTTTTTTTTTTGTATTTACTTTATTTTTATTAATTTATTTTTTTTAATCTTTATTGTTCAGATTATTACAGGTGTTCCTCTTCACCAGTGCTTAACCACTAATTTATGATGTCCTCAGAGCTTAGAGCAGGGCCTGCCACAGAGCAGGTTCTCAGTGAATATAAGAAAACATTCTGTTTACATTAGTGAGAGATGTTCACTAGTAAGAACCCTATTTGCTTAGCATTTTCTCGCTCACTGCCTTTTAACAGAGTCAGAAATATATGACTATATTAATCCCTAAAAGAAGTGTGGCTAACAGTAGCAAGGAATTTGCTTAAGATGGGGATTACATATGTAATTAATTATGAGAATTCTAAGAAAAGAAAGTTGAAAATTTCATCATTCAGTTCTCCACAATATGAGATGTTGTACATTTCCCTTAGACAGAAACAAAACAAAGGCATTTGAAGAGTCATGCCTCAGAATCATGATCAAGAACGGGGGATGTGGTGCAGGTCATTTGTGGCTGGGCCCTTTTCAGTGATGCTTCCTAAAGGAAGGCCACAGAACTAGGTGGGCTGTGCCCTCTGCTTGTCAGGGAAGTACCCTGCAGTGCGCCCTGGCCTGGGCATGGTCGAGGATTCTTTAGGTGCTGAGTTCTAGATCACTTGTGGAGACCTTTTGAGATAGATGGCTCTACTAGCTATAATAGGAGGGGACACGAAGATCAGTCACATTTTAACCTAACACTTGTTCTGTGTCTCGCTGGCCCTGGCGTGCAGCCGTAACATACAGGGCTTGCACTTCCTCTGTCTTTTCTGAAATACCTATTGTTTAATAAATTACAGTTTGACCCATTAATTGAATTAATAATTTTGTTGAGGTGCCTTTTTCTGAAACATGCTGACCTTGCCACTGTAAATCAACCTGCTAAGCATCAGCTTTTTGATTCTTTAATGCTCCTTTTAGTACGTGTAGAAATTGACAGAGATACCTATCTCTGAAAGCAAATGTCTTAAGAAATATAGAACGAAATTATTTGCTGTTGCTCATGGAATATTTCCTCAATTCTTGAAAAAGCTTTTGATTTCTGAAACTATTGGATTAGCTGTAAATTTTCATTTCCTGTTATACTCCTTCCAAATAAAAAAAGTGGTCTAGTTCTCATGTAGATAAGTATCATTCTGATTCATCCAAGACATCTCTCTAAATACAGAATACTAAAGTTCTTAAAAATTGAGACCAGGAACTTGTGCTCATCAAAACACTTGCAAGCAAAATCCAGACTGGATGTTTCAGAGACATGAAACATCCTTGTCTTAAACACTCTAAGAGAAGGCTTTTACATAGACAGACATGTGACCAGACACCCACTCCTTCATCGGCAGGCCTGTGTCAGTTAAGCTCCTCACTCTTTGGACCTTGACCATTTCACTTTAGGATATGGGTTCCCTAATACATAGTTTTGACAGGCACCTTACGCCTGTCTGTGTCCTGGAATGTAGGGATTTTCCATGGCTGCTTGTCACTTTGCAGCTGTTGTTCCTTCTTTGGAAAGGGAGTTGCAGATATGTGAGATCCTGAAAGCCTTTGTGGTGTAGAAGCAATCCTTAGTGGGTCACTCTTCGAGAAAACGGAGGATGAGGGTATTTCTCTGACAGAGGCAGTACGCCAGGCTTTCACAGAAGTTTGGTGCTATTAATATAAAGTATGTGAGATATGTTTACTTAACAAAAATGTATTGATTTTATTTCAAAGTTAGGTAAAGTTTTTTTTAATATATAAATATATTGAGTTGACAAAGTAGCGTGATTTCTATTTGATCTTTCACATTTTAACAGTTGCTTGGAAAAGATGCTAATTAATGAAGAGGAGCAGCCACTATTGGTGCATTTTCACAGATCGGTGCTTTATAAATAAAAATTGAAAGTAACTCGTAACCGAATGGTTTGCTATCGAAAAAGTAATGATCTTCTGGTGCAGATACAGTTGCTTGCGGACCTGAGCCTTGGCCCTGGTGGGCAATTTGGTCAGATTTTACAATCACTGTTAAAGAGTAGACAGCTGAACTCACACCACACCCAGCTTAGACAGTGTCACGGAAGATGAAGGAGCACCAGAGGGGAAGGACATTGCAGACTGGACTCAGTTAATTGTGTTTAAAATGCCAGACGCCAACGAGTAACATGATTCCTTGCTGATCCCTTAACTCGAATTCATCAGACACCATGAAGCAGCCTGCATGTGAGGAATGGAAAGAGCATTCAGGGTCTCCAAGTGACAGCCTCTAACTAAAATGGGGTGGTGCCAGGCAGATTAGAGTGTTTAAAGCTGACACCATCATGGTCGCGATTTTGGGTGACAAAACCAAAGGAGAGAGAGGCCACATATTCCAGCTCTGGCTGAAAGCTGATCAGTCACCAAAGGGAAGCGAGCATGCTACGTGGAGCGTTCAGATGAAGATGTTAACAGAACAGGTCTTCAGTTTTCTGTGTAATATGTTAATATAGCAAGCATACCATGATTCGGTTCCCTCTTTTTTAACATGTGCTACATTGTTTGGAACATCAAGAATATTATGTAATAAAAACTTGTTGATTATAATTTTTCCTGTTGGCTTTCTGGGAAGTAGCTGACCTGATTTTTCATAAGCTGAACTTCACTGTCTTTCTTGCTTTGCACAGCAACTCCAATAACTTTTGTGCTGCTTCCATGGTGTCCGCTGGCATTTTGGCAAATTGCTCAGGGCTCATTTGAAAAGCAAGTTACCTACGCGATGTCTTAATGATCTCAAGCTCTTGCTAGCAACAGCCTTAGGAAAATCCAGAGTTCAGCTTGCCTGCAAACATTTCTCAGGTCTGCCATGACCAAATTTTAAGTCGTTAGACATTTGTTTTTAAACAGTCTAATCTGCAACTTTTCCACATTTAGAAATTAAGCTATTTATCATGCTTCAGTGATGAATGAGTTGATTGCATTTCATTCATTCTAGAAGATAGAGTTCTCATTTATAGTTGCCTTTAACTTTCAACCCAGCTAGCTATTACTGTTTTTATTGTTTAAAGCTGGTAGTTGTATGCATTTATTTGGTGTTTGCTTTTTCTGCTTGCTGTAGAAAAACACAGTCCCACTGCCAAACATTTCTTTCAGCTTCAAACACTCCAGAGTGAAAATTCGAACCTCAGGAAACAGGCCTCAACCAAAATATATCAGGTGCAAACTGGTTCTGAGTACCCAGATACTTCCAACCACTCTTCCTTAAAGCGACGTCCATCTGCCCGGGGCAGTAGGCCCATGTCCATGTACGAGACGGGATCAGGTCAGAAGCCGTATCTCCCAGTGGGAGAAGCGAACCACCCCGAAGAGAGCAGGACGAGACTGCAGCCGTTCCCTGCACACGTAAGTACCACCACTAGCGCTTCCCCTGTTCCCTCTCTGTGCAGCCTGCCTCCTGCATTCCCTCCTCTGAACCTGGAGATGCCCCTGTCTCTGCTTTGCCACATTGGGCTATGAGCGTTGTGTTTGCTGTATTAACATGTTGACAGATGCTTGTGGGAGCACCACAAGCACACAGGGTCATTGGCCAAAAGTTTTCCAACAAAACCGATACTCTGGTTCTTGCTCAGCTCCCCTCCCCTTTATCTCCCTGTTGGAATTTTATTTTCTTATAACCAACTTTCTTCCCCATTTCCAAAAACAAATTGTTAAGGTCACCACTAGAAGTAAGTGCCATCTTCTTTGAGGTCGGTAAGACAGGTACATGCCCCTTTATGAACTAGAGCCCTTAGAATGCAAGGTGCCTTCTCTGCTCCTCCCAGTTGAGCAGGTGGCATCTGTGGTCTGGACATACACAGCTTCTGGGCTCCACAGCTTCTGCACGTGTGGTCAGCGTGCCTGCTTTGCTTCTGCATCCCCCACTGCCCCACTGTGGAGAAAGCACTGCTTTGTTCTTTCATAAGAATGAGGTGTAAACACTCTACATCGATTTTACAAGTGTTGTATTCCAAAGATTGTGTTTTGTAACAGGCTGCTAACATCTTATTTTACAATGGGATAATAATTGTGTTGTGAGGTTTTAAAATAATATATTTCTTCCAGATTGATTTATTTTAAAAATCTGTTTTGACCAAATGTCACAGATGTTTTGAACTTATGTGATAATTTTAGAGAATAAATTTTATCTTTTTGAATGTCACAGTTGTTATTTTTTTCAGTCAAATTTTGTAAGAGTTTCCAAAAAAATTCTCAGAGAAAATTCACAGTAATGAATATGTATGGTCTAGTAAATTAAGCCCTAGTTTAATTTTGTCCAGCTTTAGTGTGGTAAAATTACTGTGTTGTTATATTGTAATTGGGAATATATTACTTCAACTTTTTAAGTTGTTTGGGCTAAACATTCTAAAGCAGTTGATTTGATACTTTTGGTGTAATGGAACGTCATTGAACTAAATTAAAAAACTCGTTTTTGTATAACCGAAAACAAAATTTAAGAAAAGCAAACTTTGTTAGTTTTCATAGTGTATATTTTTATTTTAGAGACACTTAGAATGTAAGAATGTCATTATTTTATTGTAAAAGTTTTATATCTACTAAAAAATAGATTGATAACATACCAACTTTTAATCATTCATATAGTTTCTCATTTCATATTATCTGTCTTAATTAAAAATATTTGTTTAAAGCTATTTTTTCAAAACTATCGGCAAATTTGATAAATTATGCTAGATATTATCTTTTCCCTTATATAGAAGAAATAGCTTTATAAATTCTGAGTAATTTCTGGAAGGCATTTCACTAAGGGATTATACATGTCTGGGCATTTGTCATCGGCTAGTGTGGCAGTCAGCTGCCTGTCACAGAAATTTCAGCACTGATCTTGCGTATTGAGTAGCTTTTTAGGACTCTTCCTGGGAAACTGGGGTAGGTGGTAGGGTTTTTGTTGTATGTATTTTCCCGAGTGTGTTTCTTTTTCCCCTTTTAGATCGGGAGGAGTGCACTTGTGACCTCCTCTTCATCTCTGCCTTCGTTCCCCTCCACACTTTCCTGGTCCAGGGACGAAAGCACCCGAAGGGTTAAGTACATTCTGAATGGTCGGCTCTCTGGAGGAGGGGCAGCTCCTGGGCACTGTGTGTTTCTGGCCCTCCTGTCCTTCTACTGATTGCCCTCTGTCCTGCATGAGGCAGCTCTTAGCAGCATGCATGGACACACGCACACATCTATGGGAGACAGCCACACTTTCGTCTAACTCCACATTACTCTGTTTCACGTACTATTTAACCACGTTCACAATTTACCCTATAACATTTATTCTGAGCATACTGTCATTTTAAACAGTCAGAATATTAGCTGGCTGCTGGTTAAATATTATAGTAGGGCACATCTGTCAGATTAGTTCAGAGCTTCAGTTATCAGATTAAAACTAGTATATTTGGACTAACTGAAACACCAAGACATGCTTTTTTATTTCTTTTAACCTCTTAACATACTTTGTCAGCACCATACTTGACAAACCCAGATTTTGCCGTCCCTGCGTCTCATGTAAGCATTGCAACACATAGCAGAATTGGAGGTCTCGGCAGCTGTTAGTATGAAACTGTTCACTTTATTAGTTGGTCAAGTCCAACTTCCTTTTTTTTGTTGTTTTAATCCTCACCCGAGGATATTTTTCCATTGATTTTTAGGGAAAGTAGAAGAGAGAGGGAAAGACAGAAAGAAACATTGATGTGAGAGAAATACAGCCATTGGTTGCCTCCTGCATGAGCCCCAACCAGGGCCCGGGCCAGGGAGGAACCTGCAACCGAGGTACATGCCCTTGACTGGAATCGAACCCGGGACCCTTTGGTCCACAAGCTGGTGCTCTATCCACTGAGCCAAACCGGGTAGGGCTCTATTAATTTTTTGAAAAAATATTTTTATTGATTTCAGAGAGGAAGGGAGAGGGAGAGAGAGATAGAAATATCAATGATGAGAGAGAATCATTGATTGGCTACCTCCTGCACGCCCCCTACTGGGGATTGAACCTGCAACTCGGGCATGTGCCCTGACTGGGAATCGAACCATGACCTCCTGGTTCATAGCTTGACACAACCATTGAGCCACATTAGCCAGTTCCATTAATGTTTTTAGAGAGAGTGGAAGAAAGGGAGGGGAAGGGGAAAAGAGGAAGAGAGAGAGAAACATCAATGTGAGAGAGACACATCGACTGGTTGCTTCTTGCACGCTCCCCAACCAGGGCTGGGGATAGAATCTGACCCTTTGGGGCATGGGCCGACACTCTAACCACTTAGCCACACAGGCCAGAGCAAGTTCACTTTCTGATGTATAACTTACATTCCCAGTAACAGTACACAATTCAGGCAAACTCCATTTAGAATAGCTAGGTAACAAGTATTAAGTACCTCCTCCATACGCAGCCTTTTTTTTTTTTTTTTAATTGATTTCAGAGACAGGAAGTGAGACAGAGAGAGAGGGAGAGAGAGAGAAATATCAATGTGAAACATCAATCAGTTTCCTCCCGACCAGGGATCAAACCCACCACCTTTTGGTGCACAGAACAATGCTCCAACCAACTGAGTCACACCAACCGGGGTCATACCCAGCTTTTTGGTTTGTCAGCAAAAAGGTCCTAGGGATTGAGGTGACATCCCGGCTCCCAAAGGCACTGTCCATTTAAAAAATAGTCTCATGCATGAAGAGCACATGCTGGCAAGCTGTGACGCCCGTGGAAAGAGCTCAAACCTTGAAGACCTGCATTTTTTAATATATTTTATTGATATTTTACAGAGAGGAAGGGAGAGGGATAGAGAGCTAGAAACATCGATGAGAGAGAAACATCGATCAGCTGCCTCCCTCACACCTCCCACTAGGGACGTGCCCGCAACCAAGGCACATGCCCCTGACCGGAATCGAACCTGGGACCCTTCAGTCCGCAGGCCAACACTCTATCCACTGAGCCAAACCGGTTTCGGCCCTTCAGGGCTTCTTTTCCACAGTTTTGAAGCAGTCTACTAAAAAGAATACTAGACACATGCGTGAATGTTCAAGTCTTCTGAGCAGTTCTAAAAAGGAACTGCAATGTTTTTTATTACAATATTTCAGTTAAACTGAGGGGCAGTTAATAAAAATGAAATATCTCATGAACTTTTACTTAAGTCAAGTAAACTTTTGTCCACTATGAAATTAAAAAACCACAACTTGCCGAAACCGGTTTGGCTCAGTGGATAGAGCGTCGGCCTGCGGACTGAAGGGTCCTGGGTTCGATTCCGGTCAAGGGCATGTACCTTGGTTGCGTGCACATCCCTAGTGGGAGGTGTGCAGGAGGCAGCTGATCGATGTTTCTCTCTCATCGATGTTTCTAACTCTATCCCTCTCCCTTCCTCTCTGTAAAATATCAATAAAATATATTTAAAAAAAAAAAAAAAACACAACTTTTTTTTTTTTCAGTAGTTCTGAGAATAATTGCAAGGACTGCTTTCTGAAATGGAGTTTTATACAAGAGTAACAATTAAGTCATTAAATTGATAATCCTGAATATTCCTAGAAGTTTTATCATGAGTTTAGGTTCATATAGCATGTCTGTATTTTTTTAAAAGTACAAATCTATAGAATAAACTGAACCAGCACCAGCTATCCGGTAACTTTTCTATTAACAGCTTTGAGAAAGCAGCACTTTTAACTAATGGTTCTTACCTCTGCATGTTCACAATAATTTTTTACAAAATTAAATGCTGGCTAACTTGAAATCCTATATATGTTTTTGTTGACAATAATGAAGAACTTAATTCGTAAGTAACTGATTTCCTGCCAAACATTGTTTTCAGTACTGGAAAAATATTTCCTGAGTACTTTTATTAGATATATGAGTTATTACTCTTCTAAAATGTTTAAATGAAACTTGGTACTTTTGATCATTGTGGGGGTAGTGCATTTGATTTGTAATTAACAAATTTATATCAAGGAAAACAAAAAGGTCCATTATAAAATGTGGGATTTTCTGGGTTTAATTCTATTTTCTAGATTTTTCCACTGGAGCAGCTCTGGATGAATTTTCCAGAATAATTATTTAAATGCGAGTCTTTCTATTACATTACGTGTGTGTGTGTGTGTGTAAAAACTGAAGGAAAAGAAATTTAAAGATTGGTCAAACATTCCCTGTGAAAGGCAAGATGGGTGTTGGTTCTGTTTTTGAGATCACCTGTGAAGAGCCTGCTTTCACTGTGCCCTGCACTGGACACGGGGCCTGCCTTTGGTCTTCCCTCTAGACTTCCAGTAGCCAGTGACTCACGGGTTGATTCGTGAAACCAGATCAAAATGGGCAGCAAGTGAAGCAGAAATGACTTTCTTGTAGGAGATATAAATGAAGGGATCTTAAAAGTTACAGTCAATTTACAGAACTTAAACTCTCTAAGCTAACACTTTTAATCATTTGGCAGATGAATTTGAGTGGATAAAGTATGAATTTTAGGAGGCAGCACAAGTGTCTTCTATTGAAGTGGCTAGGACCAAATAGAGCATTTGGGGGAAACGTGAAAGACCTCAGCAGACAGAGAAAGAGAGCATTTTCCCTGGGAGAGGAAAGAGAAGCCATGAAGATAGTAAGCAAAATGTGATGTGAATTTAGGAGCCTTCCACCTGGGGGCTGGCTGCCTTGCCTGTCCACAAAGGGGCCTTCAGAGGACCAGGCAGCATTACAAGTGAGGAGCAAATAATTACATTCTATGTAGATTTTTCTTAAATTGACTTACTCTAAAGTAGCCACTCTTTTGGATTACATTGTAGGATCTCCAGATGTTTAAATAAGGCTCTTAATTTACAGTTGACCCTCAAACAACATGGGGGTTGGGGACACTGACAGCCCCTGCATTAAAAAATCTGATTATAGCCGAAACCGGTTTGGCTCAGTGGATGGAGCGTCGGCCTGCGGACTGAAAGGTCCCAGGTTCGATTCCGGTCAAGGGCACGTACCTTGGTTGCGGGCACATCCCCAGTAGGAGGTGTGCAGGAGGCAGCTGATTGATGTTTCTCTCTCATCGATGTTTCTAACTCTCTATCCCTCTCCCTTTCTCTCTGTAAAATATCAATAAAATATATTTTTAAAAAAAATCTGATTATAACTTAAGTTGGCCCTTTGCATATGCAGATGTCCAACCACTAGTTGACCCTTGAACAGTGTGGGTTTGAACTACGTGGGTCTGAACTACGTGGGTCAATTGAACTGTGCGGGTCAATTGAAAAAAATTTTTGTGGCCCTGGCCGGGTAGCTCAGTTAGAGTATCGTTCCGATAGACCAAGATTGCGAGTTTGATCCCCGGTCAGGGCACGTACAAGAATCAACCAATGAATGCATAGTAAATGGAACAACTAATCAGTGTTTCTATTTCTCAAAAAAATCAATCCTGTATTCTTTTTTAAAAATACGTATTTTTAAATTGGTTTTAGAGAAAGAGGAAGGGACAGAGATAGATAGAAATATCGCCGAAACCGGTTTGGCTCAGTGGATAGAGCGTCGGTCTGTGGACTGAAAGGTCCCAGGTTCGATTCCGGTCAAGGGCATGTACCTTGGTTGCGGTCACATCCCCAGTGGGAGGTGTGGAGGAGGCAGCTGATCGATGTTTCTCTCTCACCGATGTTTCTAGCTCTCTATCCCTCTCCCTTCCTCTCTGTGAAACATCAATAAAATATATTTAAAAAAAAAAAAAAAGAAAAAAAAAAAAAAAAGAAATATCCATCTGCTGCCTCCTGCATACCCTCTACTGGGGATCAAGCCAGCAATCCGGGTGTGTGCCCTGACCAGGAATCGAACCACTGACTTCTTGGTGCATGAGTCAGTACTCAACCACTGAGCCACACCGGCCGGGCCAATCCTCTATTCTTTAAGGAACACCTGTATAGCTATTTTTTAGCCACATTTTATTGCAGCATTAGTATAATTCCTTAAGTCACATGTTTTTATTAACTTGGATTAAATTCAAGGGGAGAGCTGGAAATAGCTTAGATTTGTATTTTGCGAAATAATCAGTTTAGGTTTTAAATCAGTTTCCACTGATTTCTATTCTAGATGAAGACGTTCTCAAGCATTGTGGATGAAATATATACCGAGGGAAACCCATGTTGACTAAATAATTCAAGGGAATATGGTCTCCTTCAAATTTTGTCACCTTGAAAGGCCCCATACTTAGCAGTGTTGCCATTTGCTCAACACATTTTTACCATTCCTCTTTTAAATCTGCCTCCCATTTTTTAATTTCCACAGTTGCATCAAATCTTTATATTTTGAGGGTTAGGTGTTTTGGGAAACGATAAAAATGGTTGGAAATCAAGTATACACCAGGTTAATCTATTTTGATTCACAAACAACATGTGGCGATCAGTTAATATTAGTTTTCTGGTCTGATAACGCCCCTCTGAGGAGTTCCTGTAGAGCCGTATGTGTTTTGAGCAGTGGTGAGCCTCAGCGCCCAGGCCTGGGATGTTGGAGGTAGCAGGAGGCCTGGGCTCTAGGTCCTGTTTTTCTGCTGAGTCTGTGGCCTTGGGTGTGTCATTTTCTCACCTGGTATTAGACTAGATAATGTGCAGGCAGCTTCCAGTGCTGAAGGTCGATGGGTGTCTAAGTGCGGGCATTTTGCTGTTCAGTGGGACTCGTGTCATAGTTAAACTCATATTCCTTAGAGAACGAAATGTGGGTGTTTTGCCTGTGTGTCTGCATTAGTTTGTACCAAGGATCTGCTTATGGAGTAGCCGCTGAGCTAAGAACGGTGCACAAAAGGAAAGAGAGTATTTCCGTATCCACTGCTCCTCTTCCGCTAGATTTTCAGTAAAGGCTTGGCTCCATCCCAGATGAGGTCTGGGCCACGCAGTAGTGATTCCTGGAGAAGAGTGGCTCCTAAGAAGTGTCTGATGCTTGGAACCAATGGGCCCCTTTTTTCTCTTGTAGGCGTCCAGACTGGAGAAGCAGAACAGCACGCCTGAAAGTGACTATGACAACACTCCCAACGACACGGACCCAGATGACATGGGGTACAGCTGCAGAAGGATGTGCCGGGGGTCGGGCTCTGAAACCAGATATCTAGCCAGCCGTGGTCAGGAGACGTACATCACCTGCACCCATAAAGTCTTAAAATATTGAGGCATAAGTTCATAGGTCAACACCTCTTCTCATCACACGTTATTGCCACAGGGGTCTTTTTTTCCTTTGCCAGCACATTTTATGTCTCTAAGTCTCTGTAATGTGCTTCAAATCAGTACTTCACTTTAAGTCACTGTTAGATTATATTCTGCATTTTTACCCCATGGGACTGGCTCAGTTAGGGATGGCTTTCTAATAACACACCCTCCCCATTCCGGTTATTCCCTCCCTTTCCCCATCTTTACCCTTTCTACAAGAGCCATCATTTCCAGCCCCGTGGTGAATGAAAGAGCCTCCATGTGAGCTGTGGCTGTCTGTTGGTGAAACAGCCTTACCATGAGTCTCCTGCCAGACAGGATAAAGGAAACCACAAAAGCAGCCTGCTCTTGTGTTCAGCAAATGCATGGCAGTGGCTCCTAGCAGCAGAGAAACAGCTGATAAGCACCTGCTGCACTTAGCTTCTTCTGTAATGTCCACAGGTCAAGCAGGAAGGGAAGGCAGAGGAGTATGGTGTGGCAAGGTGATGGCTCAATACCAGATATGGCAGAACCCTCCACGGCCCCAAGCCCCATCCTCCCCAGCACCGAAGACGTCATCCGGAAAACTGAGCAGATCACCAAAAACATCCAGGAACTCTTACGAGCAGCCCAAGAAAATAAACATGACAGGTAGGGCTTAAATCCTGCCTGGAGAACGTGCACATGCTCTAGAGGTGCTGCTCCAGTTAGAAATGGAGTTTTTTCAATGTCCCGATTTTAAAGGTTTTTGAACATTTCAGGTTTACGTAACAGGTTTAAGAACAAATTTGTAAATTTAGGTTTTTTTTTACATGGTATTTTCAGTTTTTCATTCTTCTTATGAAGTACTCTGAAAATAAATGTCTCTAGGAATAGAATCGCGGTGTAGTTGGGACAGTGATATTCCTAGTTCCAGGCAGAGAAGGGAGGGAAGCTCCTGAGAACTCGCCCTTAATTCTTCCCGGCACCACTGCTCTCCCTGGGATTGCCTTAGCTAGCCAGTTTGCCGACGTAAAAGATATCCTGAAGTGAACCTGACTCCTTACGTCTCCCGTGCGTGCCTGTGCTTGTATATGTATGAAACGTCTAAGACACAAGTGGTTTACCGATAAAACTGCTCGAATCACCATTCACATAGCGGCTCACTCTGAGCAGAACCATTTCGAGCAGAGCCAGTTCTTAGCATAGGAAGGGACTGGCTCTTGTTCTAACGCATTCTTTTCTCCTCTGAGAACTTCCTTTCAGTTAACTGTTCTGGGTGACATCCTATTTTCATGTGCTTACGTTGCATTGTTCTCTTTGGTAATTGTCAAAAATACAAATACCTGCCCTACGGGGCCATTTCTAGCTTCAAAGATCGCAGTATGGTGCTTGGTACAATTTGGAATTTTTTTTACTTTATAATGTACAGATTTATTCAATAAATGTCATCATCTGATTTCTTTTTAAAGACCATGAGAGTCCTGGCTGGTTTCTCAGTGGTTAGAGCATCAGCCTGTGGACTGAAGGGTCTCAGGTTCGATTCCCAGCCAAGGGCACATGCCTCGGTTGCAGGTTCTTTTTTGTTTGTTTTTCATTTTGTTTGTGTTTTCTTTTTTTCGGTTGCAGGTTCGATCCCCTGCTTCAACCGTGTGTAGAAAAGGCAGCCAATTGCTGTGTCTTTCTCACATCAATGTTTCTCTCGCTCTCCCCATCCTCCCTCCCTTCCATTCTCTCTAAAAATCAATGGAAAAAATATCCTCTGGTGAGGTTTAAAAAAAAAAGACCATGAGAGAATGATGTAAAGATTTTAATCATTAGCTCATTCTTTTGCTTTAAACCAGAACTGGTGTAGAGAATTTATATTTTACAACTTGTTTGATGTTCTATTAAAATCTCTGGTTACTTACATATTCAAGACGCTTTTATTCACAACCTTGTATTGTACTAACTAAACCCATGCCTTTTCCTCCTGTTGATCCAATAGCCCATGTGGGCACATTCAGGCTTGGTCCTAGTCCCCTGGGAAACTGAGGACTAGGTGTGAGTTCTAACTGCTCACAAAGTTAAAAGTGAGGATTTCCCATTCGAAGGCATTTTGAAATAATATAAACCATTTTCTTGAAATGTGATGGTTTCATTAAAATGTAAGCAGTTTTTTTTTCTGAATGTTTTTTTCCCAATTACAGTTGACATCCAGTAATATTTTATACTAGAGGCCCGGTGCGCAAAATTTGTGCACGGGGGGCAATATCCGTCAGCCCAGCCTGCACCCTCTCCAATCTGGGGCCCCTCGAGGGATGTCCGACTGCCCGTTTAGGCCCGATAAAGGTACCTGGATCGGGCCTAAACGGGCAGTCGGACAACCCTCTCACAATCCAGGACTGCTGGCTCCCAACTGCTCGCCTGCCTGCCTTCCTGATTGCCCCTAACCGCTTCTGCCTGCCAGCCTGATCACCCCCTAACCACTCCCCTGCAGGCCTGGTCGCCCCCAACTGCCCTCCCCTGCCAGACTGTTTGCCCCTAACTGCCCTCCCCTGCAGGCCTGGTCACCCCTAACTGCCCTCCCCTGCAGGCCTGGTCCCCCCCAGCTGCTCTCCCCTGCAGGCCTGGGTCCCCCCCAACTGCCTTTCCCTGCAGGCCCGGTCACCCCCAACTTCCTTCCTCTGCCAGCCTGGTCACCCGTAACTGCCCTCCTCTGCAGGCTTGATTGCTCCCAACTGCCCTCCCTTGCAGTCCTGGGCCCTCCCAACTGCCCTCCCCTGCTGGCCATCTTGTGTCTACATGGGGGCAGGATCTTTGACCACATAGGGGCAGCCATCTTGTGTGTTGGAGTGATGGTCAATCTGCATATTACTCTTTTATTAGATAGGATAGAGGCCTGGTGCACGGGTGGGGGCCAGCTGGTTTGCCCTGAAGGGTGTCCCGGATCAGGGTGGGGGTTCCCGTGGGGCGTGGGGCGGCCTGGGCTAGGGGCCTGTGATTGTTTGCTGGCCAGCCACGCCCCCTGGCGACCCAAGCGGAGGCCCTGGTATCTGGGATTTATTTATCTTCTACAATTGAAACTTTGTAGCCTGGAGCGGAGCCAAGCCTTTTGCTCACTCCGTGGCGGCAGCCATTTCTGTTGGGATTTATTTATCTTCTATAATTAAAACTTTGTAGCCTGGAGTGGTGGCCTGGCCGGCCAGAGCAGGTGGAAAGCTTGGCTTCCTCCATCTCCGGGGGCAACTCTAGCCTCCTGCTCTCTCCAGCTCTGTGGCTGCCACCATTTTTGCTGGGATTTATTTATCTTCTATAATTGAAATTTTGTAGCCTGGAGTGGAGGCCTGGGCTGGCCAGGGTGTGCGGAAAGCTTGGCTTCCTCTATTGCCGGGGAAACCCAAGCCTCCCTCCTGCTCTCTCTCTGGCTGCAGTCATCTTGGTTGGGTTAATTTGCATACTCGCTCCTGATTGGCCAATGGGCGTGGCTTTGTGGGTGTAACAGAGTGGTGGTTAATTTGCATATTACACTTTTATTAGATAGGATTAGTTTCCTGTGTGTAGCTTAGTGGTTAGACATTTATATAATTTACGAAGTAATCCCCCACCTGGCACCATACATAGTTATTAAAATGTAGGCAGTCTTTATTAAAATAGTTTTGATACTAGATTTCTTACAAAGATGAAGTACAGAGGTTGCTGATGACAATTTTTAAGCAGAAGCCAACTTCATGAGCTAAAAAATGGGGAAAGAATGTTTCTTGAAGGTGTTAAGTGCTAGGATGGATGCTGAAGGACATTTGGCTTTGTGTCTTAGGAGGGAAATTTTAAAACATAGCCATGTGGGTTCTTTTTTTTTTAATTTTTTTTTAAATATATTTTATTGATATTTTACAGAGAGGAAGGGAGAGGATAGAGAGCTAGAAACATCGATGAGAGAGAAACATCCATCAGCTGCCTCCTGCAGACCTCCCACTGGGGATGTGCCCGCAACCAAGGTACATGCCCTTGACCGGAATCGAACCTGGGACCCTTCAGTCCACAGGCCGACGCTCTATCCACTGAGCCAAACCGGTTTCGGCACCATGTGGGTTCTTGTGTAAGGCCAAACCTTTGTATTCACACCATATTTCCTAACATGCCGGAAACAAGCTCCTAAAGCACTTTCCCCATGTCCATCTCCCTCCTGGGCTTGCGGGCCATTTCCAGACATAATACCCAGGCCTGGGGGCAGTGTGGTACCTAAGAGCTGTCCCGTAGCACCATGTTCAGTTTGTCTCTGTCTCTGCACCTTTTGACATGTACTCAGGACAGAAATAGAACATTTTTAAGTTGCAGGAAACTAACCCCATATGTTGCTTGTCATAATGCCAATAATAAGAACCATAAATGAAACCAAAGTCTCAAATATTCCAGTTTTCATCACCTAAGAAGTCAAATCACCAGTCATCAGTGAAAAGGGGCTTGCTATTAAAAAAAAAAAAAAAAAAAAAAAAAGTGTGAATTCATTGCCTCGTGCCACGAGAGGCCTGTAGTGTGGCAGTGAGGGTCCTGGGCTTGGAGGCTGGATGGCCAGGGTTGAGTTCTGCTCTCTTACCAGCTGCAGGACCTTGGACAAGTTCTCTGCCTCTCCAGGACTCTGTTTCCTAATTTGAAAAATGGGTGTGATAGTAGTACCAACCTCATAGGGGTATTGGGAGGATTACATGAGTCTTTGCAAAGCACTGAGAATGGAGCCCTGCACGAAAGTATGAGGATGGGCCGATTGAATGCACTTTGCTGTTTTTGAGCTTGTCCACAAGCCAAGAGCTGGCTGTGCTCATAGCTTTTTGTTGTTGTTAATCCTCATCTGAGGATATTTTTCCATTGATTTTTAGGGAGAGTGGAAGAGAGAGGGAGAGACAGAGAGAAAGATCAATGTGAGAGAAACACATCAATTGGTTGCCTCCTGCACAAGCCCTGACCAGGGCCTGGGCTGGGGAGGAGCCTGCAACCAAGGTATGTGCCCCTGACCAGAATCAAACCCAGGACCCTTTGGTCCACAGGCCGATGCTCTATCCGCTGAGCCAAACCGGCTAGGGCCATAGCATTTTATTACAAAGTCCTGGTAGCTTTATGAGGAAGTGGATAAGTGATTGAGCAAGTAGATGACGCTGATCTCAGTGCCCCCTCTTTGTTCAAAGTAAAGCTTTAGACGTCCCAACAGTTCAGATGCATTGAATGGAAGGAATTTAGAAATGTCTGTAGGTTTTTGCTTTTTAAAAATATATTAATTTCAAAGAGGAAGGGAGAGGGAGAGATAGATAGAAACAACAGTGATGAGAGAGAATCATTGATCGGCTACCTCCTGCTGGGGAATGAGCCCACAACCTGGGTATGTGCCCTGACTGGGAATTGAACCATGACCTCCTGGTTCATAGGTCGATACTCAACAACTGAGCCAAATCAGCCGAGCTGTCTGTTCGTTTTTAAGTGTTGAGGTGTAGGCTCCAATTCTAAAGTCTTTTTTTTAATACTTTATTTTTAACTTCTGTGGCCTTTTGCATGGAAATCCTTATTTTGCTTCAAGAAATTGGGAAGATGAGAAGTAAGTGGCCAGCTTGAGGGGGTGTGAATATCTTTGCAGACCGCTTTGTGGCCCCACCTGGCCAGTAGTGTCATGTTGCCTATGCTTCGTCCCTGGAGACTGTTTTGTTAGATGGGATGAACTTTCAAGAAAGGAGAGGGGGACCCTGATCTGTAACCAGGTGCCTCCTGTTGGTGTGGGACCCACAGTGGCTAGCCTCGGCCTCAGCCCCTTCATTAGGGAATATACATGGACCAGTGCTAGCCCCTGAGTGTTTCTGTCTCTGAATTATTTTCCTGTCTTTGAATAACCTTTTCAATATTCTTGCAGTTATAGTCCCTGCTCAGAGAGGATACACCTGGCTGTTACAGAAATGGCAGCATTATTTCCCAAAGTAAGTCACTTCCTACTTACTTGGTTCAGGTCCTTTTAAAAAAACTGCAAGAAATTTCTTCATTACCTTGATAGTACATTATTCTTTTTGTGGCACCAAGAGTTTTACATCTGTAAACAGTCAGATACAGTATTGAAATATTTTTGTTCTACATGAATACTGGTTTTAATAAGATAAGAATGTCTGAACCCAGTGCTGGAAAGCAAAGCATTAATAGAATAAAAACAAAGCATTAATAGAATAAAATTAATAAAATCAAATCTGGAATATTTCTGTCAAGTGGAATAATGTTTTTCAGAACCTACCTCAGAATAGCACATCCTACTAAAATGATACCGCATGCACTTTGACCTTTGAGTAAGAGCACTTTGGCATCTCACACCCACCAGGGGTTGCAAAGCTTGCAGTGCTCTGAGCACCCTGTTGAAAGGTGCATGACAAAACTGCTCTCACTGGGCAGCAGCTGAAGTTGTTTTCAGAAGAATGTTTGTTCCCACTCTTGGATGTCCACCCTGCACTTCATGGCCAATGGCTGTGTTTTCTGTTTAGAAACCTAAGTCTGACATGGTGAGGACTTCCCTTCGCTTACTGACATCCAGTGCCTACCGACTGCAGTCAGAATGCAAGAAGACCCTTCCCGGGGACTGCAGCCCGCCCACGGACATCCAGCTGGTCACACAGCAGGTCATCCAGTGTGCGTATGACATCGCCAAGGCCGCCAAACAGCTGGTCACCATCACCACCAAAGAGAACAACAACTGAGCAGCGGGGTGCTGGCCCTTCTATTTTCTGGGCTTTTCAAAGCCCCATTACAAATGTAGATGTGGAACTCCCGATTTTTACCAGAAACAAACATTTAATGAAAGCTTAAAACTTTTTTGAAAAAAACTCAGTATTATTTTTGCATGTTTTCTAACAAATTTTCAATTATTAATTTAACCCACTTGCCTTATTTTGTGACTGTTTGCCAGTTTTTCTGATGTTCTGTTGTGCTGTCAGTGACTGTTGAGTTCATGATCATGGACATCCAAAAGCATAGCTTCATTGTTGCAAGTTCGTTCCCATTTATTCAGCCCTTAGAACTCCCTGCCTGTTAAAACTAAGTGAGATGTTTTAGTAAAACATTTTCTTGAGAGAGTTGGGTAAGAAAAAAAAAAAATCAACATTATCTGTTCCCTACCAAGCATTGTGCAATAAGTGAATTTTCTAACCTGTTGCAAAAATCTCTTAAGTTTGGAGTATCTCCAAGCATGTATGAAGAGGACTTTGCCACTTTCTAAAAATAGTATAACGATCTCTCTTGGAAGGAAACAATGAATTGCTCCATTTCTTTTCACTGTTCTATCATGAGATGTTCTTTAATTTTTCTATCTTGATCTTCTATTTTACTATCATCCTGAAGTCTCCATGGCTTCAGATAAGCACTCATCCTCCACGTGGTGTGTCACTTGGCCACATCCTAGTAGGGGCACCACCGTGTTATCACATGTGGTCTACTGCTCTGCCTTATCACAGGAAACTAGACTTTCCTTCCCGTGGGCGCAGCGCCCCAGGCCATAGCTCCTTCTGCGCCACCCCTCCCTCCCGTCACTGCCGTGAGCCACGGGAAGAGAAACCCTCTGCTCCCGGACTTTGTATGGCACCTCTCTCTCATCGGAAACTCGGCTACTCCTCTGACCATGTAAAGCCTTCTTGCGACCTGCTTCACATAGCTCGTCCCCTTTAAGGACTTCTTGTGAGGTAAGATTATACAGTCATCTTGTTTTATTTCTTTTTCACTACCTTGCTGGTTTTTAAAAATTGGACATTAGCTTTCAAGAATTCCTTAGAGAGTGTCCTGCTGACTAGCAGCTGCCCCAAAGCTATGGAAGAGCACAGGTGTCAGCTCTGGGACACATTTAGGTGCTTCCTCAGCAGCTAGAGAGACCTTTCTTATTCTGAATGCTGAGCACATTCCTGTACCTGCTGACTGCAGCCGCTTTGTGTGGGTGTGGCTCACATCTGACCTAGACTAGAGGCCAGGCAGTAGTGAGGAAGGAGAATGGGGGGAGCCAGGTGCGGAGTGGGGGCAGGGGCAGCAGGGGGGCCAGGGCACACCCAGTGGCACAGCAGCTCCCAGCTCCACTCGGGCTGCCAGGCGGAAAAATGGATCCGGGGTTGCCAGAGCATTTATTTCTCAAGAGACTCCAGGAATCTGGATGTTTTTGTGCCATCTCTGTTTATAAATGCTGGCGACCACTGCAGACATTTTCACAGCGCATGTGGACGAGCTGTGGTCTCGAGGCCGGCAGCCCACAGCCTCTGCCCGGGGGCCCTGCAAACTGTGCGAGTCGGACTTCCCTGGTCCCACCTGGGTTAGCCTCTGAGCCGTGCCCGTAATGTGCCACCCTTTCCTCGCTTTACCCATGTATTCTGTCCCGTAGTGCTCCTTCACACATGTGAGGAAGTCACAATTATCAAAGTTGCCTCAATACATGCTGAATAAACCTGCACTGTCACAGAACTGTCTGATTCACAATCAACTTTGTAGCTTGACCGTAAACTGTCATGAAAGGAGCACCTTGAGGGTGTTTGCTTGACTGAGTCACTGTGTGGACGCCTCTGCCGGGTTCACATCACTGAGTCGCTTGGGGAAAGGGTCCAATCTCCAGAAGACTCATCCACTTGCTGATCGCACACCCTAAGTGCCAGGCTCGCCGATGCCGAGGGGATGCTCCTGACTGCAGCTCCAGCCCCGTTGGAAAGCCTCCTCTGCCTGCTGCACACACTGAGCTGTCCCTCTTCTTTCTTGCAACCACCACCCTCCATTGGGCGCAGTGGGTCCTCAGGAAAGGCCCAGCAGTGGTCTTGAGTTGGTGACCATGTCCCCAGAGGACAGGTTTCTGAATAATGAGTCATCTGCGATGGGCGAAGCGGTGTGTTCCTCAGACACGACCTGCAATGAAGGCGTTGCTTCTGCCCTAGAGGAAGTCCAGGCACGTGGAGACCAGTGCTTTCGGTTTTAAGAACACCGCAGAGTTTGCTGTGGACCACGGCGCCAGGATCCGGGAAGAAGTTCCAGGTGGCGAGAGACACGGTGCTAGGAGGCCGCCAGCTTCCTTCTCTGCGCCGCCCGTTCCTCAGCTTCAAGCCTCAGTGAGGCCCGCGTCGGAGGCTCTGTGTCCTGGGGCAGATGGCACCGTGTCTGCACGACGCTCACCGCTTTTTGCACATGGGTCCCACAGCCTTGCACTAATGTCTGTGTCCTAATGTCATGTTTTCCCTGTTCTCAATCCCCTTCCCCCAGAGCCGGTAGGTCAGAGGTGCCCTTTACACAACGGGCACTTGTTGAGGCGGCGGCGGCTCCACCCCGAGCTCTGGGAACTGAAGGCACCTCTGCCTCAGAATGCAAATGGTTCTTATTTGCCAAAGAGCAGTCGGGCCCAAAGATCCACCACTGCCTTCCTTGCAATTGGAACTGCAAATGCACAGCTCGGAGCTGTCCAGTGCCTCAGGCCCTCCAGGCTGGGAACCAGGAGTGAGGCTAGCCAGCCTGTTGGTCCCCACAGCAGCTGCGAGCTTCCCACACATAGCATTTTCGTTCTTGTCCCGGTTGAAGGTCACCCTGTTTTTACAAAAGAAAAATGCTGCACAGAAATACTGAAATACCTTTTATGGAAATGTGTGTTACCCATGTCACCCTTCCTTCTGCACTTATTTTTCATTTTTATTGTACATTCTGTTCCTGTAATTATTGTACAACCCTTTAAGCGTTGTAAAATTGTTTTGGAATTTGTGCCTGCTAGTTACGCAATAAAAGGCTCTATAACTGTCTGTGGTAATTCTATGTTTCCCATCCATTAGCTGATGCTTCAGATACTCACCTCAACTCACTCCCCACCCCCCATGAGACAGCACTGAAGATGCTTCGCCCGGGACGCTGTGTTTACGGACTGATGTCCTTTTTCATTCTCTGTACTTAGCAGCTAGCTTTGCTAAGGAAACCCGCATCGGGGCATCAGTCCCATGTATCCTCTCATGATGTGTGCTCTCCTTAAGTTTAATTGTTAAGTTCACTGAGAGCTGGCCGAGCACGGGTTCCCTCACCTCCTCTTCCCAGGCGAGCTGGTTGTGGGGCTCGTTTAGTCTTAAGAGCATCGGTCTTTAACTTTCGGAGCAAGGCCCACTGTGCAGGCTCACCTGGGGGACGAATAGGTTTACACCCGGTTCATCGGGGCCACCCTCAGTCCCCAACAGTCATCCTCTGGAGAGGTGACTTGGGCTCTTCTCCCAAGTGGAAGGGGTGGGGCAGGACCTGTCACCACAGGCGCCTGAGCGAGACGTGCAGGGAAGATGGAGTCCTCAGTGATCGGCTTATGAGGTCCCAGAGCCAGCTGGTCAGGCCATCAGCGCCCACCCAGAAGCACCTCGGAGAGCAGGGCTTCTCAAATGAGCCAGCCCCTGCCCCAGGAGGGCTCGCTGAAACCCTCCAGCATCTTGGACCCAGCAGCTGTGGGAAGGGTCCCAGGGGCTGCTGCTGCGGGTCATGACCGCTCTCAGAAGCACTGCTGTCCACCCTTTTCAGGGCTTCCTCCCCATCAGCAGCTCCTTGCGTTCCTGCTTTTCAATAGGTTTTATAATAAGTCTAATGACAACATTTACCAACTACTTTGCGCCAGGCACCGTGTCAGGTTCTTGATGTGGATTAGCTCCTTTAATCCTCACCACAGCCCTGTGGAGCAGGAGTGCAGCTGAGGAAGCTTACAGTCCAGGTGTCGTCGCTCACGGGGAAGAGGGGAGCATGTGAGTTACTATTAGTCGTTGGTCTTGATTGGCCACGGTGGGCTTCACAACCCCAGTGGAGTCTGTGACGAGGAGGCTCAGAGAACGTGGGCCTGTGGGGAGGGCGGCGTCTCTAGAGCAGAAGGGGCAGTGGGTGATGAACACAGGACTTCACTGGATAGATGGGCAGTCTGCTTGTGGCCCTGGAGTGGAGGCTGTGCCATCCTTTGGCCCAGGCACTGGGATCCCTACAGCGTTTGTTGAGTGACCAACTGCAAGGACTGTCCTCTGGCTCCCAAGCACCTTGAGCAGCACTTTCCCATCCATAGGGCTGCGCGGGGGTGACCTCACCACAGGGCAAGTTCAGTGACCATCTAAGGGTGACCCGGTGCCCAGCAGGCTGATGTGCAAGGCTCTCCAGGAGCCAGTCCCTCTGGCCCAGACACCAGGCTGGGAAGACTGAGTGGTCCCCACCTCAACCGGCCAGCCACCAAGCCAGACGCCAGGCCCCATGAGGTGTGTCAGACTCTGGCAAAAGCCAAAGTCACTGCAAAAGTGCCCAAACCATTTGTATCGTCAACCAGCTGGAGCAGGGACTGTATGTCAACAGTCAGTCAGATCTCCGTTTCTCAGGAGCACCAGGTCAGCGGCATGTGAGTGCCGCTCGGCTGGGGTAACCTCACACATGGGGCATCCCCACATAGCATTCTCTACCCTAAATGTTCCTACGTAGAAACAGAGCATAACGCTTCAAGTTTTATGAAAAATACCTAAAAACCCAGATCATGAAAAAATATTATGTCCATAAAGAAATATGGATGCACTGAATATGTGTATTTATTGCACAAATGGCTCCTTCAGTCCCATGCGTTAGAACGGGCTGTGCCTGCTAATGTCTGCTCACCCCTGTACTCATGGGTTCCTGTCACTGTTGTTCAGCTTTGTAACTTCCCCAGGCCCAGCACTACCTCCTCCTGAGAAAGAGTGTGTTCAATGAGCAGAAAGAGTGAACTCGTACAGACAGAACACAGTAAGAATCATTTCACAGTAGTACTGGCTTCAGGGCCATCTTTGCTAAAGGAATTAGACTCTGTAAAAGAATCTGCAGAATAATCTATTAATCATGAATTTTATAAGTAGAAAAAGGTGCTTAAGAACAATAAAGCCAATATGCATATATATAGCCGTATACAAAATATATATGAAATAAGAGTAAGAAATAGTAAGACAGTAGAAGCTCTGAATTTGGAAACCTATTTTTTAATATATTTTTATTGATTTCAGAGAGGAAGAGGGAGAGATAGAAACATCAATGAGAGAATCACTGGCTGCCTCCTGCACGCCCTCTACTGGGGATCAAGCCCACAACCCGGGCATGTACCCTTGACCAGAATCGAACCCAGGACCCTTCAGTCCCCAGACCAATGCTCTTTCCACTGAGCGACACTGGCCAGGACTGGAGACATATTTTAGAGGGAGAGCATTTAAATATATTAGGTAGAGGCAGTGTGACAGCTTTTAATGCTAATAGAGAGCTTACCAGTAGGCTTCAAAAACAAGAAATTTGCCCTGACCGGTTTGGCTCAGTGGATAGAGCGCCGGCCTGCGGACTCAAGGGTCCCGGGTTTGATTCCGATCAAGGGCATGTACCTTGGTTGCGGGCACATCCCCAGTAGGGGGTGTGCAGGAGGCAGCTGATCGATGTTTCTCTCTCATCGATGTTTCTAACTCTCTATCCCTCTCCCTTCCTCTCTGTAAAAAATCAATAAAATATATATTTTTAAAAAAATTAAACAAAAAAAACAAGAAATTTGAAGAAACTAAGTTTTCAGGAAATTTTTGAGTGCCTGTTTTCCAGTCATTCTACCCATATCAGTTCTATACTGGAGCTCAGACAATACACTGCTAATTCCCTGTGGAGAAGAGGCTCCAATGGAAATGAGAGGGGAGGCGACACCACTTTACCAGAAAAATGAACATAACCTAGAAAAAGTGAAGTCATATGTCCAAACCTGCAGAGCTGGATGAAGTAAGTAAAAATCTATCATTCTACACAACCACTTTGCAGCACTTAATAAAAGCAACAGTAATTTCAAAGCCAGGCAGCGATGCAGGCAACTCAACTTTATTTCACAGTGAATGGCCGTCGGAGACGGGAGTAAATGTGAGCACACAGGGAAAGTGGGGTCGGGATCACATCCAAAGAAACTCAAGACAAGAAAATGACAAACAGATTAAGGGTGTCGTTTGCAGCTTCATTTGTTTCTGCAGCACCATGGGGGTGAAAGGTGTGCAGCCCTTTGACTCAGCATTTTTAAATAAACTCTGGTTTTAATAACATGGAGCAGTAATGAGCTATAATTTACTGATAGGGATTCTTGAACACAATATAATGAAAACTGGAACCTGACAGAAAGATACAAAAAATGCAAGTCATAAAAACCTGCTGCAAGGAACTTCCTGCAGCTAAGTGTAGAGATTAATCTAGAACTATGTCACAGTGATGTAACAGTGGGAAGAGAAATCTGTGGTTGAGTCTGATCTCATTTCCTCAGGTCAATGCCCCCTCCTTCCTCTGGCACATAAATCCCAGGAGGCTGTACGTAGCTGAAACCTTCCTAAGACACTAAAGGTCCAAAGTGTGATTTCAAAAGGTTAGCCATCCAAGCGACCTTTGAGGCTCAGTACACATCACTCCCCTCCCACCACACACAGTGCGCATTGGAAATTCCACCAAAATGCTTCCGAAAGACTCATTTCTCGCCCCGTTCCGGAAAGCATCCCTGGACCACATCAGATTGTCCCAGGGTTCACAGTTCTTTTCTTCAGAAAACAAGATGTGATCCTTTTGGGACCACGAAATTAATAAACCCCACACGTTTGTCTTCAATAGAATACATTTAAATTGCAATTTTAAAAATTAAGAACCTTCCCTCATCTCTCTGGCTGGAGGCGTCACTGGAAGCTGACAATTGAGGGCGAGACAGCAGGAGACCCTGGGTCCTGCCGTGGACACAACTTGTAACTCCTTGCTGGACGTAGAGCCTTACATCACTTATGAGCAGCACAGGCTGTGACAGCACTGGCAGTGTGTGATCCTAAGCCCTTTCTTCACAGGAAAGGCAGGAAGGCCTCCGACCGGGGTTAGTCTGCCCAGCCCTTGATCCACTTAACCTGGACCTGGACGGCTCGCTGAGCTCCTGCCAGTGAGCCCCACACAGGCCAGGACGTTGTCACACTGTCTGCTGGCTGCAAAGCAAAGGCCTTCGCACCTCGGCTCTGTGCTTCCAGTGCCAAGGAAGTCAGTTCCAAGCAATTTTGGGATGTCCATAAGGCTGAAAACAAAGAAAACCCGAGAGTAGATCAGCATTCACTGAAGCAGTGGGAATTAATCCATTTTCAGTAAAAGCTAAAAGCACAGTATAAACAGCTGTTGTCATTCACAGCCAAAGCAGCAACAACCCTCCGCCACAGGGGAGGCACTTGATGGCTTATTTTAAAGTACCAGCCCTAAGTAACATTTCAGGGCGCTGGGACACCCTAACCCCGAGACACTCCCTGATCCACGGCCACGAAGTTTAAAGCGCTGTCCCCTGCACCTCAAGAGCCCAACCTGTTAGGACATTAACATTCTGCAGCAGGTGCAGTGCCTGCTGATGGTTTCATCGACTTCCCAGCGTCTGGCCACCAAGGAGCGGCCTGCCTTGCAGCGCTCAGAGCCCCTGGGTCCCCTGATAAAGGAGGGGCAGCGGCGACGGCCTGCTGGGCCTCAGCAAGCGCCCTCAGAGCAGGGGGTCAAGGACGTACTGGAGTGGCAGGGAAAGACGAGAGAGAGGAGGGGAGGATCGACGATGGGGAAGGGTTTCGATGTCTGCTTAGTCAGGGCCTAAACCACTGCCTTCTCCTCTCGCCAGCTGTGGCCAACACTTCCAAGATGGCTGTGTGTCCCCAAACAGGGTCCACAGGCACACAGCTTAGCAGTCAGGACCTCACTCCTTGGGCTGCAGCAACAGGAGCCAAAGCAGAATCACCTCAAGGGCTGTGTGAGGCCCCACCAAAGACCCAAACAGACCCTGTCAGGGTGACCTACCGTAGAGGACAGGAAAAATACAAGAGGAGAGCAAGGAAGGCTCCCAGCTGCTGGGAAGCAGAGCCGGGCACAGCGTGTGCACAGGCCTGGAGAGCAGGGGCCAGGCCGAGGGGCTGGGCAGCGGTGGCCCGTCACCTGCAGGCTCCCTACCTTGGGCCGGTATCCCTGCTTGGCCATCATCTTTGCCTCCTGCTGCAGCAGGGCATTGGTGAGCTGCTCTGCCTGCCTCGCCTCCTCCTCTTCCTCCGCCTCCTCCTGGTCCGCTTCCTGGGCCTGCAGCTGGCGCTCTGCCACCTGGACACACAGAGAAAGTCACCGAGAACAGGCCCGCGGGCAGAGCCCTGCCTCCGGTCAGGAGGGAAGCTGTGGACCCACCCCCGCTGGAGAGTCAGAGTCAGAGGGATGGAAGTGCCAACAGAGGGCAGGGCATTTGTGGTGCTGAAGAGGTCCTGTGCATGGTAATGTGTACCTTGTAAAAAGCTCTGGAGGCGGCACGTGTTTGGGAGATTATTTTGTTACCTATTAGGTACTAACTGAATGGAGGATTGTGGCCCAGGGAGCGAAGTGTCTGCAGATGCAGACAGGAATAAGACGGGGCAGGAATGACAGACTGCTCCACAGGGGAGGGAGACCTGGAGTGGAGTGTGAACTGCATCAGCAGGAGATAAGTGAATATGGGCTTCTTAGACAGGGGAGTGGTGCCAGGCGGTGGAAATAAGCCAAGGCCCTGAATCCTGTGCCACCACGATGCCGGGTCCACGCAGGCCCTGAGGCCGCAGCTCTCATCCCCTCGCTGAGGCTGCTCCTGCCCGTGAGGGGCCCCACCTGGGCTTCCAGCTCCTGTTTCCTGGCTGATTTCAGTTCTTCACTCTCCTCTTTCTCTCGACGAGCTGACTCTCTTGCCTCCTCAAGGTTTTGAATAAGTTGCTCCCTGTGTCTTAGGGATTCCTCTTGCGCCCGTCGGTTTTGTTCAATCTTTTCTTGTATTTGGTGCTGTCTCCCTGTCAGGACCTGGCCTCCGCAGAAAGGAAAGGGAGGTTTTGGGTTGCCTCTTAGCAGACACCTCTTCTGCAAGCTGTGGGCAGCTGGCTGCCCCTGTGCCGAGACCCAGCCTGAGCCTAAACTCGCCAAAGGCAAGCCCAGACGAGAGAACCGGTCCAGGTTTCCACTTTAAAGTAACTCAACACAGGGAAATGCAGACTTTCCCCCAAAGATTTCCTATTAGCTGGTGTGCGTCTTATACACATTATTTAAATACTGGCAAATAACCACTTCTGATTCCGCACCCGAGAAAAACAATGCTAGGTGCGGACAAGCTCCACAGACCAAGACGTTCACTGCAGTGTTTCCTATAATGGCTCAGAATTAGAAAAAGGATGGAAACCCACCCCGGGGGAATGGAAAAACACACCATGGTACAGCCACGTGATAATATACTACGCAGCCATCAGAATGGTATTTACAGCCCTGGCCGGTGTGGCTCAGTGGATAGAGCATCAACCTGCAGACTGAAGGGTCCCGGGTTCGATTCCGGTCAAGGGCACATGGCTGGTTTTCGGGCTTGATCCCCAATAGGGGGGTGTGCAGAAGGCAGCCAATCAATGATTCTATCTCATAATTGATGTTTCTATCTCTCTCTCCCTCTTCCTTCCTCTCTGAAATCAATAAAAATGTTTTTTAAAAAAACCCACAATTATTAAAATAAAAAAAAGATATTGACAAAGAAGATGTAACAGCATGCAAGAATGCTTGAAATCAGATGGCACAGCACAAGAAGAGATCCGTAGGTAACCATGCTGTGCAGACAGAAGTGTGGAAGGAAGCAGAACAGTGGCTATGTAGACGACAGGGGTCTGGTGACTATTTTTCTGTACTGAAGTTTTTTCTAACAAGTGTATGTTACGTTCTTTAATGGCCAGAGAGGACTCTGTCCACAGAATGTCTGGCAGGCTCAGTCCCTAATTCCCACACCAGCCCGGGCCCGCCAGCCACGCCCTCCCAGCGGCATTACCTCAGCCATCAGCCTGTCCCGTGCGCTCCTCTCTCGGGCCCACTCGGCCTCTCTCTTTTCCCACATCTCCTTGGCTTCCTCCCTGGGGAAACACAAGACCATGGCAGCAGCTCCTTACCCCCACCGACGGCAGACGGGACAAACAGGGCTCCGAAGCCTCGGGCGGCACATCTGTGGGGCCAGCCTCAAACCAACCTCTCCTCACGCACTTTTAGCAGGTGAAGGACCGTTCACAGGCGGTGTCCCTACCAGCAAGACCTTGAAGTGACCTTTTTAATACTCCACCTCTTTCTAAAAGGCACTTTGATGACTTGCACCTGGGCCACTTCAACACTGAAGCGAATGAAACTGCTGGTGCCTGAGCTGTGGCCGGCTCCTGGGGTCCCTGCCAGCTCGCCCTGGGGCCTGGTGCAAATGAGGGGCTTCCTCGAGTCTCCAGGGCCCGAGGACCTGCCACTGGGCGGGGGTATCTGGCACCCAAGTGCTCAAGAAATGCTGCCTGTTATTTGTTTCAGTCTACTAGGTCAGTGGTCGGCAAATTCATTAGTCAACAGAGCCAAATATCAACAGTACAATGATTGAAATTTCTTTTGAGCGCCAAATTTTTTAAACTTAAATTTCTTCTAACGCCACTTCTTCAAAATAGACTCGCCCAGGCTGTGGTATTTTGTGGAAGAGCCACACTCAAGGGGCCAAAGAGTCACATGTGGCTCGTGAGCCGCAGTTTGCCGACCACGGTACTAGGTTTGTTTTTAGGGTCCAGACCCATTGTACAGCCCTAACAGGCGTGCAACATCTCCTCATGAGAACAATTTCCTTTCAAATGCTAAGATTTCAGATGAACAGATCCTTACTTTAAACCCTAATGATTTTCATCCTGACCTAAAGGAAACACCCTCACAGGCCAGGTCCTAACGAAGATGCTCCTCGCGAGTGACGGACATTACCCAGGATAGGCGTTTCAGGAACAGACCCTCGTGGAGACCTGCTGGGACCCCAGGGACAGAGAGGCGGGGTGTCTGCCCACACAGCTGCCGCCTCACCTCAGCAGCATCTGCAGCTCTGCCTCCTGCTCCCGCTCCCGCTGCAGCTGCTGCTCCAGGACCTGCTGCATCCATGCCACGTCCGCCCGGGCCTGCTCCCGCCGCGCCGAGTGCTCCCGCTGGGTCTCCTCCTCCTTCTCCAGGAGCGCCTGCAGGATGCGCTTGTCCGCCTCCTGGAGGGAGGAGGAGGAAGCACTGTGGGCGCGGGCGGGGCCCCTCTCCTGTCTGGACCCGGCACTGAAAGCAGACACTCTGAAAGCAGACACTCGTGATGCCACCAGATGTTCTCCACGCGGGGGTGGGAAGAGGCTGGGATGGTTGAAGACGACACCAGAGGCCCAGGAGCTGTTCTCTGCCTCAAGGGAGAGCCCTCTGCCACCACCCGCGGGTCCCTGCCTTCAGACACATCTGCTAGCTCAGCCTTTGAGGACACAAACTGACAGCAATCCCACTTCTAAGAACACAGACTACAGACGCACACGGGCGGAGGTTTATATGCACAAAAGTTCACTGCAGCCGTCCTGAAGAGGGAAACCGGAAACAACGCCAACACCCACGGGTGGGGGTAGCTGTTTTGTACATCCACACGTGGAAGGATGTGAAGAAATGAGGAACTCCGGAGGCCTGGAGACGGGAAAGGCGCCCTCAGCGGGGAAGCCGGAGGGCGCTGCCAGGGAGGACACGGCAGGCAGGGGTGGGAGCAAACGCCCCTGTCCCTCGCAGGGAGGCAGCCATCAAAATACTTGACAGGGATTCCGAGCAGCCGGGAACCAGAACAAGCTCCACCTAAGTACACTGATCACAGAGTGGGAGCGCTGCTGACAGGTGAACAGCGAGGAGCAGCTTCAGGTACGCTTTTTAAAAACCTCCACCTTCCATGTGTGCTTGTGTGTAAATATACCTACAAGGGCACATGCCAAGCAGAGCCCTCTGGGGAGGGGCGGAGACGGCAGGGGCTGGGCCGGGGTCTCACTTTGCGTTTTACTTCTTAATGAGCAATGGAAAACAGGGTTCTCAAAGGAGGTGAGAGAAACGCCAGACTGTCTCTCCAGACTCACCAGCTCCTCTTGGATCTGCTGTGCGCGTCTGTTGAGTTGCACGTTATACTGGTGTCTCAGAAAACGTCTAAAAAAGAACAGAATATAGGTTGCCTTCAGTGTCTTATCAAGAATTAAACAGAAGTTAGACAGGTACTTGCCATAGGGTGCATCCTTCCCATTTCAGGGATACCAAGCGAGAGAGAGAGAGGCTCTGAGGGCGGAGCCCTCTCCACGCACCCCAGCTCCGCCTTCTGCCGGAGGGCTGCCATCTGCTCCCTCTCTTCCGCCAGCCTCTCCAGCTCCCACCGCTGCTTCAACAGATTCTCCCGTTCCTTCTTCAGTTTGGTGGCCTGTGGTTACAGTGACAGCAACCCCCGTGGTCAGGAGACTCGGAGCTTCCTTCATTCCTCATCTCCGTCCCCAGCAGACCTAAGCAACAAGGGCTGGCCTGGCCGCCCGGCGATCTACCCTCCCACCTCTGAGCCCCTTGCTGCAGCTGAGCTCACTCACTCACCCAACTCGGATGAGCCGTTTCTTACAAGAGCCGTTGCCAACCCTGTGGACAAGGAAGAGCCCCCTGCTCTGTGCTCCACAGGACCCTCTACCCTCTCCTGCCCAGCCTTACTGTAGCTCACCATCTGCCGCCTCCACCTGACACGCCCCCGCCGTGAGTGCCAGATCTGTGGGCCTTGCTCACGGCTGTATCGCTAGCACCCAGCCCAGTGCTCGGCACCAGAATAAGTCGTGAGCGCCAAGATCCAGTTCTCCATTCTTTCAGGCCTGGGGAAGGGGGGCTTCCCCCTCTGAGTGAGAAGGTCCCACCCCCTCAGGGAAAGTGCACATCTTTCTCAAAACAGCCTCTCGGACCAAAGACCCTCACAATTTGTGCCTTGAGACCCAAAGCCTGCTAGCCAGGGGGAGCCGTGTGCCAGAACGTCGGACGGAGTCAGGTTCACTTAGTGCTGGGAACACCGAGTTCTAAGAAGGCTCTCAGACAGCGGCCCCGAAGCACAGCGGAGCGAACAGGTGCCACCTCCGTACGGCGGACCTTCTAGGATGTGGCACACCACCCGACGTAGGAGTAGGGAGAACACAGATGGCTATAAGTGTTGTGCATTTCTGAGAATCACCTCCCCAGATGATCCTTTACAACAGCGGTGAAATGCCTTTTATAACAAGCAGCTGAGAGGCGGCCAGTCGCGTGTCCTCACCTCCATCTCCTGCACCTTCAGCTCCTCCATCTGCTGCAGCAGCGCCTCCGCCTGGAGTTTATCCTCCAACTGCCTCCTCTCCTCTTCTGCTTTCATCCGTCCTAGAGCTTCCCTGCGGGCCGTTTCATACTCATTTTCATACCGTTTGTTCTCTTCCTCCTCCACGGCTTCTTGCTACACGGGGCCAAATGAATCGGGATCAGTATCAGAACCCGCAGCCAGCAAAGACCCCGCCCCTGCAGCGTGCAGCTGGCCGCAGGCCGGGCTCCTCATCCCCCTGCGCCCCCACCCGAGCGGCCACCTCTCAGCTGAGTGACCCTGCGCCGTGCTCACGGGAACCGTGAGACTGACTCCGCTTCCGAGGGACGAGGCTGGGGAAGCACGCGGCGCAGTGCCGGGCACCGTGGCGGAGGGCAGGGGTGGGGGTGAGGGGCTCAACAAAATACTCTAAGACATGGAGACAGTCTCCACTATCGCACGGGGGACGTTTCCGGAGTCCTAGACCATACCTGCTTTTTTTCTTCTTTCTGTGTTTCCCAGGAGGTTATCACATGCTTCTTGTGAAGGTCCGACTCAATCTGAGGAGGAGGAGCAGATGATTAACTTCCTCTCAGTCACCCAGCAGACGCTCCCTGGGAGCGCGGGGCCTGCCCTGAAATGTGACCGTGACTGCACGTGACCGTGCCTTCCTTTTGTGGGCACTCAAGAGTGGCCCAGGTGTCTGGTGAGGGAGCACATGACGACCCCAATGCAGGTCAGTTGGAAAACCAGCCCAGCGGGCGTCGCTCAGTGGTTGAGCATTGACCTGTGAACCAGGTCACGTTTCAATTCCTGGTCAGGGCACATGCCCAGGTTGCAGGCTCAACCCCCGAGTGGGGTGTGCAGGAGGCAGCTGATCAATGATTCTCTCTCATCATTGATGTTTCTATCTCATTCCCTCTCCCTTTCTCTCTGAAATCAATAAAAAAATACATTTTTTTTAAAAAAAGAAAAAAAACAAAGGGCCAAGGTTCTAAACCAATTTCAAGATTGGAACAAAGTAACAGAAACTTTTCTCCCAGTTCCCTGGAGTCAGCAGGACAGGCCAGCACACACTGAAAGGGGAGCACCCTCTCAGAGGCCACCTGCTTGGTCTAAAGCCCCCGGGGCAGCAGGAGCAGGTGAGGGCCAGGCTCAGCCCCTGCCCGGCTCCCCCGCCTCTGAAAGCCGCAGCTGTGGATGCATGTGGCATGCTCCGGCAGACGCAACATGTCTGCGTGGTTAGAAAGAGATTCGGGTTTAAAGAGTCTTTTGGATCAGAAAATGAATTACAGTACTCTGTCCAAAAGCGTTACTTGGAAAACTGTTTATAAAAATTTTAATTTTCTTTCTCAACTTACAAATATGGACATGTGCAACTAAATGTTCTGAATAAGCTTTTCTGAGCAAATGGCTTTGGAGGACCCACGAAGCCGACAGTGGCCAGGAAGCAGCGACTTCCCCTGGTGGCGCTAACTGGGCACATTCCAAAGCACTGAGGGGCTCCACTCCTTGGTGACTGGCGATTTCTCCATGTGCTTGTGAACACAGACATGACCACCACACGCACATACAGCTGCCAGCCGAGACGAGCTGAGGCCAGCGATGGGATTATCTCTTCCGGCCCCATCTCTGCTGAACGGCTGCCCCTTCTCTCCCGCCTCCAGAGCCTAGATTTGTTCTCCGTTCTCCCTAGTTTAGGCCTTCACCAGCACTCACCTAGGCCCCCAACTGGCATCACCTCTTCCCACCCCCCTAGACATTGCTGCCAGAGCTGCTGCTCCCCAAAATGCAGCTGGAATCGCACTGCACCCCTGCTTACAATCACCCAGGTGCTCCCCATGCTTCCAGGGAAAGCATACAAGGCTGCCCAAGGTCTGGCCCATCTGCCTCACCAGCCTCAGCTCTAGGGGCTCCCCCCAACCCAGCACTGGACTCGCTCTGCTCTCAGGACTCAGGCCTCATTCACGCAGTTGCCTCAATCCAGAATGCCCTCTCTTCATCTCTGCACCAGCAAGTTAACACCCGTTTCCTTCTAACACCTCCACCCAGTGGCTCCGCTGGGACGCCTGCCTGAGCCCCACTGAGCTGGGGCACCGCCCTGATGCCCAGCTCCTGCATCCTGCACTGTAACGAGCTGCCCGCTGGTTCCCCAGTAGGAGTGGGGGACGGCCTCTCGCCTGGACAGGTGGCCATCACAACAGGTAGGCAATAACAGTGGTTAAACCACCAAATGAACCAGATCTGCTGGGGCTCCTCTCAGGGGCTGAGTGTTCCCTCCTGCCTCAACCCAGCACAAGATGCAATCTAAAACAAGCCAGGACACGCGATGTCATCTGCTTAGGATCTCCTTGGTTTTCACCTCTCGAAGTTTGGGGTCATTCTTTTTCCAGTGTTCATACAAAAGCTGTTCAGCAATCTGTCAAGGAAACACAAAGAGGGAAGCCTGGTGTGGCTTTTCAGATGCAGCACGTTTCAGATAACCCACCCTGGGAGTCAGCTGTCACTGCACCACCCTCAGACCCCCTGCCTTGCACTCATGGCTCCAGAGCCAGACACCCAAGCGGAACCAGATGGCACTGACAAATGTCTCTACAGCGGTGACGGAGGGTGCCAGACCTGACGTTACGTGTGGGTCCTAGATGCTGCAGGTCTGCCTCACAATACACAGCAGCTTAAAGCCCAGCCTGGGCTCACCTTCCACTCAGCTACTTTGGGAGAGAATATAGACCAGTCCCAGGCCTTGTGGGGCCACAGAACTGGAATAAAGGAAAAGAACTAAGATGGGATGATTTAAAGGGCCAAGGAGAACAAAGATGACTCATGCAAAACACACAAGTGGAAAACAACTTAGAGTAAGCACTTTTCCCGCTGGCTCTGAAGTTACGGCCATCGCATCCGTTCCGAGCGCCCAGGGGCGACCCGCGTGCGCATCACTGGCCGGCTGGGGATGCTGCTGAGGGCGAGGAGAACTTACCAGTTTCCTTTGCTCTTCCCGGGCTGACTTGAGAGTCCTGTGCTGCTCCCGAATTCTTTTTTCCCTCAAGTTCATGCTCAGCCTCAGCTCCTCCAGTTCTCTGGCCAGCAGGTCCTGCTCCTCTAGCAGAAGCTGCTGGAGCCGCTCCCGCCTGGCCACCAGCTGCCTCCTCTTCTCCTCCTTCATCTTCTCGCGCTGGTAGGCGTGCATGCTGGGTGAGAAGGAGCCACCATAAGCAGCCATGTGGGCCACTGCTATCTGGATAAAGAGGCTGAGGTGCACATAACAGGGTGGCATGGGAAGGGGCCCTCCTGCCACAGTTAACAGCAGGTCACAGAACACTATGCATAACAGACTCCTGTACTTGCAATGAGGAAATGTGGAATACGCTTATATGTGCACATGGTAACAGTACTAGCGAATATTACTTGAGCAGTTATCATGTATGTACCAGATAAAACCATGATGGTTCACATACATCCTACAGCGTTTCAGCCCCACTTTACTGACGAGAAAACTGAGGCTCACTCAAGCAGCAAGACAAAGAAAGGATTTCTATCTAGGTCTGTCGGACTCCGAAGCCTCTGCTTTTAACTTCCATATTTTTACAGATCTACATACATAAAAGCCTAAGCGACTGTCCGACCATTCGACTGGTAGCTATGATGCACAATGACCACCAGGGGGCAGACCCTCCAACCAGTAGAGGAGGGAGCCTGATTCCGCGCGGAATCAGCCATGGGTTAGGTTGCTGCTGGGGCACTGTCGGCCCCAAATCTGCTTCACCTGCACCTGGATCCAGAGAGGAGGGCTCCCCACAGGCCAGGCCAAGGGACCCCACCAGTGCACAAATCTGTGTACCGGGCCTCTAGTATTTTTATAAAAATAGGTGTATGAGTGTGTATATATTTATACACAAACACAAATGGGAAAAAGTATGGGAGGATATGCAATCAGGCTGGGGACGTGGGGTTACAAGGAGACTTCCAGATTCTACATAAATTTCTTTTCATTTTTAAAAATTTTTTATACATTTCTTATTGATTTCAGAAAGGAAGAGAGAGGGAGAGAGAGAGAAACATCAATGATGAGAGAGAATCATCAATGAGCTGCCTCCTGCACACCCTCTACTGGGCATCGAGCCTGTGAACTCCTGGTTCTTTTTTTTTTTTTTTTTTTTTAAATATATTTTATTGATATTTTACAGAGAGGAAGGGAGAGGGATAGAGAGTTAGAAACATCGATGAGAGAGAGACATCGATCAGCTGCCTCCTGCACACCCCCCACTGGGGATGTGCCTGCAACCAAGGTACATGCCCTTGACCGGAATCGAACCTGGGACCCTTCAGTCCGCAGACCGACGCTCTATCCACTGAGCCAAACCGGTCAGGGCGAACTCCTGGTTCTTAGGTCGATGCTCAACCACTGAGCCACACCAGCCAGGCTCTACATACATTTATCATTTTGCTTTTTTTCAGTGCAGATATATTGCTTCACTGATTATCTTTTTTCCAATTGGAAAAAATCACCAGGCAGGCAATCTGTGCTGTCCAGCAACTCCCTGGAGAAAACATGCGATCGAGCCATATTCTCCCAGGTTCTTAAGACGACATCCCCTGACCAGCAAGTGGCCGCCCACCTCCATCCCATCTCGGTCGCCAGTTACCTCCGCTGGTAGGAGGCCTGGGAGCTCCATTCCGCCTGTTTGGAGCTGCAGGCGTTAGAGATCCTGAAGTAGCGGCTGTTCTCATCCCACTGCTGCCGAAGCCGGGCCTCCTGCTCTCGGTGTCGCTGCCGCGCTACCTGCTGGTCCAGGAGTCTCCGGCTACACCAGGAGGAGGGCAGCGTGGGCAGTGCCATCTGGGAACAGCAGGGGCAGGGAAGTGAGAGGGCAGGAACCCTCTCAAGCTTGGCCTCATCCCTCAGTGAGTGGTCCTCACCCTTTGGCTGCACACGGGAATAGCCAGATGGAGCCCAGGCCCCCTCCAAACCAATTAAACCCCAAGTCTTCATGTGGGCCCCGGGCATCAGCAGTGTTAAACCATCTGCCCTCGGGCCTGCGAACCCTGGATTTAAATAAGCCTGCACTGCACCCAGCTGTGGTGCAGGCATCCCCCAGGGCACTGCACACAGAGAACCAGTCCTAGCAGAGCTGGGCCGGGCAACCCGGCAAGTCTGCGCTCTGCATAGAGGAACGGTAACTTAAGGAACACGTATCTGTGCCAAGCTCTTGATACACATGGCCTCTTTCATTACTGTCACCCCATCATTTGGCAGGGGAGGAAACTTAAGTTCAAAGAGATCACTAAGCAAGACAGAGGAAATAGAAGGACTAAATCCTGTCGGTCTGAGACCAGGGCCCAGGCTCCAGCCTGCAAGAGGCTGCCCGCTGGGGCCAGCAGCCCTGGGGAGGGGCCTAGCCCAGGCGTCACACCAGGAAGTGTTCTGGGTTCTCACGGAGGGCAGACCCCTCATCGCACTGATGGAGACACTGCGACCCGGAGAGAGGGTCACAGAGCAGCCTGGGGACCCACATGGAGACTTGGAAGCAGTCTCACTCCCGGGCCCCTCGGCTGCCCCGAGGGCAGGTCTGCAGGCGGCCAGGACCGTGCTTAAGGACCGTCCTCGGAATAAGCCAAGCCCGGCTCCGCGCCAAGCCTCAGATTCTGAGTCTCCAGACCCGGGGAGCAACGGCCGCTGCGGGCCCGGCCCAGCCTCGGCTGCCTGGGCACATCTCCGTCCGCAGACGGGCAGGCTTGCCATGCTTTCTTCCTCGCCCTGGCGTGCGCGAGGGATTCATCTTCGCGCCCGGCGCCAGGAAACAAGGTTCCGGTTCCGGATCGGCCACCAACAAGCCGGGCTGCTCCCCTGAACCGTCGCATCCTCTCCCGGCCTCAACATACACACATGACCAAAGGGCCACAGGAGAAAGCGTCGGCCCAGAGCGCGGCGGGAGCGGGAGCACGGGATGCCGGGTGTCCGGGCGCCCCGCGCTCGCGTACCGGATTCCCGCGGGGTTCCCGCCAGCGCGGGGCCGCGCGCTCGGCCACGGCAGGTCCTACCCCAACGCCGGCTCCCGGCCGAGCCCACGCTCCGACTCACGTTTCTCTGCGCCCCGCAGTTTCCGAAGAGTCCCCGGGTCCGAGTTCCCGCATGCCCCAACCAACGCACCGCCACCGTCCCGGCCGCGCTTCCGCAGCCAGCCGTTTCCCCGCTCGTTGCTCGGGCGACGCGCCGGCGACGGGGCACCGCGAGGGCCAAGCGGCCTCCAGCGCGATCCGGCCTCCAGGAGGCTGTGTTTTCTCTGGCGCCGCCTCGTGGTGGGCGGGCGGTAAATGGCAAATGTCGCTGGTCCTGGAAACGGGGAAGGAAGAAGGGAAGGAATCCCTTCACTACCAACCTTCTGGATGGTGGTTACCTGGAGACGAAGGTGAGGGTGGGACATGTGGGGGAGGAGAATATAAGCCAGTGGTTCTCAGACTGATTGCACACGAGAAGCCCCTGGGAGGTCTTAAAAATGCAGATGCCCCAGCCCTGGCCGGTTTGCTCAGTGCGTAGAGTGTCAGCCCACGGACTGAAGGGTCCCGGGTTCGATTCTGTCAAGGGCACGTACCTCAGTTGCAGGCTCCATCCTTCCCCTGGTCAGGGCATGTTCAGGAGGCAACCAATCGATGTGTCTCTCTCACATTGATGTTTATCTCTCTCTCTCTCTCTCTCTCTCCCTCTCCCTCCCACTCTCTCTAAAAAGCAATGGAAAGATATCCTCAGGTGAGGATGAATAACAACAACAAATGCAGATGCCCTAAAAAAAAAAAAAAAAAAATCCAGTCCTAACTGGTTTGGCTCAGTGGATAGAGTGTCGGCCTGCAGACTGAAAGGTCCCAGCTTCGATTCCAGTCAAGGGCATGTACCTTGGTTGCGGGCACATCCCCAGTAGGAGGTGTGCAGGAGGCAGCTGATCGATGTTTCTCTCTCATTGATGTTTCTAGCTCTCCATCCCTTCCCCTTCCTCTCTGTAAAAAGCAATAAAATATATTTTAAAAGCCCTAACCGGTTTGGCTCAGTGGATAGAGCGTCGGCCTGCGAACTGAAGGGTCCCAGGTTCGATTCCAGTCAAGGGTATGTACCTGGGTTGCCGGTACATCCCCAGTAGGGGGTGTGCGGGAGGCAGCTGATCGACATCTCTAATCGATGTTTCTAACTTTCTATCCCTCTCTCTTCCTCTCTGCCAAAAATCAATAAAATATATTTTATATATATATATATATATGTATATATATATATATATTTAAAAAAATAAAAATCCAAATACCCATACCAAACTCGAGGCAAATCCCACCAGGCTCTCTGAGGGACAGTGGTTGCCTAAGCTCTCCGGTGCATTCAAGGTGCAACTACTGGTGTAAATGGACACATGGTAACTTTTTTAAAAAAATAATTCTTTGTTGTTGAAGGCATTACATATGTCCCTGTTATGGTAACTTTCTACTGTCTTAGATTGGTTGTAGGTTCAAGGGTGTTCACTCTATTAGTATATTTTATGACTCACATGTGCTATACGTATTATTTATTCCATTTAAAAGGTAATAAAAAATAACCACAAATTCGTTTTCTTTCATTTTCCCATTCTCTCCATTGTTTTCTCCCCTTTAATTTCCCCATGCCCTTATTAATTTCTCTGTTTTCCTGGATGCAGTATGGTATCCTGGCCAGGCAGCTCATTTGATTAGAACAGTGGTCGGCAAACTGCGGCTCTTTGGCCCCTTGAGTGTGGCTCTTCCACAAAATACCACGGCCTGGGCGAGTCTATTTTGAAGAAGCGGCGTTAGAAGAAGTTTAAGTTTAAAAAATTTGGCTCTCAACAGAAATTTCACCTCCTCCCTCCTGGCCAATGGTACTCACCTCCTCCCTCCTGTTGATATCTGGCTCTGCTGACTAATGAGTTTGCCGACCTCTGGGTTCGAAGGTCCTCCCCATACACCAAGGTTGCAGGGTGGATCCCCAGTCAGGACACATATAAGAATCAACCAATAGATGCATAAATAAGAGGAACAACAAATCGATGTTTTTCTAGCTCTCCCTTTCTCTCTCTCTAAAGGTAAATAAATTAAAAAAATAAATAAATAAACCTTCCTCCAAACTGTGAGTTGCCTGCCCTTCGTTTTGCAAATGAGATTCTGAGAGGTCAGGCAGCGCCCTTGAGGTCACACTGCAAGGACGAGGAGAGCCAGGGTTTACCCCCAACTGCAGAACTTGCGAATCTCCTCCTCCTGCTTCTCCAGGGGCACGGCTTGCAGGTGCAGCTCTTAAAAGAGGCCACTAGATGCGGACCAGCGGGGTCACAGAGAGTTCAGCAATAGGAAATGTTCAGTGACAGGTGATGACCGGGGCCCAGGGGCTGAGAGGGAAGCCCTGGCGGGAACCACCCAGGTGGACGCTGCACACACCGCCCCGGGCCAGCTGTGCGGGGCTTGGTCTGGGGTCTGGTGTCCTGGCATGGGAGGGGAAACGGGTGGGGATGACACAAGTGGCTCCTCTTTAGCTGACCTGTGACAGCTGGAGGCCTGCCGGGCCCACTAATCAGCAGGTGGCATTGCCAAGGCACACCTGTCTATGCCGGTTCAAGCATTTCAACATCAGCCACTCCGGCTGCTCGCCTGGGTGGGGCTCGCATCCTCCCTGAAGACAAAGGGTGCAGGAGAGGGGTGAGCTCAAAGACCCTGGGGCTATAGGGCTGCCTCTCAGAGCCCCAGTTTTGTGTTTTAATAGCAATAACAACAGGGATGATAATAGATTTAGGTATCTCGTGGGGGAAAAATGTGAAAGGCCATTCACCAAAACACAGCCGTTTTCACTAGAGGACGGAGGAGGGGTGATTTTCATTTTTATTTTTCTCTGGATGTTTAATTGTACGAAGGTCACTGTCACTTGTGTCATTAGAAGCACTGCCTTGGTTGGTTCATCATCACAGCCTGCCTTCCCATCATGCTCTATGCTTTCCGAGTGTTTCCAGTGCGGGGTGCTGTCCCTGTGGCAGGGCTGAGTCATCTGGAGAGAATTGAAATCCCCACGCTTGATCCCTGAGACAGAAGTTCTGATTTAAATGGTCAGGGATGGGGCCTGGGCTTCTGTGGTTTTAAAGAAGCGTTTAATTTCAGAATAGCGTTTCGATTTACAGAAAAAATTGCAAAGGTAGCACAGAGCCTTCCCTCACGCTTCGCACCCGGTTTCCGCTGTGATTGGCATCCTGCTCCCTCGGGTCTCACAGGGTGAAGGTCGAGGTGTCAGCAGGGCTGTGCTCCTTTGCGGGGGGGCTGGGGAGAAGAGGTTCTCTGCCTTTGGGGCTTCTAGAGTCTGCCTGGCTCCCTCCTCTGCCCTCGCTTCGGGCCACAGCTGGACGGCTTCTCCACATTAAGGTTCAGTCCCTCCTGGGGAGTTCGGGGTAACCTCCCCATCTCCAGGTTTTGGACCTTAACCACATCTGCCAAATCCCGTTTGCCATGTGAGGCATCGTATTCACGGGTTCGGGATTGGGACATGGGCATCTTCGGACGTCATTATTCACCTACCACAGGAGGGAGGGGACGCGCCCTGCGTCACCATTAACTTTTCATTATTGTCATTTATTTATTTTTCTTTTTTCAATTTTTTATTGAAAAACCAAGGAACTGTGCTGGGATCCCTTTTCAGAAAAGCCGCTTCTCATACCTGTAGACAGAGGACCAGCTGTGAGGGGAGGGTGGCAGCAGGCAGGGACCCCACCCCCAGGACGGCTGGAAGGGGTTGGTCACTTACGAATGGAGGCTCGCTATTGTCGTTTAGTTTAGCTTTTTTTCCGCCTGGAGGCCATGGCATCCCTCCAAGCACTCCTGGCCGATGGCACTCACCTCCTCGCTCCCAACTCGAAGGTCACTGACGGAGAGAAACTGCACAGTGAGCCTGCCCCCTCGGCTGTGGCGGGCCCCCTGCTGCGCCTCCATTGGCGCCTCTTCTGTAAACGTGGCTCATCAGACCTCGTCCTACCGGGCCAGCTCCTCTCTGCAGAGGAAGCTGGAAAATGGAATTCTGTTCTAGAACCTTCGGTTCAGAGCCCTCAGGTAGCTCAACCTACTTCCACCGGCTGGAATACATTTACCTGAGAGAATGGCACTAACTCTTTAGGGGATTCAAATTATTTTTAAGGCAGCCTGATAAGAAGGTGATAGATCCTCCCTCCCCCAACTGGTGGGCAGAGTATGACGTAACCTGCGTCTGCGCTGGGACATCCCCGAGACATTCAACCACCAATCAGCATGTGCCGAGTACCCTGGGTCCCACCCCTTCCTGTTCCGCCCTGGGCCCAACCCCTTCCTGTTCCTCCCCTCAAAAGGCATGTTCATCGCTGCACGTGTTGCTGCTCTCCCAGTCTGCGAGGCAGTCCGGCTGGTCCTCCTTCTCCTCCCCCCCCCCCTCCTCTAATCCTGGTCTTTCTACCCTCCTCCTAATGAATCTCGCTCGTTAGTGTGGAATAAACTTGCTCTTTAACATGCCTTGGTCTCCGACTCCCATTTCCTGTGCCTCGAACCTTACATCTGGTGCCGAAACCCGGGAGGGTGCGAGCATCCCATTTGACAGTTCACAGTCCGGAGTGCCCCCCTCTTCTCTCCTCGTGGCTCGGGACCCTCAGTCTCCTCCCCCCGGCTCGGCAGCGTCAGCGGTACGTCGCAGCCTGTGTTAATTCCTGGCAGTTGTTTCTCTGGTGTCTCTGTCTGTAAACCGCGGCCTGCGTCAGAGATTGCCTTCCGGGCATAGCCCTCTGGGCCCCTCCAGGAGGGGTTCCGAACCTGGGGAGACAGCGAAGACGTTCCTGCCCCCTCGGTTCTCTGGCCTTTTGGCCTCCTTCCGGATCCCAGGAGGTAGGGGAGACGTCCCTTACTGTCCCTCGGGTTCCCCGTCCTGACCCCAGGTTTTGGTATGGGCAATCAAAAATCTAAACCGGATCCTAAGACACCTCTAGGGTGTCTCCTCACCAATCTGGATATGAATTGGAGTGGGTCCAGATGACCCAAAAGTGGGACTTAACATCCTCACTGACCTCAGTAATTTCTGCTGATGAGCTGGGAAGTGGCCCGAGGTCCCATATGTCCAGGTTTTGTTTTTTTAAAATATATTTTTATTGATTTTTTACAGAGAGGAAGGGAGAGGGATAGAGAGCTAGAAACATCGATGAGAGAGAAACATCAATCAGCCGTCTCCTGCACACCCCCCACTGGGGATGTACCTGCAACCAAGGCACATGCCCTTGACCGGAATCGAACCCGGGACCCCTCAGTCCGCAGGCCGACGCTCTATCCACTGAGCCAAACCGGTTTCAGCCAGGTTTTTTTTTTTTTATCTGTGCTCCCGTCCCTCCCTCTGCTCCTTCTGATCCACAGCCCAGGTTCTCCTAGCTTGCGAGAAACCCCCTCAAACCGGTCCTCAGCCCCCTCTCTGTCTTCTGACTCTTTCGACCCAGCCGATCTTTCATTTCCACCCCTCCCGCTCCCGCCATCCTGCCTTCTGCTTTCTCTCTTCCTCCTCTTCCTTCTTCGCCGCAGCCGCTGCTGCGGGGAGCCACCGTCGCCACCTCGGGCTGCAAGCCGACCAGAGGCCGCCACGCAGCACGAGAGCCACCCGCCAGCTGCTCCAAACAGCTAAGTGAGATTTCTGTTTTGGTTTGCTCTTTCCTTGTGTATTGTGAGCAGCCGCCATGTTGGCTGCATGGCTTGCCGTTCCCATGGGGGCCGCCATCTTGAAATGGCAAGTCCCGCCCCTCTCTGGCCACATGGCCTGCCATTCCCATGGGGGCCGCCATCTTGAAATAGCAAGTCCAACCCCTCCCTTTAAATAGTTACTGAGACCTCCCACAGCCCGCCCCTGCAGGCCAGGCCTGGTGTGGCCACCTGCTGCCATGCTCCTCCTCCTCCTCCGGCCTACGGCCCACCGCCTGCTCCGCCACCCCCTCCCCTAACGCCTTCTCACACCCCGGTCCGAGATCCAGTGAATACAGCATTTAAGGTTTTAATGCCCGTGAGGAGCAGGCAGAGTAAGCCCGCCTTCAGCAAAAGGTGAATCTGCAAACCCAAGCCTTGGTAGCAGCTCTGAGGCCGACAGCAGCCATGTATGATCCAAAGGGGACCGTGCGTGGTGGGGGTGCAACGAGAGGACAAATGCCACCTGGAAGATGCTTCAAGTGCGGAAATGAAGGCCACTGGGCAAAGCAGTGCCCCAGCCCCTGGCTCCAACCAAGCCCTGCCCGGCGTGCAGTAAAAGTGACTGCCCCTGGAAAAGTGACGGGCCCTCTGAGTCTCAGTGTAGAGGGGCCACCCTTCTGGGTCATGACCCACCGCTGACCATGCTGGGACTGGCCGAAGACTGAAGATGCCCAGACTAGATGACCCCCATCACCCTCGCCGAGCCCAGGGTAATGCTCAAGGTGGCGGGTAAGCAGGTCTCCTTCCTGATCGATACGGGGGCTACCTTCTCTGTAGTGCCCTCCTTTTCCGGGCCACTCTTCCCTTCCACGATCTCGGTCATGGGTATTGACGGCAAATCACCCTTTAGTGCTCTAAAAACTGCTCTGGCCTCAGCGCCTTCTCACCCTGCCCTCTCCCCCACTCCACCCTCCCTAGAGAACAACTTTCTTGCCGGCACAGGCTTATCAGAAATGTAGATTTTTATCTCTAGGAAAAAGTGGCAGTTTTAAAAACTCAAGCAATAGGAGACCTATAGCCTCCCACTTCTGCGGAACAGATCTTGTCCTTTCTAGGGCTGGGAGGATTCTTCCGCCATGGGGTCCCAAACTTTGCTCTCCTAGCGAAGCCCCGATACCAGGCCGCTAAAGAAACACCAGTAGGCCCCTCTCCTCATCCTCCCTCGTTCGCCAGGCTTTTTCTAACTCCGGGATACCCTTCAGTCCCTAGCCCTGAACCCGGCCACTCTCCTTCCCACTGCCTCCACCCAACCTGCGGCAACGCACTCCTGCCCCGAGGTCGTCAGAGGGCTCACTCAACCTTGGCGGGACTCTCAGATTTTCCTCTCTCTAATCCTGACTTAACTAAACTGCACATACCCTACCACCCACAATCATCAGGTAAGATCGAGAGGATCAACAGCCTCCTTAAAGACCATCTAACTAAACTCTTTCTAGAAATTCGCAGCTCCTGGCCGGACCTCCTGCCCATGGCCCTGACCGGAATCTGGGCTACACCAACGAGCCCCACCTTCTTAAGCTCCGGGAACACAGTGACAGGTTTCTGCCCAGGCCAGGACCAGCCGACCAAGACTCCCAAGCATCATTAGGCTATTCCTTTAATTTTGCTCTTTGGCCCCTGTCTCATGCGCTATTTCACTAGTTTTTTTTGCAGAACAGAATGCAGGCATTCACCAACCAGAAGGTGGGAGAGATCTATCTGACCTTGAATTCAGAACCTAGAGACACCTATGTCACCAGAATCCTTGAGACCCCAGGTAGACGCCCCTAACGATGCCCCCTCTCAGCAGGAACTAGCTACGGAAAATGGACCTTCACCCCCTGACCTTGCCCGGACTCTCAATTTTTTTAATATCACCAAAAGCCTGGACTGATAGATCCTCCCTCCCCCAACTGGTGGGCAGAGTATGACATAACCTGCATCTGCACTGGGACATCCCCGAGACATTCAACCACCAATCAGCATGTGCCCAGTGCCCTGGGCCCCACCCCTTCCCGTTCCTCCCTGGGCCCAACCCCTTCCTGTTCCTCCCCTCAAAAGGCATGTTCACTGCTGCACATGTTGCTGCTCTCCCAGTCTGCGAGGCAGTCCGGCTGGGTCCTTCTTCTCCTCCTCCCCCTCCTCTAATCCTGGTCTTTCTACCCTCCTCCTAATGAATCTCTCTTGTTAGTGTGGAATAAACTTGCTCTTTAACATGCCTTGGTCTCCGACTCCCATTTCCTGCGCCTTGAACCTTACAGAAGGAAGGTGCCTATACAGGTACGGTCCACAGATAAGGCATGGAGCCGCTCAAATCGATGTTTCTCTCTCTCTCTCTCTCTCTCTCTCTCTCTCTCTCTCTCTCTCTCTCTCTCTGCATTTCCCATGACTTTCCTGGACACGAACACCCCTGGCCGTCCCTGGATGGCAGAGCACCTCCACTTCCTAAGCTCCCAAGTTCAAGGTGACTGGGAGATGGTGTCAAAGCATCTCCCTTCTCTGCTTAACCCTGAGCCCTCCTCAGCTTCCCATTTCCCTCCGCACAAAGCCCACTGGGTGAACAAGCCACTGGACGCCTGGTCGACCTCGCCTACCACACCGGCCTTTTCTTTAACTCTCATGGCCAGTGTTTCCACCACACTGTTCCCTCTGCCTGAAAGGCTCTTTCCCCCTGCTACCTCCTCATCCTTCAGGTCTTGGTGTAAATGCCCCTTCCTATGAGAAGCCCTCCATGATCTCCTCTGGGTAGGTTGGGTCGCCTGACCTCAGGACACACTGTTTTTCCTCCATAGTATTCATTGCCAAGTTAAAGCAATGGCTTTTTTCCCCCTTTATTGATTAAGGTATTACATATATGTCCTTATCCCCCATTGCCCCCATCCGCCCTAAAGCAATGGCTTTTAAAAATGAGCATCCATACCAGACTTTGCGAGGCCAGTGTGGCTCAGTGGTAAAGCCTCGGCCCGTACCTGGGTTTGGGTGCTCCGATTCTGTACACGATTCATCCCTGTTACCAATACCGGGCCTGCCTGGCCGGTGGCTCAGGTGGCTAGAGCGTCGTCCCCATACGCCAAGGTTGCAGGTTCCGTCTCCAGTCAGGAATCAACGAATGAGTGCATCAATATTGGAACAACATCTCTCTCTCTTAGCAAGTGAAAGTAAAAGTAAAGAAATGATGTGGAGTCTGTGAGCTCCTTGACGGAGCGCCATCTTTGAGCCCCACGGCCTCGCGAAGTCTTGGGAAGTGACTGTGGAACCGAATGGAATAAAGAAAGCCATTTTTCGACTTTTAATATTTTTAAAAACATTTTTATTGATTTTAGAGAGAAGGGAGAGGGAGAGAGGGATAGAAGCATCAGTGATGAGAGGGAATCATGGATCGGCTGCCTCCTGCACGCCCCACGCTGGGGACTGAGCCCACAACCGGGCCTGTGCCCTGACCGGGAATCGAGCCATGACCTCCTGGTTCCTAGGCTGACGCTCAACCCCTGAGCCACCGCAGCCGGGCCCCTCTGGACACTTATGTCCCCCGATGTAATAAGAAGGGGAGTTGGCTGTGGCACTGTCGGTGGCGGCTGGGTCTCTCCGAGCGTCCCCTGGCTGCCCATGGGGTACACGGGTGGAGGGGTGTTTCTCCCTCGTCTCCACTCTGTGTCGCTTCCGTGCCCAAACACCGGTCCATCCAGTAACTGACACAGAGTTCCCGTGTCTAGCGGCAGCAGGCTGCTCTGGCTCCCGGACGGCCTGCTGGGGAGTCGCCTTGCGGTTAACTGGGGGGGGGGGAACCAGCCAGGCGGCTGGCACGGCGCCTCACACCCGGAGGAGCTGGCTCAACAGAGCCCGCTTGGCGCCGGCGATCCTGCCGAAAACCTGGCCTTGGAGAGGTGACATCACTGGAATCCATCACCCCCACCGTTGCCAGTACTGGGTAGAAATAACTCAGGAAATCGATTCATAATAACCGCACCATTCATGGAGGGCGGCCTGCCTGCCCGGGCGCCAACTGCCTGGCTGACACAACCCACTGAGACCCACAGCAGCCGGGCGCAGCGACATCACCACCATCCTCTTCTCCGATGAGACAATGGAGGCCCGGAGAGGGCCAGCGTGGGGCCGAGTAATGGCCCCTGAGAGCGGGTCCTCCTTCCTGGAACCTCTCAAGGTGACCTTACTTGGAAAAGGGGTCTTTGCAGGTGTGGTGGAGCAAGGATCCTGAGATGAGAGATTGTCCTGTCAGAGGAGCCGCCGTGGGAGACCCACACACGGGGAGGCCGCGTGCAGAGGCCAGACCCTGGAGTGATGGGCCCCGAGCGGGGCAGGGGCCAGAGGAGCAACGGGCTTTCCGCCAGAGCTTCCCGGGCGCCAGCGGCTCTGCGGACCTGGGTTGTGCTCAGTGAAGCCGGCGTGGACGGCGGCCCCCGAGCTGCCAGAGAACACGGCTCAGCTGTTCCCACCATCGCGCCGGTAGCCCTCGTTACTGCGGCCACGGCCACGGGAAGCTCCCGCAGGAAGCCAGGGAGTGGAGGCGGCGGCTTCACACAGCCGGTGCTCAGGAATGCCACCTGCTGGGACATTATTATCTGTGCCTAGGATGGGGCTCATGGAGAGGATCCGTGTCACGGATCACGGCCTGGCCTTCTTTGTGGTTTCGCAGACACGGCTGGGGGAGAGGCTGTCTGCGTACCAGGATCTGATGATTCAGTTTGGGAAGAAGCTATTAAGTGGGTGGAGGTGGGTCAGGAAAACGACGCAACTTGGTGGGTCAACGCCTCACCCCCGTGAGTCAGTTCCAACCAGGAGAATTCACCCGACTGGCCAGGCTGGTCCTGCACAGCTTCGGGGGCGGTAACTGGTGGAACAGGCTGACGGCCCAGCAACCCAACAGGGGAGGCGGTGGCTCGGTGCCGGGCAGGGTCCCCCAAACATTTTCTTTCTTGTCTAATCCTTGTCCTCTTTGGTCCAGAGTAAACACTCAGTAAACATTAGTTGAGCCCTAGCCGGTTTGGCTCAGTGAATAGTGTCAGCCTGCGGACTGAAGGATCCCAGGTTTGATTCCAGTCAAGGGCACATGCCTGGGTTGTGGGCTCAATCCCCAGGGTGGGGCGTGCAGGAGGCAGCCGATTGATGATTCTCTCTCATCATTGACGTTTCTATCTCTCTCTCCCTCTCCCTTCCTCTCTGATATCAATAAAAATATTAAAAAAATATTAGTTGAATGTGTGAATGTCTGCCTCACTACAGTAAATTAAGGTAGGGCCTGATGGCCCCTAGCTAAAGGGTTGTGTTTCTCCTCCCTTTCCCTCCTCTTCCCTTCCCTCCCTTCTCTCCTTTCCCTCCTCTTCCCTTAACTCCCTTCTCTCCTTTCCCTCCTCTTCCCTTCCTTCCCTTCCCTTCCCTTCCCTTCCCTGCCCCTCCCCTCCCTTCCCTTCCCTTCCCTTCCCTTCCCTTCCCTTCCCTTCCCTTCCCTTCCCTTCCCCTCCCTCCCTTCCCTTCCCTTCCCCTCCCCTCCCCTCCCTTCCCTTCCCTTCCCTTCCCTTCCCACCTCTCCCTTCCCTTCCCTTCCCTTCCCTTCCCTTCTCACCTCTCCCTTCCCTTCCCTTCCCTTCTCACCTCTCCCTTCCCTTCCCTTCCCTTCCCTTCTTTCCCTCCCCTTCCCTTCCCTTCCCTTCCCTTCCCTTCCCTTCCCTTCCCTTCCCTTCCCTTCTTTCCCTCCTCTTCCCTTCCCTTCCCTTCCCTTCCCTTCCCTTCTTTCCCTCCTCTTCCCTTCCTTTCTTTCCCTCCTCTTCCCTTCCCTTCCCTTCCCTTCCCTTCCCTTCCCTTCCCTTCCCTTCCCTTCCCTTCCCTTCCCTTCTTTCCCTCCTCTTCCCTTCCCTTCCCTTCCCTTCCCTTCCCTTCCTTTCCCTTCCCTTCTTTCCCTCCTCTTCCCTTCCCTTCCCTTCCCTTCCCTTCCCTTCCCTTCCCTTCCCTTCCCTTCCCTTCTTTCCCTCCTCTTCCCTTCCCTTCCCTTCCCTTCCCTTCCCTTCCCTTCCCTTCCCTTCCCTTCTTTCCCTCCTCTTCCCTTCTCTTCCCTTCTCTTCCCTTCTCTTCCCTTCCCTTCCCTTCCCTTCCCTTCCCTTCCCTTCCCTTCCCTTCCCTTCCCTTCCCTTCTTTCCCTTCCCTTCCCTTGCCTTCCTTTCTACCCTTGAACAACTGAAAAATTCAGCCCTGGCCCATGTGTCTAGTGGTTAGAGCATCGGCCTACACATCGAAGGGTCAGGTTGGCTTCCTGGTCAAGGGCACATGCTTGGGTTGCAGGTTCCACCCTGGCCCCAGGTGGAGCACGTTCAGCAAGCAACCAATCAATGTGTCTCTCTCACATCGACGTTTCTCTCTCACATTGATGTTCCCCCCTCTCTTTCCCTCCCTCCCTTCCACTCTCTCTAAAAATAATGCAAAAAATATCCTGGGTGAGGATTAACAAAAAAAAGCAAACAAACAAAAAACAAAACAAAAAAGTTTCAACCCCAAACCCACTAAATGGGTCCCAGCAAGGTAAGCACCAGCAATGCAGGGTGCGGGGTCGGGGGGAGATACATGCTGGTCCAGAGGGGGGTCATAGCCCAAATGGGATGAGGAGTGTGGTGAAGGTGACCTAGGCTGAGTGGCCAGCACTCATGTGAGTGAGGAAGGCATCCTCATGGACAGGCAGCCTGGGATGGGGTCAGAGCCTGAGTGGGGTGTAAGGGGCCTCTTGTCGAGAGGGCAGCGTCGATACAATCGTTACACTGGGGATTGGCCGAGTAAACGAACAGATTAAAATCCGTGAGAGTACCAGGCTCCCCATGTCAGCGGAGGGCGTTGTTAATATGGAAAGGGAGAAAGGCTAACGCTGCGGCTTGGATTGAAGTTGGATCTATTGGGGTGAACTTGGTTTCCAATATAGGCAGATGACTGTAGATACAGATTCCACACGTAGATGTAAGTGTGCATCGTGTGTGCACACTCGAGTGTAATTCTGCCCACGGAGAGGATCTGGGCAGTGACACCCAATAGCAAGAAGCACATAAGATACCGGGGCATTGTGTCAGCAACTTATGTCCAAATGGTTCAGGAATAAAAAGTTCTTTGTCCTCATAATTTCTCTGTAAATTTGAGATTGTGTCAAAAGAAAAGAAAATAAATGTTTTGTGTGGCTTACCTAGTGTTGTTTCTTTTTTTAATTTGAATTAATTGCCAACATCTAAAAATCATGAGATTTTACCCTCAAATCTAGGTTTCTTCTGTGTCTCGAGAAATCTGAAATGCTACAACTCTGAACCAGGAGTGGCCAAGTGAACAGCTACGGTGCCCTTTATTGATTTGTGTGTTTTTTAAAATGTTTTTATTTATTTCAAAGAGAGGAAGGGAGAAGGAGAGAGAGAAACATCAATGATAACAGAGAATCATTGATTGGCTGCCTCCTGCAAGCCCCCTGATAGGGATTGAGTCCGAAACCTGGCATGTGCCCTGGCTGGGAATTGAACTGTGACCTCCTGGTTCATGAGTTGATGCTCAACCACTGAGCCACACCGGCTGGGCCGCAGTGCCCTTCAGATATGTCACGTGCTCCCCAGTACTCCGCGATTACCACCACTCCTTACTGTATAACACCAGCTCACAGCATCCATTTTTACTACCAGCTTGGCCCCTGGTCACAGTTTAGTCCCTATCATAAACCATGAGAAAGCAATAATGGACACATTTCAAAGGCATTTTATTAACCCAGAGCAATGACCTATCTCAGAATATCAAATGATGTTCTATGACGAGAGGATTCTTCCAGACTTGAATTTCTTCTGTCAGTCATGTCTCTGGCAGTTCAGCTGGGATGGCGCAAGTTGAGAAATCAGGGTGTTGCCTGGTGCAGGAGGCCCGTGTGGGCTGTGATCCCTGGCGCTGATGGAGGTGTCTGAAAGGCGGGCGGCGTCCGGCCCTCGGCCCTCGTCAGGGAGGCTGAGATGGTATCTTAGGTGCCTGAGGGGGCGAGCCGGGTGGGGTGGGAACAAGCCCGCGTTGATGACCTGGTGCCTGTCAGTGGGAGAGCTGCTTGATGAGGCATGTCAGCGTTTGGGTTTTGAGCAAGAAGAGATGATAGCGTTGTCTCCCCCAGTCCTTCTCACCTCCTGACTGGACTTGGCTCATGTCCTTGATTTGGAAAACTTCTCTCATCTGCCCCTTGAAAGATTACATTGAAAATCTATAATATTAAAAGGGTAATATGCTAATTAGACCGGATGTCCTTCCTGAGGACCTTCCAGATGAAGCTGGGTCTTCGAGGGAAACCCGGGTCCCGGGTGCCAGAGGGAAGCTGGCTCCGGCAACCGGGGGAAGGAAGGCCTACTCTTGCATGAATTTCGTGCGTCGGGCCTCTGGTATCTAATAAGGTTTGGGCATGAGTTTTCTGGCATTTCTCATTGCCCTTAGGATAAAATCCAAGCCTGTACCCCCCCTGCTGAGTCCAGCACACCCCAGCCCCTGCTCCACCCGCTGATCAGGCTCAGCTGCGACCTCTCCCTCCCCTCTCCCTCCCCTGGGCCCCTGGCTGTTTGCGCGCACCAAGCTCTTTTCAACCTTAAGTTTTGCACAGGTTCCAGCCACGCTGGCTGCCTCCTACTTCAGGTCTCAGCTGAAACGTAGTCACCTCTTCAAAGGTACTTACTGCCCCCAAACCTTACATCCTGTCTCAGCCATGCCCTTGCTCGTCCACTGTCACTTCACTGTTTTACCTCTTCATTTACACTTGTCGGTGTCCGCCATTGTCTCAGTTATTTGTGTGTCATATCGTTTCCCCACCTAGACCGTCAGCTCCATGCGAGCAGGGATGCTGCGTCCCTGCTGCCGGCGTCCAGCACAGTGCGCGCACCGCGTGGGGCCGGTGACTGCTGACCCGGAGCGAATGCGAAGCTCTCAGTAGCCGTGTGCTGGCTGGATTGTTGGAGGAGGTGGGCATGGGGCGTAGGACACAAGCCCCTGAGTGGGTGTGGCTGAGTGAACCGTGCTCCATGTATCCTGGGAGGTTGGAGTCAGAGTAGGTTTGGGGAAACAAGTGCCTGCCGGGTGGTGGGTGCGTTGGATCATACACTGGGCTGTTGAGGTCAGGCTGGACCCAAGACTTCAGGACTCAGGAGTCGTGGTTAGGCGCGGCTGTGTTGCCTGGGACCGGAGCCGGGGGATCCTTGACGGAGAAGCAACAAGTTTCCCCGCTGGTTGTAGCTAAAAGGATGTGACCCGAGGAGTCCCGCAGGTCCTCGGGCTGTAGGACAGGCCGTGCGGGACCCGGCGTCCTGAGGGTGCGGCTGGGCCGGGCTGTAGCCTGGGCTGCTGTGGGCGCAGAGTTATCCTGGGCAGCGCCGCGCCCCCAGCAGGCGGGGACCCAGCCCCCCGGGGGCGGCGGGAGACACACCTGGACGAGGCTCACCTGGGCGCACCTGGACCCACCCGTTCGCGCGCTTCCGCGCGGGGGCTGACCGGTCCCGGCCCCCGACCAATGGAGGCGCGGAGATCCGCGGAGACGGGCGCCAATTGGGCAGGCGGGCACGGCGGCCGGCGCGGATTGGGCGCGGGCGGGCGGGGCGGGGCGGCGCGGCGGGCACCTTAGCCCTCGGCCGGCGGGCGGCGCTCAGCGCTCGGCTCCGCGGGCGGGCGCGGCGAGCGGAAGTGGCGACGCTGGCGTCCCCGGAGTCGACGGCGGGCGGCAGTGACGGCCCCGGCGCGGACGGCGCGGACGGCGGCGGCCGGGGGGGCGGCGTGGACGCCCGCGGCGCCGGCTGGGGCATCACCGCCGGCCTCGACCCCGAAATGGCGCTGCTGGCCGAGCACCTGCTGAAGCCGCTGCCCGCTGACAAGCAGATCGAGACCGGGCCCTTCCTGGAGGCGGTGTCCCACCTGCCGCCCTTCTTCGGTGAGCCTGGCCCGAGCTGAGCCCGAGCTGAGCCCGAGCTGAGCGGGGTAGGGGGCAGCCGCAGCCCCGGCGCGGAGTCCTCCTCCGAGGACCCCCCACACCACCCTGCGCAGTCCTGTTTCCTGGGCTCCCGAGACCCCTTTCTCCTCGCACCCCACATGCGCCCTATTCCGGCCGCTCACCATCTTCCCCTCATGTCACATCCTCCCCCCTCTCCCGGGGGGTCCGTCTCCCCCACACACTCCAGTCTCCGGCTCCAGACAACCATCCCTGCCTCTTCCCAGACACCTCACATCCCACCATACCCACCAGCTGACCCCAATGCTCCACTCCCCTGGGCTCCCCAGCTGTTCATTTCCCCAAACACCCTTTTCTCTTCCGGATCCCCGATTGACAGTCCTCCATCTCCGGGAAGCCTCCCACCGCTTCTCCCTCAAATTCCTCTACCCCGCACCCCATCATTCCCTCCCTTTTAGAATGGCTGTCAACTCCCTCCCTTTTTCCTAAATTCTCCCAGCCTCTCCCGCGGGACTTGTGAACCCTTCATTCCTCAGCATGGCCCCATTCCAGACCAAAGACACCCCCCCCCACACACACACCCACACTCCAAGGCAGGAAGCTGGGCAGGGTGAGGAGGGGCGTTTTGAAAATGAGTCACAAAACTGGAGGCCCCCTTTCTAGGGGAACCACCTGAAGTTTTTTCTCCATTTAGAACAGAGGTCGGGGCTGGGGGTGGAGGCTGCTTTGTGGGGTGATGTCAGACACAGGGTGCTCGGCATGGGCTGTAAAGGAGACCCCTCGCCCAGCTGTCATACTCAGGAAGGTCTCAGCAGCGCTGGGAGGCAGTCCCTAAGCCAATGTCAGGCCTCCTTCCTCCCCTCCCTCAGCCCAGCCCGGGCCCTGGATGGAAAATGGGAAATAGAAGACAGAGCCATGAGTCCCTGCCCTTGGCGGTCAGGTCCTGGGCACAGCATGTAACCCGAGCCTCTGCTTTCTTCTCGTCCATGTGGACCTGCCCTGTGCCCTGACCTGTGAGTTCACTTGGTGGCCTGGTAGGAGGACACCAGTGCCAGGGCAGAGTCCAGCTGAAACCTACAAACGACAGAACCTTAACACGGAGACTGAAGAGATTGGCTCCCGGGGCGGTCACTTGATCGCCAGTGGGGACCGGGGCTCGTTGGGGGCAGTAGTTCCTACAGTGGCGTGAGCTCTGGGGTGGTTGTGGTTGCCTGGAGTTGTGTCCTTCACCTCTTGGGCCTCAGTGTCCCCATCTGTGAAATGGGGATGCTGATCTCCAGGGGTAGTGGCAGGAGTAAATGAAGTGGTGTATGTAAATGGTGTGGCCTTATTGCCAAGTAGATCTTAGCTGGGCGGGTGGGGGTGTTATTATTTAAGTTCCTGGATCCAGTTTTGGTTCCTTCATATAGTAAGTAGATGATTAATCAGTGTTTGAACCAGGTTAATGACCTGGTTTGTATGGTTCCAGACCCGTGTCCATTGCTGCCTCCCCAGTATCAGAACAGTGCCTGGCACATAGTAGGTGCTCAGTTGGTGCTTGCTGAATGTACAGAACACTCTTCTTGTCAGCATCACAGGGTTGCTGTAGCACTGAGTCTCCAGGCTGAGGTTCGGGAAGTAACCAACCGGCCTCGCGTGAAGGAGTTGTTCGTTCTTGGGACAGTTCCCCCATTTGGTTCTGTGAACATTTGCAGGACAGCAGCCTGCCCCGGACAAGGATTCAGCATCTGTTTAAGCTCGTGGTTCCCAACTGAGGGCGGGGGAAGGGTGCGATGAGTTGCTATTGGCATCTAGTGGGGAGAGGTGAGGGATGGTGCGAAACAGCCTACAGTGCACAGGACAGCCCCCCCCCGGCCCCCCCAGGGCAAAGACTTAATCCAGCCCCAGTGTTAGCAGTGCCAGGGTGGAGAACCTGAGGCAGCTCTGGCCTTTTCCTCCCTTACCTCTGCAAGGTTGCCCATCAGTTCTGCACTTGGGGTCCCTTCATTTGATGCGATTGATTACCCGGCTGGTTTTAGAGAAAAGGGGGTGGATGGTAGCAGCTGGAGCCAGCAGTGAGCTGGTGCCAGGGCTGAAGAGCACCCTCCTCCCTCTCCCTGATCTCAAAGGACCCTTGTCTTGGCTGCGAGTCACGTGCCGTGCCCGTCACATCTGTGGACAGAAGCGCCATTTATACAGAAGCCTCGGGGCTGGCCTAGGAGGGTAATGCTCAGCATCTAAAAAGTGATAATCCACTGTGAGCCGTTATGCTCTTCTGGGGAGAATTTCTCCTGAGGTTCAAGTTTTAAGAGGGTGCTCCCACCCATGGCCTTTCTCTAGGGCTCAGGGGTTGAGTGAGACCACAGTCAGTTCTAACACAGGGGCTTTGTCTAGAATAGATCGTGGGAGTGTCTGGCCACCTGGTGATCTGGGTGGCGAATGTGTCTCCTGATGGAGGCGGTCTGGGCTAATGAGCACAAGAAGTCTGGAAGGCATGGCCGTGGCCGCTCCCTCCCAGCCGGGGTGTCTGTACTGCGGCCCTGCTGACCTCGGGGCTGGGCCATTCTCTGTGATGGGGGCTCATGTGCTTTGTAAGGTGTTTAGCAGCATCTCTGACCTCCAGCTGCTAGATGCCAGTAGTTCCTCTACCCAAGTTGTGACAACCAAAAATATCTGTAAGGAGACAGAATCACCCCTGGGTGAGAACCATTGCTCTCGATATCAATATAGCTTTGGGCTGAAAGCTGTGTTTTTAAAAAGTGTTTAATTTTGCAAGGAAGATCTGTTTCTCGAAGGAAAATTGAGCAAGAAGAAATGATCAGGGGAACTCGCCCCGTCATTTATTGAGCACTTAGTATGTGCTCAGTATTCCGGGTGGAGTAGTTTACTTAGTCCTCTCTCGGCCTGTGAGGAGGGCTTTATAAGGAGAGAAACTCTGCTGACATTTCAGAGTGTTTGGTTCCCCCCCAGACTCGTTGTTTATCGATCTCCAAGGGAGAATGTATCAGCTGCTTGTCCACCTAACACTATAGCGTGGCCATCTTTCCATGTCAATCATCTTTTTCATAGCTGCTGAGCATTCCCTTCTGTGAATGTAGCCACAGTTCATTCGACCAGTCCCCTGCTGTTGGGAAATCACATTGCTTCTCATGTTTTGCTCTGTTAAACAACGCTACAATGAACATCCTCGTATTTATTTCTTTGCATACTTCTTTTGTTATTTCTAACTTTTAGAAGTGAAGTCACTAGAGCAACCATATTTCTAAAGGGTTGGCTGGGCTGGGTGAGTGCTGATGCTTTGGGTGCAGGTCAGATGTGACTTAGAGCGTCTTGGGCCAGCCCTTCCTCCTTATCTCCAGGCTGAATCGCTCCAGCCAGTTTGTTCATCTTCTTTCTCCACCTTGACCCCGTAACTGGATCTCATCTCTGACGATCAGCTTGCAACTGACTTCTGTGAGGCCTGCTTGCTCATCTTTTAGGTCAGTTTTCCAGCTGTTCTAGAGCACTGCCCATTGGAGGGCGGAGGAAGGGGACAGAGGCAGTGAGAGACTTAGACGCTGTTTAGTCTTGTCACCCCCTGGCTAGAAGCCTCAATGGCTCCCTGTTGCCCCAACGTGAAACCTGTGTTGCAGCCATTTCCCACAAATGGTCAAGGCCATCCCTTGCCTCTGGAGCCTGGCGCACCACATCTCCAGCCCACCACCTGCATTTTGCCGGCTGGGTTCCCCTTATCCTTCAGGAATCAGCTAAGGGCCCCTCGTCCAGGAAGTCTCTCCCGAATCCCAGGCTCCCATGGTGCCTGTCCCATGCAGAGACTTGGAGCTATTTCAGTGCCTGGTTTTCCCAGTGAAGGCCTTTGGTTCCATTTCCATTTTTTCTGGGTTCTTCCTAAAAGTATTTTGCTTTTCCCTCTCTAAATTTCAATACATGACCAAATTATAACACATCATTCATAGCCTATACCTACGGCAGACATTATTAATCAATCACGATACAGTTTTCCCCTTCAAGTCCAAATACAGACTCGGTGTCTTTCTTTTTTTAAATATATCTCTTCATTGATTTCAGAGAGGAAGGGAGAGGGAGAGAAAGACAGAAACATCAATGATGAGAGAGAATCATTGATTGGCTGCCTCCTGCATGCCCCCTACTGGGGATCAAGCCCGCAACCCAGACATATGCCCCTGGCCGGAATTGAACCTGGGACCCCTCAGTCCCCAGGCTAATGCTCTATCCACTGAGCCAAGCCGGCTAGGGCTTTTCTTTTCTTTTTTAAAATATATTTTTATTGATTTCAGAGAGGAAGGGAGAGGGAGAGAGAGATAGAAACATCAGTGATGAAAGAGAATCATCAATCGGCTTCCTCCTGCATACCCCGCACTGGGGATTGAGCCCACAACCTGGGCATGTGCCCTGATCAAGAATCAAATCGTGATCTCCTGGTTCATAGGTCAGTGCTCAACCACTGAGCCCCGCTGGGCTGGGCTTGGTGTCTTAACACAACCACTTCGGGTCAATTAGAGTTTTTTGTTGTCATTGTTAATCTTCACCTGAGGATATTTTTTCCATTCATTTTCAGAGAGAGTGAAAGGGAGGGGAGAGGAGGAGAGAGGGAGAGAGGGAGAGAGGGAGAAACATTGATGTGAGAGAGACACATTGAGTGGTTGCCTGCTGCACGCACCACGGCTGGGGCCAAGGATTGAACCCAAGACCCTTCAGTGTGCAGTCCGACACAAACCACTGAGCCACCGGCCAGGGCGGGCCAATTAGAGTTGATGCATGAGAGGACACCTGTTAGCTCCCACTGTTCAGGGAGAAACCGAAGATACAGGAGCTGAAGGTAATGTGTTTGACCTCTCAGTTCTTGAGATCGGAATTCCAGGAGCGTTTTCTTCATCCAGGCCTCTTAGCTTAATTAAATGGATGCCCATTGAATTGGTCGGTCCAGGTACCTGGCACTCAGTTAGTCCTAGAATCATCCCCAAAAGAATGGTTTTCCATCACTTTGGTTCAGTGCTTGCTCTATTTTGGGGGACCAATGGCAGCCCAGAAGCACACAATCATCTTATTTTACAGCCAAGAAACAGAGGCCAGAGAGGTTAGGGGACTTGCCCAGGGTCACACAGCTGTGAGTGACCATAGAGCCAGACTAGACCTCCGGCCTCTGGACTCCTTATGAGTGCTGGTGCCTGCCTGCTGCCCTGGCTTCCGGTCTGGCAGAGGAGGAGACCCCTGTGGAGCCAGCCTGCTTGGTGACTGAACGCCTGTGTTGGCACCACGGTGACGTGTCCAACATGCTGGGAGCACAGACCAGACATGCAGGTTTCCTCTGAGGCGTGTGCTTCATAATTGGCCTGCCGAGCTGGGCCCACATCCTGCTTACTGGAATTCAAATTGGAGTACTGGGTGTGGAAGTCATCAGTGCGTAGGCCGGACAGGCCCGTCTCTCCTTTAGTTGGCACATTGCGTTAACCCCCTGGGAACCAGCCCCAGCGGCACCCCTTGGTCTGTGGGTAAGAAGTTCCCCTTGCCTGCCCTGGCCGGTTTGGCTAATGGATAGAGCGTCGCCCCGTGGCCTGAAGGGTCCTAGGTTCGATTCCAGTCAGGGTACATACCTCGGTTGCAGGCTCCATCCCAGCCCTATTCAGGGTGCGTGCGGGCGGCAACCCATGGATGTGTCTCTCTCACATCGATGTTTCTCTCTCTCTGCCTCTCCTCCTCCTTTCCACTCTCTCTAAAATAACCAGTGGAAACATGTCCTTGGTGAGGATTAACAAAAAAGAGGAAGATGTTCCCCATACTCCATTTCAACAAGCACCTTCCAGTGACACCTGTGCCATGTTTTAGGTTTTACATTTATACAAATTCCTATTTATTTTGTATAGAACATCCTAAGAAAGAGAAACAAGAAACGCCATTAGCAGGTCAGTCATCATTTCGGTTGGTGTTTGTGGAGAGCTGGAGTCATGGGAGCGGGTATAGACTGCTCCTGGGAGGGAGACTGCAGGAGGAAGAAGCAGGGTCGTGTTGGGCGAAGAAGCCGAGCGCACGCTTTCGCCATGCCGAAGCTGCCGCAGATTCCTGGCATCAGCTGGAGGTGCACTTGCAAGTAGTGAGTGAGGGTTCGTTAGCCTTTGGGAGCACCTGCTGTGCTCCTGATGCCACGTGGGTGCTTCATGCTCACGATCTGAGTGGCAGCAGATGAGAGGGCTGCTGCTGGCCCCGCGGTGTTAGCCTGGCCGTCTGTGGAGCAGCCCATAATGGGCTGTTTTGAAGTCTCAGTGGGAGAAGTCACGTTGAACCTGGGTCTGTTGTCCGCTGCAGTCTGTGCTCGAACACCTGAGATGAACGGAAAGAAACATGGGTGTGGGCATGAAGCTGAGCCAAACTGATGTCCTGGTCCTGTGGTGCCAGAGCTGTGTGTCCACGCACCAGTTCTGCCCTTCTCTGCTCCAAGCCTTCCGTGAAACAGGGCCTCCCAGGGGTGATGGAGGTGACCTCCCGAAGTGATTTTGGTGCTCGGTGCCCAGAATCACTCCATTTTTGCACAGGTAGGACAGGGGCCTCGGGGCTTTAGAAACGGCCCTCTTGCCACACAGCCCTTGGGAAAGCAACTTGCAAGAAGTTGCCTTTGGGTCTCAGTGACCAGCTGCCCGCTGAGCTGCCTGGCTGCTGAAGTCTGAGGCCCGCTTGGCGCCCTCATCTGTCATAGCCAAAGGCAGTGTCCGCACTGTCCCCGTGACGGTGTTTAGATCCCCTTGGCCCTCTGCTGCGGAAAGCCTGGTCCTGAGGTCAGGGGCTGAGGTCAGGGGCTGAGGTCCGGCCGCTACTTCTGGAGGGAAAAGATGGAGAAGCAGGAGGGAAACCACTTGCTAGGTCATCCAGCCCCTTGCCTCTGGTCCTCACCTGTGTGGGGTCCACTGCCAGCGCTGCCGGGAGGAACGGTGCCCTGTGGATCCCTTCGAGGCAGAGGCTGGGCGCTCAGGGCGCAGCAGTGCGCCTGGCCGAGCAGAGGTGCCCAGCCAGTGCCGAGCTGAAAGGAATGGAAAGAATGCCGGTCAAGGGGCTTGTAGAACATGAGCGTGACTCCTGTCATAGCTCGTGCAGTCCCTGTTTTGAGTGGTTCTGTGCGTCAAACATTGAACCGGCCGATACCGCATTTCCAGCCCTTATACTGGCCTCATGAATTAGAAGGAGTTGGCACCATTCTGTAGACGAAGAAGCTGAGGTTCAGAGCGGTGAGGGGTCTGACCAGGTCACACAGCTGGAAAGTGGCCCCCCGGCTTTGAAGCCGCTGACCCTGCAGCCAGGGAGCCGCACACACCAAGGGGCTGGGCGTCTTCCGAGATGGACAGGCCTCTGTGCTGTGTGTGGACATGGCTTATCAGTGAGCTGATCAGAATGGAAGGGGGCTCTGGCCTTGGGTTTCATTATTTCAGTTTAAAACCGGCCTGGGCGGGTGTTAACTCCTTTTGTTACATTCTTCCAGTGTTACTTGTATTCGGGCCTTTTTAATTTCCCTTTAGTTGTTACGGTGTTAACTGTATCCGAGCTTTTAAAAGTCGTTACAGCGGATCAGTCCTCTCCAGGGTCCCATAAGCCACTCTCCTCTGCGGTCAGGCAGCCAATCAGGCTCCCTGTGTTGAGAAAGCACTCACTTCCTGCACCGCGGTTCCCCAGCTTCCTGTTCCACTCCCCTGAGAGCTCTTTTTAATGGTCTGGAATACATTTGAAGTCATAATTTTATGACTGGAGGATTCCTGCTCATTTTACTCATACCAGTCCATCAGTCAACACCACTTTCTCGCTCTGCCTCTCTTCCCTCCTTCCCGCTCTTTTTCTTAATCACTGGAATCATACTTCTCCAGATTTCCTCTCTAAACAAAAGCTTTGCCTGTTGAGAAAGATGAAAATGATGATATAACTTATAATAATAATAACCACAAAAGCATAACGAATACCTTCTTTTTAATTGAACGTCTTAGAGGCCAGAAACTGCTTAGCCCTTAATTTGTAGACTCTCTTGTAACAACAGTCCTATGAGGTGGGGCCCATTTTTAACCTCCTTTTATAAACGAGGACGCTGGAGCTCGGAGAGGTTAACTTCTCCCAGGCCACAGCAAGCAGAGAAGGCTTTTTCCACTGCGTTCCCAACTCAAGGCTGGTTTTTACCAAAAGGGGCGACTGTGAACAAAGGGAGTTGGCATGTCATGGAGGCGATTTTTAAAAAAAATATATCTTTATTGATTTCAGAGAGGAAGGGAGAGGGAGAGAGAGATAGAGACAGAAACATCGATGATGAGAGAGAATCATCGATCGACCACCTCCTGCACACCTCCCACTGGGGATCGAATCGAACCTGGGACCCTTCAGTCCGCAGGCCGTCACTCTATCCACTGAGCCAAACCAGCCGGGGCTGGAGGAAATTTTAAAAAGCAACATTTTAGAATGTTTTGTGAACATTCTTTCCTCTTTAGATTGTGGAATTTAGAGGAGCCTTGGTTCTAGGAAGGTGAGCATTCTCAGGATTCTTGTCCTTCAAAATAGGCCTTATTGCAAACTGAGCCATGAGGTGCGCACGTGCCCGCACGCACACGCACACGCACACGCACACGCGGCACCCCACACACAGCACCCCCACACCCGCAGGTAATAAATGATTCATCTCCACCAGCTGTAATCTGAGTGCCTCCCATTATGATCCCTGTAACCCAGGACCGTAGAGATAACCTGCCCCCCGCCCCCCGCCCCCCCATGTCTAACAGTGGAACCTTATGAGCCAGTTATTGAAAAATAAACATTGAATTTGAAATAGAACCTCCCCAAGCCAGACTCCTAGCAGTGTGCCCCAGGTATCCTGGTCCTTCGTGAAATGAGTCGTTAGGGGTGGGCTTAGGTGACCCATCCTGAGTCACACAGGCTGAACGTGAAGCTGCGTATCTTAAAAGAGGCTGCTCTGTGTTTCAAAGTGAAAACTGTTCCTGAGATGAAGTGGGACGGGAGGGAACGAACCTAGTTAGCTGCCCAGGGTCAGGAGCTGTAAGAGATGGTTGTCTGAGGGGCCGGCGCTGAGGGGCAGCTCAGGTGGGATTTCCAGATGTGTGTGTGGTCTAGCTCAGAGCGTGATGGCCGGTGCTTTCCAACGATGTAGAAGCCAGAAAAAGGAAATGAGTGATTCTGTGTGGCATGTGGTGACTGCCCGCTCATGGGGAATTCCACTCCCTGGCAATCTTGCCACATGAACTGCAGCAGAGACCCGAGCAGGAAGTGCCGGGTGTCCCCTGTCCAGCGGAGCTGTCAGAGGTCATCGCCAGATGCTCGCTGCTGCCTGTCTCCCCTTATTGGCGGGTGACGCCGACGAGTCGGTTACTCGTTTTCCAAGTCTCTAGCGGAATCCAAGCAGGAGGCAGTGCCCGCCACCTGTCAGAGGAGGTTTTATTTTATTTTTTATTAAATTTATTGGGTGACATTGGTTAAGAGGATCATGTAGGTTTCAAGTGTACATTTCTAAGGAGGATTTTTTAAAAAATGATGCAGCCTGGCCGGCGTGACTCAGGGGCTGAGCGCTGACCTATGGACCAGGAGTCACAGTTTGATTCCTAGTCAGGGCACATGCCAGGCTGTGGGCTCGATCCCCAGTGCGGGGCGTGCAGGAGGCAGGCAGCCGATCAATCATTCTCTCTCATTATTGATGTTTCTCTCTCTCTCCCCCTTCCTCTCTGAAATCAATAAAAATATATTTAAAAAATGATGCGAAGCTCTACTGAGAACCTGAAGACATGCCGTGTAAAGCCATGTAGTAACATGGCTAGGCCACACCTTTATCAGAGACCGTGTTCTCGCTGGTGGCCCTGTTTAGAAACCCACAGATGCCTCCGGTACCAAAGCAGAGATGTTTTGTTCCGTTCCGATGGGTTGTATCAGAGAAGGCTGATGTGTTCAGAGATTCGGTAGGTGGGAGAGACTGGTTTGATTTGAGTTTTAGTATTGAGATCGTGTCTCCATTTGCTCTGTGAGTGGCCTGTTTGTCCGATAGGCCTAGTTTTTCTTACTGGCGTTGGAGCTCTTTGCAGTATCAGAGGCGATGGATCGGAGTCCGTGAGGCTTGTTACACGCACCAGCCCGTCCCCTTCAGTGTGCTGTTGGGCTGTGATTGGTGATGGGGCTTCTCCACATAGACAGTTTGTGGGTTTTCTAATCAGATTTCTTGATCTTTTTCTTATGCCTTGTGGTGGAGTAGCGGCCTTAGAAAAACCTCCGTGCTAAACAAACATGCTGCAGATAGCCGAGGCTGGCCGTGCGCAGACTGCACCTCTGAGAGTTGGTTCCATGAAGATGATAGCATCGTATCTGGTTTTTCTTTTGTTTTCTGTTTTTACGTTGTTTGTCTTTGACACATCTTCCTAACCCTCCAAGCCCAAGCCCCCTCCCTGCCTCCCTCCCTGCGGTTCTGGGTGGTGTTTTAAAGGTCTGTTTTGCTGACAATAAAAAAAACAAGTCTGGGGAAACCAACCGTAAAACTGGTAAAACAAGAAAGGTAAGGTGGGCAGGGCCGCGTTCTGTGGGAAGGGAAGGCTGGGAAATCTGCTGAAACTGTCGCTCCGTCATGCTCTCCACCCGCAGCAGGGCCAGCTGGAGTCCAAACTGTTAGAAAGGCCGCGTGTGCTTGGGAAGAACATCATCTTCCGGTTTTCCTGGCAGAGCCTCCCCCCCCCCCCCCTTTTTGTTGAACTCACACAGATGGGAACACTCTGGCAAGAGAGGCGAGGGAGCAGTGGGACCAGCCTTGGCTCCCGGCGGTCACTTGGCGTTTCCGGGCTCGGCGGCCTTCACGGCGCCAAAGACAAGCACAGGACCGGGACCTTCGGCGGGTCGTGTTGAGACAGCCGTGAGCCCAGCGGCTCCGAGCACCTCCTGTTTGCACAGCACCTCTGGGCTGTGGCAAGAGGGACTGAGCCCAGCGCGGTTACGTCCCTGTCCACAGTCACATCAGAGCTGAGATTCGAACCCAGAACCGGTCGACTATGGCGCACTGCACCGCTTCCCCCAGTCACGTGGCTCATGTGCCGATGCTCCCAGCTGACGTCACGTGCACATGTATGTGTACAGAGAGGTGCCTCCCTGTCGGCAAATTCCTCTGGGTCCCGCATGGAGGTGAATTCCGGGGTACTTCCCTGCCCCTCCCGCCCCCCCGCTACCCCCCTCTGTCCTGCTCCCCTCCCAGCTCTGGAAATACACTTTAGTCCCCACATTCCCACCGTACCTTTGAGCAGAAGCTGTGTCCCTGGGTGGTGGCCACGGCATAATAACAGCTACTGGCCGGTCAGCTCCCGCTGACCACGCTGCGTCCTGGACCTACGTAGCGCACTGTCAGGAAAAGAAAAAACAAAACGCCTTGCCCCAGCCTGTTTGGCTAGTGGATAGAGCGTCAGCCTGCGGACTGAAGGGTCCCAGGTTCAGTATGTACCTGGCTTGCGGGCTCGATCCCCAGTAAGGGGCGTGCAGGAGGCAACTGATCCGTGATTTGCTCTCATTATTGATGTTTCTCTCTCTCTCCCTCTCCCTTCCTCTCTGAAATCCATAAAAATATAGTAAAAGAAAGAAAATCAGCAGGTACAGTCATAGTCGTGGCCCAGGCCTGAGCACTCGCGATGCACAGGTGGTGACCCCCCACACCCCCTCGCAGCAGCCCTCGGGGAGTCCCACTACTGTTCTCATCATAGACAGAGAGGCAGAGGGCCAAGGCCCCCCCCCCCCCCCCATGGCCTCGGCCGCCTTGATTGCATGGGTGTTCGGAACCAGTGCTTCGGGTCAGTCTGAACTGTGAGAAACTGCCCGGCAGGAACTACGCCCCTAGATTCACGTTTTCCACAGTCTGCTCACCCATTCATGCCACAGATGCCATCTAAGCACCCACTGGGGTCCAGCTCGGTGCCAGCACCTGGGATGACCCGGTCCCCGCCCTCTCACAGCGCAAGTCCGTGGGACACATGGGCGGCAAGCAGTTACACGTGTAACTGCCATCGCTGTGACACCCAAGTGGACTTGGAGAAAAAGCAGAAGGAGGAAGTATGACTTTCATGAGCAGGAAAAAACCCTGATGCTTTTCCCGACATTTCATATAAACATTTTTAACATACAACAAAAGTTGAAAGCATTTTACAGTGAAGACGCCTACACCTGCGGCCTGGATTCTACCATTACTGTCTTACCGTCCCTCACACCCTACGCCATCCGCCCGCCCACCTGCTGTCTAGGACACTGCACTTCGAAGGGGAGGATGTGGCGCCATCGGCTGGAGCTGAGAGCAGCCGCCCTCTGGAAGGGCTGGGTCCCCACCTAGCCTGTCACACCCGGCCCGGCCCGGGCTGCACCCTCGCTGGCGGAGGCGATCTTGGCTCCCTTGCATGATTGTTTACATTTCTTATTGATTCCAGAGAGGAAGGGATAGAAACATCGATGATTAGAGAGGATCATCGGCCGGCTGCCTCCTGCACACCCCCTACCGGGGATCGAGCCTGCAACCTGGGCGTGTGCTCTGACTGGGAATCGAACCATCCCTATGACCTTCTGGTTCAGAGGTCGACGCTCCGCCATAGCCCCTCCGGCCGGGCTCCCTCGCGTTGTTCTGGAAGCCTAGGATGCGCTGTCCTGTGAAAGCCAGTAGTAAGTGTCTGAGGACACATTCCCGGGCCAGCGGGCCGCACGACCTCCCAGGTTGGCCTCTGTAGGATGAGGTCCGTGACACGTCAGGCGAGATCCAAGGGCAGGAGTCGCTGGTTACCTCATGGCCGCGCTTGGCAGGCCCGTCGCGGGGCCAGAGTGCCCAGGATTAGATGCTCAGCCCCTGCAGCCCAGCACCCCGGGGCAGCTCCTCGTGCCATCCTGGGCAGGCGCCAGCGTGGCTCATGGAGGGACGTTTGCTCCCACAGGCCCGAGAGACGGCCCAGTGGCTGCGGGGAGAGGGCTCACTGCTCAGCCTGAGGGCTCTGCGCCCAGAGCCCCGGTCCTGATGGGGCCTCAGGAAGAAGGAAAGTAGAGGTGTTAGGGGCGAGGCCGAGTGTGAGGTGGGACCTGGGAGCTTCCACGCACAGCTGGGTGACGCCTGTGGCATTTGCTGGCCCGTGGGACGGACCCTAGTCACAATACAAAGTCACCAAAGTGATCAAAGTCCATTCATTGCGCGTGCACGCCCTGGGCACTCTGCTAAGCAATTCAACGCGTGATTTTTAATCCAACCACAAGCCTGTGAAATAAGTGCGATTACTGCCCCATTCGCCATGTGAGGAGCCGAGGCACGCAGGCAAGGAGACTGCTCCGTGGGGAGTGGTCAGGCCAGGAGTGAAGCTTAGTGTGTCTGGATCCCCAACCCACCTTCTTTCTGTTTGGTATGGAGTATTTCACTTACAGTGTCCAATACTGTTTCTCAATACCCCTCTTCTTACTAGTAATAGCTGCGATTAGAATGTTCCAGATGGCCGGCCAGGTGTGCTGGGTCACCTTGGATGGAATTCGGCCTGCAGACGTCCCTCCGCCAGCCCTCTGCTCCCATGCAGTCAGTTGGTGTGCCCACCGAGGTCCCTCCCTGGCCCGGGGCAAGGGGACATGGGCACCGGTGTTTTCCTCCTGCGGGTTTGGTGACCACTGTGGCCTGCCCGGGCATCTTTGTCCCCTGGGCCCTGGGCTCAGCATGAGCAGGTGTGTTCAGGCTCTGAGGGTGAAGCCCACACTGAGCCTGCCCAGCGGAGAGCTGGCCATTCCCTGTATGGTTCCTCTGTGCCGAGCCCTTAGCAGGGGGCTCTGGCCTGGGCGGGGGTGGGGGTGGGGTGTGTCTCTGATCCCGTGCCAGCCTGCCAAGTGGGTCACAAAGGAGGGGAAGGAGCAGGCGCAGGCCACAGGCTGCTCACATTTCATGCGGAGCCTGGAGTTCCAGGCACGGCCAGTTTCCAGGCCTACATCTCATTAACTCGCCTATTTCAGGATGCTCTGTTGTTTTATGAGCTGCCAAGAAATGAAAGATACCTCCAATTAAGAACATCTTCTGATTCCAAAGGCGAACAAAATGTGTCTTGGAAGTGGACTCTTTTAAGTCATCCTCGGAGCGCCTCTGTGATCGGGTCTGTTGCTCCATTTGCTAGATGGGAAAGTTGAGGCTCAGAGGGAAAGGGATACACACCCAAGCCAGAGCGTGCAGCGTAGTGTCAAGGCCACGTTCATGGTCTGTTATGTGACTGATGCCGTTGCTGTCGTGTTCTCCTGGGCTTTTATGCAGAGTCTGAGGACCGTGGAGCCTCGTTTCTTCCTGATAAGCTGGCGAATGAGAAGGACTTTAATAAACCTGGTCCCTCTTCTCCCACCTCATGATTCCTCAGTCTGCCTCCTGGCAGCTGGTTAATTAGCAGTGATCCGCCTTGTTGGCCAAGATGGGTTGCTGTCCAATACGGTCGCCACGGGCCACATGTGGCTATTTAAATTCAAAGGAATGAGAGGTAAACATTTCAGGTGCTCAGTGGCCACGTGTGGCCTGCATGGCAGATACAGAGCGGGTCCATCGTTGCAGAGGGTCTGTGGGAGACGCTGTTGTGGTGCGGAGGGTGCTGTGGACAGAAGGGGTTGCATTTTATTTATTTATTTATTTATTTATTTATTTATTTATTTATTTTTTAATATATTTTATTGATTTTTTACAGAGAGGGAGGGAGAGGGATAGAGAGTTAGAAACATCTATGAAAGAGAAACATCGATCAGCTGCCTCCTGCACACTCCCCACCGGGTATGTGCCCGCAACCAAGGTACATGCCCTTAACCGGAATCGAACCTGGGACCCTGGAGTTCGCAGGCCGACGCTCTATCCACTGAGCCAAACCGGTTAGGGCAAGGGGTTGCATTTCAAAGGCTCTGACAAGTCCTGCAGCAGGAAAGTGGTCTCCTGGAGCCCAGCACGCCAGATTACCTGCCCAGGAGCCTTTTTAACGCCTGAAAACAGCTCTGCCTCTCCCTCAACCCATTAAGTGCCACCCCTCCTGTCCGCAGGCCTCCTGACCCCTGGGAATCTAAACCTCTCTTCTCGTTTTCTCCCCAGATTGCCTCGGGTCCCCAGTGTTTACGCCCATCAAGGCAGACATAAGTGGTAACATCACGGTACGTGCTCGGGCTGGCAGCTGCAACGTGGTACCGCCGCGGGAATCTAAACCTGCCCGTCACCTGGGCGCTCCCTGCTGCAAGCTCCCAGCCTGAGGGCTGGGAAGGAGACCTGCAGGGCGGGCATGGCCCCTAGCTCCTCGGAGTGGGACTCAGGCTCTGTGCAGTCAGTCATGCCTCCTAGTCCCAGCCTGAATGGGACCACAGGCGGAACCTACTGAGGCGGAGCCTACTGGTTCTTATGTCCGCTCCACCAAATAACTCAACTCAGAAGTCCCTGGTGCCTGGGCCCGGCCCTTCCCTTCAGTCCTGGGAGTTCAGGGCACCGAGGGTCCTTTTAGGGCCTGGCCCAGGGCTTGGCTGCCCTGCACTGTCTCATCTCTTCATCCCCGCAGCCTTTGAGGCTGGCTCTGTTGTCATCCCCATTTTACCGATGATGAAGCTCAGAGAGGTTGAAGGACTCACCTGAGGTCACACAGCAAGGACATGGCAGAGGTGGGAGCCTGTGCAGGACCCCCCTGCAATGTCAGGCAGACAGGAACCCACTGTGTCATCTTGGGCACCTCACTGCCCTTCTGAGCCTCAGTTTCCTCATCTGCAATTTGGGGTAATGACAGTGCAACATGAGGCTTGCTGTGAGCATCACTTTAAGGCAGCGCTCACGGGGGTGGCTCAGGAAATGGGACAGTCCCGGGAGTTCCTGTCGCACAAGCCCTATTGCCGTTCTTGGCACTGGTGGGAAGGAGAGCGAGGCCCCGGTGGGTGCTCCCCTCGGCAGCGTGCCGGCCGCTCGTCTGTGGGGATAGCTTTTCCAAGGAGAAACCCCATGTGCTCCATTTCAGAAAATCAAAGCTGTGTACAACACCGACCCGGCCAAGTTCCGGACCCTGCAGAACATCCTGGAGGCGGAGAAGGAAATGTATGGAGCAGAGTGGCCCAAAGTGGGGGCCACGCTGGCGCTGATGTGGCTGAAAAGGTGATGAGCTGGGGTGGCAGGCTGTGTGGCTGTGAATCCTGGGCCCGCAATGCCCAGGGCAGCCACCCACCGTGCCGTGGCCCGCGGGCCTGCCCTGGCGGAGGACAGCCACCCACCCTGCCGTGGCCCGCAGGCCTGCCCTGGCAGGAAGGAGGTCTCTTCGTTTCCCTCCCCTGTGCTGATGCTGGTTCGCGGCTGAGAAAAAGCCCCCGGCTGAGGGCTGCCTGATGGCATCGCTCCCCATCCCAGAATGGCAGAGGCAGAGCAGGTCGCACACAGCTGGGCGTCGTGCTGAGCTCTTTTTTAAAAATATATTTTTATTGATTTCAGAGAGGAAGGGAGAGGGAGAGAGATAGAAAGATCAATGATGAGAGAGAATCATCGATCGGTTACCTCCGGCACGCCCCCTGCTGCGGATCGAGCCTGCAACCTGGGCAAGTGCCCTGACCGAGAACTGAACCTCCTGGTTCCTGGGTTGATGCTCAACCACTGAGCCACGCCGGCCGGCCGTCGTGCCGAGCGCAGTGGGCCTGGCCGTATTTCACGTGCTGTGTGTTAGGAGTGGAGTGATCCCAGCTCACAGAGGAGGCCGCTGGGGCTTTTGGAGGCCAAGGCCCCAGGGCAGGCCTGGGGCCGAGTGGGAGATGTCCTCTCCAGGGCGGGTCACGTGGCAGATTGTGGATGATGACAGCTTCTTGACAGGAATACAGCATCTCAAGGGGAAGGAACTATCTAATTTGCACAAAGTCGTCCTGTGGTCTGGGGGACAGGGTACCCTGATGAGAGGTTTGAACCCAGATGATCTTACCGCAGAGTTGACGATGCTTGCAGCTACTACACATCTTGTCCCCACAGCAAATACTTGAATCCATATGTAGTTGTTCCCAATTTACAGATGAGGCCACCGAGGCTCAGAGAGGCCAGGCAGCTGTTTTGCTCAGCTTATGCTGCTCTCTGCCGGCCACGGGATTCTCCTTTAGGTGCAAACACCAGAGCCCGCAGCGCCATGAAGCCAGGGGCCCTCCCTGCCCCACAGATGTCCCAGTGTTGCTTCTCTCTGGGGCCTGGAGCCAGGAGGGGTGCACCTCCCTGTCTCTGCCCAGACCCCCCACAGCCAGCTCCTCCTTCCCCCAAACATGCGCTTCTTTGATAAAATGGAGCACAGAGAGTCTGCTTCCTGGAGGGGGTCACCGTGTGGGCATCAGGGCAGGTGGCCTGTAACTAACACCCCGACGTCATGTGTGAGGAGTTGCTCCACCAAGCCACTCACCTTTGGTGTCGTAATCCTGGAGCGAGGAATGCCTTTGGCCCAAACATCCTATCGCAGGGTCTGGGTTTCTCAGGAGCAAAGCAGAGGGTGCCGTTGAGATCAGTGAGATTGTGTGTGTGCACATGGGTGTGGGCAGAGCCAGGCTGCCGGGGGGCGGTGCAGGAGGACGCCAGCAAGTTGAGCACATAGTGAGCACCTGCTGTGTGCTGTTCATGGTGCCGCGAGCAGGATGCCAATGAAATGAGGACGGACCCTCTTAGGGTCGTGGTCTGGTGGGTGGATCCTGAACGCAGGATCTCAGAGCCTGGAGCAGAGAGGTCAGGGAGGGCTCCCTGGAGGAGGGCGGCCAAGCAGAGTCTCCAGGGCTGATTGGGAGGTCCCAGGCAGAGCAGGCTTAGCAGAGGCAGGAGAGGCTGGCGTGTCTGCAGCTCCGTGAGGAAATGGACAAGGCAGGCCCAGACCCCACCTCCCAGCAGGGACCGTGTTCAGCGGTCACAGCCGGGCCTGGTGTTGACAAGGTGCTTGGGAGACGCTGTGTGGAGCCGGTGGTCACGTTACATGGAAGCCAGGTGTAAAGATAAAGTGTGGTTGATAAGTAACCACCTGCTTTTGTGTGCACATATTCCCGGCTCGCAGTAGGTGCTTCATTCAGTGTAGTCGGGCCTGCCATGTGCAGTAGCGGGCGTCCTAACGGGCCTGTGTCTCCTTCCTGGGCGCAGGGGCCTCCGCTTCATCCAGGTCTTCCTGCAGAGCATCTGCGACGGGGAGCGGGATGAGAGCCACCCCAACCACATCCGCGTCAACGCCACCAAGGCCTACGAGATGGCGCTCAAGAAGTACCACGGCTGGATCGTGCAGAAGATCTTCCAGGTGAGCCCGGAGCCCGCCTCGTCCCGGCCCAGGAGGCTCCCAGCTGTGGGGCCCACTCCTCGCCCTGCCACGCCTTCCTGTGGCCCTCGGAGCCTGTGTCCGTCCCCGGGACTCAGGAAGGGCTCCCCTGCCTAGGGGGCCAGTGCACTGAGGGCCTCTCTCGGGCACTGTGAGCGGCTCTGCCTCACAGCCCCCTCCGTGGCCACGCAGGTGTCACGCTAGATGCTCGTGTCCATGAAGGTGTCACGCTAGATGCTCGTGGCCACGCAGGTGTCACGCTAGATGCTCGTGGCCACGCAGGTGTCACGCTAGATGCTCGTGGCCACGCAGGTGTCACGCTAGATGCTCGTGGCCACGCAGGTGTCACGCTAGACGCTCGTGGCCACGCAGGTGTCACGCTAGACGCTCGTGGCCACGCAGGTGTCACGCTAGATGCTCGTGGCCACGCAAGTGTCATGCTAGATGTTCTATTGAGGTGCCTCGTCCTAGGAGGCCTGATGTGGGGGGAGGGAGAAGCCCTGGCTGCGACTCTGAGGACGTCAGGGTGATGGTGGGCTGGCCTGTCGGCCCTCAGATTCAGCCCAGCTCCTCACCCTTGGCAGGGAAGGGCAGGAGGCCCCAAGCCCGTGGGCACCTGCTGAAAGGAAGCTGGCCCACAGGTTCCTGGTGGCTCGTGTTGGGGTGACGTTGGCCATTGTTCCTGGAAACGGGCCTCAGCACCAGCCTTGTTACCTGAGGGCCTGGGGGGTGCCAGCTGAGAGGCCCTCGGGGTGCCACACGCTGTCACTGGCCACCCTGCCTCATAGCCTGGCGTCTCGCCCATGTCGAGGCCACCCCTCCTTCTGCAGCTCCCACCGCCCGCCCAGCCGCGTTCACATGAGAGGGGGCTCATGGCTGGTCTCTCCCACACGGCACAGGCCCTGGGCAGGAAGAGCCAGTCACCAGGCGGCATGTGGGCACTTCTGGGCCACCCGCCCTGGCAGGGCTGGGACAGGGCCCTCCGTGGGAGCCTCCCCCTCCCCCTAGGACCTCGCAGCCCCCAACTCTTAACAGCAGCAGGTCCTGTGAGGCTGGCCAGGCCGCCGCCCGTGGTGTGCGATCTCTGCCAATGCACCATGAGGTGGGAGCATCCTTACCCCCTTTCACAGGTGAAGAAACTGACTCTCAGAGCGGTTAAGTATCTTGCTCAAGGTCACAGAGGAAGAAGATGGGGGCTGAGATCCAATGACCTGACCCTCAGCATCCTTATCTTTCAATGGGTGTAAAGTAGGCCCTGCCACCAAGGTTCACTGTGAAAAGGAAACGCGTTCATCTGTGTCAGGTGCTCGGCCCATGGTTCGCACTCAGTATATCAAAACTATTACCATTTTCATAATGACTTATTATTTGTGATCCCTCACCCCATCGAACTCGTAGCCCTTCTGTCTGGTGGCATACTTCTCCCTCTGGCTCTGAAATCCTGTAAATTTCTGATTCTCTGACATCTTTTCAAGTGTCAGGAGGCCCTGAAATTTAGGCAGGTGTCGCCTCCTAAAGGACAAAAGAGGCCACGGATTAGCGGTCCTCTCCCTGCTCAGGAAGGGGGTTTTCCAGAGGAGCAGCTCGCCTTCTCCGGAGCAGGCTCACCCAGAGGGAGCGGCTCGTCCCGTGTGCCCGGCGCCGTGCTGAGCACCTTGCACAACTTCCTTAGTCCTCCCAAAAGCCACCCAGTCGGATGGGTGCCAGGGCCACCCATTTTACAGGTGATGAACTGGAGGCCCAGAGAGGCTAAGTAACTTGCTCAAGGCTCACAGCTCGTCAGCGGCACAAGCTGGAGTTTGAACCCAGGTCTGTCTGTCCCCAGAGCTGGAGTCCGTCCTGCCGTCCCTCACGGGGCAGATAGGAATAGACCTGTCCCTTTCAATGCCTCCATCAGCGCAGACCCCTGCCCAACGCGGAGCCCGTCGTGCCTGGCCTGGTGGGTCGGCCCCCTAACACTGCCACTCTCCTCTCGCCCGCCTCCAGGCCGCGCTCTATGCCGCGCCCTACAAGTCCGACTTCCTGAAAGCGCTCTCCAAGGGCCAGAACGTGACGGAGGAGGAGTGCCTGGAGAAGGTCCGCCTCTTCCTGGTCAACTACACGGCCACCATTGACGTCATCTACGAGATGTACACCAAGATGGACGCCGAGCTCAGCTACAAGGTGTAGGCGTGCCCCGGGGCCGGCACTCCCAGGAACAGACAGGCCCGGATCACTGTGAAGCAAGCCGGAGGCCGCCTTGGCTGCGTCCCCCAGAGCGGCCCAGAGTCCTGCTGGGGTTGCAGGGGACGGCCCTGGTTTCTGAAAAGTCATTTTTGGGGTCTGTCCTAACAGAGCAATAAATAACCACCCTATTTCCGAATCACCTCTAATTCCACGGCAGCACAGACCGGCTGCCTTCATTTCAGTGTGGTAAAAATCAGTTAATGTTGCTAATCAAGTCCTAGGGTTTTCTGTCCCCGTCCCCTGCGTGGTGCATGGCCCTGGGGGAGCCCTGTCATACACCTCATTTTAAAAATGAGCATCTGGTGCAGTGATGTTTCGGGTCGTGTAAGGACCACGAGGAGTCTGATTTGACATTATACAGGATTTTTTAAAGCAGACTGCTGTGTGCTCTGTGGTTGCACAGCCCAGCCTCACAGCGCTGTCGGTATAGACCCTGCTCTTTCCTGCTGTCTTTTTCCAGACAGTTTTTTATAGTGGAAAACAACCAGCAAGCCTTTGATGACCTTGACCAAGGCGACTTTATTTTAAAGCTATCAGGTATGAGTCACTGACCACAGATGACTGAATTTGCATTCTTCTGCATAAGTGTTTTCTTCAGGGACAGCCCACCCCACCTGAGAAACTACCTATCATGTGTGTTCTCTCCGAGGGGAGACCACGAGCCCTCCCGATGCCGAGACCCCAGGAAACACCTCGCTGCCTTAACTGTCCCTCCTGGCACTAACAAGAGCTGTATTTTGAAAGTGTTGGGGTGAGTAGAGGGACCCCCAAAGAATTCATGTGTGTTAAAAACGCAATGAGGAACAATTGGTGATTTTTATGCAAACATTAAATAATTCTTAATAAATAAATCTCTATTTTGGAATCACATCTATGTGCTGTGTTAGTTCCTGAGTCTTTCTTCCTGGGTTAGAGGTTACAATGGGGGCCCAACCATGGACCTGTTTCCTAGTGTTTGTGCTGGCTGGACAGGATAAGTGGGCGATGTATTCTCCACTTTGCCTCAGTCCCCAACCCCTTGATCCATTGTTATTTGCACTTTATTGTGGGTCGATGCTTTTTACTGATAGTAGGGTTAAATGGAGGGGGCATGTTCGTTTTTACTTAATTCCTGCTCCTACAGAGCTGATAGTCCAGCACAGTGGTCGGCAAACTGCGGCTCTGTTGACTAATGAGTTTGCCGACCACTGACCTAGACTCTCGATTCCAATAATTACAGGCTGTTGTTATTCCTTGTGATTAAGCCCCTATCCCAGTGGTCGGCAAACTCATTAGTCAACAGAGCGGCAAACCGTGGCTCGCGAGCCGCATGTGGCTCGCAAGCCACAGTTTGCCGACCACTGGTCTAGTGGCAAGATGGCCCAGTGAATCAACAGTGACGCTATAGAGCGGTCAGTGCCCGAGGGACCTTGGGGACACTGCTGAGGGGCCACACCCTGGAATGCACCTTAGGGAGTCAGGGCCTTGATGGAAGGGGCTAGGGAGCCTGGCTGGTGGCGGAGAAAGGGCAGGGGCACTTCAAGGCAAAGGTAAAGGCCTGGTGGCTTGACCTAGAGCAGGGTGTGTGTGTGGGTGTGTGGGTGTGTGTGTGTGAGATATGCTATCAAGGGATCTGAACTTGACCTTGAAAATCATGGAACACCTTCAAGGGTCTTGTGCACAATTTAACCAAACACCCAGTTTGGAAGGCTCCCTCTGTTATGGCCAAGGGATGGGCATTTGAACTGCTTTTACTGTCTCTGGTGTAATCATGTCTTCTAACATTGCTAGTGGTAGGAATACTCATCTTTCTAAATTCACCTGCTCTTTAGGTGTGTGTGTTTTTTTAAAATATGTTTTTATTGATTTCAGAGAGGAAGGGAGAGGGAGAGAGAGAAACATCAATGGTGAGAGAATCATTGATCAGCTGCCTCCTGCACGCCCTCCACCGGGGATCGAACCCACAACCCAGGCATGTGCCCTTGGCCGGAATTGAACTTGGGACCCTTCAGTCCACAGGCTGAAGCTCTATCCACTGAGCCAAACTGGCTAGGGCTGCTCTTTAGGTTTTTTCCCCCTTAGGGTTTCCTAGAAATACAAAATTCTGCCAACTAATTAAAAGCACTCTGGCCCGGACGGTGTGGCTCAGTGGTTGAGCATTGACCCATGAACCAGAAGGTCACGGTTCGATTCTGGGTCAGGGCACATGCCCGCGTTGTGGGCTGGATCCCCTGTGGGGGGCGTGCAGAAGGCAGCCGATCGATGGTTCTCTCTCATCGTTTTGTTTCTCCCTCTCCCCATCCCTTCCTCTCTGAAATCAATTAAAGTATATAAAAATAAATAGATAAGAGAATTCTGCATCTCCCTTTTACAAACAGCTTTTCTCTGTGTCTGACGTGAGGGAGACTGGGAATGGCGGGATTTTCCCAGGGCGGTGCCCTTCACTCCACCCTATTTCAGGGCTTCGAATCCCATTGCCCGGCCCCTGTTCGCTGACCACCTGCAGCTTCTGCAGGGTCCAGTAGGTGGCGCTGAAGGCACTGCGCTGGGGGGAGGCAGCCCCGCCCAGCCTCCTGCGGCTCCTAAAAAGTGTGTGTGCTGGGGAAGGGGGTTACCCACCCTACCGTGTTCCCCGTGCTTTCCCCAGGGCTAAGGGAGGGCCACTGAGCACTGCTGGGAACACCTGGAGCTTCTCAAAAGGGTGTCTGCAGTTCTGACTTCAGGCCAGCCTCTGTGTGGAGATCACAGGTGTGTCCTGTTTTACTATTACGATTAATGACTATGACTGACTGTGACTGTGACTGTGACTGTGACTATTGCTACCACTAGCACTGCTGCCATCACCAGCACCACCTAACAATTTTTAGGTTAAAGTGCAGGTTCTAGAACTTTCTAGATGTGTGATCCAGGACAGGTCAATTGACCACTCTGAGCCTCAGTTTCCACACCTGTAAAATGGGCCAGGACCACCTCTTCTTTGTAGGATTACATAAAATAATGTGTATAAAATGCCTGACATATAGAAGATGTTCGATAATTGGCTTTTATTAATATTTTTATTTATTATGATGTTATGGCCTGCCAGAGGCTCCTGAAGGGGCAATCCAGCCCCAATGTGGTTAAACCAGTGGTTGGCAAACTCATTAGTCAACAGAGCGGCAAACGGCGGCTCACGAGCTGCATGTGGCTCGCGAGCCGCAGTTTGCCGACCACTGGGTTAAACCATAACATGCTCACTTACTCCTGTTCTTAAAGATACGGGCCCTAGCCCTAGCTGGTTTGGGTCAGTGGGTAGAGCATCAGCCTGTGGACAGAAAGGTCCTGGATTTAATTCCAGTCAAGGGCACATGCCCAGGTTGCCGGCTCGATCCCCAGTGTGGGGCGTGCAGGAGGCAGCTGATCAATGATTCTCTCTCATCATTGATGTTTCTATCTCTCTCTCCCTCCCCTTCCTCTCTGAAATCAGTAAATTTATATGTATTTTAAAAGAAGAGATGGCGGGGCCATGTCAGCGCATTAGCTGGAGCACCAGAAAGGCCATGCAGTCGGCTGCTATTCCTCTCTGCCATGTGACTGGGCGAGTCCCTTCTCCCCTCTGGGCCTCCGTTTTCTCACCTATTAAATCAGGGGCTCGGCCAGTTCGAAGCTCCCTCCCAGCTCTGACAATCTACAAGAGGCACCGCGTGTCACTGTCACCAGCCCCTGATATTCAGCATTCCACTGAAGTCAGCGCTCCATCCACGAGCAGGGACACTGGTCTCTCTCTGAGACATTTGACGGGGTCACGTGTGCACAACGCTTAATGCAGGGCCTGGCAGCTAGAAAGTGTCCGACGAGGGGCAATTATGAAGACTAACCCTCACCACTCCTTGCTCTAACCCAGAGAGGGTTATCTGGAAGGTGAGTAACTCTCTCCTGTTTTCCGAGTACCTACTATGTGCAGGCCGTGGGCTAGACCCAGAGTCCCTGCAGGGCTAAGGCAGATAAGGTCCCGTCTTCCAAGGGCTCAGCTCCACGGGGAGTTAGCTGGGTGGGAGAGGACAGGCCAGCGGGCCTCTCTGTGGAGGTGACATCTGAGCTGAGACCTGAAGGGGAGAGAAGGAAGCTGGCTGCAGCTAGTGCCACGGGCCTGAGGCAGGAAAGAAAGCAGCAGGTTCTAGGGACAGAGAGAGGCCAACGAGGATGGAGCCTGGAGACCGAGGCGGGAGGACAGTGAGGATGAACCTAGAGATGCTGAGGCCAGTGTGAGTTAGGCCGTCGCTCTAAGATCAGGGGGCGTCACAGCCTCAACGAGGAGAAGGACAAAGTCAATTCACCGCTCAATATGCCGTCAGCTAGGGTTCTGGACTCAGAAAAGGGGTGTCTCCATCCTGACCCTTGTACATCTTCACTCACCATTCTAGGGGCCTCCGTGGACCCCCGTAGCCCCCCCAGGAAGCCCTGAATTCCTGGGACCCGCTGGCACCTAGGCCTAGATGCCCCTCCCCGCCCCCCACACCACAGCTTCAGAGGAAGGCTGGCTTTGAAATGCCCGTGGCCAGCTGTGGCCCGGCCACACCACGGCCACCAGGCCTGCGGCCCAGAAGACTGGAACCCCAGGCAGTGGCTGAGCAGCGGGGAGTGGCGGTGCCCCGGGCAGCAGGCCTCTGAGGGGAAGGGCCTCCTCCCGGCCTGGCCTCAGGTGTCTGCCCGGAGAATTCCAGAGCCTCACTGAAGGTCCCTGCAGGGCGGGGCCCCAGCCTCTGCGTCCTGTCTCCTTGGCTTCTTGGTCAAGGTGGGGAGATGTGGCTTCCGGGGGCTGCTGTCCACTGGGGCAGGACCCAGAGGAAGACCGTCAGACCCCAGGCCCTCTGGACGGTGTGACCCGAGGCAGGTCCCCCACCTCTCTGGGGGCTTCCTCTCCGTAGCTGGAAGGAATGCTTGAGGACGGTGCCCCACACAGCGCCTGGCACACAGCCAGTGCTGCCCACGTGCACACCTGCTGCCCTGGCACTCCCTGCCCTCTCCCCGTTGTCTCCTCCGTATGTTTTCATCATGACTTGAGCCGACCTGTGGCAGCACCGGAGCAAGAACAAAAAGGCCAACCAGAACTTCTCCCCACCCCGACGCCACCCGGGGGTGCCAGCAGGGCGTCCCGAGTCAGAGGTGAGGGCACGGAGACACCTGGGGCGGTGCCAGGCGGCTGCTTTAGGGGCTGGAGGGTCCCACTGAACTCAGATGATCCTGGGTTCAAATCCTGACTGGACCACCAGCAGGTACCTGTGGCAAAGGGCTTTCACTCTGCAGAACCTCAGTTTGTCCATCTGCAAAAGGGGCTGGAGAAGCCACCCCGAGGGCTGTGGGAGGAGAGGATGCCATACCGGAGGTGCCGGGCTGAGAAGCCCGGGTCTAGTCCCGCAGGTGGCTTGGCTGCGTCCATAACTCAAAGACCCACTCCGGGCCCCAGGGACCTGGCCACCAGTTCTTGGCCTAAGCCAAGTTCTGGAGCTGTGAGGCCACCAGCCGGACTGAGGGGTGCCCACGGGAGAGAGAGAGGGCTGAGAGCAGAGGCAGAAAGCTGCCGGGGTGCGGGAGAGCCACGCAGGGTGCCTGCTGTCTTCGGGACTCATAGTTCTCATCTGTAAGATGGGGACAATGAAAAGGGGACACGAATGCCAGCCTCCCAAGATGCCTGGGAAGGAAGCTGTAACGTGGGGTACATGTGGGAGCGCTCCGGCGGGGATGTGAGCCAGTGCTGGGCGGGAGGCGTGGTGACCTCGGGGAACAATTGACTGAGCAGTGACCACGTTGCAGCACTGCCGTGTTCAGTCCTTCCCCCCCCCCCCACCCCCGCCCGTGCAAGGCGGGGGCCGTTATAGCTCTTTGTATAGACGAGGAGTGAGCTCAGCGCCCTGGCCGGCATGCACCGTGGTTAGGACGTAGGCCTGTGCCCTGAAGGGTCTCGGGCTCGATTCCCAGTCAAGGTCATATACCTGGTTTGCAGGTTCGACCCCCGGCCGGTCAGGTTGAGCGCCTGTTGGATGCAACCAATCAATGTGTCTCTTTCACATCCCTGTTTCTCTCTTTCTCTCTCCCCACTCTCTTCCATGCTATCTAAAATCAATGTGAAAATATCCTCAGAGAGGATCCAAGATGGCGGCGTAGGTAAACACCTAAACTGCTGCCTCGCACAACAATTTCAAAACTACAACTAAAAGACAAAACGTCTATCACCCAGAACCACGGGAAAGCTGGCTGAGTGGAAGTTCTACAACTAGAAGGAAAGAGCAAACAGCATTGAGGGGTGCACAAGCGCGGAAAAGCTGAGGTACTGAGACGCGCGAATCGGGAGCACTGCTGTTTTCAACCCGAAGGGAGATAAGCTCCCGATTACTCCAAACTCCAGTTTCTGGGGAGACGCGGGGGACCCAAACTCCTACGGGGAGAAGCTGGACTGTCTGCCGTGGGGTTGGAAAGTGAGGGAGGCTTGCTTGCAGGGCTGCATGCAGGAATAATTGTTTACTGTGCTGGGCGCGGGACGCGATCGGAGACAGAGCTGCAGAGCCGGCTTACTGGCAGCCATCGCTGTTTGCCACGCCCTAGCCTAGTCACGCCCTGAGACCCCGCCCTGCACAATCTACGAACCCACCCAAGCTCCAAGCAGCGGCTTTAGCATATGAATGGTCTGCCCTATCGCAGCTTAACCTAGCAAACTTGCAGCCCGGGTCAGACAGCTCCAAAACCTCCAAACCCCAAGCAAAGAGGAAAAAACTGCAGTTCTCGCTGTAGCGCCTGCTGGGTGGCCTCAGACAGTAGCTGACCTGCACCCCATTGGAGATCCAGAAGCCAGTGTACCTATTGGTCAGAGTGAGACACCAGATTTCAACTCCTCACATCCATAAGTGACACATTCAAGAGGCAGACTCAGTGAGCACCAAAGCCCCACTGAAACAAGTCCTGCACCATAAGCGTGTCTCCAGCGCAGCAGTTCTTCCATTATAGACACAGCGGGTCCTCACAGCCAATTGGCCTGGAGGTCAATTCCTCCCAGTGTACCAACAGCAATCAAGGCTTAACTACACCAAGACTTTGCACTCAGCCCACAAAGGGGTGTACCAAAGGCGTCCACCTCAAGTGATTGGGGAGGCTGAGCTACTGGTCCCTATAGGTCACCTATCACACAAAGCCACTCCATCAACACAAGGAAGCAGCAAAATGCGGAGACCAAGAAACATGTCACGAATGAGAGAAATGGAGGAAAGCAAACTACTGGACGACATAGAGTTCAGAACCACATTTATAAGGTTACTCAAGAATCTTCTAAAAACCGCTGAGGATCTTAGTGAGACCTTTAAGGATCTTAATGAGAATACCAAAAAAATGGAAAAGGACCAGTCAGAAATTAAGCATACACTGTCTGAAATAAAGAATATACAGAAACTCAACTGTAGATCAACTTACCCCAAGAATCAAACCAAAGATCTGAAATATGAGGAAACAAAAAACACCCAACCAGAAAAACAAAAAGAAAAAAGAATCCAAAAATATGAAGATAGTGTAAGGAGCCTCTGGGACAACTTTAAGCGTACCAACATCCGAATTTTTGGGGTGCCAGAAGAAGAGAGAGAGCAAAATATTGAAAACCTATTAGAAGAAATAATGACAGAAAACTTTCCCTACCTGGTGAAAGAAATAGACTTGCAAGTTCAGGAAGCACACAGAACCCCATACAAGAGGAATCCAAAGAGGACCACACCAAGACACATCATAATTAAAATGCCAAGGGCAAAAGACAAAGAGAGAATCTTGAAAGCAGCAAGAGAAAAACGGTTAGTTACCTACAAGGGAGCACCCATACGACTGTCAGCTGATTTCTCGGCAGAAACTATGCAGGCCAGAAGGGAGTGGCAAGAAATATTCAAAGTGATGAACAGCAAGAACCTACAACCAAGATTACTCTACCCAGCAAAGCTATCATTCAGAGTTGAAGGTCAGATAAAGAGCTTCACAGACAAGAAAAAGCTAAAGGAGTTCATCACCACCAAACCAGGATTACATGAAATGCTGAAGGGTGTTCTTTAAGAAGAGGAAGAAGAAGAAAAAGGTAAAGATAAAAATTATGAACAACAAAATGACATCAAATACATACCTACCAACAAGTGAATCTAAAAATCAAGTGAATAAAAAATCTGAAGAACAGAATGGATTGGTGAATATAATAGAATCAGGGACATAGAAAGGGAGTGGACTGACAATTCTCAGGGGGGAGAGGTGTGAGGGGTGTGGGAAGAGATTGGACAAAAAGCTTACACCTATGGATGAAGACAGTGGCGGGGGTGGGGGTGGGGTAAGGGCATGGGGTGGGGTGGGGAATCAGGTGGAGGGAAGCTATGGGGGAAAAAAAGAGGAACACCTGTAATAATCTGAACAATAAAGATTTATTTAAAAAAAAAAAAAAAGAAAATATCCTCAGTGAGGATTAACAAAATAAAAAATAAACAAAAAAAGAATGAGGCTCAGAGAAGCAGAGTCACCCGCCCAAGGCCACACAGCTTGGACCTGTGATAACGCCACACCCACATCGTTTTGATTCCAGAGACCACCCTTTAAAAAGTATGTATTTGGTAATAGCTTTATTGAAATATATTTCACACACAATTCACCCACTTCAAGTGTACCATTCAACGGGTTTTAGTATGCTCACAGATATGTGCCATGATCACCACTGTCAGTTTTAGAACATTTTCATCACCTTAAAGAGAAACCCAAGCCCTTTAACTGTCACCTCCTCACCCTCCCCGCCCCCGGGCCTGGCGGCCACTCATCTACTTGCTGTCTCCATTGACTTGCTTTCCCTGGACGTCCACACCCGTGGGATCGCACAGCGCGTGGCCGTTGATGTCTGGCTGCTCTCACTCAGCATGGCGTCTGCAGGGCTCATCCATGTCGTAGCATGAACAGTCCTTTATCCTCCTCACGGCGAGTACTATTCCGTTGTACCGATCGACCCCCCGTTGCTCATGCATTCGCCATGCGAGCTGTTCCTGTGGGGGCTGTTATGAGTAGCGCTGCTGTGAGCATTCATGTGCTAGTTTCTGTGTGGTCATATGTTTTCATTCCTCCTGGCTGTGTCCCCGGGCGCGGGGCGGGCTCAGTTGGGGACTATATTTAACATCTGGAGGAGCTGCCAGATTGTTCCCCAAAGAGGCTGCTCGCTCCTCGTCCTGCCAGCAGCATCAGAGGGCTCTGGCTCTCCGCGTCCTTGCTACGTATGTCTTCTTCAGACTCTTCCTGTCACCCTGAGGCTGCGGGCGTGGTTCCCATCGCGCTGCTGTGGGACCTCAGGCAGTGACCGCGGGGTCCTTTCCTAGAACCGGCCTGAGAACCCTTGCCTTCCGGCGGCAGCGAGATGAGGTGGGCTGGGCAGCGTCAGGGCTGTGCCAAGTGCAATGTCTTGTTCATATCACGGGTGACGGGTGCCGAGTCCCTGACAGGCTCACCATCTGGCTCACCGTCTCTCCCCAGCGCCTGGCACTGTCCGGCATACAGCAGGCGCTGGCTAAGTGCAGGCTCTAGGTGCGGCCAGGAGCCCCTGCGGCCCTCTGGGAGCGCTGGGCCCACGGCCAGGCTGCCTGTCGCCTCCACCGGCCTCTCCGCTGCGCTGAACTCCTCCTTCCCTCAGAGGAGAGCGTTCCCTGGAGGCTCTTCCCTTCCCGGCGCTGGAGTGTCACCAGCAAGGAACCGCGAAGTGGTGGCAGGCACCTCCGAGCAGCGACCCTCGCTCACCTTCAGCAGAAGCAGCGAGCGGTTGCTGGGTGGCTGATCGCCTCACACTCTCTTCCGGCTCATCTCTGCCTGCTTTCAACCGGAATTTTCCCCCATTTTGTAAATTGTGGTAAAATACACATATCAACATTGGCCATCGAAACCATTTTTAAGTGTACAGTTCAGTGGCATTAAGTACATTCATGTTTTGCAAACATCACCACCACCCGTCTCCCTAATGCTTTCATTTTGCAAAACAAACTCTGTGCGCATTAAGCAATAACTCTCTATTCTCCTCTCCCTCTAGCTCAACCAGCCAGTATTTTTAAAACACCTACTAAGTGCCAGGAGCTGGTCCTGTAGCTGCAAACGAGGCAGTCATGGTCCTTGCTTCTTGGAAACTGGTACCCATTTTCCAGACGAGGAGACTGAGGCGCTGAGAGGGAGAGGCTCCCACCTCCTCAGCGGCAGGGCGGTTTGACCCCAGTTGTCAGGAACGAGGCCCCGGGACCGAGATGAGTCACATCCTCACATGGGGTCCTTAGTCGTCCAGTCTGTGAAATGGGGGTCAGGAAGGAGTTGGGTTAGCTGCGGAGACTATGAGGGCTCACACCACATCTCCCTGACCTTGGAGAAGAATGAGCATCACCCCAGCCCCATCTCCTCCAGTCCCCTCCATCAGCCTGCTGTTAGCCGGGAGGGATCACCCTTGTCATTTTCTTTTCATTTGAGACAGACTTCTCTGCAGAGAGGGGCCCCAGACTAGTCCTGCTCATTACTCCTCTGCTTCCAACCTGGCCCAGCCCAGCCCAGCCCAGCCCCAGCCTGGAAGGCCTCCGGCATATAGGCTGTCCATCAAAGGTCAGGAAGGCCAGGAAGGCGGAGGCAAGAGGAACCCTCTGTTTACATTCCTCACATGCTAGATAGCTGGGGTTGCTGTTTACCATCCCGGAGTCCCAGAGGGAAAAAGATTCTCTTCCCCACCCCCTCAGGAGGGAGCAGCTTTTGGAGAGGCCACATCCTCTCCAAGTCTCAGTTTTCCATCGGTAAAGTGGACACAGCAGTCCCTACCTCACAGCTTGGTTGGGAGGAAGGTTTACTTGACCCCTCTCCCCGCATGCTCAGTGACTTCATTATTAAGGTTTATTTTTTTTGTAAATGTCTCCCACTGGTGACTGGTTTGAACATACCATTTTTGTTCTGGATCTCTCTTTCCAACACTTTTAAAATTCCACTGTCTTACCCGTGGGGGTGTCAGCTCAATGGAATAAAAGCAATAGTGATGCCAGGCCGCTGTGGTTCAGTGGTTGAGCGTTGACCTATGAACCAGGAGGTCACAATTCAATTCCCAGTCAGGGCGTAAGCCTGGGTTGTGGGCTTGATCCCCAGTGCGGGGCCTGCAGGAGGCAGCCGATCAATTATTCTCTCATAATTACTGTTTCTATCTCTCCCCTCTCTGAAATCAATAAAAGAATAAACAACAAGAACCAACAGAGACAAAAGGGCTGATTCTGTCCCAAGGGCGCTGCGTCTACCAGACGGAGGTCAGCGCCGGAGTGAGCTGCCTGTGCTAGGGAGCAATCAAGTGGCCAGGGCAGAAGATGCGTGCGTGGTGGGCATCGCCAGCCAATCCAATAAGGAAGAGCCACTGGTCCCCTGCGTGGCGCCAGGCTCCGTGCTTAGCGCTTGTAAAAGGTGGAGAAAAGGCGCCCCGTTTGCGCAGCCCCGGAGGGACCCACGCAGACCTGCCTGCCTCGCCTGCTGCACGAGTGAAGGGGCAGATTCCGGGCTCCATGAACAGAGGAGCAGGCAGTGCCGGGTGACCAGGACAGGAGCCGCATCTCAGAGGCCAGCCAGCGCCTCTCCAAGAAGCGCCTGCTCTCTACCCAGGATCACGAGCCCATTTTCTAGGTGAGGAGACTGAGGCTCCCGCTCCGCCCCCGGCAGAGGTGGGGGTCCGACGGCCGCCCTCCACCCCGGGCGCTGCGTGGGCCCCGGGGCGGGGGAGGGGGGTGCAGATCGGGGCGGCGCGCGGCCCGTAACCTGAGCGGAGGGAGGAGGGGCGCCGCGGTGGGCGGGCGCGGGGACTCAGGAAGCGCCGCGCTACCGGCCACCGGCGCCGCGCGGTCCCGGAGGTGAGTGGCGCCCGAGCCCTCGGGGCCGGGACCGGGGAGGGATGCGCGGTCAGGCCCCCTCGCGCTCCTACTGGGACGTCGCGGGCCGCCCAGGTTCTCCGGGGGCGCGGGGGGCGAGGGCTCTCCTGGTCCGGGACCACTTCCCTGGGGGTCCGTCCTTTACCTGTGAAGTGGGCGCCGACGCGGGCCCTGGGGGCGGCAGGTCTCGGAGGGAGAGCCCGGGTCCGAAGAAGCCCCGCAGCCCACCCGCGGGCTCCCTAGGGGCGGCTTGGAGGAGGGCGCGGGCCGGCGCGGGCCTGAGCCGGCCTGGATCCCCGCGAGCTGCGGGACGGAGTCTGGAACTTCAAAGCCACTTTGTTTACCGAGGCCGGAGCCGGTCTTCTCCGCAGAGGCGGGGCCTTTAGCCTCCAGTCCTGCCCGTGGACACTCGGGTCGGGGACTGGGAGGGACCTCCGCTCCCCACGGCTGGAGGCCAGCCGCAGACACGCCGGTTGAGCGCCCATTCTGTAGGTGAGGAAACTGAGGTTCAGGTCAGCACGTAGCCAGGTGGAATTTGCCCAGCTCCCAAGGCCTCCTGCCTGGCACCCAGAGGGGCCCTGGACGGGACGGGACGGGCGGGCCGTGGCTACTCTGGCTCAGCTTCTACAAGGCGGCTGGGGCACGCCGCCCTGGAGCCCTGGCACAGGCCGGAGGAGCTGTTCTGGGTCTGGGAACTGCTCGCGGATGTCAGGTTTGCACTGTAGCTCGGCCGGACAGGCTCCAGCTCAGCCGCTGCTCCTGAGGAAGGTGAAGAGGTGGCCTCCCTGGGGAGACCAGGCGAGGTTAAAGGGGGGCCTCCCTGCCACCCACTGCTGGGTGACCTTGAGCTGGGCCCCTAGTGTCTCCTTTGAAATGGGGGCGCATGAGGGCCCCCAGGGCTGTGGTGAGGACGGGTGGCCAGTGCGGAGCCCCGGGCAGCGCCTGGCGCGCTCGGAGCCCAGCGTTGGCCGTGGTGTCTGTGCTGGTGGTTGTTGCCACAAACACCTGAATAAAAAGGAGTGAAGAAAGGAACGGAGCATTTCCTCGTTTTTGCAGTTCTTTCTGTTTGAGTGACAGTGGGAACCAGAAAGGCTAGGGACCCCTCTTTCCCACCTTTATTGGTGAATTGGGGAGGGGGGGCGTCCCAAACAGGTGGCAAATGGCACTCATGGGCCGGTCAGGTTCACGTTTAAAACTGGGTGGGTCATCTTGCAATGGAGGAAGGTGCCCGGCCGGCGTGGCTCAGCGTCGACCTATGAACCAGGAGGTCACGGTTCGATTCCGGTCAGGGCACATGCCCGGGTTGCAGGCTCCATCCCCAGTGTGGGGCGTGCAGGAGGCAGCCAGTCGATGATTCTCTTCCATCATAGATGTTTCTGTCGCTCTCTCCCTTTCCCTTCCTCTACAAAATCAATAAAAATATATATGAAAAAAAAAAGAGAAATGGAGTAAGGTGAGTAAACCTTGGGCTTGTAGAGTCAGGAAATTGTTCCGTTTGTGTGGAGTGTGATGCAAACAGGAAGGGGGAAGGATCAGAGAGGCAGGGCCCAGGTCCGACCCGAGCCCTAATGTCCAGGCTGGGAGGGGCATGTTGGATGTGTGGTCTGGAAAGGTCCCCCTGGCTGCAGAGGGGGCCAGGCAGGGAGGCCGGACCCGGGAAATGGTCCAGGGAAGAGATGTGAGGCCCAGGTGGGAACTGGGAGGGTGCCCTGGAAGGCGATGAGGAGGGAGAGAAGTGCACAAGGCTGGCCTCGCTGTGCCCGGCACACAGTAGGTGCTCTATGGCCTAGCCGAGCGACTGAGCACATCACTCTGAGACGGGGGAGTCTTTTGAGCTCCTTTGTCTGTTCCTGGAGGGAGGTCCACGTGAAATGGGCATCTCTACCCCTCACAGGCCACTGGCCTGCTGCCTCCTTCAGGTGCCCCCATTTGATTCTGGGAAAGACACTCCAGGTGCCTCCCCAAATCCTAGGGACCCAGGGAACAGCTCCGCGTCTTGTCACAGGATCTGGGGAGCCAAGAGAACGTTTCCTGCCAGCCAGCCCTCGGAATGCTCCGCATTGCTAATTTGGAGAGGAATTCACCTGTTAAAGATTAATTCAGATCTCTAGATACCTATGACCTGCTCTGAACTCTGGGTACAAGGTTCTGCCTGGCTGCATTGTGGCCATGACGATGAGAGCGAGCATTTATTGAGCACTTACTATGCGTCAGGCGCTGGGCCAACTGTCCTTAGCACTTCTGGATACAGAACTAGGATCGCACCCATTTTTGAGAGGGAGGAACTGAGGTCTGAGCAGCGATGTCGCTTGCTCAGGATCTCTTAACTGGGAAGGGGCAGAGCTGGGATCGGAACTCCATTAATCTAATTTCAAAATCCATGCCCTTCCGTTTCCAAGGTGGCCTGTCCCGTTTTTGTCCGCAGTTGTTGAGAAGATGTAGCATAGAGACAAGAACCTGAACTGCTCAGACAGACGTGGGCTCAACCCTGGGCCTGCTCCGCCCTCACCAGGGGAGCTCAAGCAAGTCACCTGACCTCTCTGAGCCTCAGTTTTCTCTTCTGTCAAATGGGCTCTCAGTCCCACTTTGCAAGGACAGTCAGGGCACACAGTGGGGCTCTAAAACACCATCTCCCTCCTCATCCTGTCCCAGACTGTTCCAGGATGCCCCCCTGGGAGCCCCTGGGAGCCAGGCAGGTGGGTGGGAGGTAGCAGGGGCAAACCTAGACTTGTGTTTGGACAAAGGATGATGCCTTTCACTCATGAAATATTTACGAGCGTCAACTACGTGCCAAAGCTGTCTTTCCTACTTTCCTGACTTAATGCTTAAAAACTAGGGCTGGAGCCTGGCTACCTGGTTCAGATCTGGCTCTCAGTAAATTCCCTCTCTCCTGGGGCCTCGGTTTCCTCATCTGTAAAATGGGGATGATGGTAGTGCCTGCTTTGTGGGGTGGTTGTGGACTGTCCTCAACGCACCAATGACTGTTTAATTTATAACCAATGTCTCGTGCCCAATGTTAACTTCGGTGGTGTCATAGCCTCACCTCCCCTGGAGGTGGCGGGGGGCAGGAAGGCGGACTCCCATTTTACAGCCGAGAAAACAGACTCAGAGAGAAGCAGTTTGCCCAGGATGCCCTGCTGGCTGCTGGCAGAGCTGGAATGGAAGCCAGAGCCGAGGGACTGGTGCCCTCAGTGACGGCTTAGCGTCCTTTCTGAAAGCCACCTTGGACTCACCCCTCTTGGAGTCTGCCCCACCTCGGTTCACATCTCAGCTCTGCCACTCACTGCTGTGTGACCTCAGGAAGTGGTTTAACCTCTCTGTTTCTTGGGCTGCCACCTGGGGTTTGCTGGAAGTCAGAGCTCTGCCAATGTGTGGAGTATTCGGGGTATTCCAGCTGCCACTCCTGCCCTGGCCAGGGCACCCCCTGCCTTGGGTGTTGTTGGGTCCCATGAGCTGGCACCCTGACTGGTGGGCACAAGGATGGGAGGCCAGGCCCTTACGGTCATTGTGACTCCAACTTCCTTCCTGCCTCTGAGCCCCTTCCTGATCACCGCTTCTCCTTTGCCCCAAGCCCTGGCCACTGCTGACGGTGTGACCCAAGGAAGTCGCCCCACCTCTCTGAGCAGGTTTCCTCATGGGTGAGGGCGGATCACAGAGCACATGCTGGGGGCACAGGAGGCCCTCCCAGGTCTGCTCCAGATGAGCTCAGGGGACAGGAAAAGCCACAGGAGGAGGTGGGGCAAGGAGAGGGGTGACAGGCGGGCTGTTGACCAAATGGGAATGCTCTTCTTTTTCTCCGGTGCTGAGTAACGGCCGCCCGCCCTGCCGCCCGCCCTGCCGCCCGCCCTGCCGCCCGCCCTGCCAGCCGCCCTGCCGCCCGCCCTGCCAGCCGCACACAAAGGGCTGCTCAGTCTCACCAGGCGCCTGTTTTTCCTGAGGGTGGAGTGGCCTGGGCTACACTCGGCTGTCCAGGAGGGCTGACCACTCCTGGGACAGCTCCGTGTGTGAGTGTGTGTGTGTGTGTGTGTGTGTGTGTGTGTGTGTGTGTATGCGTGTGCTTGCACTTCCAACGTACACCTCAGAGGAGACCCAGCGGGCTCGGGGCCAAGGGGCCTCAGATGGGGACCCGTGGCTGGCTCCCTCCGTCTTCCCTTGGCACAGAGGAGAGGCGTGAGATACATAGACAGAGTGGATGAATGAACGACGGAAGGAGGGAGTGAGTGAACGGACAGATCAACAAGGCGGGGGTCGGAAAAGCCGCCCGCTCAGACTCAGGCCCCGGCTTCGAGACAGTGAGCTTGGCGTGTTCTGCCTCTTCGAGCCTCGGTTTCCTCATCGGCCAGAGTGGGCTCATGAGGGCCCTCGCCCTCAGAGGGGCATTGGGCTCATGGTGGGCACTCAGTAGGGGGTCTGTGAGGGGGCTTAGCTGGATAGTTGGGTCTGTCTGCCCGGGAGAACGGCTGTCTGAGTCCGCTCATTTGCTCTTCCGTGGAGTCACTGATTTGGTCACTTGGCGATGCCCCTGAGCAGCTGCTGTGTCAGGCCTTGTTCCGGGCACTGGGACTCGGTGGTGACCAGAGCAGGAGAGGGCCCTGCCCTCCTGGAGCTTGCGTCCGAGCTCCCATCATCCCACGTGCAGGCCTTTGGGGCCGACATCCACCAGGGACCGAGCGACCAGCGGTGGGTGCTGCAGAGGGTGAAGCGCTCCCCTGGGCTCGCCCCCTCCTCAGCGGCAGAGCCAGGACTCCAATCCCGTCTGTCTGGTGTGTTCCTCAGCTCCTCACCGCTGGCCTGTGAGTCCCAAGGGGTGTGGCACTTCGCAGGGTGGCCCCGGAGAGAGGTCTTCGTAGGCCCAAAGCACTGAACTCAAACGGGTTTATTTATTTAATTCTTAGCTCTTTAAAAAAAAAAATTTACTAGAGAGAGAGACAGAGAAGGGAGAGAGAGAAAGAGAGAGAGAGGGAGGGAGAGACATTGATTTGTTGCATTCTTTGGCTGCTTCTTGTATGAGCCCTGACTGGGAATCGAACCCACAACCTTGGCCTATCAGGGTGACACGCTAGCCAACTAACCTACCCAGCCAGGGCTCAAATGGGTTTAAAAGCAGATGGTTGGACCCTAGGCACATTCCCTTCCTGCTGAGTTGTGACCTCAGCTGGGTCTCTTGGTCTCTCCAAGCCTCAGTTTGCTCATCTGTGAAATGGGGTAACAGTAATGCCTACATCAGATGGCATGACTGGATAAATGTCAGCCGCAACTTCCGTTCTTCTGGGACTTCATCTGTTATCTGGGAATGGAGACGAGAATATCCTGGATTAAAGCAGGTAGAAGGCGCTGTGTGAATGCACCAGTGCGGCATGCAGGCGCTGCGGAGGGTAGGACGCAGGCACCGGCCTCGGCTCTGACTCCAGGCTGTCAGCCAGCCTCCCGTTGGCGCAGGCTGGTGTGCGGCGCTGGGCCAGGGAGCACCGCACACTGGTTTTCTGTTGCCTCCGGCTTCCTTCCCCAGCGCCGCCCAACCCTTCATTCGCGTGTCTGCTCTCCTCCAGGTTTTGCAGGTGTGACGCGGTGGAGTTGGGGTGGGCGTGCTCTCCCCTCTGGCCTCAGTCTCCCAGGTGGGAAATGGGCCGGTGCCGGTCCTGGTAGCTTCCCAGAGGCGGTGAGAGGTGGAAACGAGGAGGTGAGAAAACGCTTCCTCCCAGCGCGGCTCTGTCCTGCCTGCCCTGGGCTTGCTTTCCCAGCTGTGAGCGGAAGGAACGTTAACAACGATGGGAACCCAGCTGCGTGTGCTGAGCCCTCGCTGTGTCCCAGGCTCCGTCCTAAACTCCCCAGTGACCACCTTTACTGCCCACAGCAGCCCGTGGGTAGGAGCTGTCCTGGCAATTTTTTAATGGAAAGCACAGATCTGCAGTCCAGCAAATAATTACAAAGCCAATACGGACTCCCCCTCCCGGTGGCAGTGTTCCCCCATTTTACAGATGAGGAAACTGAGGCCCAGAGAGGAGATGTCTCTGTGACTGTCCTCCCTCCAGGAGAGGGACTGGGCCGGGGGGAGGGGTGTGGAGGCTCCAAGACCACCCTCCTCCTGGGCTGAGCTGGCAGCATTGCGCTCTGAGCAGGACTGAGTCTGAGAGGGCGGGCTCCTGGGCTGCGCGCTGACTGGAGAGGGGGCCCAGGACGGAGCGGGCGCCCCCGAAGAAGGGGCAGCATGTCCTTGAGCCCCTGCGGTGTGCCAGACCCTGTACGTCGCCGAGGAAACGGAGGCTCAGGGCGGGGAAGCCATTGTCCAAGATCACGGGCCTAGCGGCTTCCCGAGGGGGATTCCCATAAGGACAAGTTGCTCTGTCGGAGGGTGCCGTGCAGGGGTTTTGTAGTGCATGCAGGGCTGTGCAGGCGTCACACTGTGCGGCCCCAGAGGGACCCGTGCGCCTTAGCTGTCACTGCCCCACCCTCCCAGCCCGGCAGCAGGGTCCGCTGTCTGACTCTCGGATGTGCTGTGCTGGACGTTTCCCTGAAGGCAGGCCTGTCACACGTGGCCTTCGGGCTGCGTGGTGTGTGCCCTTAACCCCCTCGCCACCCTGCCTCCCACTGGCTCCCCCTGGCGGGGGGCCCTAGGACGGGCCTGGGTGCCCAGGAAAGCTGGGGGGATGGATTTTGTGAGCACAGTTGGAATCCCTCCAGGGCGGGCCTGCGGAGTGCCCGAACCTTTGCCGTGGTCACACTGACATTGCCCGCTGTGGGCCCAGTGAGTCACCCCAGCGCTGCCCAGCCTGGGTGGTGTGAGCTCGAGGGGCACCCTCCCGGGTGGGAGACCGGACAGGACAGTGGGGCTCTGTGTACCCGGGACAGGCGGCCACTGTGCAGCAAGCAGGAAGCGGGCTGGGCCCTGCTGGGTAAATACAGGCGGCCGGGAAGGTGCCCAGCGTGGCGGGGTGCCCCCCCGCTGCTGCCGCGGCAGCCTGGCAAGCAGAAGGTTTCGTTTGGCCCAGGGGCTGAGGTCCCAGCGGCGGCTGCTCTGAGGCGGCCGCCGGGTCCCGGGCTCTGGGCCCAGCCACTCCGCCCTCCTTGGAAGTCAGGCCTCCTTGGTCCTCAGTCGATGGATCATCCATCCTCTACGAACAACATAGCGACACAGGGTCCCAGCACACCACCCCCACGGGGCGTGGCCCGCCGGGCGCTGGGCTGGGCGCACCCTGTCTCCTTCACCCTCACTCAGCCCGCTGGGGGGGGGGGGGGGCGCTGGGTCATCGCCATTTACAGGCGAGGAAACTGAGGCACAGGAGGGCCAGCTGACCTGTCCCGGGTCACACAGCCCCCTCGCGCCCCTCCCCCCTCCTCCCATCCTTCCCTTGTAAATATCCTCCAAGGCACAGGTCCTGGGGCCACGGTGTTAATCCTGCTCCCCACTCGGGAGCTGGGCAGCGCTGGGTCAGTGGCTGCACCTCTCTGAGCCTTAGTTCCTTCACCTGGAAGGTGGGGGCTGGTCAGGGCTGGGGTCTTCTCTCCAGAACCAGCAAACCTTAGGGTCCTGACATCGTCCTTTCCCCATTCGCACCGCCCTCCCAGGTGTTCCCAGTCTGTGTATTCCAGGGGACCACGGGAAGTGGGGCCCCGCGGGTTGGGCAAGGAGCCCCAGGATGGGGCAGGAGGGCGTGCCCTGGGTCTGTGTGGGGACCCCAAACCTCCCCCTGGTCTGCCTGCCTCCTCCCCCCACTCACTCATCTTTTCTTCCTGCCTTTCACCTCCTGGTGCCTCAGCCGCACCAGCCCTCAGAGCCCTGCACGCTCTCGCCTGCTCACTGACCTGCCGTCTCCTCTGCCCGTTACCGTCCACTTTGCAGAGCCCAGTCCAAGCCCCTCCTCCTTGCAGCCTCTCCTGGCCCCATCGAGAGGAGACGAGACCAGCGCCTCTTCCCCTGCCTGTGCTCTCCGGGACCACAGGCCGGGTCTTAGAGGAAAGCAGGGTTCCGAATGCCTCCATCCGCCTGGCACAGCTCAGTGCTGGGGGCAGCGGACACAAAGCCCCTACCTGGAGGGAAGAACTAGAGGAGAGAGAAGATGGATAAAAGAATAGCACAAGTGCATTTTATTATTTTTTATTTTTTAAAATATATTTTATTGATTTTTTACAGAGAGGAAGGGAGAGGGATAGAGAGTTAGAAACATCGATGAGAGAGAAACATCGATCAGCTGCCTCCTGCACACCTCCTACTGGGGATGTGCCCGCAACCAAGGTACATGTGCCCTTGACCGGAATCGAACCTGGGACCCTTCAGTCCACAGGCCAACGCTCTATCCACTGAGCCAAACCGGTTAGGGCGATTCTTTTTTTTTTTTTTTTTTTTAAAGGAAAGATCAATTTTTATATTTTGTTAATCCTCACCTGAGGATATTTTTCCATTGATTTTTAGAGAAAGTGGAGGAGATGGGGAAAGAAACACACAGAGAGAAACATCAATGTGAGAGAGACACATCAATGGGTTGCCTCCTGCACACAGGCCAGGGATGGAGCCTGCAATTGAGGTCCGTGCCCTTGACCAGAATCAAACCCAGGACCTTTCAGTCCACAGGCCGATGCTCTATCCACTGAGCCAAACCAGCTAAGGCCCCTCCTGGATTTTTTTGTGGGGTCCACTGTTGTGCTTCCTCAGGATGCCTGCAAACAGGTGGTACTCAAAGGATGCCCCGGAGCGACCTGATCCAGGAGGGAGGGGACAGGAAGAACAGCTCCCTGAAATCTCCCCGTGGGTGCAGCGGCCCGCACGTCCGAACTCGCCTCCGGACCTAAGCAGCTTTCCCTGGTCACGTCAGCCGTCAGGAGGATGGGATTTGGCGAATGGGTGCCAGGGTTGCCAAGCGATCAGGCAGAGCCAGGGGCCCGGGCGTGGGGTTGGGCGGAACAGACCTCCCACCTCCCGCGCATCCAGGGTTCCCGGGGAGACGGCACTTGGCTGCTCATCGAGGGCTTTCTCTGCAGGGGTTTGACTCAACTCTAATTCTCCTAACAGCCCAGCTGCGATCCGGCAGGTGAGGCCGTGGGGCTGAGAGGCTCGGAGCGTGCGCAGGCTCGCCCAGCTAGTGAGAGGGGGGCCTGGGAGCCACCCCACGCTGTCTGACGTCAAAGCACACGCTCTTTCCATGCCCCACGGCTCCCACCAGTTGAGGAGTGGATTTGGCTGCCCCAGGTGAGCCCTCAGGGCCCATCAGAGCAGAATGGGTGACCTTCCAGATGGCTCTGTGCCGAGAGTCTGGGGCTCTGTCGGGGCAGAGAGGAAGGCTTGGGCCACTCCCGAGCCGTCTGGCCTGCACAGCGACACAGCAGGTAGGACCTGCTTTCTGCTCTGCAGCCGGGAACTCTGCCCCAGTCTACAAGCCAGCCCTGGAGGGCAGGGCTTTCTCTCTGTCTTGCTCACAGCTGTGTCCCTAGTACCTGGCGCACAGTAGGTGCTCAGTAAATATTTGCTGAATGAATGCATGAACGAATGAGTAGGTAAATATGGCTTCTAGTCCTGCTCCTTGGCTCTGAGATTCAGATTCCCCTTCCGCCCATCCCGCCACAACCACCATCTGTGTGTGGACGACAATCTAGTATTTATATTCAAACAAAGGGTTTGGATGCTTACAACAAAAACATTTGCAATCCGGCCGTGAGTGACGCAGTGGTGCGCTGCTGGGCACGTTCACACTCAAGCACACAGGTCCTCGGCAGAGCCCCTGATGCTTGCCTGGGGCCACGAGTAAGCGCAGGCCATTCCTGAGGAGGAGCCCCACAGAGGACTCGCCTCCCACGGCACCCCGCCCGCCCCCCCTGAGTCTGGCAAGGGGTTGGAATGTGTAATTACAGCCTACAGGGCAAATTAGAACAGGGAGGGAGCTCTTTCCTGACCGCAGAGAACAGGGTAGTGTTTGGGGAGGGAACTGCCAGAGCAGCAGAGCAGGCCCCACGTGTGTGTGTGTGTGTGTGTGTGTGTGTGTGTGTGTGTTTTACATGTGTGTGTGTACGTGTGCATTGGTGTGTACACATGCCTGGGTGGTGTGGTATGGAAGGAATCCAGGGTTAGGATCCAGAGGCCATTCGCTCCCTGGCCTCTCCGAGCCTCAGTTTCCTCAGCTCTAAAATGGAGCAGACCCCGGCTCTGCGCACTGGCTCTGGGGATTCACCATGGCAAGGCTGTGAATGCCAGTCTGTGTGTGCATGGAGTGGGGAGGTGAGGACAGTGAACTGGGACTGTCATAATGGTGATGATGATGAGAGCTTTTTTCTTTGTTAATCCTCACTGAGGAGATTTTCCCATTGATTTTTAGAGAGAGTGGAAGGGAGAGGAGAGACAGAGAAACATCGACGTGAGAGAGACACACTGGTTGCCTCCCGCACACACCCCGACCAGGGCGGGGGATGGTGCCTGTAACCAAGGTACGTGCCCTTGACTGGAACTGAACCCGGGACCCTTCAGTCCCCTGGCCGACGCTCTATCCCTGAGCCAAACCAGCTAGAGCTAAAGCGTTTTTCAAATGCTTAGTAAGGGCCCAAGAGACACCCGACCAGCCCCAGGTCACAGCAGCCCTGAGGATAGACGCTGCGGTCACAGCCTCATTGTACAGGCGGGAAACTAGGGCTCAGAGGCGGCCTGAGCTATGGCAGTGACCCTTCCTTCCAGGCGCTTTGCAGCTTGAACAGATACGGTGAGGGCTCCGGTGGTGCCCAGGCTGAGGGGTCAGGGCGGCCCAGGCTCTGCAGCCAGCTGCCCAGGTTTGATTCCTGACTCTTGTGAACCTGCTCTGTGGCCTCAGGCACTTAACCTCTCTGAGCCTCAGTTTCCTCCTCTGTAAAATGGGAGGCATAGCAGTACCTACCTGCAGGGCAGGGCTTTGCCCCCTCAGCTCTGTAGACCTTTTGGTTTGGGACTGTCCTTGCGTTGTTGAACCACATTCTTGGCCTTGACCCACTAGCTGCCAGTGGCCCTCTCTTTGCTGCACATTGTGACATTGTCCCCAGACATTGCCAGGTGTTGCTGGGAGCAGAGTGGGCCCCACTGGGAGCCGCTGGGCTCGGGTTGCCGTGAGGATCCGGTGAGCATGTGTGTGGGAAGTGCATAGGCCGGTCCCTGGCACAGGGTGAGAGCAGCAGAATCCTAAGAATGATGGAGGGTTATTTCATAATTACGATCTCATCATAATTAAAAGTGCTCATACTGATCACTGTGCCTCGCCCAAGGCTACGAGCAGCCAGTGAGCGGCTGGCAGGGGCTTTGAACCCCGGGCTGGCTGACTTCAGATGCGCAGCTGTGGAGCCCCTAGGAAACCTGATGCTGTTCGGGTTGGGGTTCCTGAGAGGAGGGGGTGCATCATGGTGGGGGGTCTGAAGGCGCCCTCCCAGCTACCTCTGGCTTTGGGAGCTCCCTTAGGGGGGTGTCCATGAGGCCCAGCCCCAGTGGGGGGGGGGCTTGAAAAGGGGTGTGGTCATTAGGAGGGTGTTGACCTTGGAGGCATGTACCCAATGCCTCTTCTCTTCCTGACCTTGGGGTCCCCAGTGAGGGGGACAGAGATGTTTCTGTGTTTAATTTCTCCCCTCAATGCGTGTACCCCCAACAGACACTCCTTCCTGCCTCAACATGTGGCATTTGTTCCCACAGAACAAAGCCCGAAGTCATGTGGCAGCTGCTAGGGGACACGGATCCAGGTCTCCATCTCCCACCTGGCTGTTGGACGGGAACCGCTGTCTACTGAGGTCCAACTAGGTGCCAGCACTGAGTGGGTGCTTCACATTTCTGAGGTCACTGGCATCTGCCAAGAACTCTAGGAGGTGTGGTGCCGTTTTACAGGTGGGAAAACAGAGGCCTAGAGAGAAGAAGTGATTTGCCCAGGATCACACAGCTGCTAGTTACCAGGGCCGGGACAGGAACCAGCTATATCTGCTGTCAGAACCTGTGCTACTAACCCTTCCTTCCTCCTTTGATTATCATCTGTGACAGCCCCCAGGTTAATCCCAGGGCTGGCACTGCACATGCCTGATCTCAGTTCTTCCTGCAAACCTATGAAAAAGCTACTGCAATTGTACCCACTTGACAGGCGAGGAGGCGGAGGCTCCGGTAGCTCAGTGGTCCAGGCAGACAGCAGAGCTGGGCTTGGAGCCCAGGCCTGAATGACTCTATAGTCCAGGCTCTCCTTCCACACTGGAGCGGGGTGGGGAGGCCAGTCCCAGCAGGAGTGCTGGCATCTGTGCCCCCCTGCGCCCGCCAAGGGAGGTCTCTTGAGCCCTGGCTGGTTTGGCTCAGTGGATAGAGTGTCTGCCTGTGAACTGAAGGGTCCTGGGTTTCATTCCGGTCAAGGGCATTGCCCGGGTTGTGGGCTCGATCCCCAGTAGAGGCCGTGCAGGAGGCAGCCGATCAGTGATTCTCTCTCATCGTTGATGTTTCTCTCTCTCCCTCTCTGAAATCAATAAAAATATATTTTTTTCAAAAAGAGAGGCCTCTAGCTGTCCCCACCTCTCTTGCAGCCGCAGAACAAACAAGGTGGGGACCAGTCTCATTTGCTCCTCTGCTGGTGTGCTGGGCGGGCGGGGACAGAGGAGGACTGTTCAGAGTCTCCTTGTTGCTGGGCGGGATGTGGGAGTTCCAGGAAACGGGCCTCTGTGCCAGCGCCTGTCCCTGCTCCTGCTCAGCGTGGGCTGGAGCCAGAGAGACCTGGGTGCAAGTCCAGCTCATCTCCCTCCAAGCGCTGACGGCCCCTCTTGTTCATTTTTATTTTTTTTAAATATTAAAATATTAATTTATTATTTATTTTTTGTTAATCCTCACCTGAGGATATTTTTCCATTGGTTTTTAGAGAGAGAGGGAAAGACAGAGAGAAACATCGATGTGAGAGAAACACATAGAGTAGTTGCCTCCTGCATGTGCCCCAACCAGGGCCTGGGCCGGGGAGGAGCCTGCAACCGAGGTCCGTGCCCTTGACTGGAATCGAAGCCGGGACCCTTTGGTCTGCAGGCAGACCCTGAGCCAAACTGGCTAGGGCTATTTTTTAAAGATACATATCTTATTGATTTTTTACAGAGAGGAAGGGAGAGGGATAGAGTTAGAAACATCGGTGAGAGAGAAACATTGATCACCTGCCTCCTGCACACCCCCTACTGGGGATGTGCCCGCAACTGAGGTACGTGCCCGTGACCGGAATTGAAGTGCTTTGGTCTGCAGGGCAACACTCTATCCACTGAGCCAGACCGGCTAGGGCTGTATTTTAATTTCAGTTGACATGATATATTAGTTTCAAGTGTACAACCCAGTGATAGACATTTATATAGCGTGTGGAGTGGTCGCCCTGATGGAACTAGTACCCACCTGACACCATACAGTTATTATACTACTCAGTGGTGCACTGCGTTGTGGCATCACCCTAATGCAGCAGGGAATTAGACTCTATTCCCTACGCTACCCTCACGTCACCACGACTGTTCTGTGAGCACTCATTCGCATTTAATCGCCTTTCACCCACGCCCACAGCCCCTCCCATTGGGCATCGGGGACATGTTCTCTGCATCGATGAATGTGCCTGCCCCTAGGAGCCCCGTGTCCTCACCTGGGAAATGGGGCCAATGACACCTTTGTCACAAGGCCGTCTGCTCGTAGGGAGGGCATCGCAGGGGAAGGGGCAGTCGAGCTGGGACACAGCGGGTGGGCAGGGGGGTACCAGGCAAAGAGGGATCCGCCTGCACAGGGGCCAGAGTCTGTGCCTGGGGAGGCCAGCCATGGCTCGGAACCTCGATTTCTTTCTGATTCTGGAAAATGGGGTCAGAACGGTGGTGCTGGGGAGGAAACTGGGGACGGGCTCTTCTGAGCCCCGGTGCCGGCGCAGGGAGGTAGGGGCCATGCTTGCCAGGCACTCACTCTGTGCCGGGCCCTGGCCTCGGACATCCCCGGTGACAGGTGACAAACCCAGACTGTGGCTGTGACATGTGGCCCTGCCGGGTCAGCACGGCCAGTCCACAGTTGCTAAGTGTGGAGCCTGGCTCTGAACCCTGCTCTGTGGGGCTCCATGGCTGGTGGGTTTAGGGGGGAGGAAGCCTTGGCTCCAGGTGTGGGGTCCGGGGTGTCTGAGGCCCTTCCTCCTGCAGCTCACTCCCGGGGAGTGCGGCCCGAGCCAGCTGTGTTGGGGCCCAGGGCCCTGAAAGGCTCCAGGGCAGCGCCTGCCCGGGGCTGGCGGCAGCCACAGCTGGGCGCGGCCGCACCCTGTCATTACAACGGAGGCTTTGAAGCAGCTGGCAGCAGGGCTGTTTGCCCACGTGGGAGGGTCCTTCCTGAGCCCCCCACTGACTCTCCTGTTCCCTTGCAGGCCCAGCCGTGAGGACGCTCGGGCCAGCATGGCCGATCCCAGCGAAGGCCCCCGTGCGGGGCCTGGGGAGGTGGCTGATTCCCCCGGGGATGAGAATGGCACCGCCGGTGGGGAGGCCTTCCCTCTCTCTTCGCTGGCCAACCTGTTTGAGGGGGAGGAGGGGTCCCCCTCGCCCTCACCACCCGATGCTGTTCGCCCGGCAGCCGCCGCCGCTGCGGGCACAGGTGATGGGCGACCAAACCTGCGCATGAAGTTCCAGGGCGCCTTCCGCAAGGGGGTGCCCAACCCCATTGACCTGCTGGAGTCCACCCTGTACGAGTCCTCGGTGGTGCCCGGGCCCAAGAAAGCGCCCATGGATTCGCTCTTTGACTACGGCACCTACCGCCACCACCCCAGTGACAACAAGCGGTGGAGGAGGAAGGTCTTAGAGTGAGTATTGTGGCTGCCGGGCAGTGGTCTCCAGGTCCATACTGAGTCCATCCACCCACCTGTCCATCCATCCATCCATCCACCCATCCACTCACCCACCGGTCCATCCTTCCATTCATCCATCCACCCATCCATCCACCCACCTGTCCTTCCATCCATTCATCCATCCACCCATCCATCCACCCACCTGTCCATCCATCCATTCATCCATCCACCCATCCATCCACCCACCTGTCCATCCTTCCATTCATCCATCCACCCATCCATCCACCCACCTGTCCTTCCATCCATTCATCCATCCACCCATCCATCCACCCACCTGTCCATCCATCCATTTATCCATCCATCCATCCACCCACCTGTCCATCCTTCCATTCATCCATCCATCCATCCATCCATCCATCCATCCATCCACCCACCTGTCCATCCATCCATTTATCCATCCACCCATCCATCCACCCACCTGTCCATCCATCCATTTATCCATCCATCCATCCACCCATCCATCCACCCACCTGTCCATCCATCCATTTATCCATCCATCCATCCATCCATCCATCCATCCATCCATCCACCCACCCACCTGTCCATCCATCCATTCATCCATCCACCCACCTGTCCATCCACCCATTTATCCATCCATCCATCCACCCATCCATCCACCCACCTGTCCATCCATCCATTCATCCATCCACCCATCCATCCACCCACCTGTCTATCCATCCATTTATCCATCCATCCATCCATCCATCCATCCATCCATCCACCCACCCACCTGTCCATCCATCCATTCATCCATCCACCCATCCATCCACCCACCTGTCCATCCATCCATTCATCCATCCATCCATCCTTCCATCCACCCATCCATCCACCCACCTGTCCATCCTTCCATTTATCCATCCATCCATCCACACCCAGCTATCCTTCCATCCATTTATCCTTCCATTTATTCATTTATTCATCCACCCACCTATTTATCCATCCATTTATCCTTCCATTCATCTACCCACCTGTCCATCCTTCCATACACTTGTTTGTTCATCCACCCATCCATCCACTCATCCATCTATCCTCTACTCATTCATTCACCCAGCTACCTGTCTTTCCACATCTCAATCCACTTGTCCAATCCATCTGTCCATCAGCATTCAAATATCTATGTACCCATTTATTTATCTGTCATCTACTTGTCGAGCCCTCCACTCATGTCAACCTTCCATTCATCCACCACTTATTCATCCACCTATTCATTCCTTTACTTACCCACTCTTTCTATTCATCCAACCAGTCAGCTATCCATTAAACTATACTCATCATTCATTCATTCATTCCATTTCTAATTTTCTCTCTCTCTCCCCCTCCCTCTTCCCCTCCCTCCCTTCCTCCCTTCCACCAATTCATTCACCCACTATCTGTCCATCCACTTGTTCATTCATTCATTCATTTGCTCAATCATTGACTCATTCACATTTTCGTTCATTTTCTCATCCATCCATCCACCCACCTTCTCCTGCTGACACAACCCCAGCAACCCCTCCTGGGTCTTCTCCAAGTGCCACCTTCATTCCTGGGCACCTCCTGGGGCTAGGGGAGAGGTCAGACTCTAAAGTATTAACCCTTTCTCTCCATGAGGGAAGCCTGGCTGAAGGAGAGGAGAGTGGAGAGAAGCCCTGGGTGGGGTTAACGCATGGCCATCCCAATGCTGCATTCTCTGCCAGGCCTAGCTCCAGCCCCCTCGCTGCAGCCCCCCGGCTCCAGCCCCCCTGCTCCAGCCCCCCGGCTCCAGCCCCCCGGCTCCAGCCCCCTCACTGCAGTCCCCCGGCTCCAGCCCCCCGGCTCCAGCCCCCCTGCTCCAGCCCCCCGGCTCCAGCCCCCTCGCTGCAGTCCCCCGGCTCCAGCCCCCCTGCTCCAGCCCCCCGGCTCCAGCCCCCCGGCTCCAGCCCCCTGACTCCCGCCCCCTGGCTCCAGCCCCCTGGCTCCAGCCCCTGGCTCCAGCCCCTGGCTCCAGCCCCTACATCACCATCCACCCACCGGGCAGTGGACCCATCCTCCTGCCACGGGTTCTGCCAGGCTGAGTCCTGTAGCCCAGACTCCAGAACAAAGGCATTTGCCTGGCATCTTCCTGGGGTTCGTGTGGCTTCTGCAAGCCTGGGCTCCCAGGGTCTGTCACCTGCAGACCCACTGTCTGATGCGTTGAGCCGTAGTTCCTGGTCCTTGGGACAGGTGTGGGGGTGGGGGCAGGAAGTCCCTGGAGTTCCCCAAGCTTTTGGCAGTTGACGTGAGGAATGCGGCTGACGAGGACGGTCTTGTCCTCACGCCGCCCCAGCCTCTGCTCCTGCAGAACTAGTGCCATTCATGACCTGGTCCAGATCCTGACCTTGGTGTCCCTCACATGCCTGATGGCCCAGACTTGGACACCAGCCCTTTCTTTCTTCGACTCTTTCCTTCATCAGCTACTCACCCATTCGCCCAGCTACCCATCATTCCACCTGTCCATCCACCTGTCCGTCCATCCATCCATCTATCCATCATCACTCATTGGAATATCTATCTATGCATCTATTCATCTGTCATCTATTGGTCCTGCCTTCTACCCATGAAAACCCCTAGACAGCCCTCTCCGGCCGGCCGGGGTGTGTACCTGGAGGACAGATGAAGGCTGGCAATGTCCTCCTCTGTCCTCCTCGCTGATCAGACTCATTCACACCCTTGGATGCAGCCTGTTGTCACTGATTCATTCAATTAATGTTTCTCAAGCACCCGCCACGTGCCGGGCAGTGGGGTGGGCCCTGGGGGTCCAGGCATGAGCTAGACCAGATACGCCCCTACTCAGGTGGCCCCTTCCCTTTGGCGGGGGAGACAGACAATAAGCAAGTCAGTAAACACGTGAATTGAGGTGGCGGAGGGCTGAGGTAGGAGACGAGCTGATATAGGAAAGGTAGTCCGGGAGGGCTTCTTGGAGGAGCTGACTTTTAAGCCCAAAGCTGGGGGATGAGGAAGGGCAGCCACACAGGGGCGTGTCCAGGTGGAGGGACGTGCAGGAGCAAGGGCAGAGCTGGGGAGCCTTGCCGGGTCTGGGGAGCTGGGCTCCAGGCGTCTGCACAACCTCTGCTCAGAGGTGGGAACACCCAGGGCAGCGAGCCTGCGTCCCCACCCCTGAGGGCCTGCTGGAAGCCGGGGGCTCCGTGTCTCCCCTCCCCCTCAGGCCCCTCCTTCAAGCCCTTAGATAGTTGGGGTGTGGCTGAGCAGCTGCAGTCCTCAGAGACCCCGAAGGCCACCTCAGTGAGGTCTGGGTCGAGGGTGTTCTTTTCATTTCGTATTTTGGCTCAAAGGTCAAAGTTCAGGAGCAGATAGAACGGGGCTGTGCAGGTGCCAGGAGGGGCAGTTCCGTCTGTGCCCCCCTCAGGAGAACACCTCTTTCCCCTTCCCTGGCCAGGGCTCTGCTGCCCCATGGCCGCTGGCTGCTGCCCACAGCCTGCCCTGGCCTCGTCTCCCCGCTCTGCCCTGCCTCCGCTGCCCTGGCACAGCCCGCTCCCCTTCCCCTCCTCCCCTCCCTCACGTCTCTGCCTGTCTTTCCCACTGCGCCTCTGTGTGCACCCGGCACACAGTAGGCACTAAACAATAATCGTATCCGCTAACATTTACTGTGCGGTGGGCCTTGAACGAGGCACCTGTGTGCGTGGCCTCACTTGTTCCACAGTTTCTGAGTGAGTGCAGTGATGAGCGGTTGAATAAATGAATGAGTTGCTTCGTCTTTTAGCTTTATTTTCTCACTGTCTTTGCCTCCGCCAGTCTCTGGCTTAGTAAGTGTTCAGTAAATGACCAACGGAAGGGTTGGATGGACGGACGGATGGATGGATGGATATGCAGGCTTGTGTGTTTTGGTCTGGCTGTCTCTCCACCCAAAACACAGGAGGTACTGGTACAGTATGTTGGATAAAACACTGTCTCTAGCTGTCCCTTCCCGCTCAGTCTGGTCTGTCCCTAGGGCTCTGGCTGACCCCCCAGGGCTGGTGGGGTGGGCAGGGGACAAACCCTCCCATCACCCTGCCTTCCCCCCTTCAGGAAGCAGCCGCAGAGCCCCAAAGCTCCTGCGCCCCAGCCGCCCCCCATCCTCAAAGTCTTCAACCGGCCCATCCTCTTTGACATCGTGTCCCGGGGCTCCACTGTGGACCTGGATGGGCTGCTCCCCTACTTGCTGACCCACAAGAAGCGCCTGACTGACGAGGAGTTCCGGGGTGAGCCTCCAGGTGGGGGTGGCGGGCAGGCCAGCCAGAGATGGGGGAGGCATTGGGCTCCTTTCCCCTCAGCCTCTTCCCTGGGTCCGTGGGCTGCACTGGCTGGACGGAGCACTGGGCAGGGAGTCTGGTCCTGGGTGTCTTTCATCATATTGCTTCACCTCTCTGGGCCTCCGCAGCTCTGTTCGTTCATTATTCAGCCTTTACTTAAGACGAGGGCAGTGTAGCAGGTAAGCAGAGTCCACCTTCCTGGGTGCAAAGTGCCCTCCACCACTGGAGGGGTGTGCGGCCTCCTGAACCCAGTGTTCTCCTCTGTAAACCGGGGAATGGGAAGGCACAGTCCTGGCCCTCGGCAGAGAGAACTGCATCGTGCTGGTTCAAGGCCACTGGGATTCTGGGGAGTCCTGCCCCCTGGGGTGGGACGGCATCAGGTCCGGTCTGCTTGTGCTCCCAGACACTGTCCCCGCCCCCGCCCCACCCAGCTTTCCAGCGTCCCTCCCCAGGCTGCAGGCCCGTCTCCACTGCCCCAGGACTCCCAGCCCGGAGAGCTCGCCCTCCAGCCTTGTCCAGGCTCCACACACCTCGGGGCCCAGCTCCCTCAGCTGCCCGGCCTTCCCTAAATCCAGGAAGGTGGTCTGTGAGCCCCTCCACCCAGTCAGCTACCTGCTATGTGTGTGTTTTCATAAACAAGACCCCCAAGTTGTATGAGTCTCAGGCCCCACAAAACCTGGGTCCGCCCCTGCGTGTGTTTCCAGCCGGAGGCTCATGAGGTCGACTGTGACGCCCCCCCTCCCACTGCGGGTTTGACAACCTCCTTTGCCGCAGCGCCCTGCTCCAGCAGCCGTGTGGGCAGTCACTTCGCCACCTGGTGGTCAAGTCTTGGAACTGCGTTTCTGGGGCAGCACTGTTCTTGGCATCTTATCCCAGGACCCAGGCTGGCAGCCCCCCAACCCCACGATAGCCCAGGTCTGGGGGCGTGGAAGCCCAAATCCAGGGCCTACTTCCATGCCCCACACTTTGGGTCACCTTTGGTTTGGAATTACCTGTGATGCCCAGCTCACCTGTCATGGAATGTTTACTACCTTATTGGTTACCTACCACGTGTAAGGTGCTGCGTTCGGCACAGGGTGAACAGTGATGAGTGAAGCAGACATGACTCTGTCCTCAAGTTGCTCAGTTTTTCAGGGCGAGACCAACATTGGTCAAACAATCACAGAAATAAACGCACAGTTGCAAACTGTAATGTGTGTGAACAAGAGGCTGTACTGGAGGATTTGATCTAGTCAGGAAAATCTGGGAGAGCTTCCTGGAGGAGGTGACACTTGAGCCGAGTCTGAATGAGATGCAGTTAATCAGGTGAAAAGAGAAGGAGGGACTTGAGAGGGAGTGCAGGGACAGCATGTGCAAAGGCCCTGTGGCTCACTGTGATAAAAATTACACTTGATGTGGTCACTCCAACTGCTGTGTGGAAAGTGGACCAAAGGAAATCAGAGCGGCTGGTAGAAACCAGGCAGGTGCCTTGGGCATGCGAGAGAGATGATGGCTGGGCTAAGGTGGTGGCAGTAGAGATGGAGATTGGTGGAGGGATTGGAGAAATGGGAGGTAAAATCAGTAAGACCTGCGGGTTGGGGGTAGGGAAGAAGGGAGGACAAGGACAGGAGTGATGCAAAGGGGACACCGTGCTCTGAGACGGGGACCTGTGCAGGCTGGGGGGTGTGGTGCGGGGAGGGGACGGTGATGAGGTCAGCACAGAGAGCTGTGAATTGCCTGACGATGGGAAAACAAATAGAAGGCAGGCCGACAGGTGTGTCTGGACAGAACTCCCAGGGGCCTGGCCAGCATGGGACAGCGCCTCCCACTTACGAAGACAGGAACTGGAGTCCGTTATTCATTCAAGAAATAGATACGCGGTGTGCACTCCGGGCTTGTCCAGGGAGCCTCACTCGGGGGCGCTGGGACGGGAATCCAGGCCTCCATAGGGAAGGGCAGGGATGCACCTGTCAGGGCGAGGTTCCTGAAGCACCTCCTGCTGGACAGTAAGAACGGCCACAGTGACATCTCCTGGGGATTCCTGCCTGCCGCTGCGGGCTCCTCAGCAAACAGCTGTTAGCTTCCCCGTGTGGCCTCGCTTTAGCGGGAAAGGAAAGGAAGCGGAGGAGAGTTCGCACAGAAATTGGGACCAAGGTCCCTGGTTCCAGAGCGGGCACCCGATCGGCCCTGCCGGAGCCCCAGCGCGACTCGCAGGGGCGTTCTTCGTTCATTGGCTCAACCTTTTAAAGGTATAAATCAACTCACAGCCATAAAAACTCATACGAGGGAAGGCAGATGCAGAGGGACGTTAGCACGTGTTAGTGGCAGGCTGTTAAGGACCCACTGGTATCAGACCGACTTCCTGAGAGATTGGACAATGAAGCCTGGCTTGCGGGGTTATTACTGCTGTACCTGTGGGCCCCAGGCCCTCCTCCTTCCCTCCGAAGGTCAGCCACGTCCACTACGCAGGCAGGCCACGCTGGGGAGCCCTGCTCCTCCTCTGCCCCCTCTAGGGCACGAGTGCAAGTGATTCATGTGTGTTCACATAGGTGGGCGAAGCTACCTGCTGTGCCTGGCCTTTTGGCTCCAGCCTCATTAGCATGTTAAAGGCTCTGAGAAGTCCTACTTCTCAGGGGAATCTGGCTGGCTTTGTGGAACCCGCATTCCCCCATCTATTTGATTTTTGAAATTCCCTCCTGATCTGCTTTCTAAATACCAGTCTCTCTAAAGGCTGCAGCTTCCGAGACCGTGCCCTGTCCCCGCTGCCCAGCAGTCTGGGCCGTGGGGGAGCCCCTCACTCTGTACCTCTGTCCCCCAGAGCCTTCCACGGGGAAGACCTGCCTGCCCAAGGCCCTGCTGAACTTGAACAACGGCCGCAACGACACCATCCCCTTGCTGCTGGACATCGCTGAGCGCACCGGCAACATGCGCGAGTTCGTCAACTCGCCCTTCCGGGACATCTACTACCGAGGTGGGCCCAGCGGGAGGGGCGGGGCGGGGTGGCAGTGGGGCACCATCCTCACTTTCTCACCTCCGAGAGCTTCGGACTGGGCCCACGCGCCAGCGTGTACCTAGAAACCTACTGATTGTTGAGTGAATGAATGAGTGAATGAATGAACTCGGATTTCCTGCATTTCAGAATCAAGATTCTGAGGTGCACGGAGCCTAGTGATCCATGAGCTTGGAATTCTGGACCTAAGATGCTATGGTTCCGGACACACTGAGGCTCTAGGATAGTAGCTCTGTGAGCCAACAGCGCTAAGAGGCAAAGGTCTCATGAGTCCCAGCTCCTGGGTCTAAATTCTGAGATTCTGTGCCTCAGACTTGGGTTCAAGGTCGGTGGATTTCATACCCTGAGCCCAGAACTCAGAGACCACGAGGCTGTGTTTCCTCCGAAGGAAAGCCGCTCCGCTCGGGCGTCTGAAAGTTCCCACGTCTGAGATCCTACAAGTCGGATGCCGTTTGAGCCTAAGGTCCTGCTTGCACGAGACCTAGGACTCTGTGCATCAGAGATGCCACATCCGGGAACATCTGTCTGGAGGGCCATTGCTGCCCTTGGGTGCAGCCAGCCACGGCTCTGGCCTGCAGCTCCCCCCGTTTCCACACGGGGCGCCCCACCCCCTCCAAGACAGCTCTGGTGCCTGCCCTGCGGGAGCCAGAGCCGGGGTGACGGTGCCGTCCCTCTCCAGGTCAGACCGCCCTGCACATCGCCATCGAGCGCCGCTGCAAGCACTACGTGGAGCTCCTGGTGGCCCAGGGAGCCGACGTGCACGCCCAGGCGCGGGGGCGCTTCTTCCAGCCCAAGGACGAGGGCGGCTATTTCTACTTCGGTGAGGAGGCCCCGTGGGGCTGAGGACTCGGCGTCCCACAGCGCTGACCCCCCACATACAGGGCTCACACCCCGTACACGGCCACGCCCCAAGCAGCCACGCCCCGTCTTCCCAGCATCACCCACAGAAATGGGAGGTCACCCCAGGATATGCTCCCACGGACTGTGGGTGCCGCGTCCAGGTCACAGCATCTGTCCCCCAGGTGTCTGCAGGCGAAGTCCCCCATGGGCCCCTCCCCCCCGTGCACAGGTGAGCTGCCCCTGTCGCTGGCTGCCTGCACCAACCAGCCCCACATTGTCAACTACCTGACGGAGAACCCTCACAAGAAGGCGGACATGAGGCGGCAGGACTCCCGCGGCAACACGGTGCTGCACGCGCTGGTGGCCATCGCCGACAACACCCGCGAGAACACCAAGTTCGTCACCAAGATGTACGACCTCCTGCTGCTCAAGTGTGCCCGCCTCTTCCCCGACAGCAACCTGGAGGCCGTGCTCAACAACGACGGCCTCTCGCCCCTCATGATGGCCGCTAAGACGGGCAAGATTGGGGTGAGTGCAGGGCCCGGGTGGAGGGCACAGGTGGCCCACCCACTCTTGTTCTCCTACAGACACACACACGCACGCACACACACGCACACACACACGCACACACACACACACGCACACACACACGCACACACGCGCACACACACACACGCAGCAGGCGCTGCTGCTGGCATTCATTATGGTTAATACCCACACCCCCTCTCAGCATGCCAACCCCGGTGTGCAGATGTCCCAGCTCAGGAACCTGCTATGGCTCCCTGTTGTCCAGCCAGGCTGCTCAACTCCATCCGGAGCCCCTGGGTGCTCACCCCCCACTCCCGCCAGCCAGGACCAGCCACTGAGAGGAACCGGAGTCCCGGGACTCCAGCGATGCCGGACCCCACTGCTGGGTCCTGGCTCAGCCGGAGCTGCTGCGTGGCCAGCCCCTCCCCCCGGGCCTCACAGCGCAGGCCTAGAGCAGGAGTTCTTAGCCTCGGCACCGCTGCCGTTTGGGCTGAGTGGGTGTGGGGTGCGGGGCTGTCCCGTGCAGGTAGGATGCTGAGCTGCGTCCCTGGCCTTAGCCTACTGGATGCCAGCAGCAGCCTCCACCACTGCGACAACCCAGGTGTCTGCAGACATTGCCGCCCTGCGCCCCGGGGACACTGCGCCCTGGTGGAGAGGCAAACAGGAGCGCTCTGCAGTCAGGAGGGGCTGCGCCCCAGGCCTGGCTCTGCCACGCCTCCTCGGCGTCTCCCCTCCCCTGTCTGCGCCTCAGTTTCCTCACCTGTACGTGGGGGCAGTGGCAGTGCCTGCGGCAGAGTGTTGTTCTGTCGGCTAGACGTGGTGACCTGCTGACGGCTCTTAGAACAGAGCCTGGGATGCGCAGTGAGTGCGCAATGAAGAGCAGGGCGGTTATTGCTCTATCGGAATACAGCAGCTATTGCTACAGTGCAGTGCACAGCAGAGCCCTGGCAGAGCAAAGGCTGGGCTGAAATTCTGGCTCCATCCCGCTACACTGCAGGCCTCGGGCAACTCCGCCCTCCCTGTTCCTCAGTTTCCCTGTGTGAAAGCCCATGGGAGCAGGAGTGGTGACAGGAAGGGCTGTATGGTAAGTATTGTAGAATTAACAGTAACAAGATGGATTAATTGCCGTTTTAATTACATGAGGATGACACTCACTACAGCTCAGGTCGTTAAGGCGAGCCGGGTGCAGTCTGGCCTCAGTGGGCTGGTGTGGCCTAGGGACACCCTTCTTTTCTCTGAGTCTTCCTTTGCTCATCTGTAAGCCCAGATAGAAAGGGTAAGAATTAAACAAGATGCTGTGGGAAAGGGTCCGGCACACAGCACCTACTCGGTAAATATCTTCCTTCCCCGGTCCTGCTCTCTGGGGAGAGCCATTTGATGGGCTGTGCCCGGCCCCCAGGGGTCCTCCCAGGAATGGCCCTCCTCTGGACCCGCCGACCTTCCTTCTCCTGCTCAGATCTTTCAGCACATCATCCGTCGGGAGGTGACGGATGAGGACACCAGACACCTGTCCCGCAAGTTCAAGGACTGGGCCTACGGGCCCGTGTATTCCTCGCTCTACGACCTCTCCTCCCTGGACACGTGTGGGGAAGAGGCCTCCGTGCTGGAGATCCTGGTGTACAACAGCAAGATTGAGGTGGGCGCCAGGGCGGGGACAGAGGGGTGTAGCTGAGAGCCAGGAAGGTGGCCTGGGCTCAAATCAGTGGGTCTGTGGGCTGAGTGCAAAAGAAGGTGCCAACTAAATGCCCAAAATGACGCCTGGCTCTGGGGCAAATGAGGGGGTTGTGGGGGCCGGTAAGACTGGGTCAGGATTCTGGCTGTGTAACTTACATGCCGTGTGACCCAGGACAAGTGGCTCAGCCTCTGAGGCTGAGGATAAGGGTACTGCGTCTCATAGGGCTGCGGGGAGGACAACGTGAGTTAATTTTAGAGCAGCCTGGCAGAGTCAACATTATGTGTCAGCTATTACCATTAGTAGATGTTATATGAAGTTTTGAAAGCTCTCTTTTTTCACTTAGCAGTATTTTGTGAACATCGTTCTGCACCATTAAATATTCTTGCCCAACATCATTGCTGCGTGTAAATGTCCCATGTGCTAATGAACCATTCCTCCATCTTGGTCATTTGAGTTTGTGTCTGCCTTTAATTATCAGGAAAAATGCTACAGGCGCATCTCTGTGGCTACGTTGTTGCACAGATCCATGGTTATAAAGACTCAGTCATCAGAGGGACAGGACGCTTACAAATGGGGCAGAGAGTGCTGGGCCTGCGTGCAGAAGGCCCCCCTTCCCGCCCCGGCCCACCCAGTGTGGACAGACCATCTCTTGCCCGAGCTTACTTCCCCATCTTGAAATTACTGACTGACTTGATATCTTTTTTTTTTATATAATATATTTTATTGATTTCAGAGAAGGGGGGAGAGGGAGAGAGAAAAACATCAATGGTGAGAGAAAATCATTGATCAGCTGCCTCCTGCACGCCCCCTACTGGGGACTGGGCCCGCAACCCAGGCATGTGCCCTGGACCAGAATTGAACCCGGGACCCTTCAGTCCACAGGCCAATGCTCTATCCACAGGGCAAACCAGCCAGGGTGTGACTTGATTTTGGTGGGGTGGCAGGAGGTTTAGCGTCTCTGGTGCAGACTCTGATCGCTGGTTTCTGCTTGGGGAACTGTGTGGAGGACGATTGTGCAGGACTTGATCATTGATGTCTGGCCTGGGTTTGTCATTGGGAAGTTGGGGTGAGTCAGGTATTTGGTGTCCTTGGGCTGAATCTCCCAGTCTTGCTTCCTGAGTTAGAATCCGGAGGCGGAAGCGCAGGGGCTTTTATTTTGCCAGCAGCTCGGTACAGCTCCAAGTTCGGGGACGTGAGCACAGCTTTCCGGCTCGGGTTCTGAGTCTAGAATGGGCTGCACAGGCGAGTGGGGCAGACCCCGGTGCTGAGCCCAGGAGTTAGGGCCGAGTCCCACTCACCCTCCTCCCCGGGGGATCCTTGAGGATCGCTGAAGTCGGGTGAGGAGGAGAAAGTGCTCCGGGGAGGGTGGGGGTGTCGCAGTCAGCCTGCCCAGCGCGGGCGGCCCTGACCACCCCGCCCCGCAGAACCGCCACGAGATGCTGGCCGTGGAGCCCATCAACGAGCTGCTGCGGGACAAGTGGCGCAAGTTCGGGGCCGTCTCCTTCTACATCAACGTGGTCTCCTACCTGTGCGCCATGGTCATCTTCACCCTGACCGCCTACTACCAGCCGCTGGAGGGCACCGTGAGTGGCCGTGCGCGGGCGGGGGCGGGGGCTGGGGCACCGCGGGTCCCCAGCGTCCCCTGGGGGGGAACCAGAGGAGGCTGGAGCAGGATGGAGGGGTGCCTCCCGCACCCAGCGGGGAGAGGGGGGCGGAGGCTCCCTGGGGTCCGATGCTGGGCCGTTGAGGGAACTTCTGGATCTGGGACTCGATGTTGGGGGCTGGTGAGGACCTGCGTCCCCGCCCCCAGCCGCCGTACCCTTACCGCACCACCGTGGACTACCTGAGGCTGGCCGGGGAGGTCATCACGCTCTTCACCGGGGTCCTGTTCTTTCTCACCAACGTGAGTGCGTGGCCCCAGACCCACCCGCCCTGCCCATCCTCCTCCTCCCCCTCCCTCCTTTCCTCCTCCCCCTTCTCTTCTTTCGCCACCCCCCCCCCCCCCCCCCCCGTCTCCAACCCTGTACGCCCCTCTGCTCTTCCTCTCCCAATAGAGAGGAGCCCATCGTCTTTTCTCGCACACCAGTCTGCCTCCCTCTGTTCTCTTCCTCCCTCTGTCTCCCCTCCCTCCCCTCCCTCTGCACTCCTGCGGGCTCCACCCCTCACCTGCCTCCCCCTGCCTCCAGATCAAAGACTTGTTCATGAAGAAATGCCCTGGAGTGAATTCTCTCTTCATCGATGGCTCCTTCCAGCTGCTCTAGTGAGTAGAGGCCCCGGGCTGGCAGCGCCTGGGTCAGGAAGGTGGGGCTGGGCTGGGACATCGTCCAGGTGGGGGTGTGGGGGTGTGACTCCTAATAGCAGTGAGCTCACCCAGCCTGGCCACCTGTAGCTCGAAGTCAGGACAAGGCCAATTGATGTAAGCAGTAGGGTCTTCTGCTTACAGCAGGATTCTGGTTGCTGGAGTTTCCGTATACACCGTGGACAGAAATAATTTAACCTCCTGCTGGTGACTGGTTGCGCGTGTCTGCCTGCAGTGCCCTCGGAAGGGTTTGGGCTGTGTCTGTGTCTGGGGGAGTGTGTGATGGGTTATTGATGTCTGCCTCAGGCAGGTGGCTGGTCTTTCCTTTCCCTTGAGCTGGAGAGAGAGCCTTGAAGTCCATGCAGCCACACATCCCCACTCACACCACGCCTCTCCCTCGCGGTTCCGAGGGCGTCACTTTGGGATCTGGCAGGGCTCAGGCCATTGCCCACAGTCATTGTCAATTCATGGAGCGTTCTGGTTAACAGAATGCTGGGAGTCCGGGAATCCACTGTGCATCTTCTGGCTTTCTAGAGCGAATGGGGTGTCTTGGTACCCTGGAGGGCTTGGGGCGTGTCTCCCCTCAGGGCCTCATTGCCCCCCCCCCCCGCCCCTCTCGTGGTCTCTGCCGCCTGCAGCTTCATCTACTCGGTGCTGGTGATTGTCTCGGCGGCCCTCTACCTGGCAGGGATCGAGGCGTACCTGGCCGTCATGGTCTTCGCCTTGGTCCTGGGCTGGATGAACGCCCTTTACTTCACGCGCGGGCTGAAGCTAACAGGGACTTACAGCATCATGATCCAGAAGGTACGGAGGGGGGACCCTCTGAACTGCGTGCCTGGAGGGAGCCACCACGCCACGTACACGTCTTACATGTGCAGACAGTGCCCGTGCGCCGGATGTGGGGCACGTGGGGACCGCAGGCAGGGCCTGGGCATCGGGAGGGCCTGGTGCGTGGGAAGGGGATTTGGGATGGAGGCATTGGGAAAACGAGAAGCCGCGTGTCTCACCTTCGCCTCCATCATCCCGCTGGGGTCTGTAGATCCTCTTCAAAGACCTGTTCCGCTTCCTGCTGGTCTACTTGCTCTTCATGATCGGCTACGCGTCAGGTGAGCTCGGGGCGCCCAGGGGGCTGAGGGGGGCATGAGGACCAGACGGCAGCCGTGATGTGTGGGAGCACAAGCAGCGCGTGTGGAGTTCTCACGCGTGCCAGGCGTGGGGCTCAGGGCTTCCCCATCCGGCTCCTTAATCCTCCCAACAAGTCTGGAAGGTAACAGGCCGGTGCTGTCTCCCTCCGCAGATGAGGAAGCAGGCTTAGAACCGTTAAATGACGTGCCCAAGTTCAAAAGCTAGGACATGGTGAGACTGGCATGTCAACTATTATTGCAAAGAAGCCGCATAAAACGCAGTGGCTTAAAACAGGCACATGGATTTACTGTTCGTGGGTCCAGGCTCCGCTAGGTGGTGTGCTGGCCTGGACCCATCTGGTGTACAGGCCCGTGTTGGCTCAGCGGGTGGGCTGGCTGGTCGGCCTGGTCTGGCCAGATGGCCTCCGTGGGGGCGACTTTGCTGTCCCCTGTGGTCACTCATCCTCCAGCCGGCTCGACGGGGCTGGGGCGCAGGGTGGTCTAGGGGGTCTCAGAACGCGAGCAGAAGTGTTCAGGGTCACTTCCTGGCACGGCATCCACGTCTGCTCCCTCGATTGGCCAAAGCAGGACTCGAGGCGGCCTCGGTTCGGAGGTGGGAAACAGACTAGACGGCTCCGCAGAAGAGCTGCAAAGCCACACGGAAGGGGCGTGGCCACAGGGGAGAGTGAGTTTTCATAAGTAACCTATCAGCCCAGGTCCTTTTATTTATTTGTTTGTTTATTACTGATTTCAGAAAGGAAGGGAGAGGGAGGGAGAGAGAAACATCAATGATGAGAGAATCATTTATCCTGGGGATCGAGCCCACAATCCAGGCACGTGCCCTGATCGGGAATCGAACCCTGACCTCCTAGTTCATAGGTCAGTGCTCACCACTGAGCCACGCCGGTCAGGCAGCCCAGGTCCTTTTTAAAGCTCAATACTGGCTCCCTCAAATACGGCTTCTCCGTGATGTCATGGTGCCGGGTCCTCGGTGGCACAGGCTGTGGGGAGGGACCAGGAATGGGGAAAGGGACCAAGCCGTTGGGCTGGTCCCAAGGGGGCGGCTGATCTCCCATTCAGTGCCCAGCATCCGAAAGGGAGGGCCGACTCGGGCTTTCCCGGCCTCACTCACTCTGAGGAGGTTGGTCGGGGACCGGCCCTGAAGCCGAGTCCGATAGTAGCCCGATGGTAGCGCTATTTTAACCCAGATATCAGGTTGTTTGGGGAACCAGGGCTGTAACCTTAGCTGGGGAGAGCGACCGGGTACAGCTGCCCCTCCCAGGGATGGGACTGAGAAGAACTAGACAGAGTGTCAGGGGTTCCATGGTGGTTTGGGATTCGGGTCAAGTCCAGCCCTACTGCATCCTAATTATAGAAACCGAGGCAGAAGCTCCATGGTTAAAGCGGCAGCTTAGTGGTCATCTTGGTCCCGGGGCGTCTGCTTCGGGACACTAGCTCCCCAGCCTGGGATGGACATGACACGTGCTCTTGTTCTCCACGTTTGTGCCCATGACAGACATTGCCAGTGGATCACAGAACTGTTTTTCTGATGAGTCCAGACAAGATTTCAGAATCCTTCTCAACACACAGTTCAGCAGCCATTACGCAACTGAGTGGTGCTGGCATGAGCTGTAACCCCAGGTGGAAGGCACTACGGCCTTCTATCCTTCTATGCCCACTGAGCGCAGGGGCTCAGTCCCCGCATGCCCCTGCCCGGGGTCGGTCGGGGCAGTGGCTGCTGCTCCGCTGTGTGGAGAAGGACTGCAGCTGCGTCTGGGCTGTGATGGGATGGGCAGCACTGTCAGCGGAGGTGTCTGCAGGGGTGAGGGCCTTGGCGAGCACGGCTTCTGGGGCAGTCAGGACGGGCGCCGGTTTCAGCTCCGGCCCTTCCTCTCTGAGCTGGTGTGAGCAGAGTCTGCCCCGGAACTCGGCATCCCAGGCTCCCGGGACCTGCGGGAACGCTGGGCTAAAGGAGGGCTTCTCAGCCTTGGCAGTTGTGGCTTTTGGGGCCGGATGATTCTCTCCTGTGGGCCTGTCCTGTGTGTGGGGGTGTTTGTCAGCATCCCTGGCCTCTGCCGAGTACACGCCAGTAGCACTCCCCTCCAGCCATGGCAACCAAACACGTCTCAGGACATTGCAGATGCCCTGGTGCGGGGGGTGGGGGGGGGGAGGGCAGGTCACCCAGCTGCAGGACCTCCTCCTTGTTGCAGGAGTTCTGGAAAGAGCAGTGGCTTTGGATTCGGGAAGACCCTGGCCTGGCTGACGTGCTGGGTAGCCCTGGGCCCATGCTCTCCTGTCACCAAGCCTCAGTTTTCCCCTCCACCCAACGGGAATGACTCTCCCCACCTCTCAGCTTGCGTCTAACTCAGCAAATGCCACCCCGCCCCTCCCACAGCCCTGGTGTCCCTGCTGAACCCGTGCGCCAACATGAAGGAGTGCAGCGAGGACCACGCCAACTGCACAGCGCCCACGTACCCCTCGTGCCGCGACAGCGACACCTTCAGCACCTTCCTGCTGGACCTCTTCAAGCTGACCATCGGCATGGGCGACCTGGAGATGCTGAGCAGCACCAAGTACCCCGCCGTGTTCATCGTGCTGCTGGTCACCTACATCATCCTCACCTTCGTGCTGCTGCTCAACATGCTCATCGCCCTCATGGGTGAGACGGTGGGCCAGGTCTCCAAGGAGAGCAAGCACATCTGGAAGCTGCAGGTGAGGGCTCCCGTCCGCCTTGCCACCCTCCTCCTCCCGAGGTGGGGCCTCGGACCCACCGCACCTCCTCAGCCTCCCGCGCTGGGCAGGCCCCACCGTCTCCTGCCTCCACCTTCCTCTCTGTAAAATGGGCATCCAAGCTGCGCCTGCTTCCCAGAGCCACCTGCTGCATTGCCAGCGGCTACTTGCCTGACCACCGGCGATGGTCTCAACCCACCTTGGGGTCCAGTCACAGGACACAGTTGCCCCGGCACTGAGAGAGCTCTGTGGCACAGGGAATGCTCAGGGAGCCGGGCATGCAGCAGCAGTCGGTGCTGAGGCCGGGGCAGCTGCCAGTGCCACCCCCCCCCCGCCCCCGTGCTCGTCGTGTGGAAGTCCGTGTGGACTGGGCCTCCGTGGCCCAGGTGGGGGGTGGGGGCGGGGCTGCTTTGCTTCCTGGGGATTCCCGTGCAATCCTAGGAAGCAGAGGCCGGGTCCCAGCCTGCCTGGTCCACGCACAGTTCCCGAATCTGGGTTTTCGCAATGAGTGCCTTTCCAAGGCCCAGGCACGCGGCACCTGCATCTCCCTCGACTCGGTGCAGTTCAAGGAGATGGCGTGGGGAGAAAAGGGAACCCCAAGGCCACCCTCCCACGTCGGGTCTCAGGACAACATCCAGGTCTGCTCTGAATCCTTATTCCCACGGGCCTCAGCTTCCCCACTGGGTGTGACCCATAAGATGCACACTGGCAGCCTGTGGATTGGATTTGACCAGCAAAGATTTATATTTTTCTTTATCCATTAAAAAAAATTAATGCAGAATTTTAAAGTTAAGAGATTTCATATAAAAATCCAGGGTTTGGCCTTTCTTGGCAAGGTGGGCCCACATTCTGCCGGGCAGCCGGGGCCGGGAGACGGCTGCCCCCTTTACCTGGGCTGTACTCTCTGGTTTTCCCCGGCGCCACCCCTCCCTGTGCTCCCCACACTGAGTGGCGACAGCTGTGCTGAGTCCTGGGTGCGGCCTTTCTGCCTCTGATCCTGCCTCGCCCATTTATTCTGCTGGGTCAGGGGGTTCGAGTTTGTAACTGTCTCAGGGTCGATGGAGCTGGAAAGCCTACTTCTCTGCCCACCCCGCCTGCCATCATTCCTGCCATCAGGGCAATGGGCAGGCTGGGTGAGGCTCACCCCGGCCTGCGCCCCTCCCTCCCCAGTGGGCCACCACCATCCTGGACATCGAGCGCTCCTTCCCCGTGTTCCTGAGGAAGGCCTTCCGCTCCGGCGAGATGGTGACCGTGGGCAAGAGCTCGGACGGCACCCCAGACCGCAGGTGGTGCTTCAGGTGAGGCGGGCGCACGGGCAGACGGGGCGGGACCCTCCCCAAGATCGGGCCTCCTTGCATCTTCCATCGAGCCACAGGCCACGATGGTCCTGACCGAAGTTCTGTTCTGCTGGCTGAGGTTGGGCAAGCTGGTTCACTTCTCAGCCTTGGTTTCCTCATCTGTGAAATGGGGACAATGCTAATACCACCCTGGGCCAGCTGTGGGTTACGCAGGAGACAGTGCCTGCCCGTGCACCGGGCCACCCACACGCAGCGGCCTTGTGGCTCCTCTGTCCCCGTCTCAGGGCGTCATCCCTACTGATAAACAGCGGTGGTGCCTCGGCTGAGAGGGAGAGCGAGGAATCAGCAGCTTCCAGGGCTTGCGATGTTACCCAGAGGCCCAGCGAGTGCCAGCTTCTTTGGGGAACCCCTGAGCCAACCTTTTCTCATAAGCTGATCACTCTTTGTACAGTGAGAGCCAGCCTAGAGAGCAGAGTCATGTTTGGGGTCCTCAGCTGGGAAGTGGGCAATGGTAATAGCTCCCAGCTCATAGCCAGGCGGTCTGTCCTGTTCAATTTGAACCCCAAATTCAAATCCCGACCAATTTATCAGCATTGTGGCCTTGGGCAGTGTGACAAGCCTCAGTTTCCTTGTCTGTAAACTGGGAACAGTGGGTGTATCTTCCTTGCTCGGTCCTAGCACATAGCACTTGCTCAAGAAATGGGGGTTGAGTAAAAGTAACAAAAATAATCTTAAAAAGGAAAAATCACGTTGAGCCAATTTGGGCTGCAGAGGCTGTAACCTGACTTCCCGTGGGTGTCCCAACGCTAAGGGGGGCGTTTTCAGAAGGAGGGTGTCCACCTGCGGATGGGTGGCTAAGCCTAGGGTACATCCATGCAGTGGAATATTACTCAGCACAAAAAGCAATGAAGCCCTGACACATGCTACCACATGAATGAGCCTCACAAACATCATGCTGAGTGGAAGCAGCCAGACCCAGAAGGCCCTGTACTCTGTCCCGCTTACACGAAATGTCCAGGACGTGTCGATTCACAGAGCGGGAAGTAGAACAGAGGCAGCCGAGGGCTGGGGGCAGGGGGATGGGGCACCTCATCTCTGTTTGTGGGGATAAAACAGTTTTGGGGTTAGAGAGTGGTGATGGTTGCACAACCTTGGGAATTTATTTAATGCACTGAATTGTATACTTAAAATGGTTAGAATAAAATGGTTAGAATAAAAATGAGGAGGGTGTGCTGGGAGGCTGCCTGGGGGTGGGGGTGGGGGCGGGGTGCCGTCTCGGTGGGGGCTCCCCCTGACCTTTCCCTGCTGTGGCCCCGCCAGGGTGGATGAGGTGAACTGGTCTCACTGGAACCAGAACTTGGGCATCATTAACGAGGACCCGGGCAAGAACGAGAGCTACCAGTACTACGGCTTCTCCCACACTGTGGGCCGCCTCCGGAGGGGTGAGCGAAAGGACGGGGGGCTGGGGAGCCGATACAGGGCGCAGAGGGGCAGCCCTGGGCCAGTCTCATCACTAAGAGACTTTGAGCGATCCTGTCCTTTCTTTCTTTCTTTTTTTAAAAAATATATTTTATTGGTATTTTACAGAGAGGAAGGGAGAGGGATAGAGAGTTAGAAACATCAATGAGAGAGAAACATCGATCAGCTGCCTCCTGCACACCTCTAACTGGGGATGTGCCCGCAACCAAGGTACATGCCCTTGTCCGGAATCGAACCTGGGACCTTTCAGTCCGCAGGCCGACGCTCTATCCACTGAGCCACACCGGTCAGGACCATCCTGTCCTTTCTGAGACTCGGTGTTCACGTCTGTGGAATGGGAGGGTCGGATGAGCTGACCGCTGAGTTTCCTTGGCTGCTTGTGCAGGCCTGGGGCCTCCCTCCCATACACTAAGTGCATGAGACGGTGGGAGGATGTGGGCGCTCAGGCGTTCTCACCTGGCCTGAATTCTGACGTCCCATTTCTCTGTGTGCTTCTGGGCAAGCACCTTCAGCGCTCTGAGCCCAGTCTCCATCTCTGTGGAATGGGGAGGATAAGACCGCCCCCTCAGGTCACTGTGGAGTGCCTGGTACACAGCAGGCGCTCCACATCCGCACGCTCCACCTACCCCCACTTCCGCCGTGCTCACTCCAGATCGCTGGTCCTCCGTGGTGCCGCGCGTGGTGGAACTGAACAAAAACTCGAACCCAGACGAGGTGGTGGTGCCTCTGGACAACATGGGGAACCCCAGCTGCGACGGCCACCAGCAGAGCTACCCCCCGAAATGGAGGACTGATGACGCCCCCCTCTAGGGGCTGCAGGCAGGGCCATGGTCTCCAGCCTGCATCCCCCCCTTCCCCTCCACCCACCATTTCGAGTCCACCTGCATTTCAGCCACATGTTCTGTTGACCCAGAGGTGAGGGCCCGCGGAGACACGGGAGGGCCCTAGGACCCTCTGGCCCCCAGGCTCCTGCCCCAGCGCCCCTCCGCACCCAGGCACAGGGCTCCTGGCCGCCTGCCTGTCTCACTCCCATGGAGTCACGGAAGCCAAAGCTGGGGCCTCCCGCCCACAGGGGCTCCCCCAGCCCCTCCATTATTTATTTGTTCTGCTCTCAGGAAAGCAGCATGACCCCCCCCCCCCAAACGGAACCTGGCAGAGGCCTCAGGACCCTGTCCCAGGTCCCAGGTGCACCGCTGGCCTAGCCCCCACCCGATCCTGTGCTCTGGGCCTTGCGGAGGGCTGGGCCTTGGGCGGGGACGCGCCTCCTGTGCAGTCCGTAGCGGGGCTGAGGTTTGCTGGTGCTCAATAAAGGTTCGTTCACTGACGGTGGCGGTGGTGGGGGCGATGGGGGTGGTAACGGGCACAGGGTCACAGGAGGGAGATGGGAGCACTAAGAAGGGCCCGTGGGCTGGGGAGGTGGGGACGAGGGCAGTTGCAATGGCCAAGGTGGTGGTTAGGGTGAAGGTTGGGGGCCGGACAGGAGGTGGTGGTGGTGGCCTGAGCGATGGGGTGATTGGAGTGGTGATGGGGAAGGTAGAGAAGGAAACGGAGGAGAGAAATGCTGGGGTGCAGAGGGAAGCTACGTTGATGGGGGGATAATGCTGCTTGGGAGTAGTGAGTATTGGAGTTCCGTTTGTGGGGAGGGTAATGCTCACCAGAGGACAGAGGTCACGCTGTGCTGGCGGGGTGGGGAGCTGCGGGGAGGGCGGAGCAGAGGTGGAGTGACAGCTCTGGCCAGGTGAGCCCTCAGTGTCAGGAGCAGGAGAGGATGCAGCAGCCTAGGGAGGCCGCGGGGACGGCCCTGGTGAGAGTGCTTGGGGCCTGGCGTAGGGAGGGGCCCTGCTTCTCTCCTCGGGGCCCCATCCCAGCAGGTGTGCATGTGAGTGGAGCTGAAGGCTGACCCGTTCCCCTGCCAAGGGCAGCCGTCCACCTGGGGGTCACACGCGGCTCCTCAGGCCCCCGCCTGGGCAGCTCCAGCCTCGGGCACGAGGACAGGCTCCCCCAGCACCATCCCGCCACGTCCCGGGCATCAGACCCCATCCAGCTGCATCCAGAGGAGGAAGGACAGGTGGCCTGTGTCTCCTTTTATGAGGGAGGAAACTCCCCCCAGGCCCCCAGCCGAGCCCCTCCTGTGTCATTAGCAGGTTTGTGTCCCGTGTCCCGTGTCCCACGCTCTAGCCAGCCAGCGGGCGGCTAAAGAAGCAAGGGAAGGAGGGAGGAAGGCAGTTCCCAGCAGGTGGTTCTGCGGGAAAGGAGAATGGGAGAATCCACGTAGGCTGCCGGGAGCATTTGCTACAGCTGTCCACCCTACATCCCACCTTTCCAGTGGGGAGTGGACCACATGGTCAGCAGGAATGGCTGTGGGTCCTTCTGGGAGCCTATGGGATGGGCCTGCCCACAAGTCAAAACACCCTCTCAACTCCAAGGGACTCCACAGCTTCCCGAGGTGTATACTAAATTCATTCATTAAGAAAACCTGCAGCCCTGGCTGGTTTCGCTCAGTGCATAGAGCGTTGGCCTGCGGACTGAGGGTCCCGGGTTCGATTCCGGCCAAGAGCACGTGCCTGGATTGAGGGCTCGATCCCCAGTAGGGGGTTTGCAGGAGGCAGCTGATCAATGATTCTCTCATCATTGATGTTTCTCTCTCCCTCTCCCTTCCTCTCTGAAATCAATAAAGAAATGTGTTTTTTAAAAATTGTAGGCTATGAATTTTCCTCTGAACACACAGAAACTTCTTTGCGCTGGCCGGCCAGCTGAGTTGGGTAGAGCGTCGTCCCGATATGCCAAGGTTGCGGGTGTGGTCCCCAGTCAGGGTATCCAATACAAGAGTCAACCATGAATGCACCAATAAGTGGAACTACAAATAGAAGTGCCTCTCTCCCTTTCTCTCTCTATCCATAAATAAACTATTTAAAACATGGAGTAACTTTTCCAACTGTGATTTCCTTAATATTTGATGGTTTGGGTGTTGATTCTTTACAACTCAAAGCTGATTAGGGGCCATTTAAAATGTTTTCAATTCGTCCAGGGAGATCTTAGCGATGACTTTTCCCGGTGTCCTTCCGTGTGGGACACATGCTGGTGGCGTGCCGCAATGGTCTCAGGGGCCACGTGGGCCACGGGATCTCTTAGAGCAACGCATACGCCCCACGCCCTCGCCGGTTTGGCTCAGTGGATAGAGCGTCGGCCTGCAGACTGAAGGGTCCTGGGTTCGATTCTGGTCAAGGGCACATGCTCGGGTTGCAGGCTCAATCTCCACTAGAGGGCGTGCAGGAGGCAGCCAAGCAATGATTCTCATCATTGATGTTTCTATCTATCCTTCTCCCTTTCTGAAATCAACAACAACAAAAATGTATATTAAAAAACGCCCTTTCAGGTCTCTGCCCCTCCCGATGATGACAAGGTCTCAGTTCGATGCTTCTGTGTCCTCAGAGCCTCCCCAGTGGTTGTAATCTGTCTCTCTCTAGAGAAAAGCCCGAGGCTCAGCACCTCAGAGAGGCCGTCAGAGCCAAGGATGGCCTTCGCTTCCCCGAAACCCCAGCGCAAGGGGCGGGCGGCTCCTGAGGGGATGGGAATGCTGACAGCTGTGCCAGTGGCCCAAGTCCCGACCCTTCCCTTTCTCCGTGCCTTCACAGCACAGCTTGTGGCGCCCGCCCACTGTGGGCAAAGCATAAAATTTCACCCCCTGGTCATGTGACTTGTTTTTAACCAACGGGATGCTAGCAGACACACCTAGCCATGCCCCTCGAAGGCGGCCGAGAGAGCTTGGAACAGCGCTGTCTGCAGGCAGCCTCGCCGAGATCAGAAGCCCCCAGATGTACGAGAAGCGTCGGGCTGGGAGGCCACTGAGGTTTTGTGATTTTTTCTTCGAAGTGCAGGCAGCGAATTTTGGCAATAATAGGTACAGACTCCAGAAGAAATAGTAAGTAGGCCCCGGGCAGGCCAGGAATGGAATGTCCGCTGCACTCCATGTTAGAGAGCAGAGATAGGCTCAGAGAGTGAATTTCTCCCCGGACCCCTGGCTGGTAGGTGTGGTTGGGATTTGGTCCCAGGGCTTCTGATTCAGAGTCCCTCCGGGAGAGAAAACAATGACCTCTGAGGCCAAGGTCACGTGTGTGATGAAGCCCTGGGCGGGCGGTTGCCTGCCACTTCCGCTGAGCCCTGAGGCTGTCAGCTCCCAGCTCCAACCCTCTTCCTTTGAACCTGCCCTAACTTTGTTCCTACAAGGATTTCTTATGATGTGTGTGCGCGCGCGTGTGTATTTCACGGTGATAAAGCGCTTCTGTGTCATATTTGACAGGAGGGCTTTTTCATCCCAAGTTTAAAGCACTATTGGGAAATAATTAGCGCTACTGGAGTCACACACAATGGGGCCCCTCAGAAAAGACAGTCTCAGGAACTCTCGGATCTTAATTGAACAATTACCTCTTCTGCCTATGAATAGTTCATTATCACGCGCCCTGTTATTATTAGCTGTTATTATTGTTTTAGATGAATGCTGGGGATTTTTAAAAATCAAAAGCCGTTTTCAACTACAGTGTTCATCTCCCAGACTCGCCCCTCTGACATTCCCGAAGGTCGGCGGTGGGTGTCCACACGGTGGGATTTCTGTGTTCTGATCACCTGGCTGTTTGGACAGGGCCGTTCACTAATCCAGACCTACGTTCCTAGTTACTGCACCTTGACCACTGGGTGAAAGCGTTTGCATGCTACCAAGCACCCCCTGCCTTTTCTGTTTTAGATTCCAAAGTCTTTGGGGAGATCTTTGTTCATCCCAAGCACAGGGCCCGAGACAAAGGAGGTGGTGGCCATGGGACCAGAGGACAGGAGAGAAGGGGCTCGGGCAGTGCAGACCCAGCCCCTGGGATGGAGGGCAGGCGGCTGGGTCAGGAGAGGCCAGGCTGGGCGTCTTGTGTTCTTGCAGGAATCACACAAAGAAGGCAAATGAACGTGGGTAAAGCCCCGGCCAATGTCACTCACATTCTCAGGAGCCATGTGCAGAGCGTATGGGCTGGCGCTGCTGTCTCCCAGAGGTCATGTCCCTCTTCCTTAAGCAGCACCTGCTGTTTAGAGTTCACCACTGGCTGCTTCCTTCACCAGGTTAACCACGTGAACCACTTCTGACCTGTGAGCAAGAGGGCAAGCCTGGAGGGGAGGAAGTGGGGGAATGAGAGAAGTGCAGGAAGACACTGCCTTCTTCGTTGGGCACTGTCAGGCCTGGATGTATGTCTGGAACCACAGCAGCCATTCTGTGACCAGGAAGGGGCCTGGTGGGACCGAAGACGAACAGGCATGGGGCCTGGATGACGCCATCGAGCAGCTGAGTTAACCAACTCTGGTCTTCTTAGGAGTGTCTGAGATAATTTTCCTTTCTTATTTAAAGGTCAGGACTTCCTCTTACTCTGCCCAACTCATGCAGATACAAGAACAGGTTTTTATCCCCATTTTACAGATGGAGAAAGTGAGACCCAATGAAGTAAACACACTTGCCTAAGGACACACGGCCTGGACATGGTGGAGCTGCATCTAACACGCTGTCTTAGGAGGAGAGACTTTCTGGAGGGGGCAGGGTTGTTTTTTAAGCTGTTTCTGGCCTTTTGGAAGCATGCACACAGTCCATCTCCACAGCAACCGGCTGCCATGGCTCCAGTGTGAGGCCTCTAACCCAGCCCCCAGATCCAAGCCCCGAGTCTTCTCAGCACCTCAAGGTACTCAGTGACATCAGAAAGCCCCCCTTGCTTTTAGCCACCCCATCTTTGGGATGCATCCACGGGATCCCACAGATTTGCCTTTGGCCTGAGCAGGGTGGGGCAGCTGGTCCTGGAGACCCGCCACCAGGGGTCACTGTAGTCACACCCGGAGCCGAATCGGAGGCGGCCTGAGGAACCCTTGGAACCAGGCAACAAGCTGGGCAGGAGCCCCTGCTGAGCTTCCTTCCCTTCGCGTGTGCTGAGCTTCCTTCCCTTCGCGTGTGCTGAGCTTCCTTCCCTTCGCGTGTGCTGAGCTTCCTTCCCTTCGCGTGTGCTGAGCTTCCTTCCCTTCGCGTGTGCCGAGGCTGTAAGATTCGACTCCCCGCCCCCCACACTCACTCCTGTTCTCCCCAGTCCTCTTTAGTTCAGAGAGGAGGCAGCCTCGATCTGCCTCTGGATAGCTGCTGTGTGCCCTTAGGCAAGCTGCCATCCCTCTCTGAACCTCACTTTTCTTTTTCAAAATAGGGGTATTCACTCCCACTCTCCAAGAGGGCTCCCTTTCTCTCCCTGGGGTCTTTCCCTTCATTTGGGCCGAGTTTGACAGGTGTCTAAAGACCATTTAGGATGCGGTGGCCCCAGGATGGAGGCCCAGCTCCAGGTCAGGGCTGGATTCCAGTCCTTGCTCTGCTGCACACTATTAGGAGTCTTTGTGTTGAACTGGGGAAGCGGAGACCCAGACAGGAGCAGGGACTTACTCAAGAGGGAGGGTTAGCATGTCCTGAAGCCCGGTTCATTCCTTGGGAAATTGGCAGATAAAAAGCAAACACTGAGGTGATCGGCGGTAGGGAGATGCCGGGCTGCAGTGGAAGGGTGTCTTGCCTGCAGGACTTTTCAGAGCCTTTACTGTGCGAGGGTAATTGGTGCCACTCCAAGGAGGAGGGAGGAGGCTCTGAGTCTATTTCCCAAACGTGTTTGACTGGGAAACCCACCTTCCAAGGTAAACATCAGCGGGACCAGGTGCTGACAGAAATACACTGACTCTGGGGCATCTTTTACGGAACAGGCTCTGAGGGACTTGACCACCGTTTCCTATGTTGAAGCCACGTGGTACGTGCTGTGTGACGTCGGCCTCACTTCACAGCTGAGAAGCAGGCAGCTCACAGAGGGCGGCCACTGGCCAAGGCCACAGGCTGGCGAGGGGCAGTGTGGGGGCGGCCCCTCACAGGACTCGTTTCCGTCCTCCTGGTCACATGTCACCCGGTGCCCTTCCCCTTGCAGGCGTCACCACTCCCTTGTGACAAACCACGACCGAGGCTCAGCCCAGCTGGGGTGGCTCAGTGGCTGAGTGTCGACTATGAACCAGGAGGTCAGAGTTCGATTCCTGGTCAGGGCACATGTCCAGGTTGTGGGCTTGATCCCTTGTAGGGGGTGTGTAGGAGGCAGCCGATCCATGATTCTTCCTCATCATGGATGTTTCTATCTCTCCCTTTCCCTTCCCCTCTGAAATAAAAAAAAAGAAAAAAAAAAGAATTGAGGCTCAGTGTGATCTGGCTCACACTGAGTCCAGTTTTTTTTGCCTCCTCTCTTCCTCCTGCCACTCTCCAGCGAGCTGGTGATGATGGTGATTTAAAGAGAAAACCTTTTGTGCACCAGGTTCGCCCACCGCACTGGCCAGGTTCCATCTTCCAGTGGCCAGGACGGGGGGCAGGGGGACCGCCTGGGCCCTTTAAGACAGCCGGACGCGCAGGCGTGGGGCGTGGGGCGTGGGGCGTGGGGCGTGGAATCCTAGCTGCCACTGGGAGCTGAGTTTGGAGTCGCTGAAGGCAAGGCAAGGGTCGAGCTGGTCTCAGCTCCCCCTTCCCAGAAACAGGGGAGCGCTCTGAGGCTGGGATGAGAGTCAAGAAAACCAGGAGCCCCCAGAAAGGTGAGGGTCCCTATGTTGGTGCCTCCGGTAGGTTCGCGAAGCCCGCGCCCCTCTGGCAGCTCTGAGGTCTCAGCTGGGACAGAAGTGGTAATTGGTTGAGGTCACGTGCCAGCCACAGAGGAGGAGACAGAGGCAGAGGAGGGATGGCGGCTGGGGCTGGGGGCTGACGGGGCGCAGGTCCCCCTCTGCTTCTTCAGCACAAGTCCCCGCAGCCCGGCCTGGGGGGCCCAAGGCTGGACCCAGGTTCTGGAGCCACATGGCCACCTTGGCTTTATGTTGTGGCCGCAGCAGGGCAGCCGGGAGCTCAGCACCGAGCCAGAGGCCTGTGCTTTCCCAGCTGCCTCTCGCCCTCCGGCCGCCGTGGCTGTGAGCAGGGACTGCCCTCCTGGCCTCTGGCCTCCGTGTCGCTGGCACCTGGAAAGAAGAGCGCTCCGTGCCCGCGCCCTCACGTAGGGTCGTCGGGTTCAGGGACATGCCATCTGAACGTCAGTGAGGTGGTAGGAACGTAACGCGTTTGTACCGATGGGCTGGTGACATTGGTTTCCTCAGACATCGTTTTGCATGAAGTTGCAGAATCTGTGGGCGCTAAGTGAGGACTAACTGTGCCGCTTAGCGGTGCCCGTCTGCTCGCAGGAACTGGGCTGCTGGCAGCGGGACAGCACGCTCACGTGGCTGTGCCTCCATGTTGTAATCAGAGGTGATTGGCTGCGTGAAGGGCGGGGCGGGGGGCCATGCTGGAGGGCCCTTTGCGATCAGCTGGCTCAGCTCCAGGGAGAAGGAAGCCCGCCCACCAAGGCCCCCAGGCCGCCTGTGCCAGGACAGGCCGGAACCCCAGCTGGGCCTGGGCCCCCACCGGCCCGGCTTGCCGGCAGAGGACCGGGTTTCCCAGGACCGGAAGTGGGTCCTCGGCCCACCTGCAGTCGTGAGGGACCTGCCTGGAGGCGGGTTCCGTCCTCTCCTTCTCCTCCTCCCATACCCAGTGTGGGTGGGCCTGGCGGTGGGCCCAGGGCAGGGGGCTCGGGCCACCCTGAGGCCATGTTGGTGCGGAGGTGGCCCCAGGGTGGTCCCTGGGACCAGCGGAGCCACCGGCCAACACCCAGCCCGAAACCTGGCTGAGGGCCCTGTGGCCCCGCCCCCCCAGGCCCCCACGCTGTGCTTTTCTCCTGGGATCCATGTCTGGTCTGGCTGGGAGGGGACGGCTCAGGGCTATGGAGCAGCAATGGCAGGATCCAGAGCCCTGCTTCCCTGCAGAAGCCGCCGGGGAGCTCGCCTGCAGAGGCCGGGGGCTGGCCTCCTCCGGGCCACCCCGGCCTGCGATGCCCCCAGAGGGCTTCGGCCATGTCTGAAGGTGGAGGCAGCCCAATGAGGGTGTGGGGTTGATGGCAGAGCCTGGCTCCTCCTCCTCGCCCCTTGGCCATGCCCCCCCTTCTCTGTGTCCTAACAGGGTGGTTTTAGTTCACACCTGGGAGGGGTGTTGTGAGGTCAGAAAGCACCTTGTCAGCTGCAGTTCCATCCCTTTATCCCTCCTGTGGCCTCCACCCCGGCCCTGCCCGGCCCGGCACTCTGCGGACCCCGTTCCCAGGGCAGGGGTGGCATGATCCAGCTCAGGTCCTGGGTCCCCCTGGATGTGGCCCCTTCCTCTTGGAGCCTCCATTTCCCCCTCCATGTGCTGCCAGGCTCCGGGGCCTGGGCTCAGGGAGGTGGCCGTCCCTCCCCGCAGGGGCACATCCAGGGCATTCCCTCTGCCCCCACCTCTGCCAGGGCCCCACCATGCCAGGCACCCAGCGGAGCACCATGTATGGGAGGGGAGGCCTCCCCGGTTCCCCTCTGCCCAGATGTCGGGCTGCAGGCCGCTGGCCGAGGCAGAGACGGATGTGAGGAAGAGTCCTTGCTGTGGGTCCGAATCCCAACTTTCTGCAGACTTGCTGTGTGACCTGAGGCAGGTCACTTCCCATCTCTGAGCCTGTTTCTTCCTCTAGAATACCCGCCACCTTGCAAGGGGTGGTGGGGCCCCCATGAGACTCGTGTGTATGAAAATGCCCAGCACAGGAAGTGCTGAAAAAGCTGAGCCCTCGGGTGGGGGTGGTCGCCAGGCACCAGGGCATGGGGTGGGTGTGCTGGGCTGCCCAGGGAGGTGCCACGGCCCAGCCACTCTGGCCTGTCCCCAGCCACACGTGTCCCCATGGAAGCTGGGACCCTGTATGACACAGAGAAGAGCTGGGAAGGGACTTAGTGACACGGGGGGACGCCACCCAGACCCCTCCGCTCGGTCCAGGGAAGGAGCCGCGGCCCCGGGGGGTTCTGTCTCGGCCGCTCTGCTCTGCGGAGGGACCTCGGCCTGACCGAGTGGCTGATGCGGACGAGGCCAACGACGGCGACCACCTGGGAGCTGGGGCGTGGGTGGCAGGGACATCACAGGGCGGCGCGGGGCAGGTCCTGGCCTGCGTGGGGGGCATGCTCCCCTCCCAAGGGGAGGAGAAGGCGCAACACGAGCGCCGAACAATCCACAGCAGACACCACCGGTTTCCTTTTTTCTTCCTCTTCGTTTTTAAAACAATACAGTGCAGACGGCACTTCTCACAGTAGAATATAATGGTCAATTTTAGTATAAAAAACATTCTCAGAGATTTGTAAATGCACTTAGTGCTCGAACAGGCCTTGGAGAGATACAGTACCGCTTCTGGGGCGCCAGAGGGGCCGGCGGGGGAGCGGGCCTCGGGGGCTCCAGGGGCCCCTGCTGCCTCCCTCAACCCCGATGGTGTGGGGCGGGCCCTGGCAGGAAGGGAGCTGCCCTGGGTCTCCCAGTTAAAACCAGCAGCACCCTCCCTGGCTCCAGCGAGAACCCCAGGAAGGCAGGGCAGTCCCTGTGCGAATGGGGGAGGGCACCCCTGCCTCAAGCTCAGGGAGGTCGTCTGGGTGCGAGAGGCGTCTCCAGACAGGGGGCCCTGTGCGGTGCGCGGCCCAAGCTGTGCCCAGCAGCCCCGTGGGACGTGCTGGAGGGAAGGGAAGGGGGGCGGGTTAGGGTTAGGGGCAGGGGGATGGGGCGCGGTTTCTCTGTGTTGGGAAGGAATGGGGGAGGGGAGGAGAACCTAGAGGAGGGACAGGGGCCTGGTGGTCCCTGGAGCCCCCATGAGTGGCATTCACCTGGGTTGGCTGGTGGGGGGCCCTGCGGGACCACCGACTCCCTCTGTCGCTTTTCCAGGTGCCCGGGGCTTGTGGGGGGAGCTGTCTGACCCCTGGGGCTACTTAGCCCCCTGACCTAAGCCCCACATTTCTTCCTGCCTCCCGCCCTGGCCTGAGCTCCTCCGGGAGAGCCAGAGAAACACCGGTGGCGAAGGTGGTGGCTCTCCCCTACCTCTGCCAGCATGGACGCAGGGAGGCCCTCCCCGTGTTGGGGCCGCTGATGTGGGGGAGGGGCCTTGGTGAGCCAGGTCACCTGCCAGACCTCCACGGACCCGGCAGCGGCCAGCCCGGCTTCCCGGTGGCACCAGTGGCCCCTGCGTGCCAACCACAGTCCTCCGCCCGCCTCCCCGTCGGTGCCCTGTCCATCCGTCCGTGCGGCCCAGGCGGGCCTTATCTGTAGACGGGCAGGCGGATGTGGGCGTGCTGGTGGTCGAGCAGCCGGGGCACCGCCACGGTCTCGTAGCCCTTGCCCAGCATCTGCTCCTTGATGCAGGGCGGCCGCAGGTCGTTGATGAGATACTCCAGCGACTGCAGGCTGCTGCTCAGGGCCGCCGTGCTGCACACGCTCCTGCTGGGCAGGCCCGAGAGGGCCTCCGCGGGCGGCCCTGCCAGCTCCCGGGCGCCCCCGGGCCCCAGCTCCGCCACTGCCACCGCCGGGTTGTAGCAGTCGCTGGTGGGCGTCACCAGCACGCTGTTCCAGGGGGCGGCAAAGTACTGGCCCACGGTGAGGCCAGCAGGCAGCCCCACGCTGCAGGTGAGGGGGGACCCACTGGCCCGCTCGTACGCCCGCCCCCCACAACCCTCCGGGGACTTGCTGGCCACCGTGCCGCCGCTGTAGGCCCGCAGAGGCTGGGGCGGCGGTGGGGGTGGCTTCTGTGGCCACAGCAGGTAGTCCAGGCTGCCATCCACGTACCCTGCCGGCTTGGCGGCTCCAGCCAACGTCAAGGCCGTGCTTCCCGGGCCCAGCTCGGCGCCTCTGCGGCAGTCGGGCAGGCCGGCGGCTGAGTAGGCCAGGCTGGGGAAGCTGGGCACCGGGCCGTGCTTGGCCGGGCTGGGCTGGGGCACAGCCACGGCCTGGCAGGCAGCGGGGGCCGTGCCCGGGGCCTGGCACTGCTGGTTGAGCTGGTAGAGGATGCTGTGGATGGAGGGCAGGTTGGAAGGCGGCAGGGCCAGGCCGCGGCCAGGCAGGGGGATGACGGAGGCGGCCGTGGCGGCGGCCGTGGGCAGGCCGGGTGGCGGGGCGGGTGCCTCGGGAGGCTTGGGGTAGGCCAAGGGCCCCAGAGTGCTGGGCGCCGGGTAGGGCGCGATGCCCACCTGCACGGCAGCTGGCGACAGCTTGGTCCGCTTGCCCTCGGCGCTCTTGAGCACGCCTTTGACAGGCCCTGCGGGCGCGGCCGCGCTGGAGGAGACGGCGGCCTTGACGACGGCCAGCAGGCCCTGGTAGCCGGCGTGCTGCGGGTAGGGGCTGTAGCGCTGGCCGCACGTGTCGTAGCCGTTGACGGTGCGGCCCAGGTGCTTGTGCTGCGGCACCCGGATGGTGGTGGGGAAGATCTTGATGGACAGCGGGCTGTTGGCCACCTTCTCAGCGTAGGCGTCGAGCTCGGCCGGGCTCGGGTAGCGGGAGGAATGCATGGAGCTGGCCACCGTCTCGCCTGGGGGGACAGGGGAGAGGGAAGCACAGGTGAGCACTGAGCAGGTGACTCAGGAGGCCTGGAGCCGCCCCCACGGCCCGGCCGCCCTTCCCTCGTGCCTCCCTCCCTTCATCGTTGTGAAGCTCCATGGACGCAGAAGGAAAGGAGTCAGACACGCTCCTGTGACAATGCCTGAGGCCAGGGGTAGGGCGTGGCCAGTGTCCCGAGGGCCCGGCCCCTCCCAGTGGCCAGCCCGCCAGGTCAGCGGCCCTCCTGTCTGCTCACTGCAAGGACCAGCGCCTGGTGCGTCCCTGGTGAGGGGGCGCGGGCGGCACTCGCATTGCGTCCGCTGTCACTAAAGGCTGCGTCTGAGAGGCCAGTGCGGCGGCGTTTGCTCCGCGCATTGGTGTGTGCTCTCCGTGTGTGACTACATCAGTCTGCTTATCCTTCCCGTTACCGTGTGGGAGTCGTTTCCAAGTTGGGGCTGATTCAGTGGCCCTCTGGCCCGGCGTGTGTATTCAGCGAGTTCTGTTGGGAACATGCCCATGAGCAGAACCGCTGGGACACGGGGAGGCAGATGCTCAGCTTTAGGAGAAAAGGTCCCGACAGTTTGCCAAGGAGACTGTGCCAGGCACAGGCCACCGGCAGAGCCAGGAGTGCCCGGGCTCCACGCCCCGACGCGCTTGGTGCTGTCTGTCTTTGCTACAGTGCCTGTGGGTGCGCACGTCTGCCCCTCCCTCTCGGTGCCTCCCTTTCCTCACCTGGCAAATGGGGGGTTTGGGGCATTGGTCTGTGGTCAGGCCTGGTGGGAAGGGGGCCGCTGCTGCGGGCTTGCACCTGGTGCCACATTTCCTGTCCAGTCAGCAGGCGGGTGAGGGACATTGCGCCCTGGCTGCCCAGCCCCATCCTGAGTCTGCCTGTCGCCTGCAAAGCCACCGCCTTTTTTGTGAACTGTGCTTTGTGTGCAGTGGGCACAACTGGCCCCTGCCACAGGGAGGCAGGTCGCGGTGGGCTGACCCTTCTCCCATCCAGAGCCTCGCCCCGGTCCCAAGACACTCCTCCTGCTGCCCAGGGCCCTGTCTGAGGCAGGGGGCCTGCACCAGGTGGATGGAAAGACCCTGCCCGAGCTTTGGAGCTGGCTGGCCTGGCTGTAGGGCTGTGTGGCCCTGTGTAAGTCGCTTGCAAAGCTGAGCCGCAGTTTTCCCACCTGTGGAATGGGGGTAAAGATCGTGCCAGGTCTGCAGGGTGACCTCGATTGTAGCAAGGGGCCTAGCAGCCGGTGAGGCGCACAGTAGGTGCTGGGAGATCGGGACCTGTCTGGGCCCTTGGGTGAGGAAGACCCTACAAGGTTTCCGAGGCAAACTGCCTTCCCTGTCCTGTGGGCGCCCCCAGGACCCACCAGTGCCTCCAGGGGGACTCAGGAGGGGCCTTCACCACCCGGCACCTCAGTTTCCACATCTGTAAAATGGGGGTGCTGCTAACACTGCCTCCCAGAGTGGCTGTGAGGTTTTAACAAGTCGATGGCAGTGGGGTGTTAGCTGAAGCGGGTGCTCTCCAAGTCTGCGGTCATTCCTTCCCGTGCCTGGGGCCAGGGCCTTCCGGGAGAGGAAGGGGTGGGGCCTGTGCACAGGTGGGCCTGGCATTTGGCTGCGGCAGAGCGCAGATGTCCCGTCCTCCCAGAGCCTCACCCACGGCCCCCTTGGGGCCCACAGCCAATGTGGGCAAAGGCATGCTGTGGTGGGAAGGGCAGGCAGGGGGGGACGCTGAGGAGGACCCAGCCGGGCTCCAGAGATGGCTTTTTAAAAAAAATATATTTTATTGACTTTTTACAGAGGAAGGCAGAGGAATAGAGTTAGAAACATTGATGAGAGAGAAACAGAGATCAGCTGCCTCCTGCACACCTCCTACTGGGGATGTGCCTGCAACCAAGGTACGTGCCCTTGACCGGAATTGAACCTGGGACCCTTCAGTCCGCAGGCTGACGCTCGCTCTATCCACTGAGCCAAACCGGTTAGGGTCAGAGATGGCTTTTTGGAAGAAAGGGCACCCCAGTTAAGGCCGTGGTGAAAGGGGTGACGAGGGAGGAAGATGTCCGGTGGGAACTGTAAGTAATTCAGAGGGCAGCAGCCCAGAGCAGCGTGCAGAGAGGCCCAGAGGCCTGGGCAGGCCGTGCTCGGGCTGAACCGCACGGAGAGGGCGCTCCTCACCGAGGGCAGCGGCTCTCACAGCGTTCCTACCTCAGGGCACGCTGGTGAGGTCTAGAGCTGCATTCGATGTCACAACTTGAGGGGGTGCTACTGGTATCTAGTGGGCAGAGGGGCTGCTGAACATCCATGATGCACAGCGCAGCCCCCCACAGAGAACTGTCAGGGCCCCGAGTGTCAGCAGTGCGGGGGAGAGGCCTGCCCCAGGCCTGGGCAGCCAGGGAAGGTTAAGCAGGAAGCGCAGGGCAGGCAGCACGTTAGGAAGGCCATCCAGTCTGCCCCTCCCTTGGTGCCAGGATGGGGCCTACTGGGCCCGGCAGCAGGGAGGGGAGGGCTGGGCAGCAGGGAGGGGTGGGCAACAGGGAGGGGAGGGCCGGGCAGCAGGGAGGGGAGGGGCGGGCCGGGCAGCAGGGAGGGGAGGGCCGGCAGCCCCGGAGGAGGCTGGAGCAGTGTGCTCCCCCCTGGCCTGACCTGGGCCGGACAGGTGAAACAGCCAGGGGCCCCCATCCTGACCCTGCCTGGGGCAGCCCCCGCCTAAGTGGCCTAAGATAAAGTTGGTGTGGAGAATGGAAATGTCATTTTGGCCAACGGGGGACTCTTTCTCTGGGATTGGATTTAGACTACATTATACAAGCAATTTCATGGGCACTTAGCACCGCTCAGAGAGGCCCGCAGAAAAGGGACCAGCTCTTCATTTCCAGCCATAAATCAGCAGTTGCTATAATAAGCACAAAAATGTCACTTTTATGCAATTTTACAGATGAACAAAACTGGTGAAATTAACTGTGGTAACCTACTATAGTCAGCAAAAGCAGCTGCCGGGGAAAACATTCTATCTGTATGTATTTTTCTGCCTCTTAAACTCTCTTTCCAAGCAAGTTTCTGCCATTGTGGTGTGAAAACTCATTTGTCCTCACCATTATACTTCCATTTGGAGTTTATCTTGAGTATCCAATGAGCCACCAACTGTGAAAATGATTAAATCTACAAAATCTATCTAATGGATGGAATAAATTAGGTGTTTAAAACCTTAAGCGGAAGGGGCGGGGGAAGCAATGCCTGTTACAGTTCCCACCCATTGAAGGAAGGGCCCCATCTGGCCCCTGCAGGTCAGCAGGCTCCTCGAGGGGGCTGGTCGCTCCGGCTTTTCCTGGAGCCAATGGTGAGGGCACAGCGGAGGCTGCCCTTGGGGGCGTGCGTGGCACATGCTGGGCTCCGAGGCTACAGCTCTCCTCGGCCTCTCTCGTCTGGAGCACCTGACAGCCCTGAGAGGTGGGCGTGTCCCCCTTCCACAGGCGAGGAAGCAGACAAGTTGTGGCATCGGGAAGGCAGTCTCCAAGATCTTCCTGTCCTTTGTGGTCCCTTCCCACTGCAAATGCAGCCGACCTGTACAACCTGCAAGGGAAGGAGTGTGGGGTCCGGCGGGGGCGGGGGGGGGGGGGCGGGCGGGGCATAGAAGGCACTCGGCCTCCTGGCTCACTCCCTCTTGGATCACTCGCTCTGGGGGAGGCAGCTCCATGGAAGGACGCTGGAGCAGCCGTGGGGAGGCCCGCCTGGGGAGGCCCTGAGGCCTCCTGCACAAGCCTGGGGGCCTTCTTGGGAGTGGGCCCTCCAGCCCCGGTCACGCTTTCGGATGACAGCAGCTCCGGCCGACCTCTGATGCAGCCTTGGGAGAGAGGAGGAGACCGGCCCGCTGAGCCCCTCCGGCTTTCCTGGTGCACGGAGCCGTGGGGCCACTACACGGTCGCCGAAGCGTTAAGCATGAGGTTTTGAAGCACTTTGCCGCACAGCAGTAGGTAACGAACACAGGCCCTCGTTTTACCGAGGAGGGAAGGGAGGCTCGGGGAGTCCCAGGACCACACAGATGGCAAGGGGGCAGAGCTGGGATTTGGACCTGGTCAGTTTCCCAAGTCCTCTCCTCCCATGTCTCCCACCTCTCCCTCCGCACCCAGGGCAGGCCCCCACGGGAGCAGAAGACTCAGGATGCTCTCCCTCTCCTTCCACAGAAAGAGGAGGAAGATCGTCTGTGGTTGTTGTTAATCCTCACCTGAGGGTGTTTTCCCATTGACTGTCAGAGTGGAAGGGAGGGGGAGAGACAGAAACATCGATGTGAGAGAGATACATGGATTGGTTGCCTCCCGCATGTGCCCTGACCAGGAGGAGCCTGTGACCGAGGTACATGCCCTTGACCGGAATTGAACTCATGACCCGTCAGTCTGCAGACGGAAGTCCTATCCACTGAGCCGAAGAGGAAGACGATCTTACTCGGCCTTGAGGCTCAGAGAGACAGGTGACCCCTCAGAGGCCATGCGGGCAGGCAGCTGTCTGGCTTCTGCTTTGCTCCTAGAGATGCCGGCTGGCAGCCTGTGCCCGTCCTGCCTGGACGCGTGCGTGGCTGGGCCTGCGCAGTGCTCCTCGGTGTCCTGGGAGTGAGACTTCAGGTGGACCACAGGTCACCGAGTCGCCTGGCCTGGCTGCGGCTGCCCCTGCTGCCCACCGTGTTCCCGAGGCACCCGGCGTCTCACCCAGCCTTTCCCACCAGGGTCTCGCGGCCACGGCTGCGGGTCCCTGGCCCCTGGGGCCAGCCTGGGTCCCTGGAGGTGGGCCCAGCCACCTGTGTTCGCTGTCACTGCGCAGCCTTGTTTTGGCAAATGCAACGACACAGAAAAAGGCCTCACGTGAAGGAAGCAGCAGAGCCAGCTGTCTGCGGCGGCTCCCAAGCAGTGGTGAGAAGGGGCGGCGCTCGTGGGGTGACTGCGGGGCGGGGGAGGGGCCCATGGCGAGGGGAGCTTCGTCACCACAGGCACTGAATCTGCCTGCGTGGGCTCCCTGAGCTGCTCGCTCGCTGCCGTGTCCCCACCAACATGTCGTAGGTGCTCGGGGATGCCGTGTTGAATGGACAGCGAGGCTGTGGCACCCGGCGAGTTAGTCCTGGGAGGGGCTCGCGTCGCGGACGCGGCCATGGAGAGCTGCCTTCCACAGCCTCCTCCTCCCACACCTTCCAGGGTTCCCTGGGCCCCTCCTGGGGCAGCGCTGTCCTGGGCCAGGCAGTCCTCTAACCCGCTCCTCAGCCCCCGGGGCCTCTCTGCAGCCTTCCAAGGAGCTGGTCTGAGTGAGCTCAGAGCTGCTCAGGGTGCATTCACGCCCAGCCACCTGGCTCAGCCCTCCCTCTGCACCCTCCCTGTGCCTCCTCTCCTGCCCACAGCCTCCCTCCCTGGGCCTCCTCTCCTGCCCACAGCCTCCCTCCCCGGGCCTCCTCTCCTGCCCACAGCCTCCCTCCCCGGGCCTCCTCTCCTGCCCACAGCCTCCCTCCCCGGGCCTCCTCTCCTGCCCACAGCCTCCCTCCCCGGGCCTCCTCTCCTGCCCACAGCCTCCCTCCCTGGGCCTCCTCTCCTGCCCACAGCCTCCCTCTGCTTGCCCTTCTGCAGTCTCTGTGGCATCCTTGGGAGGTGGGCCCTGGGTTTCAGGAGGAGGTTGGACATTCAAGGAACAGGTATCAAGCAGGGGTTGCGAATGCAAGTTCCCATGTTTTTGCTGCCCCCTGGAGGACAGATTGGGCAGGGAATGAGCCAGAGGGCGCATGCAGGAGAGGGACTGCGGTGGGCAGGGAGGGGTGCCCTGCCTGCCCAGAGACGCTGACTTGTGAGATGATGTGCAGATGGGAGCAGGATGGATGCGTGCAGAATCCCGTGGATGCCCTGTTCCGAGGCCTCCAAGAGGCCACAGGGCAGCCGCCAGAAACCCAGGCGCCCACCCTGTGCACTGGGCACCCCTGCCCCGCTCTGCCCGCCACAGCCCCCACCTAAGCCTCGTTGGGACGCTGACTTGTGAGATGATGTGCAGATGGGAGCAGGATGGATGCGTGCAGAATCCCGTGGATGCCCTGTTCCGAGGCCTCCAAGAGGCCACAGGGCAGCCGCCAGAAACCCAGGCGCCCACCCTGTGCACTGGGCACCCCTGCCCCGCTCTGCCCGCCACAGCCCCCACCTAAGCCTCGTTGGGAAATTTAAAAGGCTGGCAGGGGTGCGGGCCAGTCATCACTCGGTTAAGTTAATGTCATGGGCCTTTCACAGGGGTGTTAAGGAGGCGGGGTCATTAACGAGTAAGTGAAGCCAATAAAAAGCAGCCCTTTGAGATTTGATGTTGCCGCAGGGAGACATGAGCCCAGGCCTGGCTCCCTGCCTCTGGGAGGCTGAGCGGGGGAGGCGGGTGGAGGGGGCGCTCTGCTGTGGAGCCCAGAGGGGAGCAGCTGGGATGCGGGCTGGAGCCGGGCTACGGCCAGCATTACCACGTGCTGTGGGTGACCTGGCAGCGGCATAACGGGACCCTGCCTCCCATCTGTAAGGGAAGGGGTGGAGACTCTGCACTGTGAGGCCCGTGGTACTTGCTCAGCAGGGGCAGGTGGAGGTGGTGGGTGGGGCAGGGGCCCGACGTCAGCCCAGAATTCCTGGTCCCCCACACAGGGTTCTCTGTGGGAACCCAGGCATCAGCCATGGATGTACCTCATCCCTCAGTTACTGTGCTGCTGAACGCCGGTCCCTCCTGACGCCCCGAATGCACCCTGAGGCTGTTCCACATCTGGGCTGTGAATGGTGTGACGGTAGCCCTGCCACAGGAATGGTGGGAGAAGTGAAGTGCCGGCCACAAAGCAGGTGTCCAGCAGATGCCATTTGTCCTGCTGCCGCAGCTTTACCTCCCGCCCCTTTAAGGCTCAGGAAGTCACAGTGGGGGTGACCTGTGTTGAGGGGGGAGGGGGGCCCAGGGCACAGGGCCTGGCCCGCCCACAGGGAGGGGCTGCTTTGGCTGCCTTGGAGGTGGCAGCCTCCTGCACGCTCAGTTATGGGACACTAATTAGCTTCGGCAGTGGTCGGCAAACTGCGGCTCGCGAGCCACATGCGGCTCTGTTGACTAATGAGTTTGCCGACCACTGAGCTATGGCGTCCGGAGAATCCCTAATGAGGCCGCCCAGGAGGGGTGGGGCCGGGTGCTCTCTGGCCTCCTGGGAGGACAAGGGGCAGGGAGGCTGCCCCACTTGATCTGCCCCAGCCCACTGGCCCAGGGGGCAGCCCGAGGGTCTTTGATATCAGAGTCAGGTGTGGACCCAGGTACCCCAGTTAAGCAGCTGGGGGCCTCGGGGAAGTGACCCAGCTCCCTGGCCTCCGTTTCCCCTAAGGGGCAGAGTGGTGAGAAATGAGAGGATGCCTGTCGGAAGGCTGGGTGCATGGGGAAGGCTGCTGTCTGGGCCGACGAGGCAGTGCCGGGCCGTGGCTGTCACTGGGCACAGCAGAGGAGCCTCTCATTCTCTGTGTGTGCACACGTGCGTGGAAGCTCTCTCTCACACACACTCAGGCACTCAGGGCTTCCTGTATGTAAACACCAGCAGCTGCTCCCGGGCACACACGGGTACCCACACCCCCAGGCTGGAGCTCTGGGGTGGCCACTGTGTCCCTGGAGGCCCATTTCCCTCCCCTCACCCGTGCCTCAGTTTCTCTCACCTGCTCCCTGCCTGGGAGCTGACTCTGCGAGCCCACTCCTCCTTCTCTCCCTGTACCCAGGCCCCGGTGTCTGTCCATGCTCACCAGCTGCAGAGCTGCCCGCCCGTCTTCCTGGCGGCTCTTTGCCTTTGACCCTGCTGCCTCATCTCTCCCTCCTTTATACCTACTCCTGTTTTCATCCACGCCATGCTGGTCCGGCTCACCTGCCCGCCCTCCCACTGAGAGTCCCCCCGCTCTCCTCCAGCCCCACCCCACCAGCTCCCTGCCCCTCCCACTCGCATCTTTCCGCAGCCACAGCTCCGTTCTGGGTGCTGGTCCATTATAAAGCCGGGCGCTCCGTTCTGAGTGCTGGTCCATTATAAAGCCGGGCGCTCCGTTCTGGGTGCTGGTCCATTATAAAGCCGGGCGCTCCGTTCTGGGTGCTGGTCCATTATAAAGCCGGGCGCTCCGTCCTGGGTGCTGGTCCGTTATAAAGCCGGGCGCTCCGTCCTGGGTGCTGGTCCGTTATAAAGCCGGGCGCTCCGTCCTGGGTGCTGGTCCGTTATAAAGCCGGGCGCTCCGTTCTGGGTGCTGGTCCATTATAAAGCCGGGCGCTCCGTTCTGGGTGCTGGTCCATTATAAAGCCGGGCGCTCCGTTCTGGGTGCTGGTCCATTATAAAGCCGGGCGCTCCGTTCTGGGTGCTGGTCCATTATAAAGCCGGGCGCTCCGTTCTGGGTGCTGGTCCATTATAAAGCCGGGCGCTCCGTCCTGGGTGCTGGTCCATTATAAAGCCGGGCGCTCCGTCCTGGGTGCTGGTCCATTATAAAGCCGGGCGCTCCGTCCTGGGTGCTGGTCCATTATAAAGCCGGGCGCTCCGTTCTGGGTGCTGGTCCATTATAAAGCCGGGCGCTCCGTTCTGGGTGCTGGTCCATTATAAAGCCGGGCGCTCCGTTCTGGGTGCTGGTCCATTATAAAGCCGGGCGCTCCGTTCTGGGTGCTGGTCCATTATAAAGCCGGGCGCTCCGTTCTGGGTGCTGGTCCATTATAAGCCGGGCGCTCCGTTCTGGGTGCTGGTCCATTATAAACCGGGCGCTCCGTCCTGGGTGCTGGTCCGTTATAAAGCCGGGCGCTCCGTTCTGGGTGCTGGTCCATTATAAAGCCGGGCGCTCCGTTCTGGGTGCTGGTCCATTATAAAGCCGGGCGCTCCGTCCTGGGTGCTGGTCCGTTATAAAGCCGGGCGCTCCGTCCTGGGTGCTGGTCCGTTATAAAGCCGGGCGCTCCGTTCTGGGTGCTGGTCCATTATAAAGCCGGGCGCTCCGTTCTGGGTGCTGGTCCATTATAAAGCCGGGCGCTCCGTTCTGGGTGCTGGTCCATTATAAAGCCGGGCGCTCCGTTCTGAGTGCTGGTCCATTATAAACCGGGCGCTCCGTCCTGGGTGCTGGTCCGTTATAAAGCCGGGCGCTCCGTTCTGGGTGCTGGTCCGTTATAAAGCCGGGCGCTCCGTTCTGGGTGCTGGTCCATTATAAAGCCGGGCGCTCCGTCCTGGGTGCTGGTCCGTTATAAAGCCGGGCGCTCCGTCCTGGGTGCTGGTCCGTTATAAAGCCGGGCGCTCCGTTCTGGGTGCTGGTCCGTTATAAAGCCGGGCGCTCCGTTCTGGGTGCTGGTCCATTATAAAGCCGGGCGCTCCGTTCTGGGTGCTGGTCCATTATAAAGCCGGGCGCTCCGTTCTGGGTGCTGGTCCGTTATAAAGAACTGTGACGCCCTCTCAAACGCTGGCTCATCCTCACTTTTTCACGTACATTTTGCTGAGCCCAGTGTTTAAAGTGGTCCAACCTGTCTTTCCTGTGTGTGTTCCCCGCTCAGTTAGCCGAGCCTTCCCGCCTGAGGAGGATATTCACCGTCGCTTCTGCAAAGCGTGCGAGGGCTCGGCTCTCCCTGCACGAGTCCCGCATCGGCAGTTTTGCTCTCTGTGGTTTTAGTTGCCTGCAGTCAACTGTGGCCCCAAAATATTAAAAACCATTGTTAAATGTCCAAAAGGACATTTCTTCAAAAAGTTATACAAAGGTGCTAAGTATTATCCTTCACCATTAGAAGTGAAAACCACAGGGAGAGTCACCGCTCACCCCCCAGCGGCTGGAATGGAGGAGACAGGTGCGTTTTGGTGAAGATGTGGAGAAACTGGAACCCTGTAATTGCTGGTGGAATGTCACATGGGCAGCTGCCTTGGAAACCAGTTTGGCAGTTCCCCCCAAAGCAGCATAGACCGCCCCTGTGACCCGGCAATCCCACTCCTAGGAGCGGCCAAGAGAAATGAAAGCATACGCCTACCAGTCACGTGTGCCTGGATGTTCACAGCAGCATTAGTCATAACTGCCCCAAAAGTGGAAACAACCTAAATACCCACCAGCTGATACATGGATAATCAAACATCGCAGAGCCAGACAACGGGGGACTAGCTGGCAATCACAGAAGTGAAGTGCCGATACGTGCATGAACATACATATGTGCATTCAACACGGATGAGCCTTGAAAACATGACGCGAAGGGGAAAAAGCCACTTTGAATGGTGAATGGTATGGCACGTGTTACCATACACAACGCCGTTTCCAAAAAAACTATACTAGCATCTTTGGGTAAGATTTATGTTTCAAGTCTTTGTCACAGGAGTAGAGCAGGAGCGTGTACTCTGGCCTGCTGCCTGCTTTTGTATATAAAGTTTTATTGGAACACAGCCACGCCCCTTCCTGTCCCTGGGGCTGGGACAGCTCTGAGCTGCAGCGCCTCTCCCACCTCCCCGGTGGCGTGGTTACAGTGAGACCCAGGATCTTTACAGGAAACATTGGCCAACTTCTGCTGTCGAGGAAGACAGTTTAGCTCGTACGTTGATCTTATCTTTGTGATCTTGCTGAATTCTTATTCTCCTGGGGTTTCTATGCAGCTAGTTTTACTTCTTGCTAATCCTTGTGACTTGGTATTTATGTTCCCTGTCTTACTGAGCCGGCCAGGACTCTGCAGTGTGGATGGAGGCAGTGACTGGGTCTCTGTCATCCTCGGAGGTCATCACCCTCGGGCGGCCTGAGGTTGGACGCTGTAGCAGATGAAGGGAGTCGCCTGCCTACTTTGCTAAGAGCTCATTTGTATTTGTTAATGGGGAGGGGGCTGACGCCATCGGCCCTGCCCTGCGTTTCCGACCTCTGTCCTCTCCCCCGTCCTCTCCGAGCGTCCCCTCCGCAGCGGCCTGGGCCTGCCCTCCACCCCCAGGCTGCATAATTGCATCTGCTGCCTGACCAGAGGTTTGTTTTTAATGTTATTGGGATTTTAAATTGCTTTGTTTCTTCCGTATTTTATTAGTGCGAGTGGAAGCAGCTGCACCTGCAGGAATGCTCCCGGGGCAGCGGCTGCAGCCTGTCAGGGTCAAGGACAGGGTCAGGGTCGCTGTGGAGGGCAGGCGAGGCCTGGCAGTGGGGAGAAGAGTGCCCCCTGAGCTGGGGTTAGCAAGCCTTTCGAAGCTGCTCGGGGAGAGGGGTCAGGAAGCTCTTGTCCCCTTGTGGGTATGGGTGTGGGGAGGGGGTCTCCCACCACCTGGGGGTGGGGGGTGGGGGCAAAGTGTTTGAGTTGGCTACCAGGCCCCGCGATGGCTAGTGACTCACTTGCCTGAGACCATGCCCACGACCCATGCAGGGCACAGCCAGAATTTGACCCCCAGACCATTGTGATCTCAAAGCCTGTGCTCTGCGGGCTCATGGGGGGGAGGAGGGCAGAGCGGGCACCCCACAGAGGCGCAGCCTGCGGTGCAGAGAGGCGGCATGGCTCACACGAGGTGTGGCAGAGTGTCCTGGGTCGTGGCCCCAGCTCCCCCTGCTTGGATGGCAGGTCCCCCACGTGCCTCTCTGAAGCTCTCTGCACAGCCCGTACTTTTAGCAGCACAGGACAGGACTCAAAGCGTGTGAATCAACACCATGATGAGAAGGTCAAGTGTTTATTAGTGGGTCCTGAGCAGCTGTCCGGGGTGAGCAGGTGCCGTGTGGAACCCAGGGACGCCGGCAGCTGGGAGTAAAGACCTGAGGCAGGGGGGCGGGGGGACGTCTCCCTCCCCTGACACTTCTCCTTTCTTCCTTCCCAGGTCACTTTCTCCCACCACCTGGGACAGGCCACGACTGCTAGCCGGCCACCCACACTCCTGGCCACAGAGCCGCTCCTCTGCCTGCCTGACCTCAGATCCTGGCGGTGAGCTGCAGCCGTTTCCGGTTTGCCAGCCATGCTCAGGGCTCGGTGGCGGCCATTCCTGTGCAGCCCTGAGTACTCAGGCTGCTCTGACCCCATTTCACAGGAAGAGGAGGGAGGCGGGCCTCAGGCTGGGCCATGTCCGTCCGCCCTTTCTTGGGCTTCTGACATGGTCATCACAGATGGTCAGAGCTGGACAGCCTCTTGGGTCCATCTGGTCTGACCCCTGACTGTACAGCAGGAGGAGCCAGGCCCTAACACGCTGACCCACCTGGCCCAGTCCTGAAACCTGGGCCCGACTGCCCCGGAGGAGAGGGCAGGAACCTCCGCTGCCAGCTGTGCAGGCCTGACTGGCGCAGGGGCCCAGTTCAATGGCTGATCTCCCTTCCTGCCCCCGCTTTCCTGTGCGCTTCAATTACAGGCTGAGTCAGCGCCTTGGCCAACAAGTGCAAAGATGGCAGGGGAAGCAGGGCGCCCTCGCTGGCCTCCCTCGTTCTGGCCTCGGACCAGGAAGGCTGCCAGGTCATCAAGCCCGTCCCTGCCTCCAGCAGAGGGCAAGGCAGGAACCCTGGCAGCGGGACAGTAGCAATCAAAGGTCAAAGTGCACAGATCCTGTGAGCTAGCAAGTCCATTCTGGGACAATTTTTTGCACAGACACACACACAAAGGTGTTCATTACAACACTGTTCAGCACAGCGAGGGACAGAAACAACCCAGGTGTCCACCGACAGGAGGGCGGCTGCAGCTGTTCCCGCTCTGCCTGTGCAGCGGGTAGGAGGATGAGGGCGCCTCCTGTAGGTGGGGAGCAATCGGGAAGATACGCGAGTATTGGTAAGGAAACCGGCCAGGAGCTGAGAGCACAGGGTGAGGATGTTTATGTAACAAGTACTTATTGCCCCTCCCCATGCATATTTTTCAGGAGGGTATTTTTTCTTTAAATCCTCACTCAAGGATATGTTTCTATTGACTTTTAGAGAAAGGGACAGACATCAATGTGAGACAGAAACATACACGCCCTGACTAGGAACCGAACCCACAGCTTTGATGCAGGGGCTGACGCTCCAACCAACGTCGCCTCCGGCCAGGGCTTCAGGAGGGCGTCTGAGAAGCTGCTAACACTGGTGAGCTCTGGGAGGAGAGTCATGTTTACTGTAAATGCTTTGCTCAGAATTGGGTGCCATGGACAACCACATGGGCCGTGAAGTACTTAACTTCATAGACGACAGTGAGCTGCTCCCCCTGGAGGCCACAGAAGGAGTGAAGGGGACGTGCGTGCGTGCGTGGAAAACACATTTCCTTGAAGCTTAAGGCCCTCCCAGGTGACCTGTCATTGTTCTGTTTGATGAGGCAGACAGCCAGTTCTCTAAACCCCTATTCCTGAAAGCACCCCGCCAGAGGGCACCCCCTTCTCTTCCTGGGGCTACCCTGACAGCAACGTGGAATGAAAACACCAATTCCAACATTGACAAAACCGGGAGATAGCTAACCCCCGAACAAACAAACAAAAGCAGAGGGACAGGGTGCCCAGGGAGATCAAGTGGGGGGAGGGAGGAAGCGAGGGAAGGTGCCGTGGCCGGAGATTTCAGAGCCAGCAACCCGCACTTCCCAAACGTGAGGGACACGCCCTGGCTCTAGAATCTCCACCCCGTCTTTGCAGCAGTGAAACTAGGGGTGCGTCAGCTGGCAGAGCTGCCCCACTGGGTTCTGAAGGGCAAAGGAGAGCGCTAAGAGACCACACAGTCACGGCACAGGTGGGACCTGCTTGTCTCTGAGGCAGCTGGGGGGACGCTGGGCTGGGGGAACCCACCTCCTCCAGACACAGCTCATCGAAGAAGCCCCGCACAGGACCCAGTGAGAACACACAAGAAAAGCGAGGAAGTGAAGTGATGGCTGGCAAAACACTGCATCAGAAGAGAAAGAATACGGCTGAATATTTCATTGTGAAGGGGAAAATGCAGTAACAGCCGTTTCTGTGAAGCAAAACCACAGAGCAGATCTACAAGCGCGGAAGGAAAGTCTCATTGTGAAAGCAAACGGGACAAGGCGACGAGTGCGAGGAAGGCAGGCAGCAAATGAACTGAGTTAGAAAGGCGTCGTGGGAGGAGGGTGCAGAGGGAAGATGGGCAGAAAGACAGCCTATCTGCTGAACTGGGGTCCCTGAAGAAGGAAAGGGAGGCAGTGCAAGCCTTGGATCTGTCTGTCGAAAGGGCGCGGCCTGTGCTCCGGGAAATCAGACGTGCATGGTCCATCCCGGGACACAGGCCGGGGAAGGAATGGCATGAGAGAGGCAGAGATCACAATGAAATTTAAGGAGGAAAGTCAGGCCTCAGCTTCTCCATGGCAACATCCAGAACAAGGTACAGAAATCCTCAAGGGAACAGAGTGACCCGGTGACTTTCACTCACTGGAGTAGAAAGGCGACAGGCGGCCGTCCCGAAGGCTGGGGACTCCAGGAGTGCTGTGCGCAAGAGGCCTGAGGCCACAGACCAGAGGGCCAGGTTCCGGGTGATGGGAGACTAAGGCAGAAGAACTGGTGGTGAGCACGGACCCTGCTCCCCCGGGAGGCAGACGGAACAGCTGTGGTGCTGCAGCCAGATGCCAACATTACAAGCCCAGGAACGAGTAATGGCATCCCTCATGACAGAGGGACAGGAGTGTAAGCACACAGGTGCCTCTTCGTTAACAGCTGGGGTCAGAGGCCATCATTAAAGCTGACGTCAGCTAATAGAGGGTGAAATGTGGAAGGAAAAAGAAAACACAGTTGACCCTTGAACAACACAGGAGTTAGGGGTGCCGACCCCCATACACAGTCAAAAATCCACAAAACTTTTGACACCCTCAAAACCTAACTATCAATAGCCTGCTGTTGACCAGAAGCCTTACCGATAATATAAACAGTTGATTAATATGTATTTTGTATGTTATATGCATTACATACTGTATTCTTACAATAAAGCAAGCTAGAGAAAAGAAAATGTTACTAAGAAAATCACAAGGATGAGAAAATACACTTACGGTACTGTACGTATTTATTTTAAAAAACCCACATGTAAGTGGACCAATGTTCTTCCAACCTGTGCTGTTCGAGCATCGACTGCACACTAATTTCAACATTTTATTCATCTTAGGGGAAGTAATAGATACTGTTCCAAAGAAATAGAAAGTCAGGGTATCCTTTAAAGTTACACCAACCCTCCTCATGACTGGTGGGTGCACAGAATAAAGCAGGGAACACAGATCACTTAGGGAAAGACTTTTGAAAGCAATTATAGCAAAGCACAAAATGAACTACGATGAGATATCTGTCATATCAATAAATGTAAATGGGCTAAGCTCTCAAAAAAATTCAAAGGCATTCAGATGGAATCACAAAGCTTAATCCAACTCTACAGCATATGAGTCACACCTAAGCAACGTAATTCAGAAAGGCTGAAATAAAAAGACTGGCCAAGGTTTCAAGAAAAATGTGAATTAGAAGAGCAGAGGTTACTATCTGAACAGATGAAGTTGAACCTGCCCCCAAGGGATTAAATATAGTAAAGAAAGATGCAAGTCACTGTGAAGATTTAAGGTATTAATATCCATGTGTTAAATAACACTGCATCGCCATTCATCAGGCCGAAGCTGTAGGTGCCACAAGAAGAAATAGACTGGAACACATTAGCAGTGGGCATCTAATTCATTTCTCTCTCCGTGACAGGTAACTAAGGGTATAGAAGACCTAACTAACATAAGTAATGGGGTTGATATAATTGGTACACACCAGACTCTGAATCCTGAAAACAGAGCCACATCTTCTTTTCCCCATAAATAGTCAAAACTCACAAAAAATGACCATAGAGTATATTGCAAAGAAAACTTTGATCATCCTATATAATAATCCTATATAATAAAAGGGTAATATGCAAATTGACCCTAATGGTGGAACAACCAGGAACGACCGGTCGTTATGACGCGCACTGACCACCAGGGGGCAGATGCAGGAGCTGCCCCCTGGTGGTCAGTGCGCTCCCACAGGGGGAGCTCTGCTCAGCCACAAGCCGGGTTGACGGCTGTGAGTGCAGTGGGATGGTGGGAGCCTCTTCTGCCTCCTTAGCAGCGCTAAGGATGTCCGACTGTGGCTTAGGCTGCTCCCTGGAGAGCAGGTCTAAGCGGAGCGGGCCTAGGCTGGCAGGTGGGCATTCCCTGAGGGCTCCCAGGTTGCCAGAGGGATGTCTGACTGCCAGCTTAGGCCCGATCCCCTGGGGAGCAGGTCTAAGCGGAGCGGGCCTAAGCCGGCAGGTGGACATTCCCTGAGGGCTCCCAGGTTGCCAGAGGGATGTCTGACTGCCAGCTTAGGCCCGATCCCCTGGGGAGCAGGTCTAAGCGGAGCGGGCCTAAGCCGGCAGGTGGACATTCCCTGAGGGCCCCCAGGTTGCCAGAGGGATGTCTGACTGCCTGCTTAGGCCCGATCCCCTGGGGAGCAGGCCTAAGCCAGCAGGTGGACATCCCCCAAGGAGTCCCGGACTGTGAGAGGGCGCAGGCTGGGCTGAGGGACCCCCCCACCCCGAGTGCATGAATTTTCATGCACCGGGCTCTAGTAATGCAATAAAACTAGAAAGAACAAAACACAAAAGCACCTACTATCTGGGTGGAAAAATGGAACTCAACTGAGCCTTAGGTCAAAGAAGAAATCAAACCCAAATTATAAAATATCTAGAGAAAAGACTACACATTAGAACCTATAGAAGATAGCTAAAGCAGTGTTCAGAGCATTCAAAGCCTTAATTTTTCCTTGTTTATCAGTATAAAGATTTAAGCTTCTAAATAAGTTAAACAAGGAAAGTAGGAAGATTTTAATAAAGATAAAGGCATAAATTAATGAATTGGAAACCAGAAAGGGGTGACTACTAATAAATCCTAAATATGGCTCTTTGGGACAAGGAGGCAAATAACCTCATTAGCTAACTAACCTAATCAGAAAAAAGAAAAGAAAAAAGGGCACAAAAGACACAATTTAAGAAATAAGGGTGAGTTAATCATTTTAAAGGAATTGTAAATTATTTTGTTCAGCTTCATGCAAATAAATTTGAAGACCTGGATAAAATGAATACTTTTCTAGAGGATATAATTTATCAAACTCATTCAGTAAGCAGAACAATTAAAACATAAATTATTACAGAAGAACCAGAGAACGTTATCAAAGAGCTATCCACCCACCCAAAATAAATGCACTAGCCAAGACCGTTTAATGGGAGAGCAGCCAATCTTTTAAGAACAGAGCACCCCTTTCTAGTTGAACTTACAGAGCCTTCATGCTCCATAACACTGACAGCAAAGCCCAATCAAAACTGTTCCAACGAAGCCACTCTCACTCATGACACGGAGGCAGAACTCCTAAGCAAGAGGGCTCACCCAAGCCCGGGCACACTGAAAAGAAGTGTGCACCATCAGCAACTGGGATTCAACTAGGAATGCAAGGATGGCTCAGTATGAAGAAATCTGTATCATTACACATATTAACCAATCACAGGAAATACCCAGGTGATCATCTTCACAGATTTGGTAAACTGCAACTTCCATTCTTGATTTTTAAAATTCTTAATAAAACAAGAATGGATGGACACGTATTTAACATGATATCTGCCCCAATCCAGCATTGTACTAATGGAGAAATCTTAGAAGCTTCTCATTTTTTAATGAGAAATGGGACAAAGCAAGAACGTGTTATGACCATTTCTATTTTCCATTGTTCCAGAGATAGCAGCCAACCCTACTATACAAGACAAAGAAATTAAGGTATAAAACTTCCAAAGTAGGAAGTAAAATTATCATTTGCAAATGATACAATAGTATAACTGGAAAACCTGAGACTAAATTAAAAACCATTACAAACAAAAGGTTTCAGTAAGGTGGCAGGAGTCAACAGCCTTTATATAAATAACCTCTACTTATGAAAAAAAAAGACTTGTCCAAAAAGGTTACCTATCCAGAAATAAACTAAAAAAATGTGTAGGATCTAAACGAAGCAAATATTAAAACGTGCCCGAGGGACGCACAAGGAAGTCAGAACACACAGAAAGGTACAGACCACGCTCTTGGAGGGAGAGACGTCACCATGTCTTCCTACACTGATTTACAAATTTAATGCAGTCCCAGTAAAGACACATCAGGATTTTTGTTCTCACCTAGATAAACTGATTCCATAGTTCAGACAGAAAAATAGAGAGAACAGCCCAGGAAATCCCGCGTGGGAGGATGGTGAATAACGAGGAATAGCTCGCATCAGCAAGTGCTCAAGTGTGTTACACTCCAGCGACAACATGGCTGAACCTCGCAACGTTTTGCTAAATGAAGGAAGCCAGTCACAAAAGCCAGTCATACCTACTGTATGACTCCCTCCTTATGAAAGCCCGGAAGAGGGATCTACAGAGAAGGAAGGGCGGGGGTCAGGGAGTGACTGCTCATGGTTAAGACGGATTTCTTCTTGAAGTGACGAAATGCTCTAAAATGGACTGTGGTGATGGTTGCAAAATTCTGTAACATACTAAAAACCATTACTGTGTGCACCGCAAAGGGGTGGATTGTGTGCTTTGTGAATTACATCCCAATAGAGAGATGTTAAAACATTTAAAATGTATGATAACACTACAATAATTAAAATAGTATTGCACCGATGCGGATTACCTTTGGGTCCACATCTCGAACTTTCCACCAGAGAAATTACAAAACAATCAGACAGCATATATTTAAAAAACTAAACCATAAAAAAACTAGAAGAAACCCTGGGGGAGCTGCTTTAAAAACAGAAACTCTCCCATGTCAGCATGAGGAAGGACATTTAAAGTGTGATACAAAATCCGAAGGCTATGGGAAAAGGAAATAACGACAAATTTCACCCAGAAAGACAATTCCTCCATGGTGGAATCAAAGGCAAACGACCAATCGGGGAAAGCCCCTGCCATTCACAGGCCACACAGAGGTCTACAGCAACAACAACCGACGACCTAATGGGAAAACGGGCCAGAGACACAGAGATAAGACAGATAGCAAAGCTACAAATGCACACGCCTCTGACCCAGCATTCCCACTTCTAGAAATGTATCCTGTAGTGTACACCGGCGTGGCGCACGTGCCATTCTTTATTGCTGCACTGTTTACAACGGCCACAGGCTGGGCCTAGTTCTACTTAAGCGACGGGTCAGGTATTTATGGACCATCCTTGCAATGGCAAAGGAATGAGGAAGCTCTTGAAATGCTGACATATAGGCGGTGTCACTGAGTGGAAAAGCGAGGGGCAGGTCAGTGTGTGAAGTATGCGTGTGCACACACATTGGCTGGGACGTGCACCGCACAGCTCTGGGAGGGACACACGAGAAGCTGACAACACTGGCTGCCTCTGGCAGGAGGTGGCGGGGCAGTGTGGGGAAAGGGCGGTTTTGGTCTGTGTACCCCTTCATCCCTTTTGAATATTGGACCCCAAGAATGTACGCTCTAAAGATAAACACATATTAAACAAGAAGAAAGCAGCAGTGGAAGCAGTGATAAATGGAACTGATCCTGCGCTGTTGGAGAGAGGTGACAGGGAGGGGTAGGGACTGTGGTGAACCGGAGATGTGTCCCCTTTAAGAGGCAACAGTTCAGTTCTAGCCAATAGCTCTAGTCCAGGAACACAGGCCTCTGTCACCGGATCCTCTGTTGTTGTTTTTCCCCAAGAGACACCAGAAGTCCATATTTTTATTCAAATCTCCCCGTTTTTAAATGTTTCCAAATACTTCACAATTAAAACAAAACACCCAACCCTAGGGCGGCCAAAATAACCAGGTCTCTGTCCAGGGAGTCACGGAGGACAGGTACCCAGTCCAGCCCCTGACCTGACGCGTGGAAAAGCAAGGCTGAGGGCAAGGGCATGCCCCAGGTCACAGCGAGTCAGGCGGGCCGGGACCCCTTCAGGACCACTTGCTCCACATTACCCCGCTTTCTGTGGAGCAGGAATGTGACGGTGGCGACACAGACATGGCAGTGTCACAGGAGGGGCTGGGGTTGGGGCCACGGCGCTGGTCGTGGTCAGAGAAGGCTGCTGGGAAGTGGCCACACCCCGCGGGAGTTGGCCAGACAAAAGAAGTGGGTGCCACTGCCAGGGAGGGACTCCAGAGAGGCAGCACAGCCCGGGCAAAGGCCTAGCGGGACACGGAGAGTTCAAGACAGGGTCAGGGAGGGTGGACATGCTGGGGTGTGGGTGGCATTCTCTGCCCAGCAACTGCCCTGCAAAGGCCTGAGATGGGAAAGCTGCCATGTCCAGACACAGAAAGAAAGTCCTGTGGACTCAGAGTGGGCAGAGAAGGGGAGAGGTGGAGGGGCAGGGGGGCGTGGAGGGGGGCGTGGAGGGGGGCGTGCAGGGCGAGGGTGCCCACTCACACTTGCGCAGCTCCAGGCTCTTGCTCGGGCAGGCCAGGTGCTGGCCCGGGGGGTTCTGGGTCCTCTGCAGACAGGCCAGCATGGCTGCACTGGGGCCCTCGGTGCGGCAGGCTCTGTGGCAGGGGCCCTGTGAGGAGGGAGGGGGGGTGCTCGTCACACACTGCAACGTGCCCGTGCCCGCAGCCTCCCACCTCCCTCAGCTGGGAGTCACTGCCCGCTCCGGCCCTGCCCCACAGAACACCAGACCCACTCCTCCTCCTCAGACAGGCTGGAGTGAGGCCCAGCAGGGGGCTCCTTGGGGCTCACAGGAAGGGAAGGGGCCGTCTCCTGAGGGATGGATCTCCAGACGAGGGGCTGGAGCTGCCCAGCCCTGCTCAGAGGGCGGCCCCCCCTCCAGGACCTGCCCCAGCCCAGCTCAGAGGGCGGCCCCTCCTCCAGGACCTGCCCCAGCCCAGCTCAGAGGGCGGCCCCCCTCCAGGACCTGCCCCAGCCCTGCTCAGAGGGCGGGCCCCCCCTCCAGGACCTGCCCCAGCCCTGCTCAGAGGGCGGCCCCTCCTCCAGGACCTGCCCCAGCCCTGCCCAGAGGGCGGCCCCCTCCTCCTCCTCCTCCTCCTCCTCCTCGGGTCCTCACGCTCGCTCCCCTCCTCCCCTCCGCAGGCTGTCCTTCCAGCTCCCTTCCAACCACCTGTGAGCAGACTGTGCAACGCCCCCCCCCCCCCCCTACAGCCTGGAGCTCACCAGGGGCAAAGACCCCATCTGCCATCTTTGGGACCTGCAGGGAGGGGTGCCCAGGAGCTGCCAGTGAGTACACGGGTGCTCTGGTTGACCGAAGGTGGCCTGCCCTGGTCTGGGGCGCTCTCACAGCTCCCGAGGGGAGATGTCTAGGACGGCGTCCCTGGGAGGATGAGGGAGGCTCCGGCCCTGACAACGCTGAGCCTGGCCTTAGTCTCAGACCCTACCCTGAGCCCAGGTGCCCTGAGCAGCTCCTACCCCACACGGAGAGGGCAGGGCCCCAGGGCAGCCTGCAGGCCGGGCCGAGGTCTCCACAGGAGGCAGCTCACCCAGTTGGATGCCCAGTGTTCACATGGAAACATGCATCTTTTCTCCACAAAATCCACTTTTCTGAGAACCCAGAGTCCCTGCGGAGCGAGACGACACAGGCAGGGAGGCCACGGGGAAGGGTGGGGTTCCCTGCCAGGTCCCTCCCTTCCTCTCTTCCCAGTGGGAGCTGAACCCTGGGCCCCGGATGTCCAACCAGCCCTGGCACCCTGTTCCCACCAGCTTCAAACCCTTCCACCCCCCAACCCCCCCCCCCCCCCACCCCACACGACCCGAGTCCCAGGCAGCCAAGCTGGGCCAGCTCAATCCTCATGCTGGCTTTTAGAAAGAAAAGAAAGAGTGTGTGGGGGGGTGGTATTTAAGGGGAAGAAAAGGAAGTTACTTAATACTAAACAGGTGTCTGGAGCCCACATTCTGCTGCTTTCTCCTAATAATGAAGTATTCATGAGGAAAAGCCTCTTTCACTGCTTTCTTAAGATACTAATTTCACAACAAGCTCCTTGTTACCGCGCAATTATCCTATCCCGCACTTCCCGAGACGCGCAGCCGTCTGTCCGGCCTCCCGGTAAATGAAAGACAATCACGTAACCACCTTTCATTATGCTCTATTTTACTCTCAGCAAAGGTGCCCTGAAAGAAATGATTTACACTGAAAGGGACTTTTATTCAGTTTCAAAACCAATTTTCTCCTATTACTGTCTAAAAAGAGAGACAGAGAGAGAGAGAGAGAGAGAGAAAGAGAGAGAGAGAGAGAGAGAGAGAGAGAGAGAGAGAGAGAGAGAGAAGGGGCTGGATGGGGGAGGGCAGGTGGCTCTCATCCTCTCCCAGCCTCGCCAGCTTTAACGCAGTGACGCAATAAAAGCTGCAGCACCCACTTCCCGGCTTTGGTCTCTGGTAATTGTAAAATATGCCATAACAATCAGGCAGGAACCATACCGTTTAAAAGGGAAGAAGTGGGCTTATCGCAGAGATGAAAGCCCTTCACTGCGGGAACGAGACGCTCCTTGGGGACTTGGGGGGTGAGTGGGAGGTGGGAGGCCTCGATGGGCCCTTCAGGACACACCTGGCAGTGGGCACACCCCGCTCAGACACCGGGACATCCGGACACGTCTCCGCACGCACCTCCCCATCTCACTGCGTACGTTCTTGCAGACGGGCACACGGCTGTCCCGCCCTCAGCCACACCAGTGACATGCCCTCCCGCGCCCTCTGACACCCTCTCACGCACACACATGCGGTCCACAGACACACAGCCGCGTGCACACCTGGTGGGTAAGAGGCCTGTGGCTACCCCGCACACAGCCCGCCTCTCCACACTCCAGCCCAGTGCAGGGTCCACGTCTTGCCACCCTGATGCAGGGGCTGGGGGCAGACAGGAGACCTGGAGAAGGCCAGCTGGCTGCAGGGCCCACGGAGAGGGAAACCCAAGCCGGAAAGCAGCAGCAGCCTGCCCAGGGCCACCCACAAGCAGTGGCTGGGCGAGCTGCCCTCTCACCCCTGGGCTCCTCTGCTGCCCGCAGCCCAGGAGGCCTGGCCAGAGAAGAGGGAGGCCAGCGACCTTGTGCCCAAGAAAGCTGGCTGGAGCCTCCCCGGCCGATGCCCACTGTGTGACCCCAGGGAACTGCTGCCCTCTTATACAAGAAGCCCAGCCCCTTCCCAGACCCCACCTCACAGTCCCCAGGGCCATGCATCCCAGCATGCTTTGCAGCTGAAACCCAGGCTGGGGACTACAGTCGTTCGCAGGGGAGGGCAGCGAGGGTTTGGTGGCTCTTACGGCGGATGCCCAGGCAGTTCTGGGAGCCGGAAGGTCATCTGCCCCCACGTGGGGCCACAGAGGATTCCCCTGGAGGCCTCAGCTCAGCTTTTCCAGAGCAGCTGCCTGGATTCACCCCTAACTTCTGGAGTCCCAGCAGGCAGTGCACTGCAGCCCGACACTCGGTCTTCACTTGGAGAGGCAGGAGTTCTCTGCACCCCAGTTCCCTACCTCCGTGCGCATCCTCCTGTGCCTGTGGCTGGGCAGGGGCCAGCCATGCTCGAGTGGCCCGCCACGTGTTTCCATCCCACCCATCAGCTACATACAAGACGGAGATCCCTCCACAGCCTCACCCCTCTCTCTGGCCTCAGAATAGAGCGCGACCCTCACGGCCTGGCCCTCATGCCCCCACGGCTGCCTCTCATCCCTCCTAAACCTCCCTCTCGCCTGGCTGCCTCAACCTCCACCCATGGCCTGTGCTGGTCCCTCTGCCTCAGCACTGCCACCCGATCACTTTAACTCCCTTTCTGCCTCCCTTTCTCTGGGTGTCCTCCCTCACAGCCCCGATCACACCGGGCTGTAACGGCCATTTTCATGTCTGTCTCTCTCCACCGGATCCTGAGTTTCTCAGGGGCAAGGACCAAGTCTTACTTGTTTCTTTCTTCCCGGGGCTTGGCAAAGAGTAACCATTTAATAAACAGGCGTTGACGGAATGGCTGAACCAATGAATCGGTTATTGTCGGAGGAAGCCCTGAGGCCCAGGGAAGCCAAGTGCTCTGCACAAGGTCGCACAGCAAGCAGGGCACAGAACGGGGCGGACGCCTAAAACACTCAGATCCTCCCCATCCCACCCTGCCCCGCTCTGCTTGGCATCATCCACCTGCAGAAAGCCAGCCGCAGAGTCCCCACCCAAACGCATTACTCCCCCAGCCAGAGAGAGACCCTCCTGGGAGTGCTGCTCACTCTGAAACCCTATCTGCAAATCGGGCTGTTTATAAGCACAAGGTCTTTTGTGACTTTAATAATAAAAACGGGGGAGGGAGGGGAAAATGTCGAAAGCCTCAATGATTAGAATGCTTTGGCACCATCCCTGACGTGGGGGCTGATAAGACTCCTTATCTCGGAGGCTCCCCTGGGAAAAGGTCCCCTCCACCAGATAACGCCCCCAGTTGTCGATATGCCCTTTCATAGCTGAGGATTTAGATAAAGGAAATGTGACAGGGGAGAGGGGAGAAGGGGAGGAATTTTTCAGGTCCAAGGAGGAAGTGAGTCTGTGCTGCTCTCCTCCGCAGAACAATGCATGGGAGAAGGGCATCGAAAGGCTGTCTTTATTTTTATTAAAAGAATGGGGAATTGGGGCCTTTGGCCCTGTCTGTCTTTTGTCATCTCCCTTGCCTGTCTGGCTGCAGGGGACTTTAGGGACCCCTCCCCCTGCCGCTCCGCCAGTGGGAGGGGGCAACTCGAAATAGCAATACTCACATGAGGACTAAGAACAGCAGTGAGCAGGTCCTGAGCGCCCCGGGGCCGCAGCCCGGTGCCTCCTGCCATACCTCACGCCCCCCTGGCAGCCCTGCGGGCTCTGTTTCCAGCCCCCCTGTACAGATGAGGGGGTGGTCACAAAGAGGGGACGTGATCTGCACGAGGTCCCACAGCGGTTAGGTGGCAGAGATGAGGTGTCAGTCTTCCCAAAGCCCTCCCTGTGCAGCCCCACATCCTAGTCGTCTGGGCAGGAAGGAGCAGAAGCAAAGGCCTGCTGCTCCCCAATGCCCACATCTGCTCTAGGAGGGGCTAGAATCACAGAGAGGAAGGAGGTGAGGGAGGAAGAGGCCACTTACCCCATAAACATTCACAGAGAACAGCTTGTGGGGCTTGCACTGGGCAGAGCAATACTGAGACCAAGAAGAGTCGGCCGCACCTCATTCCCTCCTTCAGGCGGCAAACACTCCCTGAGCGGCTTGTGGGGGCCAGCCCTGTGCCATGCACACAAAAGGGGTTCTAGATGCAATCCCCTTGAGGGATGTCGAATCTTGAGTGGGGATGAGACAGAAGCTAGGAGAAGGAAAAGCTACGGTGTCCTGCCAAATGGGAACATCCAACCAGAACGGGCTTCCCACTCCCACATCCAGCCCACTCAAATGGACTTGCTGGCCTCTCCCGCGCCCTCCAGTATTTCCCTGAAGCGGCAGGTGGGCACTTGCCCGGGTGCATCCCACAGATCAGCAGTCTGCCCCTGGCCAGGCTGGGCTGGCCCTGGAGCGGGCAGCATGTGAGTCTATGGGCTCCACAGCAGGTGAGGCTGACCCAGAAAGTCAAGGACTGTTCTCCTTCCAGCTCCCCTGCCCGCTCCCACCCCCCCCCCCCCCGGTGCTGTCCACTATGGACTCAGTGGCTCCACTCAAGGCCTAAGACTGGCTGTGGCTTGGAGGGGAAGGTCATGCCAGGCCCTTCCCAGTATCCCGTGAGACCAGACGTTGAGAGAGGAAGGCTGACCCCAGAGGCCTCAGAGCGACACCTGCCAGGCAGCGGCCAACTCCGGGGTTCTGAATGGCTGAGTGACTTTGAGGACCACTCTATCTGGCCCTGAGTCTCCGTCTCCCTGACCGAATCTTACTGCGGAGTGGGCCAGCGGATGGTAAGAGGGCCTTCCAGTTTGGATACGGGCATGTTACAATTTGGTTTTCACACACAATCCAGTTCACTAGCTTCCAAGCAAGACACAGGACTAGGTCCTCGGTCCATTGGCCCACAGAGGAGGTTCTAGATCAGCCTTGGGCAAACTACGGCCCGCGGGCCGGATCCAGCTGTTCTATCCGGTTCTCTTGCTCTCCCCTCCGCTCCTTTACTTTGAATTTATATTAGTTTACACAAACACTCCATCCATGCTTTTGTTCCGGCCCTCCGGTCCAGTTTAAGAACCCATTGTGGCCCTCGAGTCAAAAAGTTTGCCCACCCCTGGTCTAGATGCAGTTCGTCCTAGAGGGATTCAGAATCCTGAGTGGGGACGAGACAGGAGCTGGAGAAACCCAGCAGGTCACATAAAGTGCTGGACAGACTGTTAGGGCTCTGCGTTTCCTAAAAATATGCAAAGGCGATGCCTGCTATTCCCAGGGCTTCACAACCTTTTTTTTTTTTTTTAATATATTTTTATTGATCTCAGGGGGGAAGGGAGAGGGAGAGATAGAAACATCAATGATGAGAGAGAATCTTTGATCGGCTGCCTCCTGTATGCCCCCTACTGGAGATCGAGCACGCAACCCGGGCATGTGCCCTGACTGGGAATTGAACTGTGACCTCTGGTTCACAGGTCAACGCTCAACCACTGAGCCACGTGGGCTGGGCCTCACAACCTTCATGGAAAGGGGACAGGATACTCCACAGTTCCCACCTCCAGCCCCTTGCTGTACCTGAAGCCTCATTCTCCTCCACCCTGGCTTGGCACAGGCCTGCCCATGTGCAGGGAAGGTTCTGAAGTGGTGGCAGGAGGCCCGAGGCCCAGGCCCAGGGCGGTGAATAAGCACTGGGTGGGAGCCTGGGACAGCTGGGGTCAGATTGTGGCTATGTGGCCCTCAGTCAGTCCCCACTACCCTGAGCCAGGCCAGCATGTAGCCTCAAAAGGCATCGAGGGGCAGGATTTGCCTGCCCTTGGCTGGAACAGAAAGGCGGAGGGACTCTTGCCCAGGAGGCCATAGGGAAACTGAGTGAACAGCCAGTCCCTCCCCCAAACAGGAAGATGCACTGTCTGTCTCTTCCTCTCCTGTCTCCATCCCCGTCTCTCACTCCACCTGCCTCCCTGTCCTTCTCCTCCTTTCTTGCTGTCGCCTTTCTAGCTCCCTTCCTGACCCCACGTGCTCCCTACCCCTACTCCCACTCTGTCTCTCAGCAAGGCAGCCAGAGAAGAAGCCCTCCCCCACCCCTGTTCCAAGCCCAAGGCCTTCCAGGGGACCCTGTTAATAATTAAATGTTAATCTAAAAAGCAATTTGAGCTGCAGCTAGGCAGATCTGGTTAGAGATTACATTAGCATGGAGGAGGCGAGGGTAATTTTCTGTAACCCTTCTCCTGATCTCCCAAGCCCGGAATCTTCAAGTCACACTGGCTCTGCTGATTAAACTGGCGCAGGGCTTGGCTGTGGATAAGGGGCCTGTGAAAAGTGATTATTTCCCACTGCCATTTGGGCCACAGCACCAGAAGGGGATTTTCACTCTCTTTTTTAAAGGCTGGGGTGGAGGGGGACAGTGCCCTCTTCAACTGGAGGCCGCTTCTACTGCCAAGATTACTGCTGCACTCACCCCTGCAGCTGGAGGTCTCTCTCAAATGCAAATCTGGCCACAGGGCACTCCTGGCTCCCTCTGGTCCCAGGACAGAAACGCCAGCCTCTGGCCCGGAAGAGACCCCTCCATTTGGTCCTCACTCACTGTTCCTAGCACCTCATCTGGTCCAGCCCTGGGCGAGGCACTGGAGCCACAGATGCTGGTCGTTATGGGCTGCAGGGGAGACCAAAACTTGAACCGACAATCATGAACTCTGGGTAGCAGGCAGCAGAGTCCAGAGGCAGCATCCCTCAGGACGCACCTCTCACCACCACCTGCTAGCCTTTGCCCTCACAGTCCCTTCCGCTTGCAAGCCCTTTCCACGTCCCTTCCCCTTGAAATTCTACTCTCCTTTCAAGTGAAGTCCAGGCCCCTTGCGGGCTTCTCCCAGACATACCGGGTGCTTAATAAATGTCTCATGAATAATCGAATGAATGGTGCTCCCCGCGAGGCTCTCCCTGATCCTCCTCCGTGGGTTCACTTTGCTCTGACCAGTGCCCGTGCATAGTAGGCCCTTAGGAAACCGGCTCGCGAAGGGAAGGAAAGGCGAGAGGCTGGCCCAGGGAGGCAGAGCAAGCCGGGGCTCAGGAAGTGCCCACGGGAGCACAGAGCCATCTGGGGGTGGCTGTTTGCTCAGGCCCTTCAGCACCACGGCCAGCTCCCAGCGCAAGTGCCCAGGAGAAAGGGGCGGGGCCGAGCCTGGGAGTGTAGTGACGTCAGTCGCCATGGGAACTAACCTGATGTAGCTGCCCTGGGCAGCACTCCAACCTCTGGGGAGGACATGACAAATTAAGCAACTACTGTGTGCTGGGGCCTGTGTTAGAAGCTGAGGCAGTGACAGATCTGGCGGGGAAGGGAGGCGTCACAGGGGCAATTACAAGGCAGGATAACAAGCCATAATGGGGCCACCCGACCTTCCCCAGGGGTGTCAAGACCAAAGCACAGCCCTGCTGCCTCGAAAGGGTGCCAGTGTTGTGTCCCGGGCTTTGGAGCCAGACGCCTGAACTTCATGTCTTAACGAAACCCCAGCTTTATCCCTTAATCCTGTGACCCTGGGCAAATCCCTCCATCTCTCTGAGCCTCAGTTTCCTCCTTACCACCAATCAGTACAAATGAAGTCCAGGTTCACAGTAGTTACTCCCTCAGTGGTAGCCATTGTTAAGGTTTATAATTCTTATCTACAGGCAGGTAGAAAGGAAACAGCCAAGAGAAGACGGCCGGGGGAGGGAGTCCTGAGCACAGGCAAGTGTGCGGAGACTTGAAAGATACTGTTGTGAGTGGAGAACTTGAAGCAGCTGCTCACCGGGACAGAGAGGACCGGGGCAAGGACCCCCAACCTCAAGGTGAGAGGCAAACCACTTCCTGTGGACAAGTGCTGGTTCAGGCGGGAGAGGCTCAGAGAAGGTCTTGGTGTTCGGGCAGGTGGGCAGGGAAGTGGAGACGGGTGGGGAGGAAGGCAGGAGGACAAGGCGGCCCAGAGGCTCTGAAATCCAGGAGCCGAGGGAAGCAGGGAGCTTTTTTGGGGGGTGGGGGTTGGATTCGGTCTAGCCAGCCCTCCAGCAGGTCATGTCAGTGACTCTTCCACAAGAGACCCCTGTTCCGACCATGTGCCCTGTCACCTCCCCGCTCCCAGGGCCCCTGCACACACCCCACCCGCAGTGGCCAGGCTGAGCTTTTCCACGTGGAGCTGACTGCCTTGTCCACTCAGAACTCCCGTCCTGGCTCCTGTGGCATTTCTAGCAATACCCTGCGTGACCCTCTCCCCGCCCCTCCCCGCACTGTCCCTCCCCTGGCCACCCTGCTCAGTGCTCGGGCTTTTCTTCCGCCTTCTAACAGGCCGATTAACCCAGGTCTTTAGCCTTATCCCAGGGCCTTTGCATCTGCGCTTAAAAATTACTTCCAACTAAAAATTCTACGACAATGCTCTCCAGTGAAAATATAATACATTTTCTAGTACCCATAGAGAAATTACTTTTCATCTATTTTACTTAACCCAGTATATCCAAGATAGTATCACTTCAACATGTAATCAATAGTCAAAAAGTACTGATACGATATTTTTCACTTTCTTTTTTTCACATCAAGTCTTTGAAGTCTGGAGTGCATTTTCCACTTACAGGTCATCTCAGTTCAGACTGGGCAGCACTAACACTCTGTGTGTCAGCTCCATCTCCTCGTTCACGCCTCAACTCCACACCACCTCCTCCAAGAGGCCGTCCTTCATCACCCTGGCCACTACCCCATCACTGTTGTAGTTCCTTCCCGGTCACTGCCACTGTGAAATTATCTTATTGCTGAATGATTTAGCATCTGTCTCTACTGCACATGCTCTCCTATGTTTGAACACTGGGCACACAGTAGGTGCTCAGGATGGGCAGTTGGCAGAGGATGGGGATGGAGGTGGCAGCCCGGGGCCCTTGTCAAGCTGCCTCATTCCAAATTCTACTCTCGGTAATGAGACGCAGAGACCAGTGTGTCTGTGTGTGTGTGTACACACGTGTGTGGGGGACGTACACACACAGAGACACATGCATACACATAAAGATCCCCACCCCTCCCCCAATTATAACAGCGGGCCCAGAAGATGGGCCTCTTTTCAAAATCAGCCTGGCGCAGAAAAACGGCTGTGACAGCACAAAGCCGAGACTGAATCGGCGACAGGCCGACTGCCTGGTGACGGTTACAAATGATCTGATGTGGAAAAGACGGGATCAGATGTGTGCAGAACAACGGCTGCGCGGAGCCCCCACATGCCAGACAATGGGCGCCTGGGCAGGCAGGTGGCTCCCAGAAGCTCAGGCCAGAACATGCTGATGGACGCAGGGCCGAGGACAGGTTTAGCATGGAGCAGGCCCTTCCTCGGGGTCAGGCCCGGGGCCAGGCCATGTCCATGCAGCAATGCATGCATGTGCACCTCCGTGACCAGGAGGGTCATTTATGCAGGCGAAACCAGACACTCCCTGATGCCCGACACCTGGGAAGAATGTCCCCATCATAAGACCCGGTGCTCAGCTCTGGGCAGTGGGTGACGACGGTTCAGTTTTTCTGCGTCAGACTTATCATTTCCAAAAACTAAAAGAAGACTGTTACTTTTGTAATGGGAGGAAAAAAAAACCTTTTCCCTCCTTCTTATACCCCCCCCACCCCCCAGCACTAGCTTTTGCTCTCTGAGCCTCAGGAGGGCGGGCAGAAGGGAGCCATGCCCCCTGCCATTCACAGCTCCAGGACAGCCACTGGAACTGGCTCCTCCCCTACCCCCAAGGGCTGGAGCCGGGGTTTGAACCTCTGAGTGTGCAATTCCCAGGCTCTCACCGACTCCTACTGAATGTCTTCTTACTGCGACCCTCTCCACAGCCCTGTTGGAGGAGGCTGAGTCCAGAGAGACTGTAGCTTGCCCAGGGGAACACAGCAGTGAGGCAGCCCGTGGGGCCTCACAGACCCATCTCTAGTCTCTTTCTACTCCAAGGCCAAGCACACAGTATATGCTCAATAGGTCCCCACTCCTTGATGGGCTCCTCTCCTCTCTGGTCATCTGCCTTGGGGTCTCTTCCCCCCCATTTCACTGCACAGTTTACCACGTCAACCCAACAAACCCCTCTACACATCTGGAACACCTGGACCCCAGAGAACCGAGTGAGTGTTGGTCGACACAGTGGTGAGTGGGCAGAGGCACAGGGCTGGCAGTAAGTGGAAAAAGCCTCCTCTGAGGCCCACTGTCACATGCCAGTGGGGCAGAGTCTGGGAGCAAGGGGAGCCTGCCCCACCCCCTCGTGTCTAGAAGCTCCAGGGCTGGGAAGCTTCTGCAGGGGCGGAAGGCCCCCCAGGAGGCCTGGGCGGCTTCATCCCGCAGGAACTGCGTCCTGCACGCCGCATCGCAGCCTGGAGCTCACCTGAGAGGTGTGGGGCCGCGGAGGCTCCCAGAGGACAGGGCTTGCCCGCGGCCACGTGCTGGGGCTGGGTGTGGAGCCCGGTCTGTGGGACTCAAGCCTGGGGCAGGCCATGCCGAGGGGAGGCTGGGATTCCAAGGGAGCACCCCAAGTCCTAAAGGACTGGCCGACCCTGGGGTGGGCACTGGGTCAACTACCCCCAGGCGCCACCCTGGCCCTGAGGGATCCGCATGACTGTAGACCAAGAGGCTGATGCCAAAGGGGACGTCCTGAGGCCAATGAAGTTAGCCTCTGCCACCACCACCAGCACGGCCTCCTACTCCTGGTCCCCACTCTCCAGATCCTCGTGCACTGCTTGCCTCAGCCTCTGACCGGCAGCATCCAGAAAGGGTTTGTCCAAGGCCACGGTTAAAGCACAAACCCAGAACTACTGTGTTCCAAACCAGGCTCTGCCACTTAATAGCAGGACTCTCTTAAGTCCTCAGTTTCAGGCCCCCTTGGGGCCTCAGTTTCTCCATCTGAAAAATGGGGCTAGAAACACACCTTCCTTCCGCAGCCATGGTGAGGACTAAGCCGGATGATGCACACATTGAGTGTAATCACTCGCTCAGTGGCAGTGGCTACTCTGTTGCCCCCTTAGCTCCTTAAAATCCACTACCGCTGTGCCAGCAATGTCCACCGTCAGCTTCCACCAGGGATGATGAAAACTTGAGGTGGTAAACTGTGCAGTGAAATGAGGGGGAAGAGACCCCAAGGCTGATGGTCCAGAGATGACAGCAAGCAATTTAGAGACGTGAAGGGATTTGTCAGTGGCCGCTCAGAGTAGGAGGAAGGGACTAGGGCGTGTCTGCAGCCCTGGCCGGAGGACCCTGGAGTTCCAAGGACTAAAACCGAACTCCTGCCCTGACCGGTGTGGCTCAGTGGATAGAGTGTCAGCCTGTGGACTGAAGGGTCCCGGGTTCGATTCCGGTTAAGGGCATGTACCTTGGTTGCGGGCACATCCCCAGTAGGGGGTGTGCAAGAGGCAGCTGATTGATGTTTCTAACTCTCTATCCCTCTCCCTTCCTCTCTGTAAAAAATCAATAAAATATATTTTAAAAAAAATAAAATAAAACCGAACTCCTAGCACAGTTCATCCTACAACCCCCAGGGGCAAACCCCAGAACACCAGGCGAGAGTGGGGAGGAGGGACGGCTCCATCGCCAGACCCTGCCTGAGCCCCTGCTGTGGGAGCAGAGAAGGCTCAGACACAACGGAGATAACCGGCACACGCTGCCCAACAACCCGACCCTGGATCACATGGAGCTTCGAGGAAGCCCAGAGAAGAGGGGTCACTCCCAGGAGGAGCAGCTTTCCCGAAGAGGGAGACTCTGAGCCCCGGGGCTGCATGCTCCTGGGGCAAGGGTAGCAACTGACACGGCGCCCAAGGCACCCAGCGGGTCTCAGGGAATCTGGTGAGCAAGTCTTTTGGGGCCAACTGAACAGTGTGTGGAGGGGTGAGGGCAGCCCACTGGAGGGACCTCACCCCATGCATAGCCACCAGATGTAGTACATTGCAGTGGTTCACCCCTGAATTCTCCGACCTCCCTGAAGTAGGGATTGTTATTACCCCAACCTTCCAGGAGGGGAAACTGAGGCACAGAGGAGCAGCCACTTGCCCCAGGCCATCCGGGGAGGGACTGATATATCAGGCATTTGAACACCAAGCCATTGGGCTCAGTGATCACGGCCACCCGCCCACGGCCCTCAGGAGAGAGCAGGCGGGCGGGGTGGAGGTGCGCGAGAGAAGAATGGGCACGGGCTGGAAACCCCAGCTCTTCCACACGCCAGCTGTGCAGCCTTGGGCAGGTCAATTAACCTCTCTGCGCTTCAGTTTCCTCTCTGAAGAAAGGGATTCAGGACAATGAGGTTAAATTTTGGCATATAATGAATTTTATGTGTTTCTTAAATTAAAAAACCAAACGAACCCCTGAAAGCTGGTGGACTGAGACAAGGCCCAATCAGGTTTGGGGGAATCCAGTTGCGAGGCCTCGTGCACATTTTGGCCTAGGGCAGTGGGCACAACTGGCATACCTAGCCCAGCCCTGCCAGGTGGGTGCCAGGCGTGGGGAGGGTGGCAGCAGTGTCTTGAGCCTTCCGGGGCACGTGCCAGCGTGTGCGTGCTCACGGCTGTGTGTGTTGCTGCAGCAGCTTCTATGCAAACATGTTAATTTGTTTTCATTTTGTGTGTTTTTCCCTCACAGGATAATTGGGTGAGTTTGAAGTCTTGGCGAGGCTGCTGATTATAGCTATTTGGGTGGTGCCCTTGTGGGGCGCAGGCCCTGCCTCCTGCCTCTGGCGGTGAAGGCGGCATCTGGGGGTGTCTTGAGGGGTGTATGGAGCTGCCTCTGGGTTCTGGGGGTGCTTGCTAGCTGGAGATGGGGAAGGTGAGATGTCCTGGGACTCCCACCATACCCCCCACCCAGACAGTACCACATCACTGAAGGGTGCGAACCCCACCAACACCTGCTCTGTTTGCCCTGTTTGCTGCAGTAGCATATACATAAAAAAATTGTGACATGGTTGCCAATACTAAAAAGAAAAAAAGAAAAACAAAAATTCCACCTAAAATTCTCACTGTCTGGTCTCTCTTGAAAACAGACTAAAACTGGCCGCTCTGGAACCACCGAGTCCACATTCCCACGAGCCAGGTGGCAGCCGCGCTGTCCACCGTGCCACCTGGTTGGCCCCGTGGGCACCTGAGGTTTCTGCCTTGGAGAGGGGCACTGCTTTGGGGTCATATGGGCAGAGCCTCGGGCCGAGGCTCCGCCCTCAGCAGCTGTGGCTCAGCCAGTGTCTGCCTGCCCGAGCCTCTGGTCCCCGTCCTCCTGCCTTGCCTCGGAGGGTGAGATGGCCGAGTGCTCAGTGTTCATTAGAGCAGGAGAGCCTTGATGGGAGCCTCCTGCTCCTCGGCTGTCCTGCACGTGACCCCATGACCCCACTCCGGGACATGCAGCCTTGTCAATGGTCTGTTTGTACCTCATTCTCCCACTAGGTGGAGACTAGGCCCCTGAAGGCCAGGGCTGTATCTCTGTTTCAGACTTTATTGAAGGCCTACTATGTGCCACACTGAAGAGCTGGGAGAGAGGTGAAAAGGATTGGGGCTCTGGAAGCAGTGAGCAGGGTACAAGACTCCAAGCCTTAACGAGACAGGGGGTGTTTAGGGAAGAGGCAAGTCTGAGTTACCTGGAGAGAAGGTGTGCGCGCAGGCATGAAGGCAGGGGCAGGGGAGTTAGGGCTCCTGGTGGTGAATGCCCCACCTGAGCAAAGGCCCAGAGGGCACGGCCTGGTGACAGTGAGCTGGTCCCAGGAGGCTGGGAGATACCGTGGGAAGCCCAACAGCCTGTGGGGGCTTCCTGTGGCGGTCCTGGGCCTCCCACAGCGCTGGCTCACACAGGGGCTTGGTCAGGGTCACACAGGGGCTTGGTCAGTGTCACACAGGGGCTTGGTCAGTGTCACACAGGGGCTTGGTCAGTGTCACACAGGGGCTTGGTCAGTGTCTGCAATGGACAGCTGCCAAGGGGCCTGGTGGGAGCCAGAAGGCTAACGGCGGGGCTTCCAGGAAGCTACCTTTCCTAGTCTGTGGCTCCATGGGACCCTGGGTCCTCGGCCAGCCACTAAGTTATCCGAGCCTCAGTCTGTGAACCTGTAAAATGGGGCTGAAGGAGGGACCCAAAGAGATAACCCCTGCCACGTGCTTATGCTCCTAAGCGTCACCCCATATCCCTATCACCGCCCACTGCTTCAGCTCGCCCTCTCACCTCTCCCAGGACATATTAGGAATGCGGGAAACCCAGGTCACGTTTGTGCAGGCTGACTGCGCGTAGTAGGCACTGTGCTCAGCGTTACCTGGGCCCCACATCCCCCAAGCCAGGATTCTATTTCACTCCAGTTTTCTCTGAGCCTCAGTGTCTTCATCTGTCACATGTGACTACTGCCCTTTACCTGCAGGGTTGGTGGAGTATCTGGCCCAGTGGTGGCACATAGTATGCCCACAGCAAACTTGATAAATGGCTGCCAGTGGCTCCATAGGAGCCAGAGGCCCCAGGAAATGAGAGGAAGGCAAATAATGGTGGAAGGAGGCGGCAGGGAGAAGACCTCTGGGGGTGGCAACAGACCTCTATGGAGGGCTCAGACCACCCCGGTCACACAGGGTGGCAGCTGGCAGCAGCCCTTCCCCCACAGACACCACACAAAGGGCCTCTATTCCTGGCTCTGAGCATTTATCCCTGGCCGACTGGCTGCACTGCCCTCTCCCCACCCTGGGGCTGCCCCGCCTGGCCCAGCCTACACAAAGGCTGCTGTGTCCCTGCAGAGCCAGCCTGGCCTCAGAAGACCCGTCCACAGGGAGCCAGGGCGCTCAAAAGGGTCTTGGGAGGGTTTGTAGTGTGGCAAGGCCACATCCAGGCCACGGTGAGGAGGGGGCTGGGAAGGCATGAGAAAGACTTCAGAGTAGATGAACTTGGACATGAATCTGACGCCAGCTTCCCCCCTTTCTAGCTGTGTAACCTTAGGTCAGTTTGGACCTCAGTTTTCTCATCCATGCAGTGGAGACAATAATAACAGGCCCAATGTTCTGGGATGCTGAAGGTTCAGTTAGTGATGTGGGGCCTGGCATACAGTTAGCACCCCGCACCTTGGGGCCAGGTTGAAGGCACCTGGGGGAGGGGTGGCGGGCAGGAGTACCTGAGGATTTGGCTAGGCATGCTCTCAGCCTCTCCCTCCTTCCCTACCTGAGACTTGAGGGGCCCCTTGGGGAGGGAGGGGGGAGGGGACCCCTTGTAGAGCCCTCCGCCCTCCACTCTCCATCCAGCAAAGTCCATGTGTGTCGGTGCTGCCCCTCTGGCCAGGGCCTGAGCCGCCCACTGCCCCTGGCCTGTCTGCTGGCCGTGGGATGACAACAGCTCCTGTTCATGAAACACCTACTGTGTGCTGCGACTTCTAGCTCCCTCATCTCCTTTCAACCCTATGGCTACCCCGCCTGGGAGGGAGGGCAGAGCAGGGTGGTAGACTGGTTATGGGCTCTGGAGTCCAGCAACTCAGGTCCAAATCCCAGCTCTACCGCTTCCAGCAGTGGGACTCCAGGCTTCACTTCCTGTCGGTCCTCGAAGAGTCTGTACAACAGCCACACGAGAAAAGGCTCGATGCCCAGCCCAGAGCGCGGCCGCAGCCATCACTCACAGACGGGGAAACAGAGGCCCAGCCGGCAAGCAGCGCAGTGCCTGGCGTGTAGGAGGCGCAATAACGCGATGGCTCATTCTAGGAGATGGACTAGGGACCCGACGCCGCGTCTAATGGACTCTGAGTCCCTCTTTTCTCCTTCAGGGTTCTGCAAACATTTTAGCAGATGGCTCGTTTCACAGACATCCTCAGCTTCGTGGGCCACGTGGCCCGGGATGCGGGGGAGAGGGGGGCGGGGGGAGGTAGGAGACTCAGCCCTGGAGGCTGACCCATCTCCCTGGCCGACCCCCAGGAGAACTGTGCCCTGCCACACAGAGTCCCCCTCTCTCCCCCCATGGGCTCAGGGCGGCCAAGTGAACAGCGGAACACCAAGTAATTAAGTCAGCGCGCACCATCCGGGCGCCCGGGAACACTGGAGTTTCCCTTTTATGTTTATAGCAATTGTATGAAAATGTGCAACATGAAGCGGCACCAGCTGACAAACGAGACGAAACAGACAGGATTCCAGGCCGGCTTTTTCCGGGCCTGATTGGCATTAATTGTGAGCGTTTACAAAGCACAGCTCGGCGCCTGACATTTGCTTCAAGCGAACGTTTCCTTCTAATAGTTTTAATGATTACAACGGGAGCTGGTGATCACGGGCAGGCGGGAACGGGGCTGCCTGGTGCCTGGCCTGGGCTCCTGCCAGGGGCCTGGCCGGCCTGTGCGTGCTGGTCCCAGGGGTCCCACTTGCTCCGGCTACCTGTTGTGGGAGGGTTATGCCAAGTGCCAGGCCTTGGGGCCTTGGGCACGGGGCCCCCGGCATAGGGCCTGGCTGCTGGCACACACTGAGCTGCTGGCTTTTAACTTGACAGGGAAACCCACAGGCACAGTTATCCCAGGCACAGCTCTGGGACAGAGGGAGGGAGGAGGGAGGGAGGGAGGGAGGGAAGAGCAGCGGACTCAGCTGGCCTGGTCTGAGGCCGGAAGGCCTGTTTCCTTATCTTTTAATTGGGATAGGAAGGACGCACATACGCACAAATGCTGGCGACTATCTCCTTGCTGTGTGACCTTGGCCAAATCCCTTCCCCACACTGGGCCTAACCTTCCTCATCCATAAGGAGAGGGGCAGGGACTTGGTCAGCTGGAGTCACAGGGATCAGGGTTCCAGTCCCAGCTCGGGCCGCTTTCCAGCTGCATGACCTTGGGAGAGTCTCTTGATCTCTGAGAGCCTCAGTTTTCTGCATCAGGAGAATGGAGTTCATAATCCCCCCAGGCTGCACAGTGGATTACAGACTTCAATAGAAAGGGTGTAAAAACCCTGCATTTCTGGCAAGCCAAGAGCCTATGTCTCATTCTCTCCCTGGAGTCCTCCAAATACCTCACTCATGCATGCATTCATTCACTCATTCACTCATTCATTCAGTAAACATCAAGTGTCCTGATTAGGATGCTGGGAAGACATCAGTGAACAAAGCAAAGACCCTCTATGGCAGTGGTCGGCAAACTCATTAGTCAACAGAGCCTAATATCAACAGCACAACGATTGAAATTTCTTTTGAGAGCCGAAAACCGACTTCTGCGCATGGGCCACAAAGTTTCAATCGCACTGTACGTGCACGCCTGCACGTGGTATTTTGTGGAAGAGCCACACTCAAGGGGCCAAAGAGCCGCATGTGTCTCGCGAGCCGCAGTTTGCTGACCACTGCTCTATGGGGAAGAGAAATGAGACCTTCACATGCAGTATCCTATCAACTTATCCCCATTTTACAGAGGAAGAAACTGAGGCACAGAGAGGGAGAAACATCAGTCTGAAGTTGTTGGGATGAGGTGCCCGGCGATCGAACCCTGGCAGACTGCCTCAGAGGCGAATCCTTTCAGAACGCTGATGACCGCCCCTCAGGCCTCGGGTGGGAGCCCTTTCTGAGGGCCTGAGGAGGGCAGACCCTTGGGTGAGGCTCATCTTTGGAGCCAGGCACCATGGCAGCAGGGACCACTGGGAATAGGAAGTCCGTGAGCTCGGGCAGCCCCAGGGGGAACTGACCCAGCCTCCTTATGCCTCTTTGAAGCAGGTCGGGAAATCAAAGCAGTCACTGACTATCTCAAACCACTCCTGGGGCCACTTCCTGGGCGAGAAATGGTGGAGAAAGTGCCTCGTCTGTGGGCCCCAATTAGCAGTAACATCCAGTCAGAGCCTCAATAGGTGAGATAAGACACTCATTCTCAAATTTCCATCAACATTGTGTGATGTTGCCCTAGCCAGTTTGGTTCAGTGGATAGAGCGTCAGCCTGTGGACTGAAAGGTCCTGGGTTCGATTCCGGTCAGGGCATACACCTCGGTTGCAGGCTCCTCCCTGGCCCAGGCCCTGGTCGGGGCGTGTGCAGGAGGCAACCAATGGATGTGTTTCTCTCGCATCGATGTTTCTCTGGCTTTCCCTCTCTCTTCCACTCTCCCTAAAAATCAGTGGAAAATATCCTCGGGTGAGGATTAAAACAACAACAACAAAACATTGTGTGGTGCCCACGCCATGCCAAGTCCTGCTCTAGAGGCCACACACACAGCATCGGCGAGGTGGCTGGGCAAGGACAGCAAGCACTCGAACAGCTGCAGCACGTGCCAAGGCCCGGAGCCGCGAGAGCCCAGCGGGTGCAGGAAGTGCCGGCCGTGTGCCGAGGCCATCGCCTCCTTCAGCCGTCAGGCTCCCTGGGGCTCTCACCCCTGCCCGCCTGGGCCCCGGTTTGCCAGGCCCACGCTACAGGAAGCCCCTGGGACAGGTCCCAGCTCTGTGCTTGGCTACAGCCAGAAAATCCTTGGCAACTGTTTCTGTTGGAATCAGTTTGGGGGGGTGGGGCAGGGAGAAAAAAATTTTAATGCGGATTTTTTTCCCCTTTTGCATATGGTGGCACAGATGGGCCCGTGATCCATAAAAACTGTTTGCAATTAAACTCCCACTTTGCATGGCTGGGTTTGTCAGTTGTCTGAACCAGGAGCGAGGGGCTCTGCACTGACAGGGAGACGTAACCTGAGGCAGGGTGGGGCCAGATGCTCCAGGATGGGCAGGGGCCCAGGAACCTGCTCTGGGCTTGGGGCCCGGCCGACGGGGTGTCATGCCAGCCATGCCAGCTACCTCTCTGGGCATCCCCTAGCCCTCGCCAGGAGTCGGAGTGTGGCCAGGCAGCCGGGGTGGGGCTTGGCAGGGCTTCCCTGCCCAGCAGAGACTTGGCCAGTGCCGGGCGCCCTGGCTGGGGGGGGGGGGGGGGTAATGAGGGTGGACAGAGCAGAGTTAATTACCACTCAGCCCCTGCCAGAGCCTGGGTCTGGGACCCGGATGCAGGAGGGTGGTCGGGCTGTGCAAGCCATAATGGGGGCCGGCAGACAGAGCGCAAGTGGCAGGTTCAAGGCTGAGGGACCAGAACCTCTGGTCCAGGTGGCGGAAAGAATCTAGGGTGTGCCAAGAAGAGCTGCCAAGGGCTGGCTCCTTCCTCTCCCCGGGGGCGTGGCCCTGCTGCCTCCTTGAAGCAGGCAGGGAGATGGCGGCAGTTACTGAGAACATCGCCAGGGCCTGCGCTTCCCCTTTGCCGAGCCAAGGGGCTCTCTCATTTGGGAGCCTTTTCAGAGGGCTTCCAAGTGGGGCCGGGGGCCTGCACCCTTCCACTGGTCCTGGACTCAAAAGGTCAGCCTGCCAGCCCAGGATGCTTGCTTGTTTGGGTTCACAATGCACATCATTTGCCTTTGGGAAATCCTGAGTTTGCTAATAATTGTTCCCTGATGAAAAGAAATAAGGCCCCAATACGCCCTTCCCCCGCCCCTCCAAGCTGGGAAAGAAAGTCATAAAAATAGCTTGTTATCTCACCTATTGAGGCTCCGACTGGATGTTACTGCTAATTGGGGATAACATCCTTGTCTTGTTCTCTCAGAAGCTAAATCAAGAAAGCGCCACTGCTACGAACTAATTATATCTCCAGCCTGCAGCCTGCAGCTTGTCTCTCCCTTTATTGAGTTAAAAAATGGCCATGAACCTTCATCTTTTATCCCCCAAAGCACTGGGTCCCGGCTGCCTGCCAGGCGTGGCGGCGACGCGGGAGCACTCCTTAGAAAGTCCAGGAGGGGTATTGGGGACAGGCAGCAGGGACGGAGTGCTGGGAGGGAAGCCCCTGCCCCAGGCACCTGCCTGGCTCCCTTCTCCAGCCCCAACCCGATGTTCAACTTTTCCTGGAAAGAGGGACGCTGGCCTCTTCTTGCAGCTGGGCCCATGGGGAGGTCAGGCGCATGTCAGTCCAGCAAGCTTTAATTTCTTCACTCAACAAACATCTCTTGGATGCCCACCTACTGTGTACCAGGCACGGTTCTAGGCTAAATCTTCCAGCTGACCTTGCCCTGGGTTGATGGAGACGTTGGGTAAATACACTTAGACAGACTAGGTTGTTCATCTGCTCACGGAGCTGCCAGTTCCCTACTACAGAAGGGCCAAGTCCAAACGCCAAGACCAGCCCTGGCTCCCTCTCTGCCTTTCTCTCCGCATCCAGCCACAACTAGTCCCTCAGCCTAAACACTCTTGCCTGCCTCTGAGCTGCTTCTCATGCTGTTCCCTCCACCTAGTAGGTCCCTCTGCTTTTCCCAGAAGGCCCAGCTCTGCCTGCCAGAAGTCAGCCAGTCTGTAATGAAACCTTCTCCAGACAGGCTGCCCCGTCTGCCCTTCTCAGCCCTGCTCCAGGCTGTGGAGCTGCAGACCTGGGCGTGAATGCCAGCCCAGCCACTCAGCAAGGGCACGGCTCCTCTTCTTAGCCACTCTGACCTCAGCTTCCTCATCTCCAAAATGGGGTGAGCATTCTTCCTGGAGGGGCTGACGGGTGCTGTTGTTCTGCAGAATGATGAATGAGAGGGTGGCCACGAAGGACCTTGCTCTCCGGAAGAGCTCAAGCAGCGCTGTTATTATCATTCAGACGGAAAGCACCCAGAATCTGCCCAGAGCACTCACGCTGAGCAGGAGCTGGCCTGCATGCAGGGGACACAGGTCTCTGGGAGATGAAGAAACTAACAGACTCTCACACCTCCACAGCTCTTGTGGCTGAAGAACAACCCATATTCTCAGAGAAGACCCTCCAGTACCCTTTGCTCTGGAACCCTGGCCCTCTAAACCGCAGGAGAAGGGCCCGAGGGAACCTGAGCTCTTCAAGGCCAGGCAGGCAAGCGGGCTTCAGCTCGTAGGTTTGTGCTGCCTGCCCAGAGCCCTAGAAAGAACCCTGCTGATTGATTCATGCTGCCTGCCCAGAGCCCTGGAAAGAACCCAAGGTCAGGGGAAGAACGCAGCAGGGGAAGAGGGCAGCAATTGATTGGCAATGTCTGCCAAGGGCACAGCACTGTAAAGCAAGCCAGGCCTGCCACGGGTTTGCCATCCTTGACATTTTAGAGGACGCAGCTGAGGCCTGGCTGGCGTGGGGGATGACCTGCTCAAGGTCGTGTAGCTTATAAAGGCAACAGCTGGCCCAGAACTGGATCCTCTCAGCCACTGCCCAAGGATTCTTGAGTGACAGCCCACCCAGCCCAGTGCCCTCACAGGCAAAGGACAGGCAAAGGCTTGAGTGGATAAGAAAGGGGATTCTGCTGACCTGCCACATGGCCCCAAGCTGTCGCTTCACTTCACTGAGCCTCCGGTTCTTCATTTATACAGCAGGAATGAAAATACCCTTCCCCAGACCACGTAAGGATTACATGAGAAAACAAAACCCACATGCCAAAGCCAGAGGTCAGCCCTGCACAAAGCAGATGTCACCAGTGCCCTGTGATTTCCAATAACAGGCACAGGTGTTTAGACTGACGCCCCAAAGCCAGCAACTGAAAATGCCTCCACCTCCAGGGAGCCCTCCCTGGCTACCTCAGCTGGAAGTAATAATTCTCACCTCTGATTTCCTAGCATACTCTGAGACTGGGGCCCCAAAGGGCCATATCTGCTGCCTCCCAATTCCTGGCACAGTGCCTGCAGATGTGAATTCCTGTATTGTGGTGACTGACTCACTGTACTGTGATGCTGTGCTGGAGGCCTTACCAGCTTTCAAGGCAACTGGGCTTATTCATCTTTGCATCCCCAGCACCTGGCAGGGAGCCTGGCACGAAGCACTGAATCTCTCTGAATGATCGGATGAATAAAGAGCAAAAACAGCAGTTCCTGTTTACTGCCCACTGCTCTCCCTTACTGCCAAGCCTCACAGCTGCCCTCCAAAGTGGACCCCTGGCTCATCTGACAGATAATGAGGCTGAGGTTACTCAGATGCCAGGGGGAGGGCCAAGCCCCAAATGCAGGCCTGGGGACTGAATTCGGCCGGGAGGCCCTGCTACCTCCGCCTCCCCAGTGCCAAGCTCGGACCTGGACCCTGTGGGGCAGCTGACCCAGCCTTGGCAGCAAATCTGTGGAGCAGACAGCTGGTGGCTGGACCTCCCTCCTCCTCCAAGGAGGGCCCCTCCCCACAGACTCTGGGTCATTAAGTTTTGCATCATTAAGCCCCCATCCCCAGGCGCCTGTTCACAGCCAGCCTCGGTCTTACCCCCTGACCTCTCAGGCCTTTGTCCCCTGTGCCCTCGGCACAATGGCAGGGGCTCCCAGGGCCCCAAGCAGCTGCTGTGGCCGGGATGCTGATTTGCTGTGGGGCCGGGAGGACTGGCTGGGGCCTGAGCCCTGCCCACCCAGCTCTGAAGGGCTCAGTCAAGCTCACCCGAGTGGTGCACACACTCAAACTCATTCCCCCCACAAGCCTGTGAGAAAACCTGCATGACTGCCTGGAACAGACGAGGAAAGTGAGGCCCAGTGAGGCCCAGTGACTTGTTGGAAGACTTAGAGCCGTGTTCCACCTCAATCCACTCCAGCCCCTGCACACCCTCCTTTACCTCCGCCCTCTTGTAAGCTTCCCTGCTCTTCCTGATCATGCCCTTGGTTCTCAAACTCCCTCTGCCAGTGACATCCCATTCACTCCATGCTGGGCAGATGAGCCGGTCTTCAGGGTCCAGAGCAAAGGCCCCTCTGTCAGGAAGCCCTCCATGACCAGCTGTGCCCGCGCGCCCCCCCCCCCGTGCCCCCCCGCCCCCCCCACCTCTCCTCCAGCCCTGCTCCGGCTCTGTCGGGAAGCTGTGTTAGTTGCAGACTTTCTTACTCCCCATGGAGTCTGTTTCCTTCGGGCTTTGCCACCCAGAGCGTGGCCAGCAGGGTGCCCTAGCCCAGGCTGATGACAGGTGTTTACAGAATGGAACTATGAGGGGGTGCTGGAACCCCACTGCTGGCCACCAACAGACCTCACACTTCTGCCCCTCTCTGGCTGTGTGATCTTGGGCGATGACCTAATTTCTCTGAGCCCTGCTTCCTCACTGGGGCAGCACCAGCATTTCTTGGGGCTACAGTATGAACTCTGGGAGGCACCAGGCAGGTGACCTCTACCCAGGAGTGATCACCATTATTGTTTCTGTCTATGCCCCACTCGTGGCCGACACAGGAATTTGGGGATCAGAAAGCCTCAGCTTCCAGCCACTTATTGGGTGTGTGATTCTGGGCAGGTGACTCATTTCCCAGCGCCTCTATTTCCCCATCTCTGAAATGGTACTAACCCCGCCAACAGGAATGCAACACCCCTCTCCACACAGTCTTTTGTTCGAGGCACGCAGTAGGCACTCAGACATTTCTAAACTAAGGAACCAATGGTCCAGGTCGAAGAAACACAACCACCTTCCTGCCTCCCTCCTCCCCCACCGCTACATCCCAGCCTCCAGAGCCCCCTCCCCACCCAGTGCGGACTAAAATAGTCATTAGGCAGATTTCAAAAGATGTCAGCAGCTTATAATTACAGTCGACATCCTTCTGAGATAAAAGTGATTACCTTGGATGCAAATCACTTAGCAACCAATCAGGGCGGTGGGCGGCGCCCGCGGAGGTGACCGGGCGCTAGCCCTCCTCCCGCAGCCCGCCCCGCACAGGCAGAGGCAGCGGCAGCGGCAGCGGCAGAGGCAGAGAAAGCCGCACAATAGCTCTTGACACGCAAATGGGTTAACACAATAAAGGCGGCTCCGGCCGCCGCTGGGGGAGAGCGGTTCCCGGCCCCGGGAGGTGATAAAGCGGCCCTTTTGTGCGCGCCTCCTCCTTCTCACCCCGCCCCAAGCCCAGAGGAATCGCCGCCTGATTGAATTACGATTCATGAATATGAGCTGCTCCGCTGGCTTCCTCTGGTTGGTGAGGGAGTGGAAGGTGGAGGGGGCAGGAGGGAGATTGGGAGGGGCCCCCTGGCCAGGCCCCAGCAGCTCAGATGGGGAGCCACATATGTGGGGTGCCCGGGTAGGTGGGTAGGAGACCCAGCAGTGGCAACTGGAAGGGTGGGAGTCCCAGATCTGCCATGCGGTCTTTGATCCTTGGCACCAAGTGGGACTGGGAAAGCCTTTCAAAGGCCCCATTCTGAGGCTGAGGCAAACAGTGGCCACATTTGGAGAATGTGCATTTATGGAGTGCTTACTGTATGCCACCATCTGTGCTAAACCTTCACTTAATGGCTCAGAAGGGATGGGGGACGGGTAAGCTTACATGGGATTAGGTAAGTGATAAGGATTACTGAGGGTGGAGGGCGGACAGTTAACCTTGAGAAAGAGGACTGCCCAGAGAGCAGAGAAGGCCCTCCCCACCTGACCGGAGGAAGGATGTCTGACAAGGGACCCCTAACTGGATCCTCTCCCCTGTTAAACCTCTCCACCAGCTAAGCATCCAGTACAGACACCCCAGGGCCACCCCTCAACCTCAGTCAGCACCCCCCCCCTCCCGTAATCACAGGCTGGCTACATGGCCACACCCACTGTCCAGAACACTTTTTCCACTCCTCTGCCTGGCGGACCCCTATTTGTCCTTTCTGAGAGTCACATGACTCCCCTCCTACAGGGCCCTTCCCCACCCTCAGGCTGGGTCAGGAAGCCATAGCGACCAAAGATGCTCTTGCCCCATCTATATCCTTGCCTTCCCATCAGCTGGGTGCCTCCCAGAGGGTCTCTGGGGTGGCTGGGGCAGCCTCTCACCCCACCCAGGGAAGCCCGCGGGGCGGACAACCAGCTTTCTCATCCCTGCCTGGCAGGCAGGGTTCATGCCATACCTTCCTCCCTCCAGTGCCGGAAAAAGTGGTGCCGGGGTGAGGGGAGCAGGCTGCCCACAAGGCCAGGGCAGGAGTAGCTACTCTGCTCAATCTGTCCTATGGGTAAAGGGGAAGCAGGATCCCAACCTGGGCTTCAGTGTGGCAAGATACCGGGAGAGGCCAGACTTCCTCTATAGCCAGTAATCCCTGAGTCTTGTAGGGACCCTGTCCAACAGGTGGGGAGGCCTCCCCGCCACCCATGGAAGAGGGTGAGAAGACCTGGGAACTCTTAAGTCAGCACAATCGAGAACTGAACCTCTGAGGTTGTCTGGCTGAGCACCTGTAGCTCATCACTTCCTCTCTCTGAGGCTCGGTTTCCTCATCTGCATAATGGACCACAGCACATGAGTCACTGCAAGGAGTCACTGCGGTCCTATAAAATGCCTGGCACAGGGGAAGATGCTGGGTCAGCTGGCACTCCCTCCTGCGTGTCGCCTGGTGCTATTGCCAAGCCCAGGGAAGCGAACAGAAGGAATCGCCCAATTCTGACAGCCTTCCCCTCAGCCTTGGCTGAGGAAGTGTAAACACTCCGTGGAGGACCTCCAACTGCCTGTGTTTGTGGCACTCTGGCGCACTCCGAGTTTGTTTCTAAACTGGGAAGCTTCGAGAGGCAGCGCAAACAGCCCTTCTGCCCACCTCTCCCACTTCTCCCCCATCTGCTACTGCTCCGCTGTCCTTGGAGCCTGTGTTTAACTCACCATTGCAGCTGGAAAATCATCTCTCCGCAAAGCCCCAAAAGCAGCTCCACTGATATTTATTGACCTGTTCATCTAGCTAGAGCGCCGGGTAGAACAGAAATAAATGCTTGCTGCATAGAGACGGGCCTGGCTTCTGGTAATGACCTCACATACACTCCCCTCTGCTCTCACCCCACCCCACGCACTGAAGCAATGACAGTTCTCTAACCTTTTCCTAGAAATGTGATCACAGCAGCTTCACCCACATCCGACACTGGCAGCGACTGCAGAAAGGGACTGAGAAGAGGAATCAAAGAGGCAGCAGCAGGATGCTGCCTGGGGGCTCTCTGTGCCTTCACAGGAGTAGGGCCTGTGCTGGGGGTGCTGGAGGGGAGGGCTGGTGCCTGACCCCCATCGTAGCTGGCCCCTGGGCAGAGACACGCTTACTCAGACCTGGGCACTGATGGGCCTCATTTGCCCTCCATTCATTTAATGAGCACCACATGGAGCTTGTTAAAAGCATCGAACACCAAAGGAGTGGGGCAGGCGGGAGCTTAAGCGGGCCAAGGCCCCTCAGCTTGGCAGTGAACAGCAGGGGACCCCCTGGCCTTGAGGAGCAGCAAGCAGCAGCTCATCTGCACCTTCCCTGGCTGGGGATGAGGCACCTACGTCTTCCTGACCAGAAGCAGCCTTTGGCAAGGCAGAGGCCCACAGCCCTCTGGGGACCCGGGAACTTCAGCCTGCTGCTGGGTGTGTGGTTCAGGGGGTGGTCTCTGGAACATCTTTTTTGAAAGCAGAAAGTTGCTGTTTGGGAGTCCTGAGCCCCCAGGCTCTGCCAGGCTATGTGACGGAAGCCGAACACCTGTCCTTGGGGGGAGGAGCATCATCTGAGACAGCTGGTGCTGCCTCCCTCCCCCTCCTCACCAGGGCACCGCGATTTAGGTCAGAGGACTGCAGTTAGGGTGGGGAGTCTGCCTTCACCCTCCACTGCCAAAGGCATCCAGCCTGGCCCCTGGTTACCACGACCCCGCCCCCTCCGGCCTTGGGTCAAGCCAAGTCATGTGGCCACCGCAACCCCAGTGAGGTCAGGGGCCTGGTAGTGATGTCACACCACGATGCACTGGGCACCGTGTACCTGTGAGTTTTTGTAGGAATACGGGCCGTAAGGGGACCCTGTTACAGTCTACACTCAGAGCAAAAACAGCCACCAGCATGTAACGGAGACTCCACATACCCTTCTGAGCGGATGCCCCTGAAGATCTCAGAGGTTCTTGGGAGAACCCCAAGCTGTCCCCTCCTGGTGCCCCCCTCCTCAAACACTCCAAGGCGCGAGAGTTCCCTGGGAATTTTCGGAAGGCAGCGCTACCCCTGCTACTTTTGTCTGTTGGCTTTAGGGACGGGGTGACCTCTGGCGTACGTACACCCGGCCCAGGGCCCAGCAGAGTCCGCCTAACGGGTCCCCAACCTCCACTCAGGCCGGCTGGCGAGTCCAGACAAGTTGTGTGTGGGAAGGAAAGGGGAGGCAAGAGGCACCGCTGCTTCAGGATCCCCAACAGTCCGGGTCCCTTTATTTCCAACACGGGCTGCCCCCAGTCCAACCCGCAAACCCGCCTCGCGGAACTCACCGGATCAGCCAGGTCTCAGCGGCGACTCTCCGCTTGCGGGGTGACAGCCATGCAGAGGTGACAGAAACGGCCCGAGAGAGCCCCCGTGGGGGCGATACCTCTCTCCGGGTGGAAAGGGATGCTGTCAGTGAGGCCGAAACACGCGCTGGCCCGCGCCTTCCGAAGTCGGAGGTGGAGGGTGTCTCCACTCAGCGGGGGTCGCGCCCGCCCGGGACCCGGGGCGCGCGGGCGCTCAAGCGGCGCATCTTGGCCGGGGCTGGTGCTCACCGCGTCCCGCGGGGGGCGCTGCGCCTCCCCTCCGGGTCCCGCTCAGGGCGGTAGCTCAGCCCGCGCCGCTCCCCGGGGCGCCCTCTCAGCCCGCGCCTGGAGCCCGGCGGCCGCGGCCCCCTCGCCGGCCCCAGCTGCAGCCTGTCTTTGTTGCTTCCTCTTGCTCGACCGCCCGCCCGCGGCTCGTAGCCCCCAGATTCGCCCGGGGCTGGGGGAGTCTTCTCCTTCGGGGTTGCACGCACCTGCAGCGGTCCGGGCGCCTCGCCGGGCATGCACCAGCCTCCGCAGGTTGCAAAGAGCGGCGGCGAGAAGGAACCGGCCCCTCCTCCTCCTGCTCCGAGACCCGGTGTGGGGGGAGGGGAAGCCGGAGAGCAGCGGCAGCCGAGGCGGCGGCAGCGGGCGGCGGAGGCTCGGATGCAGCCCAGGGGGCCTCGGCGACTAGAAATAACTGGTCCGGGTGGAGCAGGGAGTACGAGAGGACGGCGCACCGAGACTGAGAGCTCGCGAGGTGCAGCTGGGGCGGCGCGCACCAGGCTCTCACGCGCCCGTGGCCCGGGGCGGCGCACCGGGGCTCCCGGGACCTCAGCCTCGCGCCGCCTGGCGCGCGCCGGCGTCTCGCCCCGCTTCAGGTCCGAGGACCGTGCGTTTGGGCCCCGCAGGCGGCGGGCCCGGCTCTTCGCCTTCCCCGGCTGGTGAGCGCAGCCTCTTCGCGGAGCTGCCGGCCTGGCTGCCCGGCCCGCTGCTCTGCTCTGGCCCGACTGACAGGCGCGAGCGCCCGCAGCAGCCGCGGCGTCTCGCTCCCCGCCCGCCCTCCGCGGTCAGGCCCAATCAGGGACAGCCGAGAGGCGGTTACCAGGGTGACGCGGCTCCGCGTCCTGCGGGGGGCGTGGCCGAGGGGCCGCCACGCGCGCTTTTCGCGGCAAAATTCAAAGGCCGGCAGGGTGGCTCTCCAACCTCCTCCCCAAAGTTGGGGCGAGGCGGGGCCAACCTAGAAAGGACTGCAACTCCCAGTATGCAGCGCGCAGGCATCGAGCGGAGGGGCCCCAACTGGGGGTGCAGGGCATGTTGGTACTTGTAGTCCCTTTGTCGGGAACAGGGGAGAGGGTGGAGGGGGAGGGCGGAAAAACCAGTATCATTATGGAGCACACATTTGGTAGCTATCTGTTAAAAATAATGAAAACAATAAAAGAAGCTTAACACATGTAACAAAGTACTTTACCTAATCTTCACACACAACCCTGTGAGTTAAGTATTGTTATCACCCCCATTTCACCAATAAGAAAACGGATATGATAGGTTATTATTATTATACTCCCCACGTATAGAGGAAATTGAGGTAAGAGATGTGACGGGACATTTTGTCTGGAGTGCTTTGCCACGAGGCACATTTCGTTAGTGATGGAGTTTTGGTAGCACATTTGAGATCTCTGACTATATAACCAGGCGCCATAGTGAGCTCTTTCTAAACGCTATCTCCTGGAATCCTCACCACATCCAGGGTAGGTAGGCACTGCCCCACTTAACAGATGGGGAAAACGAGGCACAGTACTACCTGGGTTCCAAATTGTGAATCCATCAAACTATACGGAACCTTGCTTTTTACTTTCTAAGCAGCGTCATAGGTTCTCGTTCGTTCTATCTGAGAGCCCATGAATGGCAGTTAACAGTCCCATTTCACAGCTGGCAAAAGTGAGTCTCAGTTGCCATGTGTCCATCCCCCAGCAGGTTGGGGAGCCAGCTTTCCAGGAAAGACCTCAGGATCCCTACGGAGATGTAAAGCAGGAGCCAGAGCTCTCCCACCGCCCTCAGACTATGTCCATGTGAGCCCCTCGAATCCCACAGAACCTGGGTGAGCTGCAGCCCTGCCTTTGCTAGCTGTTGGCCTTTAACATTTGTTTTCATGGCTCCGTGCCTCAGTCTCTTGTCGCTATATCCTAATTCCTACTTTACAGGGTTGTTATGAGGGCAAAGTGAGTTACTGGGCGGAAAGGACTCGGAACACAATAAGTGCTTAATAAATGCCAGCTGTGGTTATCAAGACGCCAGGGCTTGGGAGGCCCTGCGGAATGTACCGTGCGGGATGAGCTGATTATAGTCGGCCCTGGCCTACTTCAGGAGCCCAACCACCCCTGCCCAGAACCTGGGAGAGGCGCCTGCCGGGGAGCTCAGGCCCCGCCCAAGTAGGCCACCTACTGCCTTATCTAGGACAGGAGCTGGCCCTGTTTCAGGCTGCTGAGCAGCCGCCACCACTCAGTTCCCAGCGGCTCACATGCTGGCTGCCTTCTCCTCTTTAGCTCTCTACGAAGCCCCACCCACCCCACCCCCTGGGAGTTGGGGTGGGGGTGGCGATTTACCTGGGAACGTGATATGGGGCCAGCTGCTTCCACGATGGGGCCCTGCCGCCTGAACTGGCAGTGACGTTGGGGCCTGTTGCCTGGGCAACGTTCTGGGTGGACTGGGGTGTGGACAGGTGGGGAGAATGCATGGCGCACCCAAGCCAGGTGCAGGGCGAGGGACCATGACAACAAAAACCCTGGGAAGAAAGAGGGCAGGAAGGAGAGAAGCAGGCAGCGGGCCACACCACAGCCTTTCCGGCATTTGGGATTTTTTCCATTGTGGTAACCATGACTTGACATCAACTATGGGCCAGGCAGTGCTCATTGCTATTTATATCACATTTTCTATCTCCTTTCACCCTCACAGCAACCCTGTGACGTCTATTTGATTATTACCCACATCTTAGAGCCCAGGAAAGCCATGTGACTAGTACAAGGTCACACAATGACAGAACCGGATCCCAGACACCAGCCCCCCTGACCTTGATTTATTGCACGAAGTGCCAGCCACTAATTGACTGGCTGTGACCTTAAGGGCAAGTTTCTTCTCCTCTCTGGACCTCAGTTTCCTCTGCTGGAAAATGGAGAATGAGGCTCACAACTTAACCTACCGATCAGACTCTGGAGCTGGCACCCCCTCCGCGCCCCAGCAGTTTCCAAAGGCCCCAGTGATTACAGTTTACAGCAGGGGTTTAGGAGATCTCAAAGGCCCTGCCATCTCTGAAGCCTGTGATTCCAGGATGTGATAATGGTGGGATTTCAGGCAACAGCAGGCTCAAAGGTAGCTGGGTAGGTGGAGGGGTGTCTTATAGGTGTCTCTCACACCCCTCCAGGCAATGAACGCCGCCCCCCCGCCCCCCAATAGATGCTCAGTCTTGGACCTTCACTATGTCCCACACTCACAGTGCCTACCACCCATACCACCGCCAACATGCTCACTTCCCTGAGATCTGGCCCTCATGCCCCCCCCTCGCCCCCGCAACTTCCAGCCTTGATCCAGCCTCTCCTTGCTTAGTTGTGTCCAGTAACTCTGCATTATGTGACTGGAGACAGTCAAGATGGATTTGCCATGGTCCACAGAACCACCAGGCAGTCAAGCCCCTGAACGCTGGCTCCGGCCAAGGGTCCAAGAGGCCCTGAGGGGACAAGGGGACAGATGGCACCTCTTTCCTCACTGCCCTTGTATGCTCCCCACATATCAGCCTTGCTACACACCTGCACATCCTCCCACGTGTCTCTTGGACTTCCAAGCTCATGCTGTCCCTCTCCACCTAGAATACCCTCCCTCCAGGTAGTTGATTCTTGCTCCGCCTTCAGATTTCAGCTAGGGTGCCACCTCCTCTGGGAAGCCTTCCCTGACTGCTACCCTCCAGGTCGGAGTGCTTCCCCCTTTAAAGATGTACCCAGTCTGTTATAAGGGCCACCTATTTGCCAGTCTTCCCCACCAAACCTGGGTCTCTGCGAGGGAAGGGGCTGCATTCAAACTGTTTTTTTCCCTAGCACAGGCTGGCATGCAGTCAGTGCTAAATAAAGATTTGTTGAATTAATCTCTGAATCAATGAATGAATGTGCCCATTCACTTAGTTTTGTTTTGTTTTCCTGTAGGTAGGAAGAGCAGGGAGAGGGGGAGAATCAGATGTACTGAAATGAATCCCGACTCTTTAGGTTACTAGCATGTGCCTCATCTCTATGCCTCAGTTTCCCTCATCTGTGAAACAAGGTTAAATGCCACGTAGGCACTGCTCACGGAGCCTGAAGCCTGGAACTTTGCTCCCACATATGTAAGATTAGTCATGCCCTCACTCCCCGAGGCCTGATCATTCCTCCTTTAATTCTGCTCATTCATTCATTCATTCATTCATTCATTCATTCATCATTTCCTAAGGGCCTGTCCTGTGCCGGTCACTGGGGATTCAACAGTGACCCAGACACAGGCTCTGGCTTCATGGGGGACAGAGAAGGCAACTAGCAGTTATCATCCAGGGTAGCGGGGAAGGAGACAGCCCCTGACCCAGCAGGTGGGCTGGTGATGGTGAAAGGCTGATCAGCTGCCCCGTGAAACATGAGGAGGTGACTGAGGGGAGAGGGAGAGAAGAGCGCTCTTGGCAGAGAAACTGCCACTGCAAAGGCCTGGCATCCCGGTGAGGGAGCTGTGACTGTCCCCTACACGGAGGTGGGTCAGGGGCTAAGCTGGAGCTGGGGAGGGAGGCAGACACCGAGCCTTTATTCAGTGGCGGAGCAGTCCTGCCCCAGCCTCCCTCCCAGCCCCCAAGTGCCTCCTCACCTGCCCTCCTTGCTGTAATCTAGGCCAGAGCCTGAAGGGAGCCGAGCCCCCATTGGTGCACACCACGTAGATTTTTCAGAGATAATTTAATCAGAGCTATTAATAAGCAGAAAAGAAAGAGCTCTTTATGTTCCTCCTGGAGAAAAGGGAAAGGAAGCAGCACGTGTAACCTTGTTATTCACCCAGCCCTGCCCCCCAGTACCTGCAGCCTCTCTCTGGGGCAGGCCTAGGGGAATGGGGCAAGGAGGCCAAAACGGAGGGCGGGGGGGGAGGCTGAGGTAGTCCCAGGGACTGGCCCCTGCCCGGCTCCCGGGCCCCACTCCACCCTCACACACCTCTGGCCACTTTGGCCTTTGGTTGCCTGAGGTGCCAAACCGTTTCCAACCTCGAGATCTTTGCACAGCGGTCCTCTCTGCCCAGCATCCTTCCTCTGCTCTTCGCACGGCTGCTCAGTATCGCACTGTAGGTCTCAGGTCCAACGTCACCTCCTCAGAGAAGCCTCTCTGACTGCCCCCCTGAAGTTACCCTCCGTGGAGCACCATCTTTTGCTTTTCCCTTCTCAGAATGTATTGCTGTCGGCAATCCTCGAGCACTGGGCTTGGCGTTTACTTCCGCCTCCCTGCCTAAACTGTCAGCCCCGGGAGGAAGGGGCTTTGGCATCGTCTTCACTGCTGTGTGTCCCCGCACTGGCATCGCCACTGACATAGAGCAGGTTCTGTGTCAATCTTGTTAATAGAGTTGGGAAGAGTTCAAGGGGCCTTGGTTGTTGGGAGAATCAGGAAGTGGTGGGGTTCCTTCCACCTGGGAGAGCCCTCTGAGAATCTGGGAACCATTAAATGCCCCCCTTGTTTCACCACTGGGGATTGGAGGTCCAGAGAGGGGAATGCACTTGTCCAAATTCATGTAGCACGTTTGTGGCAGAGCTGGGACTTGACCCCAGAGCCCTTTGGGGGTGCACAGTTTCACACGAACCTCATCCCAAACACCAGCTGTGTGGAGGAGGATTCTGAGGCCGCCCCTGCCCTCAGAAGGGACAGAGGTCTGCGCTGTTGTCAGGCGTGACGTCTGCCACAGGGTTGGCTGCTGGGGGACGAACAACACGGGGCTCTTCCTATGACGGGGTCAGGAAGAGGACCCGGCTGAAGTCAGAGGGCGCCGTTCCTTCCGTCAGGGCCATCACCTTGGCATGTGACCTCCAGACGAGTCAGCCAACGTCCCTGGCACCAGTTTCCTCATCTGAAAGTTGGGACTACCCACCCTATGCCTGCCTATCTCAAGGGCTATGATGAGAAAACAATATAACATTTCCCAAGGCCTAATGGGCTCTACAAATAGAATCAATGGTTATTCCTGTAAAATACAGCAACCAGGACAAGAACAACATCCATCCAGTGAGGCCCCACCACGGGCCAGGCCACACCCCGGCGCTTCTCACGCAGGCCCTGCAAGCCTGCCTCAGCCCATGAGGGAGCTAGAGGGACCCTGTGCTGGGATCACGGCCTTGTCCAAGGTGGCACAGAGCTCCTGAGGAGTGGGAGCGTGTGCCTACGATCTGAACCCTGTTGGGGTCTCTTTGCCACAGAAAGTTCTGACTTAGCTGTCAGCCTTAACCAACAGGAAGCAGTGATTGGAGGTGGGGGTGGTTCCCAGTGATTGGAGGTGGGGGTGGTTCCCACGGCCCCCAGAGGCCGCCTCTGCCTCCTGGCCAGCGGGGCCTGGTCCTCCGCAGCTCTGAGTGGCAGGGAGGTTTCCAGGGGATTAACCCAGCCCGCCCTGCCTCCCCTCTGGCCTGGGAAGGCCAGCAGGCCCTCTGGAGCACGCCTGGCAGATCTCCTTTTGTACAAAAAGTTATTGACTTATCAAGGTTAAAACACACTCAGCGCAGGCCAGTAACACAGAGATCCCGCTGCATCCCGCTGTCATGTGCCGCCCGGTTTTCATGGCAACAGGCCCTCTTCTGCACATGAAACGGTTCAGTTGTGCAAAGTTCAGGCGTTACATAAACAGGGAGTTAACAGCAACGGCAGAAATCAATGTCTGGCCAGGCATGGCCTGGGGAGATAGCATTGATTGGGCCCTTCGCCATCGATAGGCCAGATCCCTGCTTCCTGCCCAGTCGCCCTGGGCTCCCTCCTGCCACCCCACCCTTGGCTCAGCTTCAGAGAGCTCCAGGAAGGTCCTCTGCCCTTGCCCCAGAGCCCCCTCTGGCTGGATCCAGCAGGGGGTGGGCGGGGACCTGCTCGGCTGTCTGCAGCCGCTTTGTGAACCATTATTGCTCAGAGACACCATTGCACTGCTTAAAATATGTTTGTGCCGCTGTTGGGGGAGGAAGCAGCCCTTGGCCTCGTAAGCCGTTCTTGTGATGAGGAGCAATCCCACTGCCTCTATGTTTAGCCATAAAAACCACCCACGCTATGCAGATGTGCCAGGATAGGACACCAAATGGGCTGTGCAACCCTGGGTAAGTCACTTCACCTCTCTGAGACTCGGCTTCCTGTTTTCTAAAGTGGCAAGGATAATAGCACCAACATCATGGGTGCGGGAGGAAGCAATGAGGGACAAGTGTGAAGCTCCCAGCGGAGGGCCTGTGTCTCTCTTCTTCCATAGATTCCAACAGATGCCCTCATGGGACAGAAAAGGGCAGGCAACTAGGAAGTGATAATCTGGGTTCAAATCCCAGCTCCACCACTGCTGTGTGACCTTAGGCAAGTCACTGCACCACTCTGAGCCTTGGCATTCATTCCCTTATGTAAAATGGGGAAAGGGCCTTTGCAAGAGTGAAGGGAGAATGAAATAAGCTCAATCAACCACATGACTGTCTGGGCACACCGAAGGTGCCTAGAAAGATTTATCAGATCAGACCCTTCCTCCAGTATTCCAGCGTCAGACCCACCCGTCCTCAAAAAATGGAAAAATCTCATGGGCTTTTCTCAGAAAAGGAGGATTCAAGACGGGAGAGCTGCCTATCCCATTTGGTGGAAGGTCCTTCACAATAGGGGCCTTGTGTCATTCATCTTTGCATGATCAAGTCTTGGCATAGAGCCCGGCATACAATAAGAGCTTAATACATGTTTATTGAGTGGCGTTAAACTCCTCTGGAGAGCTGGCTAGGCCCCTCTGCTCTGGCACGGGGCAGCCTGGAGAGAAGGGGGTGCTAGGGTAATTTAGGGTGGTCACAGAGGCTCTGGCCAGCTTGGTATGGCAGAGACAGCAGCCACCACTGAAACGCATACCCCCTGCCATGGGATGGAATGGGTGCCAGGAAGTGCAGCCAGCTCGGTGTGCAGCCAGGGACTGTATTTCCAGGCATGGCTGTAGGGGTAGCTTTTGCTAATGAAATGCGAGCAAGCGTGATGTAAGAAGTGGATGTGCCTCTTCTCTGAGTGGTCTCTTCGGCCCCAAGGCAGACCAGTTGGCCCTTCTAGATCAGAGCAAGGCCAAGGACGGATGGAGCCCGGGTCCCTATCCACTGTCGCCCACCTGTTGACCAACAACATAGGCTTAGGTGAGCAATGAACTTCTGTTGAGTTACGCCACTAAAACGCCAGGGTCTATTTGTTACAGCAGCTGACGCCGCCATCACAAATTCACAGGGCTTCCTGCAATGGACTCAGCCCCCCACACGGCCCGCTCTGAGTCATGAAATTCTGCAGAACTGAGAGGCTGCCCTTATTTGATAAAGCAAGTTAATACAGTAAAATATTAAGAGTAGAGAGAGCCTTGGCCAGTTTGGCTCAGTGGATAGAGCTTCAGCCTGTGGATTAAAGGGCTCCGGGTTCGATTCCGGTCAAGGGCACGTACCTCATTTGCAAGCTCCTCCCTGGCTGAGGCCCTGGTTGGGGTGCATGCAGGAGGCAACCAATCGATGTGTTTCTCTCACATCGACATTTCTCTCTGTCTTTCCCTCTATCTTCCACTCTCTCTGAAAATCAATGGAAAAATATCCTCAGGTGAGGATTAAAACAAAAAATAGAAAAAGAAAAAAATGTTAAGAGTAGAAGCCTTGTAGTGGAAATTTGGATGTTCACTGTAAATGCCTTTCAACTTTGTTGTATATTTGAAATGTTTCATAAGAAAATAAGTTTAAAAAATGTCCATTCATGTATTTTCAAAAAATGTCTAGGAACCTCGGGGTTTTAGGATGTGTCAGGGGCCACTAGCTGTGGGGCGGGTGGACAGGGGGCGCTGAAAAAGAGGGCTCTGGGGTCCACACTCCACCCCACCTCACCAACTTCAACGTTCAATTTCACCTCTTCTTCACACTGGCGTTCAGCGTGTGATTTAATTTGAAAAAAGGTTTCCACTTGTCCAGCCCTAAGGGTTAGAAAACCACCGAGCTCAGTTCTCTCATGTGGCAGATGGGAACCGAGGTTCAGAGAGGGGAGGGACTTGCTCCAGATCCCAGAGCGAGCAGTGGCTGGCAGGGTCCCAGCCCGGGCTCCTGGCCCAGGGAAGGGCTCGTCTCTGTGGTTTTCTAAAGCTTCTCCGGGGGTCTCACCCTGGGGGCTGCCGGGAGGCCAGGAGGGTGGGCCGGGCACCCTCCAGCCAGAGCCCTCTGCCTTTGGCTGTCTTGTAGGTTGGATTCCAAGGTATTTGACCAAAGGGCTCTGCAGGTAGGGAATGACCATTTGGGGGTGATGGGGCGGACACTGCAGAGGACTTCAGTGGGGCCAAGAGTTTCCTGGAGTGGGGCCTCCTCCACCACAACACACCTTCTCTCTAGCGGTGGTGGGAAGATGGATGGAGAGCGGCAGGGCTGGGACAGATCACTCGGCAGTGATGGATTTGGGCCCTGACCAGAAGCCTTCGGGGTCATCTGGGGCTGTGATCAGAGGTGAGAGGTCACCCAGCTGGGGCAGGGAGTTAGTTTAGGGTCAGAGGGCTGGTGACAGAAGGGGTGGAGGAGTACCCACGTGCACTCGTGTAGTACTAGCTGGCTCATTCATTCCTCTGCTCATCCATCCCACGACCCCAATGTGCCAGGCCCTGGCTGGGCACTGGGGATTTCAGAATAATGGGCATGAGAGGGGAGGTGGGGAATGGGCAGCGCCACCCACTCTGCCTAGTCAACAACCAGCCCTGTGGCCTTGGGCGGGTCCCGTCGCCGCTGGGCTTCAGGTTCCCGTCTGGAAAACGAGCATAACTGCAGACCCAGACGGAGAGTGTGGGTGAGGCACGTGGCCCGAGCTTGGTGTGGAGAGACCGGAGCTCTCTCCCCCGGACGTCCAATTAGAAGAGAAGAGAAGGGTCATGTTGCCCCATCTGGACTGCTGGGTTCAGGTAAGACGGGGCACCAGTTCAAATCTTGATCCCACTTACAGCTGCGTGACCTTGGGCCAAACCACTTCCCCTCTCTGGATTTTGGTCTTCTCCTCTGCAAAATAATAATAATAATAATAATAATAATAATAATAGTAGTAGCAGCAGCAGTAACTACTATATCTGGTGGTTATGTTTTTTTTTAAATTTATTTTTTTAGAGAGAGAGGAAGGGGAAGAGAGAGAGAAACATTGATTTGTTTGTTTCACCTATTTATGCATTCATGGGCTGATTCCTCTATGTGCCCTGACTGGGGATGGAGCCCACAACCTTGGTGTATCCGGCTGACGCTGCAACTGACCTACCCGGGTAGGGCCTGAGGGTTTTTGTTGTTTTTTAAATTTATTTACTTATTTATTTGGTAATATATTTTTATTGATTTCAGAGAGGAAGGGAGGGGGAGAGAGAGATAGAAACATCAATGATGAGAGAGAATCATTAACCGGCTGCCTTCTGCATGCCCCCTACTGGGGATGGAGCCCACAACCTGGGCATGTGCCCTTGATCGGAACTGAACCCGGGACCCTTCAGTCCCTCAGGCCGACGCTCTATCCAAGTAGCCAGACCAGCGAGGGTGGGCCTGAGGTTTTTTTTTTTGTTTGTGTTTTTTAAAAAATATATTTTATTGACCTTCCACACAGAGGAAGAGAGAGGGACAGAGAGCCAGAAACATCGATGGGAGAGAAACATCTCCCCACTGGGGATGCGCCCGCAACCAACGCACATGCCCCTGACCAGAATCAAACCTGGGACCCTTCGGTCTACAGGCTGATGCTCTATCCCCTGAACCAAACCGGTTAGGGTGGGCCTGAGGTTTTAATGAACAGTTCCTGGCCCACAGCAGACACCAAGTGAATGTAAACCTTTGCTGTAAGTGCATGATGAACTCTGAGCCTATCGGAGTAGTAACAACACAGCTGGGGAATACTGACGTTGTGCTGGAGGAGGACTGGAAGGCCATTCAAACCCAGCCTATCTGGAGGGAATGCCCAGAGCTCTGGCTTTGATTGGCTTTGCTATCCCCTCTGGGCTCAATGATTACAGCGCTGCTATCGATTAGCAATGCCTGCATGGGCAAGGGAGTTGAGAGTTACAGGACACATGTCATCTATTAGGCATTCTTGATACTGGCCTAAGCCTTCCTTCCCCTTGTACAGATGGGGAAACTCAGGCTCAGGAAAGGAAACAGGACTTCCTAAAGGCCATGCAGGCAGTCAGGGGCTTCCTCCCTGGGCCCCGGTCTATGTGGTTTAATCCTGAGGAGAAAAGGCATTATTTTGCCATTACATTTCCCAGCCGGTTTTCTGGCAGGGAGTTCACTGATTTAAACTTTTCCAGGATGATGCTCCGTCCTCCTCTCCCCTGGGCCCGTTTCTATTAGGGCTGTGCCTCCTGGAAATGAGTAGGTGGCATCTGTGAGGACAGGCAGGCCTCCACGCGGGGTGGAGTGTGGACCTGCCCAGGGCTGGCCTTCCCAGGTCCCCCACATTGAAGGGCAACGACTGCCAGGGCCCAGGTACCCGGGGGTGATGGTCCTCATGGCGGCGACCTCTGTGCCATGTGCTAGCGGGGCTCGTAGCGCTCGTTGCTCTTCACATTCACCCAAAACACAGACGGGGACCCGAGGTCCCAGAGCTGGATTCCAACCCAAGACTGCCTCGCCCCAAACTCTCTGTTCTTCACTCTTCACAACCAGAACCCAGTTACCCCAAATGTCCTTTCAGATTCTCACCCCAGCACTGTGAGCGTGGCTGAGGGGTGATCAGATACCCCGTTTGATGGATGGGGAACCGGAGGCCATGAGGTGGGCGTGACTGATCCTGGGCTACCCAGCCAGTGGGGCCAGCGCTCTGCCCTTTGCACCCATAGGGAGGAAGGACAAGAGAGGCTCGAGCAGAGCTGCCCACAATCGTCCTCCTGGCCTACTCATCTTCCGAGCTGAAATCTGAATCTCCGCACCCACTGGATCAGGACATGCCATAATTAGCAGCAGATTTGTGCCTCCTGCCGTGGGTATTATTTATTTCGGGTTCTGGGCGGCCACTTCCCAGGGCTGAGTGTGCACGGGGCCTGGATTTCAATCATGTGGGGCCACAGCAGAGTTCTCCCCGGGGACCTCACAGTGGCAGTGCCCCCGCAGAATGATAAACGAGCCCACAGACAGCAGAAATGCTGCCAGCTGCTCCAGGGGCCGTGCCCGGGGTGGGGAAGGCGGTGTTCTCACCAACCCCAGGGTCCTGTCCACGAGGCACTCACCTCCCCCAGTGCCAGACAAGAGGCTGGCATCCCCCACCCCAGGAAGAAACAGACAAGAGAGATGGCACTGGCAGGCCCCGCGGCAGCCTTGCTTCTAGAAGCCTCCGGCTGCAAGAACTTGGAAGGGATGCCTGTCCCTGTCACTGTCTTGGGATAGGTTTTTATCTCGGCCTCTCTCAGCCTGGGCCATGGGAGATACGCTCTTCTGCTCACGGCCCCGTGGGCTGGGAAGTTCCTTTTGCCGTCTAAACTTAATCAAGTACAAGCATTTGCAACACTGTCCCCCAGACGATCCCACGAATGACCCTCTGTCGCTGTCTGGAACATACAGGAGGGGCCAGGAGGGTGGGCAAGGGTTCCTGGGATACTGGAGGGAGTGGAACAGAAATAAAAGCTAACTTCTATTTCTTTAATCCTCACTCGAGGATACTTTTCCATTGATTTTTATTTTATTATTAGTGGCCCAGTGCACGAAATTCATGCACATTAAAAGGGAATTAATTAGAGGAAATATTTTAATATTGCTATTTGCCCTTTCTCTATAATAGAAGTGTAAGAGATGAAAGGAAATTAGTAAAATGTATATGAAAATCTTCCTCCTGTCAGAGTCTGGGGCACGCCACGGGACCCAGAGTCAAGTCCCCACCCACCCGCGCACACCTCAAAATTGCGGGAGACCCAGACCCAGCTGGCCCCACCCCTGTGAAGCCCCGCCGTGCGGGGGATACAGCCTCAGGTCCCCTGTCAAGCCCTGCCAGGAGGGGGGCACAGCCTCAGGTCCCCTGGCTTGGCGCCAGGCAGGGGATACTGGGTGGGGGTGTGGCCTGAGGTCCCCTGGCCCAGCACCAGAGTAGGGGCGTGGCCTGAGTTCCCCTGGCCTGGCACTGGGGTGGGGGGGCGCAGCCTGAGGTCCCCCGTCAACCCCCACTGGGAGGGGTGTGTGACCTGAGGTCCCCCGTCAAGCCCCACTGGGTGCGGGGTGCAGCCTGAGGTCCCCCAGCCCGGGCTGGGGTGGGGGTGTGCCTTGAGGTCCCCCGTCAAGCCCTTCTGGGCAGGGGGTGTGGCCTGAGGTCTCCCGGCCCAGTGCCAGGGCCAGGGGCGCGGCCTGAGGTCCCCTGTCAAGCCCCGCCGGGTGGGCACAGCCTCAGGTCCCCGCCCTGGCCCGGCACCACACAGCCTCAGGTCCCTGCTGATCGCTCGTTACAGGAACCCCGCCTCTGCTGTGGGAGCAACCATATTGTGTTTTGGGAATCCCCCCTGCTGTGGGCACAGCCATCTTGTATTACAGGAACCCAGCCTCCACTGTGTGTGCCGCCATCTTGTGACGGCGTTACAGCATGAGGGTCAATTTGCATATTACCTCTTTATTATATAGGATTATTTTTTAAAATATATTTTTATTGATTTCAGAGAGAAAGGGAGAGGGAGAGAGAAACATCAATGATGAGGTGCACACCTGCATGCCCCACTGGGCATGGAGCCCGCAACCCAGGCATGTGCCCTGACCGGGAATCCAACTGTGACCTCCAGGCTCACAGGTTGATGCTCAACCACTGAGCCACACTGGCCGGGCATGGTGGTTGATTGTTATGCTAACCTGGTAAGTCAGATCCACATTTGACAGATGAAGAAACTGAGGGCAGGGCCTCGCCCACGAAATGGGCCTCATTATCGCCACTCTTCTAGACGAGGGAATCGGGCTGGGATGCCACCCAGCTCCTCCGGTGGACAGCGGGGACCTAAGTACTGACCTCACCTGATGCTTTGGGAATCAAGTTACGGCATCTACGGAAGGACCAGCCTCCTCCGGCCGCAGGAGCTGGGTCCTGGGACCAGCTCTGAGGGGATCCAGGTGAGTGTTTCATGGGTCGTGAACTGATCATGGCAAAGCTGGCCCAGCTCCCAGGGGTCTGCTGCCAATTAGGCCATGCCCACAGGGGGATCCCATTGTCCCTGGCCTAGTTGGGACGGGCTTGTGCCTGAGCCTTCCCCAGGGACTGCTGCTTCCAGGCCAACTCCCCAAGGAGGTCAGTGAGAGATGTGGCTGTAGCAGGTGGGGCGGGGGTGAGGGGCCGCTTCCCGGGTCTCATTTTGCAGATGACAAAAGTGAGACTCAGCAAGGAGAGGTAACGGCCGAGGGCACAGGCTGTAAACCCTGGAGGCTCTGGGAGGGCCCTGATAAACAGCTCCCCAATGCCCACTTCCACCACGCTGATCAGATCCTAAGTGCTTGTGCTGTGTGGCCTTGGGGGAGTTACTCAACTTCTCTGAGTCTCCCTTGCCTCAGGTGCCATAATGGGAATAATGGGGTGGGGTGGGGGCATGGTGGATGTGAGGGTCTCAGGATGCTGGACACACCTGCCACTCAGGATTCTGATCCCCCACCCCAGAGGATTCTGATCTTGAAATAGGACAAAAGAGTGTGTGGGGAGGCCTCTTCTGTGGCTACAGCCGTGTCTTCCCGCTTTCCCCAGGCCGCTCCCTCTGCCAGAAACACCCTCCCTGGCCCTGGCCCTGGCCCTGGCCCTGGCCCAGGCCGACTGGCACTCCTTGTTTGGGTCCCAGCTCAGTTATCCCCTCCACCGAAAGCTCTTGCCGACCCACCTCTGCACTCCCAGCCTCACCCTGACCCCCGGACTTGCATCACCTGCCTCCGCTGTGTCGGCTCTGCAGGCCAGGGACCCAGATTATCGGGCGTGCACTGAGGCTTTGGTGATCAGCATGGGGCCTGGCCCGTGGCAGGTGCTAATAAAGAGCCATTCAGTGACCGCCTCGCTCACTGGATGAGTGAGTGATGAAATCAATGAATGGAATTCGCTGGCGTGCTGCTGTGGTCGGAATGTTTGTTCCTCCCAAATACACATGTTGGAAACCTGCTACCCAGGGTGATGGTGGTGGGGTCTTTGGGAGAGCGAGCTCATAAATGGGGCTGGTGTCGTTGTAAAAGAGGCCCATGAGCTCCCTGGCCCCCGAGGACACAGTGAGAAGGCTGCAGCCGTAAGAGGGCCCTCCCGGGCCCTCCCACCCACGCTGGCACCTGATCTCGCACGTCCAGCCTCCAGACTGGGATCAGTAACTTTCCGTTGATTACATGCCGCCCAGTCCTGGGGTTTTGTTATGGCAGCCGGACAGCTTAAGGACGACACGCACGCTGCCTCTCCTGCTCTCCCCTCATTCCTCTTCGCGGGGAACGGGAAGCTGGCCGCTGGGCTGGCGGCAGCTACGTTTGAATGCCGTGTACCAGGAGCTGTGTGGGGGGAGCCCCGGGGAGAAACCAGCTTTGGGCTGCCCACCCTGGTACCTACAGGAGCAGCAGGAAAGGCTCCTCAGCCAGGCCTGGGTTCGAATTCCGGTCTTGACACAACTTGGCCAGGTGGCCACAGGCAGATGCCTTCACGGCCCTGAGCCACAGTTTCCTCACCTGTGAAATGGACTCGCCACCCTCCAGAAGCTGCCGTGCGCACTTAGGGGGGCCTTGGATGGGGCAGGGTATAGTCTGCCCCACATCCTGACCTCCACATCTAAAGGAGGGCCCAGGCCCCAGCTCTCAGTGTACTGGGTTTGAGGGACCCCCGTCACCAGCCAGTCCTCTCCCTTCCTCTCCGTCTGCACTAATGCTGAGCTCTCCCTCTGGAAATTTCCACTGTGAGGCGAGCCAAAGGCATCCACGGTCATTTCCTGAGCACCTATTACTGGGTATTCTTGCCCTCGCTGCAGCCTCCCCACTGCCCCCATTTTACAGGTGAGGAAACTGAGGCTCAGAGAGGGAGACTGGGTGCATAGCTGGGAAGCGCCGGACACAGGACTGGCACTCACATCTCCCCCCGACCCCACCATCCCCTGGCTCTGGAAACAGTCTTTCCTTTGGTGATGGCTCAGGGTCCCAGTGACTTCACAGAAAATATAAACCAAAACCCATTCCCAAGTGGGGCCCCCGCAGATGTAAGGCCGAAGGGGAGTGGGAGCCAGACAAAGAAAAGAAGCCCTCTGTAGAAACCATTGATTATGATTTTTGCTGTCTGGTTAATAGTAATAATGACCCCCGTTTGACCTTTAACCACATGCCATGCCCACTGAGGCCTCCCAATAACTCCCTTAGGACAGGCTCAAAATGTACCCCATTATACGGACGAGAAAACTGAGTCTCAGACATGAGGTGATTTTCTGGGTGTCACCCACTGGGAAGTGGCAGTGCTGTGATTCGAACACTGTAATGCCTAGGCTATGTTTCTTGGCCAGAAGCCTTGCACATGGGGTGGCATCAGGAACTGTTTGTTGATTGACTGACAGACTGTAAGAATGAACGATTTAATGAATGAAAGGCCAGCTCTGAGGGCTGGTGGGGGCTGGTGAGGAACCTTCAAATGCAAACCAGGCCCCCCAGGCCCGCCTCCTGACCTCCCACAGGGCCTGCCATCTTTGGCCTCATTGGGGGAGGGGGGGTGGCCATCTGGTGGGCAGAGTAGGGGCAGGAGCCAGATTCCCGCTCCCCCCCATCTCTTGCCCCTGAATGCTCATGCTCTTTGTGACTTACTGTTTAACTTTACAAGACCCTTGGCTTTTATGAGGGTTATTTATAAAGCTCTGGGCTTTGATCCGCAGCATAAAAAAGCAAACTCCTGTGTCTGAAAATGTCACCAGGGATTAGGGAGCCTTTGAAGTCCCCTCCTCGCAGGCAGTACCCGCCCCGCTTCCCCCCAAAGTATCTGCAGCCTGGGAGCCCAGCAGGCCCAGGGCCTCCGCTGGGGCAGAGTGGCCCCTGTCCAGATGAGTGACAGGTAGGGTTCCCTCCCCTGGCAGCCCTCTTCCCAGCTGGGCACTCTTCCTGGTTCCCAGCAGCACTGGGCCCCCCTGGTCTCCAGATGTCGGCAACATCTGTCTCTCCTGTTTATGCACAGCCACAGGCTGCTAGCTCGTGTCCCTGAGCCCAGCAGAGGGGACTGTGAGACTTTTAGAAATGGATTATTATTTCTGGCTTGTTGGGAGGGAGGGGGCAGGGAATGTAAATAGGCTGGCAGGGTGGAGAGAACAGCTCTAATGAGGCGGGGGCTGTTCCCTTCTTCCTAATCCCGGGGCCTAATCTTCCACCGGCCTGGTAGGCCCCTTCACTTGTTTCTCTCCCTCTGTTCAGTCAGGCGACAGCTGGAGGGGTCCAGGCGAGCTCGCAGGGGCAGTGGGGAGAGGGACCCAAGCAGCCGAGGGGAGAGGCAGCAGTGTTTCCTGCTCCCTGCTGGTTCCCCGGCAGCTGAGGCCGGAAGGATGGGCAGGCTGACTTGTCCGCCTCCATTCAGACATTCACAGTGGCCTGGGGACTTCTCCAGGACGTGTTCTCTCTCACTCTCCCTGGATCTTGCGGGAACTCTGTGCATCTCAGTTGCCGAGAACAGGTGAGGAGGTGAAGTCCCTACTGGCCCCTCTGAGCTGTGTGATCTTGGGCAAGCCCTTGCCCTCTCTGAGCACCCCTCCTCCTTCCAAAATAGCAAGGTTGTGTGGGCGATTAGTGGGGTCACTCCAGGGAGCACGGGGGATGCTTGGGAGCCCTCGAAGGAGCCAGTTGGTGCCACCTGCCTCCTTCTCCAGACCCGGCGTCCTTTGTCAAGGCGCGGAGGAGGCGCCGTGTCATCGGAAGCTGGCAGAGCTCCTTGGCGCAGGCAGGTGTGCCAGCTTTTTTTTTTTTTTTTAAATATATTTTATTGATATTTTACAGAGAGGAAGGGAGAGGGATAGAGAGCCAGAAACATCGATGAGAGAGAAACATCGATCAGCTGCCTCCTGCACACCCCCCACTGGGGATGTGCCCGCAACCAAGGTACATGCCCTTGACCGGAATCGAACCCGGGACCCTTCAGTCCACAGGCCGACGCTCTATCCACTGAGCCAAACCGGTTTCGGCAAGTGTGCCAGCTTTTGAAGTGTGTTTCCACCAGGGCTGCAGGGAGGCCATCTGTGGGCGTGGTTGGAATTAGAAAAAGGCATCCCCTCTGGACAGGCCGATTTGGAGAAGACACCCCTCTGGGTGCAGTAACTGCCCGAGGCTGCACTTCCTTCAGGCGATTGAAGGCTCTTGGCACAGGCCTCGCTAGTGGCCCTCAAGCTGAATTTCTGATGCATTTCACCCCCAACTGCACCCCCAACCAGGTGCCCTGGGCAGGGCGCAACCTGACAGCTACATCTTGCAGTCTTCTTCCCACCTTTGGGCCCCGAGGACTCCCTCGGGCCCGTAGAAGAACATGGGCTCCAGAATCAGCCTGGGACCAATCCCAGCACTGCCCTAGCTGTGTGTGCCCTCCCACACCCTCTCAGGGCCTCAGTGTTCTCATCTCTGGAATGGGGATGACAGCTCTCCCATCCCAGGGCTCAGGTTGCAATAGAGGACCTGTGCAGCCATGTGGGCCCTCATTACACTTGGGGCCTTTGTTCCCTGGCACCAGCCCAGATCCAGGCCGCACCCTCCTAAGAACCAGGGCTGCCCGTTGCTCTCCCTGTGGCCGAGGAAGAAGCTGGGCTGCGGTCCGATGACTAGGAGGCCGGCAGGTGACCTGAGGCCGATGCCCAAAGTCTGGGGACTGGGCGGGCACATGACAGGAGACCAGACCCAGCCCTCCAAGCAGTGACCCTTGGCTTTTGGGGGTCATGGATCGCTTGGGCATTTGATAGAAACGATGGACTCTACCCAGAAAAATGCATCTGCACATAGTTTTGCCTATTATCCAGGGGTTCATGAACACAGTAAAACCTACCATGGACCCCAAAGAACTCCCACCTCAAAGTGGCAGCCTCTGCTCCCCCTCCCCCCGGGGGGCCATCGGGGCACTGGATTGTTGGCAAGGAGAGAAGGAAGGAAGTTGGCGTCTACTGAGCTGACATCACGTATTGCCTCACCCCAGGCTTTCAGCTCTGAACAACCCATGGGGTAGAAACCATTCCCATATTACAGATTAGAAAACTGAGACTCGAAGAGGCTAAGAGACTTGTCCAAGATCACACAGCTAGTGAGGGGCCAGGACTTGAGTCTCGGCTGTCTGATTTCAAAGCTGAGGCCTTTTCCCGGTGGGCAAATGCCCTGGGTGTGCCTTTGCTGGGAGAGAGAAGGGAGTCCGCGGCTTGGTTTTGCTAGTCTGATGCTGAGTGCTAGGAAGTGTCGATTGCTCTGAGCCTGCCTCCTCATACACCCTCTCTTGCTTCCAGGGATGCCAGAGTCCTCCTTGCTGCCACTGCCACATCCTTCGTCCTCCGGGTTACCCAGGCTTTGTCCCTGGATCAAGTCACATCAAATTGTGCTTTTCCCAGGGGAACTGCCCACCCAGAGCCACATAGCAATGGCGCCCTTGACAGTTGCTAAGGGTTTATATGAGAAATAGTCACATGAGTGCCTCTGTATGCAACTGCTATCAAGAAACTGATCCATAATGATGTCCATGCTCATTCTATGGCATATGGATTCTAGAATGGCCCAGGGCTACATCCTTCTCGGGATTCAGACCTGAGAAAAGTCTCTTTCTGCACAACCCACAGTGTTACTTCCCTTAAATGTTGCGTTTGGGGGATAAGGAGAACTAGGAAAGTGAACTTGTTTGCCCTTTTGCCATGACTGCTAGGAAGCTCAGAACCAGGTTTAGATTTCTGTCATTTACCTTACCCTTGGTTTTTGGATATAATTTGTTTCCTCACATACGGTCAGGGGAAAAGGTGCCTTTTAAACAATTTCTAAGGGAATATGTTGACCTAATAACTGCCTCGAAGACTGTGGAAAACAGTCCCAACAAAGGAAACTTCCAAAGTATAAAGTCAACATCTACCAATCCATTCACTTACAAGTCCGTCCGTCCATCCATTCATCCATCCATCCATCCATCATCCATCCATCCATCCATCATCCATCCATCCATCCTCCATCCATCCTCCATCCATCCATCCATCCATCATCCATTCATTCATCCATCCATCCATCATCCATCCATCCATTGATGTGTCTATCCAGCCACCTACCAACCACAACATCCATCTATTTATTCATCCATCCACTTATCAACCCACCAATTCACCCATCCACATACCAACTTGCCCTTTCTTCCTTCCTTCCTTCCTTCCTTCCTTCCTTCCTTCCTTCCTTCCTTCCACCTACCAATCCATCCATCCATCCATCCATCCATCCATCCATCCATCCATCCACCAACAAGTCCTTGTGCCTTTATCTGCCGGGATTCTTGTCCCAGCGTTAGGAAGGATTCAGCAATCTGGAGAAAGGAGATGATGTGTAGATTAAGAAGGAGTCCAAAGATGAAAGATAATTTTGAAAGGCATTGGGGGTCAGAGGAGGTTCAGCTAAAGGAACTAAAGACTACCCCTTGACTAAGGACCCTGTGCTATTTATTAACACAAATTGTCCTAAGGCAAGGTGGAGATAATACACTTCAAAGGGTAGGGTTTACAGAAGCATTGTCAGGTTGGGGAATAGCCTACAGCTGTTCAGGTGTTTGGCCAACAGGAGGCAATAACATGCAGATTTAAGATGCTCTGAGCTGTCTGGCAGCAAACGATTATCCTATTCAGGTTTGGGGGAGATGCTTTTTAGCCGTCCCAGATGATTCAGCCCTGCTGACATGCTGGAATTGGCTTCCGGCATTTATCTATCCATGTACCATCTTACCCGCCCCTCTGTCCATCTATCCAACCTTTCATCATCCATTCTCCCACCTATCCAACTACTTTTCCTTAGCACCGTCTCAGTGCCAATTTCTAGAGACAAAGTGGAGAATAGAGCAGAACCTTTGCTCTAAGAGTTTCTGGTCTCCAGGGAAGATAAGACACACACATCATTTCCTCATGTGTCTTCCCCACCCCGGCCCAGGGTGCAGGGAAAGAAATGCGGGACATGGTGCCTATGTGACCCCCTCCCTTCACATCATTACCACATTAGGAGATCTGAAAGGTCCAGCAGTCAAGACCTCTTTTCGATCCTTTTCAACCACTTACCAAGTGACATGCCTCTAGTCTAGAACCTATTTTAAGAAGATTGCCTGTTAAAATCCCATGGAATGAGATCGTCTCAGAAGAGATTTTGGGGAATGCTGATAAACCAAGGAAGAAAGTATCAAGTGTGTCATTTAAAAAGCACAGAGTAGCACTGGATTATAAGCCAAAGTACAGAATACATATCCACGAGTCCATATTGACATGGATAAATGATGGAATAAATAAAAAGGAGGGAACATACAAATCTCTTGTGCAGAAGAACCCTTAATAATTTTTGTAGCTACTCTGCCCCCAAGGGGGGTGCACATCACTCCCACTCCTTAAGAGTGGGCTGTGCATATGACTTCCTTGTAAAGAGGACAGGAACGGAGCGAGGGAGAAAGCGACTTTACAGGGAGAAGCCTGGCAAATGCAACCCAGCCCCGAGATCAAGGGAAGATCAACATGGATATGCCAAACAGTATGCATGCCTGGGGTGACATGATGGAAACGGCACTTTACCTCTGTGGTCTTCTTCCCCAAACACACAACCTCAGTTTAATGAGAAAAATATCAGACAAATCTCAACTAAAGGATGTTCTTCTACACAGTACCTCACTAGCACTTCTCACAATGGTCAAGGCCATGAAAACAAGAGGAGTCTGAGGAGCTGTCCCAGACAAGAGCAGCCCAAGAAGAAGTGATGACTAAGTGTAGTTTGGGACCCTAGAACAGAAAAGAGACATTAGGTAAAAAGAGAAATCTTCGTAAAGAACAGGCTTTAGCCCTGGCTGGTTTGGCCCAGTGGATAGAGCATCGGCCTGTGGACTGGAGGATCCCAGGTTCGATTCCAGCCAAGGGCACATGCCTGGGTTGTGGGCTTGATCCCCGGTAGGGGGCATGCAGGAGGCAACGGATCAATGATTCTCTCTCATCATTGATGTTTCTATCTCTCACTTCCTGTCTGAAATCAATAAAAACATACTTTAAAAAAAGATTTTAACTGACTGGGCGTGAGCCTGCAGCAGCTTCTCGGTCATGGAAAAAAATAATAAAAAAATTTTAAAAAGACTTTAGTTAACAATAATGTATCAATATTGGTTCATTAATTGTGATAAATGTACCACATATGTATTTTTTTCTGTAAGTCTAAGATTGTTCTGAGATTTTAAATTGGGAGGCTGATACACAAATTGAGCTAAGTACTGCTCTAATTGTCACCATTCCTCCCTAGAATAAACTGCTATTTTTATTGATTTCAGAGAGGAAGGGAAAGCGACAGAGAGATAGAAACATCAGTGATGACAGAGAATCATTGATTGGCTGCCTCCTGCACACCCCTTACTGGGGGGGATTGAGCCTGCAACCTGGGCATGTGCCTTTGGCAGGAATCAAACCCGGGACCCTTCAGTCCTCAGGCTGACATGCTATCCACTGAGCCAAACCAGCTAGGGCTAAACTGCCGTTTGATGACCAGGATAAATAAAGTGAAATCGTAATGGACAGAAAAAAAATGAAAATAAGAAATTAGGTAAATTGATAAATGAGTAAATAAGACTTCAAGCAAGCAAAGGAACAGCCTGGGGGACGCACTACGCCCTGGTTAGGAAGGGGTTTCTAACCCTGAGCAAGCTGCTTTCTGGGCTTCAGTTTCTTCATCTGTAAAATGGGGGCTTTAAAATGCCAACCACTAGCTGATTTGGATGAAATGAGGCGATGTGTGGAAATCATTAGGCACCAAGCAACACTCTGGGACTGTTCATGTTCTCTATCACTGTTTTTGGGAGGGCAAGTGGGAAATCTCGGAAGGCTGCAGGGGACGGGGATTGGGACCAAGCCTTGGAGAACTGGTGGAAGACAATGGGGTTGGGAGTGGAAAGTCAGCTACTCACAAAGCAGAGAGGTCCCTCCTTCTATCCTTAATCCCTACCGGTGGGTTCCAGGGCGCAGGGCCTGGGAGGAGACAGAGACCTCACAGATAGGCTTCTGGCTTACCAGCCCAGCTATGGCCCGGCTTGCTCTCTGTCTGCCAGGGTCTCTGGGCTAAGTAATTGCTAATCCCTCCCTGATGAAGCACCTGTATCTGTAAGCAAATGAGCTGGCAGGTGGCACCGGATAAAATATGACCTGCTCAGCAGGGGATTTGCTTACCAGTCGGGAGGCCGGCCATCCTGCTGCCTGCAGCCTGGAGGCCTCCCGGATAAAGCATAAATCAGCCGTGCCCATGGGGCAGTGGGAGGGCAGGTGGGAGGGCAGGAGGCACCCAGAAGAGGGAATGCCCCGTTCAGTCCCCTTGCTGCAGGCCTACGCACACTTTCTCCGTGGCTCCTGGGAAAGAACCAGGACTGGGAATGGGACTGGGAGTTAATTCTGGCTCCATTGCAGACTTGCTGGGCAGCCTTGGGCAAGTTGCATCCCCCTCTGGGCCTTAGTTCTCAACTGTCTCAAATAAGATTAATTGTTCCTCTTTCCCTCATGGGTTTGCTACTAAGATCATAGAGAAATGGCATGGAAACACAATATTTGTTATAATATTGATCATTACTATGTTGGAAGTCCTGCTACGCAGGGCTCAGGGACTGGTAACTTGCGGTGGGCTGGCAGCTTTGGGGAATTACCTTTAAGGCTACAGCATCTATGGGCAGAAAATGGATCAAAGACTTTTCCAAGAAGGCAACATGATATACAGAAAACTGCAGGACTTGGTTTGAATCCTACAACTGCCTCTTGTTAGCGGAAGGGACTGGGGCAAGCCACCGTTCCCCTCTGAGCCTCCGCTCATCCACAGAGCCCGTGAAGAACAGTGTTTTAGGTAGTGGTTATGAGGGTTAAGTGAGAATGTCTGGCACATAAGTAGCTGCCTGCTGAAGGCGAATTCTTCGAGGCTGACCCACGTTTACAAATCAGATTTGCTAACTTCCATCCAGCTCACTGCGGAGACTCGGAGAGCCTGGGGGGCTTCCAGGCCTGAGCTGAATCCCCGCCCACCCCCTCCTGGCGGGAGACTTCCGCAGCCTGGCCCAGGAAGAAGACCCCTTGGGAAGGGCTGAGCCGGGGGCTGCGGGGACAGCATGATGAAGACAGAGCCGCTTGCTAATACCATGTGGCTGCTGTGACAGTCTGTTAATGCCATTTACAGCGTGCCGTAATGATGTCTCCCACATGCTGCGGCCCAGCCGGCAGGAACGTCCCTGGGAGGGGCCTGGGAAAGCTTCCGTTAGCAGGTGGGGGGCTGGGCTTTCTAGGGAGGCGGGGGCTAGGGGGTGGGAAGCCATTGGCAAGGGGATAGAATTCCTCCCCTCAAACAGCCCTTGGCTGCCCTGGACGCCTGAGAAAGCCTCACCCTGCTTGGACCGGTGGCACCCATCCTGAATTGCTGTGCACCTCCGGGCAAGTCACGGCCCTTCTCTGGGCCTCCGTGTTCCCTTCTGCAGACAGGGATGGGGAAAGCGGAGAGGTGCACGGAGCAGTTCTTAGCCTTTTCCGTGGCGTCTCCCTAGAAAAATGCACATACATCCCATCACGATGCAGCGAAGTCTCAGGGGCTCACGGGCCCCCGAACCCCGTCCTAAAGCTCCTCTCAGTCCAGATGGCTCCCTGAACCTACTGTCCGTGGGTCAGCCTGTTCCTCGGCCTGCGTTCCGAGGTTGCTGTCGGCGGGAGGCTGCGGGCCGGCAGTGCTGAGGGACAGAGGTGTTTGGGACACAGGTGCACATGACAAGCAGCGGCTCACGCTGGACTGGGCTCCGTTTGTCCCTTATGGCCTTTTGCCCTGAACTTAACGGGCCCCTCGTTCCACACGCTGCCCACACTGACACGTGAGGATCCTGCTAGTTGGCGACGCTCCTTGTCCTTGAGGTTGGGGTGGTGTTTTTTTCAAAAAGCTCAGCTTTGCAGCCGGACAGGTGTGAGTTAGAATCTCACTACACTTCCTTGCTGGCGAACCACCCGCTTCCCTCAGCCTGTCTCCCCTCCCAGGAAGCAGGCTGTCATGGGGGTAAAGGCGTCCATGCCCTCAGGTGCCTCGCACAGAGGAAGCACCCCACACATGCAGTTTTTCTGTCCCCATCACCCCCCCGGATCCTCGCACCACCCTGCAAGTCCCTCCTTTCCTGTTCCTGGAGGAGCTGAGGAGTCGTGGGAAAAGCTCTTGGGAACGGAGAAGCCTATTTCCAAGTCATTAGTCCCCCAGCGTCAGGCTGCAGGATGGATTTTGATCACGAGTGGGGTGACATTTGGCAAAAGTTGCTGATGAGGGATTGAATGATTAATCGTCATGACAACCGGGCTGGAGTAATGACAGGGATGGGATGGCGCCCGAGTTAGACACAAAGCGGCCCCGAGAGCCGGGGCGGTAAATTACTAGGCATGTCACCGCTGCGCTTTTGGAGAAAGCGGCCGTGCGTTCCTAATGAGAGGTTAACTGTGTCCCCAAAGTAATTACAGCCGATTGAAGAGGTGGCTGGTAATTAGAGGATTAGCAGTGATGAGGCTCACCTGCATGGTTGCCATGGCGATAGAGGGTGGGTGGGGTAGGGAGTGGAGGAAGATCCAGACTCCTCCCCAAGGCAGGTGCCAGGGGCCTCTCTAGATGTGCTAGCCGTGGTGTCCACCACCAATGGACAGGCCTTGGGGAACTGGTGGGAAAGCCCCACACTTCTACCTCTAATGGCTGGGCCTCAGTCTTCCCATCTGTAAAACAAGGGTTTGAAACCATTAAACAACATGGAATATGAAAGCTGAAATTCTGGAAGGTGCTGGCTAAGGGACAACTCTTTCAGAACCCAAATAGTCTTTAACTTGCCACCCTCCCCCAAGCCTAGCATTGCAGGGACCCAGAAAATCACACACAAATTCCACTTCCCGGTTGCCTGACCCAGGTCAAGGGTCCGAGTATGAGTCTCAGTTTCCTTACCTCTAAAGTGGGAAGAACGATAATGGTTCCTACCGTCGAGGGTTGTCTGGAGATTAACTGAAATCATAACTGCAGAGCACCCAGGACAGTGCCGGGCCTCTGCCCGAGCTCCGAGAACGCCAGCGGCCACGGTCACTCTCTCATCCCTCCTCTCCACCCACTGGAGGCAGCTGGAGCCGACGCGCGGACAGGGGCCTCAAGGTTTTGTTGGGGAGTGGGCTGAGCCCACCCACAAGCGACATGATAGGGAGTCCCAGGGGGAGGGAGTGGATGCCCACTTTTTGCTCACTTGCTGTGCATCCTTGGTCAAGTCCCTTTGCCTCTCGGAGCCTCTGATGGGAGTAAGGAATGAAATGCTGGATTTGTGGGGCACTTACTATAAGCCAGACCCTGACTCCGCACTTTGTAGTTATTTAATTTGATCCACCAGATAACCCATAAAACATCAGTTACCCATCTTTAAGAGCAGAAAACCAAGGTTCAGAGAGGTGAAGTGACTAGCCCAGAAGCACACAGCTGCAGCCTGAAAGCCGAGATTCAAACCCAAGTTAATCCAAATTCCTCACACGTCCTACTTTATGAGGGGCCTCTTTGCATCCTAAAGAGAAGGCAGGCCCACACCTCCTTCAGGGCAGCCCTTTGAGAGAGGTCTCACTGGGATTGGCCAGGGCAGGGCCATTGCAATTGCTGTTCACATAGGGCTTGTTGGAGATGCTGGGAGTGTGGAGGGTGATGGCGAAGACCCCACACCGGTCCCTGGCTCAGCTGCTGGCGACGCCTGGTGTCTGGGTGCCAGCCTCAGTGAAGCGCCGAGCTCAGGGGCTTAATGATTCCATCCATAAATGATGAGTCCCGCTCATTTCCAGGCCTTCATGACACATTCATGACCTTATTTAATGTGCTCGCTGCCCGCCTTCCACAGGACCGCAGGGAGGCGAGGCCCTGACCGGAGGGAGGGAGCAGCAGGTGATTCTCGCTACCACAGCCCTTGGACCACATGCCCCTCCGACCTCCTCCAGGAGGAATCATGGTCCCCACCCACAGGCCGCCGGTCCTGTTGCAGTTTGCAAACCCATTTTCCTCTACTTTGCTTCTTTGGGAGGGGGGAGGGGGAGCTGTGCCGGAGCTTATGCTAAGGGCAGGGGCTCTGGAGTGAGTTCAAGACCCAACTCTGCTACTTTTGAGTCAAATGACCTTAAGCATGTGTGCGTCTCTGCCTCCTGGTTAAGAAGTGAAATGAGATAAAGCAGATGCTTAGTGTGAGGTGAACACTCAATATAGGCTAGCTGCTAGTGGTTATCGCCACTGTATGGTTTTACATACAAAATCAAAAATATTTTTATTGATTACAGAGAGGAAGGGAGAGGGAGAGAGAGAGATAGATACATCAATGGTGAGAGAGAACCATTGACCGGCTGCCTCCTGCACGCCCCCTGCTGGGGATTGAGCCCGCAACCTGGCATGTGCTCTTGACCAGAATCGAATCTGGGACCCTTCAGTCGGCAGGCCGACGCTCTATCCACTGAGCAACACCGGCTCAGGCTTATGTACAATTTTATTATTTTTGGGTACCACTGCCTGAGACCCTGGTGACACAGGAATGGGCCACATCCTGTGTGTTTGTGTTTTGTTGTTTGCTGTGAGCCCTCACCTGAGGATATTTCCCATTGGTCTTTAGAGAGAGTGGAAGGGAGGTGGGGGGGGGGGAGAGATCAATTGGTTGCCTCCCGCACATGGATTGGTTGCCAGGGATCGAACCTGCTCTCCAGGTATGTGCCCTTGACTGGGAATCAAACCTGTGACCCTTTGGTGCGTGGGCCAATGCTCTAACCACTATGCAATACAGTCAGGGCTGGGCCACCTGGGCTCAGCCACCAAGACCTGCTTCTGCTCTGTGCAGAGAGGCCGAAAGAAGACGCTGCTGCATGAGCCTCGCACTGAGCCACCAGGAGCCTGGGCTCCCCACCAGTCCCACCTCTGACTCTGGGCTGGCCTGGGTCATGTCCCTCCCTCAGTTTCCCCATTTGTCACAGGGCCTGCCAACATAGTACTCATAGCTGCCACAGGCCAGAAATTCCGGGAAAATGGAGGGATGGTAGGACCATTGCTTTTAGCTAATTTCTGGACCCTACACAGGCCCTCCAGCCTGGGTGGATGCACATGACCAGGTTGTGGGCTCGATTCCCAGTGGGAGCCATGCAGGAGGCAGCTGATCGATGTCTCTCTCATTGATGTTTCTATCTCTCTATACTCTCTCCCTCTCTCTTTAAAAAGACAAACAATAAAAACATATTAAAAATAAATAAACTTAGATTGTTTAAAAACAAACAAATAAAACAACAGAAATTTATTTTCTCAGTTCAGAGACCAGAAAGTCCAATTCATGGAGCTAGCCAATTCCTGGTGAGAGCTCTCTGCTTGGCTGGTAGACAGCTGCTTTTTGCTGAGTGCTCACACACTCTTTCCTCAGTTCAGGTGCACAGAAAGATCTCTCTCTCCCCCTGGTGTTTCTTCTAATAAGGGCGCTAATCCCAGCGTGAGGGCCTCACCCTCATGACCTCACTTAACCCCAATCACTTCCCAAAGGCACCATCTCCAAATACCATCACATTGGAGACTAGAGCTTCAACATATGGATTTTTTTTGTGTGTGTGGGGGACACAAACATTCAGTTCATAGCAATATGTATGCTGTTTGAATGCATATGAATGAGTGTGCATGTACACCTGAGTGTACTTGTATGTCTGTGCATGCATTTCATGTATGTTTGTGTGAAGGTGCCTACGGGTATATAAGGATGTGGATGTATATATATATGTGCAAGTGTGTGCATGTAGGCACATGCTGTGCCTGTGCATATGTCCCTCTAAGCATGTGTTCACGCGTCTAAAAGAGGCAAGGGAACCCCATCCCAGGTCAGCCTCTCTGCCAATTGGTCCAAGAACCCCGTGAAAGCTAGGGACTCACAAAGCAGAGTAGGGTGGGGCTTTGGGTAGCAAGAACCTAAGAGCTGATGTTTCCTGGACTGGGGGGAGGGGACTCCCAAGCTGCTCATGCCTGTCGCATTGGCCTCCAGGAAACATTAATAATAGATCAGCAAATTCCAAATGTAAATAGGGCAATCAGGCCCGAAAACACAGACATTCATCACCCAGATACAAATTACGCTGCAGGCCCTGATGTAATTACTGGAGTTCAGCTCAATGCATCGAGCCACCCCCACCCTGTACCTTTGCACGTGGCTTTGTGCTGGTGTTCTTTCCTGAGGAGGCACTCCCACATGCCCCAGGGTCTCTCTGGCCACAGCTCAGGTCTCCAGCTGTCTTCAGCAGCCCTGAACATAGAAGATCCATGAGATCCTTGTGCTTTCACGGCACAGCTGCTAAGGTCATGGGGCAGACACCAGACAACAGATCTGCTCCAGTTCTGGCTCCAGTTTTGAAATGGCTTGCTGTGTGACCCTGGGCAAGTCACTCGTCCTTTCTGAGTCTCAGCTTCCTCCTCTGTCCGAAGGAGTTAACAACACTGCATGGTGTTAGAGCTTTGGGCTTTGCAGTTAGAGGGACCTGGCTTTGTAGTCCCAACCTTATCATTTTTAAGTTGAGAGACTTTGGGTAAGTTTTTCCCCCACGTTGAGCCTCAACTCCTTCATCTGTAAAGTGGGTATAATAATGCCTATCTCATGGGAGCCTGTGAGTAAAGAATAAAATAATATTTTTTCTTTTAATTGGTGAATTTAACTCATTCACATTTATTGTGATTATAATATTATACATAAAATATACTGTCATTATATAAGAAAATCTATATCCATATATAGAGAAATTATATAATTACTAGAGGCTCAGTGCACGAAATTCGTGCATGGGGGGGGTGTATCCCTCTGCCCAGCCTGCACCCTCTCCAATCTGGGACATCCCTCTCACAATCCAGGACTGCTGGGTCCCAACCGCTCGCCTGCCTGCCTGATTAACTGCTTCTGCCTGCCAGCCTAATCACCCCCTAACCACTCCCCTGCCAGCCCGATTGCCCCTAACTGTCCTCCCCTGCAGGCCTGGTCGCCTCCAACTGCTCTCCCCTCCTGGCCTGGTCACCCCTAACTGCCCTCCCTTACCAGCCTGGTCACCCCTAACTGCCCTCCCCTGCCAGCCTGGTCACCCCCAACTTCCCTCCCCTGCTGGCCCAATCACCCCCAACTTCCCTTCCTTGCCAGCCTGGTGGCCCCCAATTGCCCCTAACTGCCCTCCCCTGCCAGCCTGGTCACCCCTAACTGCCCTCCCCTGCTGGCCTGATCGCCCACAATTACCCTCCCCTGCCGGCCATCTTGTGGCGACCATCTTGTGTCTACGGCCACATGGGGCAGCCATCTTTGACCGGGGGAGGGGGACATCTTGTGTGTTGGAGTGATGGTCAATTTGCATATTACCTCTTTATTATATAGGATGTGATTATACAGCTGGACTCTTTCTCGCCACGTCTGTTTATATTTTCCATTTATCGAGCTTTCTTATGTTTCCTTCTTTCCCATGGCTCTCTGTTGTGCCAGAGCTTAGTGGCTTACCACTCAGTATCTCATAGATTCTGTGGGTCAGGAATCTGGGAGTGGCTTAGCTGGATGGTTCTGGCTCAGTATCTCTCATGAGGTTGCAGCCATGATGGTGGCCAGGGCTGCCGTCTCATTTGAATGGACTGGAGGTTCCACTCCCCGAGGTGGCTCCCGGTCCCTCCTGGGGTAGGTCTCCCCATAGGACTGCTGGAGTGTCCTCATGACACAGCAGCTGGCTCCCCGTACAGCAAGTGGCTTAGGAGAGCAAGATGGGGGCTGCCATGTCTTTAGTGACGGCCGGGAAGTCACCAGTGTCCTTCTGCAGTGTTGGGTGCCCTTCTGCAATGTTAGGCCCGTCTCTCCATGTGGGAGCGGACTGTGCAACAGGTGAACAGCAGGAGGCAGGGACCACTGGGGGCCAGCTTGGAGCTGCAGTCACACCTGGCTTGTATTGGATTGAATGATAATGTGCATAAAGCTCTTCTCTCAGGCACTGGGAGGAACTAATTAACTCCTGTGACCCCAGAGCCAGCACGGGGTCTGGCACAGAGTAGGCATCAACAATAATGGGACGGCTGTAGCAGAGTCCGGTCTCCTTTCCCCAAAGCCACTTCCTAGAGGCCAGTGGCCCAGTCGCTACTTGTAAGCCCACAGCCTCCTTCCTGGCCACTGCCCAGGCTTTGGCTCAGGACGGGCTGAGCCACGGAGGACTGGGAGCCCCTGACTTCTCTGAAGCTGAGAGGAGAGTCTCTAGCCAGGGGTGGGCAAACTTTTTTTTTTTTTTTAATATATTTTATTGATATGTTACAGAGAGGAAGGGAGAGGGATAGAGAGCCAGAAACATCGATGAGAGAGAAACATCGATCAGCTGCCTCCTGCACACCCCCCACTGGGGATGTGCCCGCAACCAAGGCACATGCCCTTGACCGGAATCGAACCCGGGACCCTTCAGTCTGCAGGCCGACGCTCTATCCACTGAGCCAAACCGGTCTCGGCGGGTGGGCAAACTTTTTGACTCGAGGGCCACAATGGGTTCTTAAACTGGACCGGAGGGCCGGAACAAAAGCATGGATGGAATGTTTGTGTGAACTAATATAAATTCAAAGTAAAGGAGCGGAGGGGAGAGCAAGAGAACCGGATAGAACAGCCGGATCTGGCCCGTGGGCCATAGTTTGCCCAAGGCTGGTCTAGACCAAAAGCAGCTTCCAGGCCTGTCTCGACTTTACATTGATCAGTAATTAAACGCAGCCTCCAATTACTATAACGTTTGGCGAGGCACCAAGCTCACGTGAGACCTTGCAGTAAACATCTGCTTTATAAATTGCCTCTCGGTGCAGCGCACCAGCGGGGTTCCTGTGGGTTGGGGAGAGAAATCCAGGAGCTGGGAAAGGAGGGGAGGGGAGGGAGGGAGGAGACGAAAGGAGAGATGAAGAGGGAGGGAAGAGAGGGGGGGAGCGGTTGTCTTTCCAAGACATGGTGGGATGTGGGACGTGAAGGGCCCGATCACTCCTCCCTGAGCCCTCACCACCCTCTCAGGCGGAGGCTGGAATTTAACCAAGAGCTGGGGATCCTTGTCTTTTGAGATTTTTGTCAAGTGCCACACACATATCTAATGCAAATCACTTTTCTGTTATTTTTTATTTTTCCAAAACCTGTAACATCCAACTCGCCTGCCATTTACGTTTAGAGGGAGAAACTTGGCGATGTATTTGCTGTGCCAGCAGCCTGTCAGGGTGAGATTCCCGTGGGCTGCCGAGGAGGAGGGGCCGTGGTTCCCACCGGAGGCATGTCCCCTGAGCCAGAGATGCGCTCAGGCACTCCACCCTGTCGCTTCAGGTCTTGCTCAGACAGGCCGCAAGGAAAGGGGAACCCCAGAATCAGAGTCCGAGGGAATTGGGCCAAGGTCCGGCTCCGCTCCCGTGAGACTGTGGGCAAGTGACCTTGCCTCGCTGGGCCTCTGTGCCAGGTCCCGCCGCGGCCGAGGGTCAGGCCGGGGTCCTACACCAGGCTTTGGCTCCAGAGTCTGGGCACCTGCCACAGTGAACTGCGACCACACTCACCTGAGTCGGGGGTTCTCGGTACCGGGCAACCACGACCAAACGCGGAGATAAATGGGATGCGAAACTGATGTGAGACAGCCCGTCACCCCTCTCTCCTGAGGTCAGAGGGCTCTGTCTGCCAGAGCAGCTCCCTGCTCCTGCTAACTGGCTTCATGGATAACACGTTCCACCCGTGAGCGCGCCTTTGGTTGCAGGTGAAAGAACAGCCCTCGGCTGGAGCGGAATGGCTCCTGCAGCAGACCCTCCAGGCGGCTGGCTTCAGGCACAGTGTGACCCAGGGGCTCCCGAGGTGTCGCTGGGACTCGAGTTTTTTGCCATCTCTCAGCTCTGCCTTTCATAGTGTTAGCTTCGTTCCTACGACTCCAGGGCGAACGCTGGCAGCCCTGGGCCTGTCCCGCCCATCCCAGCTCACAGCCAGCAGAAAGGAACCTCCGCGCCCTCTGCAGTCTGCATGGAAGCCACCAGCCTGCATGGCCAGCATGGTCACGTCCGGTCCCTGGACCCTTCCGATGTCTTTGGCATTGAGCCCACCTCGGATTTGGGGGGAGGGTCGAGGGGGACTTAGAGTGAGGGAAGGACAACCCCCGCTCCCCGAAGGAAGGTCGGGGTGTTGGACAGCCAGAAGGCTGCGGACACCCACTGGGTATAAAGGTCACACTCTGAATGCCGCTAAGATGTTTCATCCCCGTTGTACACACACTGGGTTTCCACCCAAGATTCTGTGTGTGACCGAGTTACACACCTAAAAACCAAGGAGCACAGGTTTTGTTTGTTTTTTTTGTTAATCCTCACCCAAGGCTATTTTCCCCATTGCTTTTCAGAGAGAGTGGAAAGAGGAAGGGAGGGGAAGAGAGACAGAGGAGAGAGAAATATCAATGTGAGAGAGACGCATCGATTGGCTGCCTCCTGCACGCCTCCGACTGGGAATGGGGATGGAACCAGCAGCCCAGGTGTGTGGCCTTGACCGGAATCAAACCTGTGACCCTTTGGTGCTCGGGCCGATGCTCTGACCACAGCCACGCTGGCCAGAGCACTACAACATTTTTAGTAGCTGCAGAGACTTTCACAGGGATGGGTCTTCACCCACCAGCTGGGATAGCGAGCCCGGGAGGGTCTGCCACCTCTCCATAGGATAGTGATAATTACAATGATAAAGCTACTATCTATAGCATGCGTGCTCTTTACACACGATTCACCTCCAACCGTGCTGAGAAACTGACACTCGGAGAGGTTAAGCCACTTGCCTAACGTCACTCAGCTCGTAAAGGGGAGGTTGAGAACAAGCACCAGGCCCAGCTGACACCCAAGCCAGTGTTCTCTTGTTTAAAAATCTTGTTTACAGCTACAATAGTTGCTGAGGAAAAGCCTCAAACAGTACAGAAGGGTATAAAGGGAAAAATTAAAGTAGCCCCTTAAGCTGAGCATTTTGAAAGATTTTAAACTTTTAAAATTATAGAAGTTATGCCGTGCACAGTAAAAAGTCGATTAAACTAGCACAAAAGCGAGTAAAATGAAAACCGAAAGCTGGGACCCATCCCGCTCTTCAGCCTAACTTCCCAGAGAACCACGCATTACCGTGACATCCAATCAGCCCCCTGTTGATGGACACTTAGGCTGTTTACAGTTTTGTGCTCTTTTTTAACATTGCCATGACATCCCTGTATTCTTCTCTAAAGGGAACCCTAGTTCACTGCTGATGCAGACTGGTGCAGCCATTACGGAAAACAGTATGGAATTTCAAAAAAAATTAAATATGGAACTGTCATTTGACCCTGTGATCCCACTTCTAGGAACGTATCCTAAGAAACCCCAAACACCAATCAGAAAGAATGTACGCCCCCCTATGTTCATAGCAGCAGCACAATTTATGATAGCTAAGATCTGGAAACAGCCCAAGTGCCCGTCAGTAGATGAGTGGATAAAAAGCTGTGGGACATTTGCACCAGGGAATACTATGCAGCAGTAAAAAAGAGGGATCTCTTACCCTTTGAGACAGCATGGAGGGACCTGGAGGGCATCATGCTAAGTGAAATAAGCCCGTCAGAGAAAGACAAGCATCCCTTGATCTCACTCATATGTGGAATCTAAATAACAAAATAAACTGATGAACGGAGTGGATCCAGAGACGTGGAAGCATGGATCAGTGCGGAATCTTGGAGGGAAGGCGGGGGAGGAGGGTGGGTGGGTGGGAGGTAATCATTCAAGGACCTTGTGTGCATATATGCATACCCCATGGACGCAGACAGTGGGGTGGTGAGGGCCTGGGGCGGGGGGCGGGGGTGGGCTGGAGAGGGTCGGTGGGGGAAAAAGGGGGTGTGTGTAATACTTTCAGCAATCAAGATTTTAATGAAATAAAATAAAATAAAATGAAATGAAATGATAAAACTGAAAACAAACAAACAAACAAACAAACATCCCTGCACCTGCCTCTTCTCCATTGTATGCACACAATCAGCCTTCATAACCACCTGCCCTGCTGCCCGCAGCGGCTCGGCCGCCCTCCCTCTGCCCAGTTTGGATTTCCCACCAGCCTCTGCTTTGGGAAGGCTCTGGTCAGTGTGGCCACTTGCGGGGAGGCACGAAGGCCCTCCCCTCCTCACTTCCAGCCAGGCTCTGCCTATCTGCTCTGAAGGTCCAGCTCAGAGCTCTCAGCATCTCCCCGTGAGATAGTTTACATTTTCTGTTGTTTTTCTTTTTCAGCAAAAAGGGGGCACTTAAAGTGAAATATCTCTTGCCGCACTGTTAACAAGGATTCATAAGCGTGAACTGTGCACCCTGCCTGTCAGCGGCGGTTATGAAAAATCAATGGCGCACAAAGGCCCTGCTCCTCCCGCCTGACGTGTCTGCTCAGGGTGAGGATGGGGGTGGAGTGGAGCAGCCTGGCCTCCTCACACATGCCACTGGGAGCCTGGTGGGTCTGCCAGCATGTGACCTCTGGTCCAAGGCCAATGCCAACGACCTGTTATTTGGTCCAGAAGAAGCTGCCTGGCCCTGCACCCCACCTGCTTCCTTCCCTTACCACCATGAGCACAAGCGAGGACGTCCCTCTAGGAAACCATTCCCGATGGACGTGCTCGCTCATTCCTCATCACACCCACACGGAGCCCCCGCTGGGTGGCAGGTGGTGCTGGGCACACAGCGGCAGCTGCCCATGGCCCTGCTGCTATGGTGGTGAAGACAGACGGGTAAGCACCCACTCACCGGAGGGACAAAGTGGGGTGTGCTTTAGCAGGGGACACTTGGGGACTACTGAGGCCTGGAGGGGCCCCTGACCCAGCCTCAGGCAAGGGTGCTCAGAGGAGGCTCCCTAGAGGCTTGTGTCTGTGCTCAGAGCCCAGGACACATGAGGGTCAGCCAGATGAAGAACAGGAGGAAGGCCATTCCAAGCAGAAGGAACGGCATGTGCACAGGCCCAGAGGCAGGCCTGGGGGCGTTAGAGGTTTGTCTGACTGCAGCACCTGGTCAGAGAGGAGACAGGATGGGGAGGTGGGCAGTGGCTGGCCATGGAGGGTCCTGCAGACCCCACTGAGGAATGGGGACCTAATGGAGACTGATACCTCTGAATGGAGGTATTTGAGGGTAAGTTTTAATTTGTCTTTGAAATTATCTCTAATTTCTTAATTCTTCTATAATGAACATGTATTACCTTTTAAATGACAATAACAATTACTGCAGAAGAAAAAAAAGAAGGTAGAGAAGTAGTAATAACAATAATTATGGAATAGTAACAGTAGCAACAGTGGTAGCAATAGCAGTAACACTAATGGTAGTAATCATGGAGGAGTAACAGTAGCAATGGCGGGAGCAGTAGTGGGGGCAGTAACAGCAGCAGCAGTCATCGTGGTGGTAGTAATAATAACAGGAGTTATAGTGGAAATCATAGTCATAGTGGTAGCAACGTGGTCGTGGTAACCGTAGTGATGGCACCAGGGTGATGGTAACAGTAATAGCAGCATTAGTAGTAGTAACACTGGTCACAGGGTAGCACCAGCAATAGTGGTAATAGTACAAGTATTAGTAGTGAACGTGGCAGTGAGAGTAGTAGTAATAGCAGTAGTGGTAATAGTATAGTATTAGTAGTGAAAGTGGCAGTGAGAGTAGTAGTAATAGCGATAGTAGTAATAGTACTCATATTAGTAGTGAAAGTGGCAGTGAGAGTAGTAGTAATAGCGATAGTAGTAATAGTACTCATATTAGTAGTGAAAGTGGCAGTGAGAGTAGTAGTAATAGCAATAGTGGCAATAGTACTAGTATCAGCAGTGAAAGTGGCAGTGAGAGTAGTAGTAATAGCAATAGTGGTAATAGTACTAGTATCAGCAGTGAAAGTGGCAGTGAGAGTAGTAGTAATAGCGATAGTAGTAATAGTACTAGTATTAGTAGTGAACGTGGCAGTGAGAGTAGTAGTAATAGCAGTAGTGGTAATAGTACTAGTAGTAGTACTAGTGAAAGTGGCAGTGAGAGTAGTAGTAACAGCAATAGTGGTAATAGTATAGTATTAGTAGTGAACGTGGCAGTGAGAGTAGTAGTAATAGTAATAGTGGTAGTAAGAGTGGTGCTAGTTTGGACTCCACCCTGCAGGCGAGGGAGCCACCGAAGGGCAGGGCAGGATGGAGTTGGAGGTCCCGGAGGCTCAGGAAGGCCGCTAGTGCAGTGATGAGAGGACCCCGTCCTCGCTCTGGGATGTGAGGGGCCCCAGCTCCTGACCAGCTCCTCTGAGAGCATTTACCTGAGTAAGTGGTCTGTTTCCAGAACCCCCCAGCAGCCCCCAGCCGGACCCTGCGGCCGGTCGGAGTCAGCCACGGCTGCTGGAAGGGCAGGGGGGGCTGGGGGACAGGCCTCCACTGCTTCTCAACATCCAGAGCCTCCACTGTCTCTTTCCAAACTCAGAACCTCCGCAGTCAGAACTATTTCCTTCTTTCTGTCATCTGTTTGCTCCATCCACTCACCACCACCCATCTACCCACCCCCATCCAGCCAGCCATCCACCCATCACTCATTCATTCATCCATTCATCACCCATCCATCCACCCATTCTCCTATCTTCATTTTTTTGTTGCAGAAAAATTCCTTGAGATTCACCAAACATTAATTCTAAAGACAGTGGAATTTCGAGTGTTTTCCTCTAATCTCTGAACTTATCCTTATTGTTTGACTTTGTACATCATACACGCACCATTTGCATTTATATAAAAACAAGGTGTTCATAAAAACAACCAAGCCTTCCAAAAGAAAACAACACACCGAGATTTCGAAATGCTTGCTCTGGTGGAGGTCAGCAGCCTGACCTCCCTGACCTCCCTGAGACTGCCATGCTGTGAGGAAGCCCAAGCCGAGGGGCTGCGGCTAAGTGTGTGTGTGTGGGGGGGAGCACGAGGGGGAGTGAGAGGGAGGAGATCCAGCTGGCTCCAGCTGCCATTGAGCCAGGCTCAGATATGTGAGTGAAAGAACCATCTTGAACGTTTCAGCCCCACCATATGCAACTGAGACGAACCAAGGTATGCATTTGACAGCCGGAACCAAGACCCCCGACATATTTCTAGTCATTCAAGCCACCCCAAATTCAGACCCAGCCATCAGTGAGCAAACACAAGCTGTCCCCGTTATGCCCTGCGTAGGTCAACATACTAAATAAGTTGTTGTTTAAACACACACACACACACACACACACACACACACACACACACACACACACAGCCACTCACAGACCTGACCTGATTAGAGTCAAAAGGGCGAGCAAGAACCAGATTAAATATGTTGATTATGCAAGCTTGCACGCCTGTTTCTTTCTCATACATAAGACATGAGTCTTATTTTCTACCCCTCAAAACACACACACACACACACACACACACACACACACACACACACACACACTTCCTGGGGTGATATTTATTGTATGCAAATCAGAAACTGAACTGGGAAGAGAAGTAATCACCTCTCTATCAGGTGGTCTGAGGACCAGGTGGGAAAAGAATAATGGGGTACAGGCGCCACATCCACTGGAAAGGAGGTGACAGAGAGGTGTCTGGATTTACCAAACTCTGGCCAAGCCAAGGTAGACCCTCTGCCTGTCAGGTCAGCAGGCCCCTCTGCTCTGCCCAGTGGCACCTGCCTGCCACAGGGGTAGGACCGCCAGGGGTTCCCGCAGCAGGAGGGTCAGGATGAGAGCTCCCTGCTGCTTTCAGGCCAGACAAGGGCGGCAGGCAGACCTGGTTCAAATGCAGGGTCTGTTGCTCCTAGCTGTGTGGCCTTGACAGTGCTGCTGCACTTCTCTGGGCCCCATTTCTTCATCTGGGAAATGAAATCAATCCTAATTCCAGTCTCCGAGGAAGCTGGGAGCACGGAGAAGACGAGGGCCTGTGTAGAGTGCTCAGTGGATAGAGCGTCAGCACGAGGACTGAGTCCCGGGCTCGATTCCGGTCAAGGGCATGTATCTCGGTTGCAGGTCGATCCCCAGCTCTGGTCAGGGTGTGTGTGGAGGCAACCAATCCATGTGTCTTTCTCACATCGATGTTCCTCTCTGTCTCTCCCTCTCCCTTCCACTCTCTCTACAAATCAATGGAAATATACCCTCTGGTGGGGATTACATACATACACATACATATATACTAGGGGCCGGGCACACGAAACTCGTGCACAGGTACGGTCCCTAAGCCTGGCCTGTGATCAGGCCATCTTCCCCAGCCGCCAGCAGCTAGCCCCGCCCTCTGCTACCCCCCCCCCCACCCCGCTTCCCAGCCATTGGGCGATTGGAGCCTGCTTGGGGAGAGGGGGAGAGGGACTGAGAGGTTGGCTGTTCCAGCCCACTTGGCTGTTCCATCCCCCGACGCTGGTTGCCCTCTGTGTGTGGGGCAACAGGTGGGGCAGGGTCCTTGGCCTGGCACCACCTGCATCCGCTGCCACCCACCCCCGGTTCCCTATTTGCCATAGGGCAATTGGAACCTGCCGGCCAGGCGCAGCTCCTGCGTTGAGTGTCTGCCCCCTGGTGGTCAGTGTGCATCATAGCGATCGGTCGTTCCACCGTTCAGTCGATTTGCATATTACCCTTTTATTATATAGGAGGATATCAGGGCACTTGGGGTCACCATAGACTCTTCTCTCATCCTCATCCACCATTTCTGCTTCCTAAAGGTTTCTTGAATGTGAGCACTGCCTGGTGCCCTGTGAGTGACTGATAAATGCTGCCCCGTTCAGTCCGCGCTGAGGTCCCACTCTCTCTCGCAGACTGATCACCTCATGGGCTTCCCTCCATCTCCTCCCATCTGCTCCTCACCCTCCAGAGCAGAGAGGACTCTTTCTAATGCTGAAATCCCATGCCCACGTTGCTCCCTGCTCCAAAGCCCGCCGTGACTCCTCAGTGCCCTGGAGACAAGAAACCCACACTCCTCCCTGCGCCCCCGCACCCCCAGGTTCGGGTGCAGCCACCCTCAGCAGCCTCCTGGCTGCCTCGCTTACCCTCTCCAGCCTCCGGATCCTGCTCGGGTCCTTACATATGCCAAGCTGGTCCCCGCACAGGGCCTTTGCCCTGTGTACCCTTTGTCTGGGACCTTCTGCCCCGGCTCCTTTCCCAAGAAGCCACTAAATGTCACCTCCCCAGGGACACGGCTCCATCTACATCAGGTCCCCCGCCGGCTGTTCGACCTCTCTGGGAACCTTGTCAGTTTCCTCCATGACACGGATCACATTTGTCATCGTGTTATTTACTGGAGTGAGGTGGTCTCTCCACAGCCTGGCTTGCTCACCACGGCAGCCCGTGAACTGGTGCAGGCGCAGCTGCTTCATGGAGGCCCTGTGGAGGGGCAGGGGCAGGGGGACAGCAGGGCAGAGGGGTGCTCTGGGCCCAGGGCTGTGTGCCCCGGAGGGGAGAGGGCTGGACAACTGGCTCCTTGGTGCGCCCCTCCCCCCCGGCTCCCTGCCAACCCCAGGGGCCCCCAAGGGACGTTTTCCTGCTTGTCCCTAATGGCCTGACATACAGGGTCCCGGTGATAAACCTCCCTCTGATAAAAGATGCAAAACGAACATCTGGCGGTTAATTAATAAAGAGCAGCGGTGTCTGGCTGGGGCATGCAGTTTGCTGACGCTGGCATTTTCTTCACCTGCCCCAAGAGATGCTGACGCAGTGCGCGAAATGGGGGGAAGATCGATCTGGAGCGGGCCCTTGCTGACAAGGCTCCCAGGGGCAGGACACCCCCTTTCCCTTCTTTAGGGGGCTGACTCGCAGGTCCTCACTGAAGGAATCTCATTTAATGAGTACCTATTATGTGCCAGACCCTGCATCTCATTCATTCCTCCCAGCAGCCTGCGAGGCGAGTGTCTGTTTCTTTTACATACAAGGAAGCCGAGGCTCAGCCGCCTGCCCGGCCCAGGCTCCACTGACATCATGAGGAAGCAGAGGTGCTGGGCAGTGCCAGCTGGGGAGCCACGGGGAGCGCCTGCCACACATGCAGCCGCCAGGGCCCCGGCCTCGGGCTCTGCAGGGCCAGGTGGGCCCGGAAGTCTGCATTGGGAACAAGTACCCCATACGATTCGGGAGCAGGTAGCGTGGGAATCTCACCTTGGAAAACATTCACCTGTGAATACCATCAAGCAATTATTGAGCACCTACTACTAGTGTGTGCCAGCCCCAGGCTAATCCCAGTAACACTGCAGGCCCAGAGAGGGGGAGATGGATTAAAGCCACAGCAATGCAGGCAGATCCTCTGAATGTCCCTGGCCCTCGCTTCCCTGCTGGCTCCACCCCGGGGAAGAGAGAGGACCAGGCCTCCCAGAAGCAGGAGTTGCCTGCCAGCCACGGCCGCTGAGAAATTAACAGAGCTAAAGTTTCAGTGACCATTTCGGCCACCTCGGCAGGCCTGGCCCCAACCTCAGCTGAGTGTGAGTACCGGGGTGCCCTTAAGCAAGCAGGTGGGGGTCACCGGGGAGCCTGTGGCTGGTTCCCCAGGCTTCTGGAGCCAGGCGAGGGGCTGTGGGAAGTGCTTTTTGAAGGGATGGGGAAAGTGGCATCTGAGCAGCCCTCTGCGGTGACCAGGAGGCCACGAAGGCGGGGCAGGGCGGAGGGTGGTCCGCGAGGTGGGCTAGAGCGCGGGCGGGGCCGGTGCGCTGGAGAGGGGCCGCAGAGGGAGGCGTGAGTCTGACACGAGGCCCGCCTGTCTGAATCCTGCTCCTTCTCCAGCTCTCTGTGGGCCTGTGAGGGTCGCCCCTGGAACCAGGGCACCTCAGGGACCTCCCAGAGCCGCAGCGGGGAGAAGGCAAGGTGCTGGCTGCACGGAGGGGTGCGTGCAGCATGGTTCAAACCCGACCCTCACAGCTCTTGGGCTACCTAAGCTAGTCTTTCCGGTGCTGGGCCTCTTTCCCCACTGTCCCTGGTCACGGGTTCTCACGACAGTAAATGATGCAAAATGCTCATCGCAGGGCCTGGTCCAGAATAAAAGCCAACAGACACTCGTGTGCCGACTTATCACATTGTCTTCTTGCTACTGCTCTGTTACATTGAGAACCAAATGAGAGCGTGTGGCTTATGTGTTTGGGGGTTTCCTGTCCCAGCTCAGTCCAGCCAGCACTCCTGGGCCCTCCCGCTCCAGGACACACACTGATCTGTGTCTAAGGGGCAGCGCGCCGTCCGAGTGGGAGGGGCGCCAGCCAGGCCAGAGTCCTGCAGCATAATCCAATTGTTACTGACTTGCCCTTGTGACTCTGGTCTACAGACATGATAACGCGCCCAGGGGCTGAGCTGCTCCCGCCTCAGAGACCTCTGGGCACCCCAGGGGGTGACCAACCAGTCTGGGAGGTGGGGGCCCATGGCAATTACAGGATGTGTGTGTACATGGGGTCCCTGGCTCTGCCGTTGACTTGCTGTGTCATCTTGGCCAAATCCCTTACCCTTTCTGGGACCTGGCTGCTACTTCTCAAGCCAGCTCCTATGTCTGTGATGGGGCGCGGGAAGGAAAAAGGGGCCCGACAAGGGGCTCACTGAGGCTTTTCTCCCACCTCCCCCGTTTCCTTTCCTGACCCATTCTCAGTCCTGCCTCCCAGGATCCTTCCCTAATCATAGCAGCTAACACTCTGTGCTTGCAAAGTAGATGTCGGCATTAACCCCGTTTTCAGCTGGGCAAACTGAGGCTCAGTTAAGGTGACAAGCTCAAGGCCCATGGCCAGGAAGTATTAGATCCTGTACTCGAACCCAGGTCTGTCTGACTTTTGAGCACAGGTTCCTACCTTTCCTCTTATCCTGACCTCCTTCCACCCCATCTTCCCCTTGGCCTGGACCAGAAGTTGGGGAGACCCCCAACCCGCTATTTCCTACTTTCCCAGCTGCCTCTCTCCTCGGCAGCCCCTCCTCAGTCCTGCCCCGGGCAATCAGTTTCTTTAGCTATGATTTGGGATTCTAATGAACGGAATGATTTGGCATTTAAATAATTATCCACTCTCTAACTGTTAGCGCTGCTGAGTTGGGAGAAATTTCCGCATCTTATTTATGAATATGGTTTCCCCCTCATCGGTGGAGATTTCCCACCCACCCCGCCTAGCCTCCCTCTTAAATGCCTTTTCAGCACGCCTTTCCCGTGGAGCGCCCCCCAGAACCCCTAAGTGCCTATTAACAACTTTCCCTTCCGCCATCAGCACCCGCTCACGCCTCTTTTATCTTTACATTTCAATATCATTACAAATCCTAGTGTTATTCAAATTGCATCAATTATTCAATTTCTCCTCCCGGAGAGGAGGCACCCGTTTCCCAGTGGCTGAGCAGGATAAAGCAAAGGTCTTTCAAGGAGGGTTTGAAATTCACGGGGGACTCAGTCGTGTTCCATTAACCTGGGCTCTTTGCCTCCCACAAACCATGGAATTGATTAAAACACACGCACAGTTTCAATTCGGTTGGGGAGAAAGAAAGCCTGCTGCCGAGAAGCACTGAAGGAAGGGACGGTTTGGGAGATGAAATGCTTTTGTTACCCTGGGATCCTCACCACTGAACACGTATGCGTTCCTGGTGTAAGGAGAGCAGCCACCATTTATTGAGCACTTACTGTATACCAGGCACCACTCCAAGCTCTTTACAGAGTCAACGGCAGTGCCCTGCACACCTCCTCAATCCTCAAGACAATCTGATGAGGTGGTTATCATGACGACCCCCTCCCCATTTTACAGATGAGGAAACTGAGGCTCAGGAAGGGGAAGGCTCTAGCCCAAGTCTGCACAGGGCTGGGGCCTGGTTTTGTCTTTAGGGTTGGCCTCTTAACCATTATACCATCAGCCACGTTGGAGGGTTTGGGTGACTCCAACGAGTAGCTAGAGAAGGGGCTGAGGGAGTGGAAAGGAAAAGAGTTAACATTTCTTCCCATGGGGCCCATTTTTGAAAAAAATCATGTGAGAAATTGCTCACGTCTCATTCCCAAGAAAAGCTTTCTTTAAAAAGTTTTCCTTAAGAAACTGCGGGTGTCTCAGCTACGGCCCCGGCAGTCACGCGGGGGCCACGTTTCCCTCTCGGTCGGGCTGCCTTCTCCGGCCAGAGGAGCAGCCCACAGCTCATGCGGTTCAGGGCCTCCCCCTCCGCCGCGCCCGGTCCTCGCAGCTGGGCTTCCTGCTTTGGCGCTGTGGTGCTTACTCGTAACCAGTTCGAAGCCTTTTTGAAATGAGTCCAAATATAAGTACCTTTTAAAAGACTAGTACAGCCTTGGGCAAACTACGGCCCGCGGGCCGGATCCGGCTGTTCTATCCGGTTCTCTTGCTCTCCCCTCCGCTCCTTTACTTTGAATTTATATTAGTTCACACAAACACTCCATCCATGCTTTTGTTCCGGCCCTCCGGTCCAGTTTAAGAACCCATTGTGGCCCTCGGGTCAAAAAGTTTGCCCACCCCTGATAAACTGGGCATTTTTACACAAGTTCTCATCTAATCTTGGCAAAGGGTTATTCCCACTTTACAGATGACGAAACTGAGGCCCAGAGAGGCTATGGGTCTTGGTCAAGGACACACGGTAAGTGGCAGAACCAGGATGGGAACACAGGGTGGGCCCCAGCACCATCCTCTCCTCATGAGCCAGGGGTAAGGCAGTCACCTATGCCCCTGCTCCGTGCAACCTCGATGCATCCAGTTCCTTCATCTCTAACACCCACCAGAGGCAGTCAGGGTGAGAACTGTACTCAGCAGAGACACGGATCCCACCACCTTGCTGTGTGACCTTCCTCCCTCTGGACCTCAGTTTCCCCACTGACTGCTGTCGGGCTGCCCTCCCAGGCCCATGCAGCTCTGACCTGCGGCCACTCCTTTCTGCCTGCTTTCCTGGCATCTGGGCCTGGTGGCACCTGAGTCCCAGCTGCCCCTCCCTGGGCAGGTGCAGACCCCAAGGAGTTGTGCTGCTTGTTCCCAGGGGCTCCTGATTCTACAGCCGTGGAGACAGGGCTGAGACAAGCACCTCCCACACCAGCCAGCTGCGTGTTCATGATCCTGGGTCCCGTCAGGTAGCACCCCCTGACAAGATAGGGCCTCCAAGGATGGGCACAGAGGAGAGGTGAGCATGGCCAGAGGCTTAGATCCAGGTATGGCTCTGCTCCATCCTGAACTCGAGGGTCTGGGTCTTGGGTCCCAGACCCCAGACTAGTCCAGGGAGGTCTGAACTCAAAGTAGACAAGCGGCTGCGTAGAGACAGGTGAGGAGAGGCTTGGGAAACGGGGCAGAGAGCAGCTCCGCAGGCAAAAGCGACCTTATTTACAAGCACCTACTAAGTGCATTACCTTCTACCAGAGGCTGCAAACTGGTAGTCCGCAGGTCAAATTCAGGTCACATACATGGTTTCTTTGACCAACCTTGCATTTTTAAAGGGCTTGAGTTAGTTTCTAACACAAACAGGTAAATCCTACATAAAATCAGGATGTAGGGTTCCCGTGAGAAGTTAGGCTCAGGCAGTGCCGAGCCCCTTTTCATACAGGCCTGCCGGGTGCGGCTGCCCTTCAATGGCGCTGGGATTGTCCAAGCCTCACGGTTCCCACCCAGCCCTCCTTCTCCTTTATGTTGCCTGCCTGGCCTCTGTGGGCACCCGGATGTCTACTCCCCCTTATCACCCTGACTGCCTCTGGGTGGGTGTTATAGATGAAGAAACTGAATGCATCTAGATTGCATCCATTACACCAAATCCTACAACGGGTAAGCACTGGGGTCAGGATTGAACCCCAAGTCTCAGCCCCCCAAGTCCCTATTGTTTCCACTGCTGCACACCCTTTGCCGCCAGAGGAGGCCAGAACAGGCAGCCTCGGCAGCCTCCCTCCACAGTGGGTCTCCCAAGGCCTCCGTGCTCCTCTGTAAAGTGAATGGCCTCTGAAGTCCTTTCCGCTCTGAGGTGGGTGTGGCGAATCGAATGTGGCCTCCCTTGGGTTGGAACTGGGAATCTAATCAATCATCATGCAAGCCAGTGCTACTGAGTGCTCAGGCTCTGTGCTGGGAAATTAAACGCCCCGTCTCATTGAGCTCCCCCAGCTTTCAGGAGGTAGGTTGTGCCATTAGCCCATTTAACAGGCTAAGAGGTTGATGCTCTCCCATCACTCTCCATGATTCAGTGCCTCTGGCTTCCTTTTAGCTTTTGATGGGGTCCTGCCCCCTTCCTACCACAGGGCCTTTGCTCACACTGTGCCCTCTGCCCGGCATGTTTGACACCCTCCACGGGCAAGCCTCCATCACCCTCAGGTCTCCCCTGGCTCTCCCTGCCGTTGTCTCCTAGAGTGCCCTGCACACTTCCTGGTATAATAATGACAGTAACGCCAGCTAAGACTTACTGAGCACTTTCCACAAGCCAGGCACCGTTCCAAGCACTTTAATGACATTAGCTCACTTAATCCTCTCCAGCCCTCTGAAGCGGCTATGGTTATTGCCCTCAACCTACAGATCCGGACACTGAGGCACAGAGATTAAGTAACCGCCCAAGGTCACACAGCTAGGGCTGAATGTTTTCACCTTAGGTTGTGTGCGGCGCTGACTGACATCTGCAGGGACTGTCAGGGGAAACTCTTCTTAATAAACATTTAAATGAATGAACTCCAGGATTGTGGCCCCAAATTCCACGTCCATAACCATGAGGGTATATGCCTGTTACCTCCTCCCGCCAGACGTCTCACCCCGGAGCTGCCCCAGCTCCCATCTGCCTCCCAGGGCAGTGCTGAGTTCGCCAGGCTGCCCCCGCTCCACCCCACTGTCGCCGGTGGGGTTCAGCACCGCGGACAGCGCAGCACACCGAATAGGTGGCTGCCTCCCTCCTCCCAGCCAAGTCTGGGGCTCTGGACTGGCCTCTGGGAAATTCCCCAGGAGACCCCCGCCCCTCCTTGGTCCCCTCCTTGCTCACCACCCTCTCCCTCGCCAGTTTACTGCCAATGACATTCAGATAAATGGCTGCTGTCAGCCAGGCCGGCCCCTCGGAAAGGCGTGTCGGGTGATGTATGACACCATCTTCTAGAACCACAGGACTCGCTGCTCAGGAGCTCCGAGGGGGCCCTCCCCAACCCCCACCAGCCTCCGACCCTGGGCCACATCTGGGCTTTGGGGTCCCCCTCCTTTCCAGCCTGGGGATGGGTCCCCCGTCAGACACAATTACTAGGGTCTTTAATCACATGCTGTTAGCCTGACCCACTCCCCTACTCTCTGGGCTGCCACGCTGTGGCTCTAGGTGAGCCCTCCTGGACTATTCCGGATGCAGGGGGCTCGGCGGCAGTGGCACCAGGCTTGTCGCCTTTAACATGGGATGAACGACAGGCACAGCTGACCTTTCCATAGTGTGTGCAGATGCTCATGTGCAGTGAAACCCCTGCCATCATATTGAAAGCAGGGGCCCGAGTGTTCACCTGCATGCAGCCCAGTCACATGAAGCACCAACCAAATGACTGGCGCCAGCCAACGGGGAGCAGAGTCTGTAGTCACACTCACCACCAGGCTTCACATGTGGTCCTTGCAAAAACCACCAGAGGTGGTTACCATGACCCCTTCCACAGGCAGGTAGACTGAGGCCAGAGAGTTTCACAAACGTGTCCACAGACACTCAGCAGGACTGGGGTTTGAATCCAGGAGACAGAAAGCAAGTCCCTGCTCCCGCCTCCACCCAGGCTGCCCGCCTGCCCGCCCGCCCGAGATTGGGTGAAGATGCAGGGGGAACTAGCAGGCACGGGGTCTCTTTCCCTTCTTGGCCTGGGCGCCAATACCACCAGCCCCTCTTAGGAGCGCCAGCGGGATCCCCGGGGGTCCTCTAGCTGGCTTCTCGCCCTTCAGCCGGCTCCTCGCCCTCCGCTGGTGGAATCGAGGCCTTCTGTACTTCCTGGTCCTGAACTGTGGAGGGATCTGCTCCCTCGCCCCTCAGGCACCCGGCACCCCTTCCTAGAGGGGGATGAGAAAAAGCAGCAGCACAGCTTTAAGCTTGGAGGTGAAAACAAGGAACCCCACCAGCCTTGCAGGCGGATAGAGACAAATGCCCCACAGACTTGTTCCTCCTTCGTGAGCATCCCTGTGTGCCCTCACCGGGCCGAGGGGAAGGAGGAAATGCAAAAGCTTCGGAAGGCTCTCACAGCGCACGTGCGCATTAGTCAGCTCGGCTGCCAACAACACGCCATGAACCAAGGCCATTTCTAGTTTAAACAACAGACATTCATTTTCTCACTCGTTCTGGAGGCTAGAGGTCCAAGGTCAAGGTGCCCGCATGGCCAGGCGCTGGAGGGAGATCTCTTTCTGACTCGTAAATGGCCTCTTTCTCGCTGCCTCCTCATGAATAGAGAGAGCAAGTTTGGTATCTCTTCTTTTTTAAAAATGTGTGTGTGTTTTTATTGATTTCAAAAAGGAAGGGAGATGGAGAGAAAGACAAACATCAATGCTGAGAGAGAATCATCCTTTGGCTACCTCCTACATGCCCCACACAGCTGCCTCCTGCCCGCCCCGCACTGGGGATTGAGCCCAAAACCCAGGCATGTGCCCTGACCAGGAATCGAACCCTGACCACCTGGTTCATAGGTCAATGCTCAACCACTGAGCCATGTCGGCTGGGCCAGTGTCTCTTCTTATAAGAGCATTAATCGCATCATGAGGGCTTCGTCCTCAAATGGCATCACAGTGGGAATTAGGGCTTCCACATAGGAACCTGGCCGGGAGGGGGCGCAATTCAGCCAGCAGTACCTGGGAGACAGCACGTTCGCGTGGGGAACGGGGTGGCTGGTTGCCACCCCGGGCTCAGGCTGACTCAGCGTGCAGAGCCCCAGATGGGGATGTGGCACCTCTGGGCACTGAGGCAGCAGCAGAGAACGTGCAGACAAGGCCCCGCCTCAGTGGACGGAGAGGACAGCATACAAACAAACGTGGAGGGCCAGTGCGGTGCAGAGGAGAGAACGCGCTGCCTGGCTGGTGTGGCAGCGCCCGTGCCTGGTCAGTCTGCTCACGCTCCCTGACAAACACACCGGCCGGCCGGCGGCTTAAACAGCAGGACCTTTCCTCTCGCAGCCAGGGAGCTAGACGTTCAAGTGTGCAGTTTGTGTTCCGGAGCCTCGCTCTTCGGCGTGTGGACAGCAGGGTCCTCCCTGTGTCTGCACACGGGCTCCCCTGGGCGTGTCTGTGTCCTCAGCCACTCCTGCAAGGACACCGCCGTGGTGGAGCAGGTCCCACCATACAACTCGTTTCCCCGACGACCTCCAAACACAGCCACGTTCCGAGGTCCTGGGGCGAGGGCGTCAACACACGGATTTGACAGGAGGACACAGTTCAGCCCATAATGGCGCCACCCCCATGTCCTCTCACCCTTACCGGCTGGTACACACTCGTCCAGCCTCTAGCTGCCAGCACCCACGTTCCTCTGCTCGAAGGCCTCCTCTGAAGCCGGCTGTGCCCCTGCAGGCCCAGCTGGAGGTGCCAAGGAGCCCAGGCCCCTGCAGCAACCCCAGTGGGAGCAGCTCTGGAGATACCAGCTCCCGCATCTGGAGCTGATGTGTTCCTTTTGCGGCCTGCCACCTCCCGGCCTCATTCCCACTCTCCTCCTGGTGTGAGCGGCTCCAAAGCCAACGCTGCTGGCAGACTTGCACTCAAAGCCTGCCTCAGGGCTGCCTCTGGGAAACCAGCCGGGGAGCGGATGACCCCCCCACCCCAGTGCAGCAGGGAGATGATGAGGGCGGAAGCCGTCCCGGGAGGGCAGGCCGCGTGAACGGGCATGCAGCCGTAGCCGGAATCCCACTAACCAGGGTTCCCTCCTCCCGGGCATCGTGCCCAGCACTCTGCTGTTGCCCCGTTGAGGCCTTCCCAGCAGCTCCTGGGGAGCAGCACCACTCCCAGCTCCCGCTTACAGAGGCGGAAAGGAGGCACCGAGAAGCTGAGTCACCTCCCTGAGGATGCAGAGCCAGGCTCTCAATCACTGTCCTACCCACTTCGCTGTGGACCTCAGACGCCCTTTGTCCCACCTTCCCCAGCGTGGCAGCTGCCCAGGCCCCTGGGTGCTCTCTGCACCCCCTTCCCGCTCGCCGAGACCCGTTATCTGTTTTGCACACGGCCTGCGCCCGTCAGGGTAATGGACTGTGCTTGTCCTAGCAGAGGTGGCCTCTGGCAGGGATGATGTATGAGGCGCTATTGTTTGATATGAATGCATTAGGCGACATTCCCGATAAAGACTTTACCAGCAGAGCCGCACTCGCTGGCAGCGGCCGTTGGAGGAAGGGGACAGAGGCGGAGGCCGGGTCCCCATCGAGCCTGGAGGCGCGAACCAGCCACTTCCAGGGAGGCCGAGACCGGGTCGCTCTTGCTTTCAAACTTCTGGGTCCTGAGCCCCACGTCTCGCACCCTCACAAGCAGCAGAGTGTGGACCGTGGCTCTCACACTCGGAAAGTACCAGAAACGGCTTGGGAGCTGAAACAGCAGAGTTGGGGTCCCAACCCGATTCATTAAAACAGACTCTCCAGGGGGAGGCCTGGGATCCTGCCTTTTCAAACCAGGTCCCTCCAGCGCCCGGCCAGGAGTCAGTTACTGCCTGTGCTCTGACTCGGTAGGGCTACTCCTATTGCAGTGGTCGGCAAACTGCGGCTCGCGAGCCACATGCGGCTCTTTGGCCCCTTGAGTTTTTAGCAAAGGCCAGCTTAGGAGTACCCTAATTAAGTTAATAACAGTGTACCTACCTATATAGTTTAAGTTTAAAAAATTTGGCTCTCAAAAGAAATTTCAATCCTTGTACTGTTGATATTTGGCTCTGTTGACTAATGAGTTTGCCGACCACTGTCCTAGTGTCTTCCCTTGTCTACTGAGCTCAATTGCCATTTCAAATATCTTCAAACCAGAACGGCAAGACGCTGGTGAGTGTTGAGGTTGGATGATGGGCTCATGGGAGTTCACGATTCTAGTCTTCCCACATGTTAACGTTTCCATAATGAAAAGGAAAACGGCCTCCAAAAATAATAACCCTGCAATGACAGTTACTGGAGGCTCCGCTCTGGAGACGAGCACAGAGAACCAGGGAGGCGGCCTGGCGTGCCCAGCAGACTCCTAGGGCATCTCTGATTCCCAGGGACGTGCTTTTTCTCTCAGTCGAGCCGCCTCAAAAAGCCATTGGCCTGAACATCTCGGCGCTTCCTCACTCCGTGCCTCGGGATCCTCAGCCAAGATGACCATCCACTTGCCCTGCCCATCTTCCCGTCAAGTCATTCGTTAACCCGCTGCTGGCAGCTAGTGCATGGCGCTACTGTGGCGAGCCAGCGCTGCTGCGAGCAACCAGTACAGTCTCTGTGCTCAGGGAGCAACTTCCCAAACGCCACCTCCCCCAGAAAACCCGCCTCCCAGTGAGGCCGCCCAAAATCCGAGGACGCCTACCAGGCCGGCGCCCAGTGCAGCTGTTCCACACCCGCCTCCCCGCCGCAGTGAGCACCTGTGTCTCACTGCCCTCGCGTTCCCGTGCCTGATGTGGAGCATACAGGAGGCGCTCAAGCAATGGCCTGTTGAATTGAATGACTACATGGGTGAGGGTGACTGTACTGGTCCTGTATACAGTAGGTGCTCAATACTGGGTGGCCCTGCTGATGGGATCAGGAGCTGGAGAGGAGGTCCTGGTTCCTACATTTGGGTTCTTACATGCTCACACACAGACATTCATACACACACACGCGCGCATGTGCACTGACACACTTATTTACACATAATGCTTACACACATATACATGTGTGCGCACACACATGCAACACCCTTTCTTAATCAGCTGTAGGGTGAGACAAGGAGGCAGAAGGGGAGTCAGGGTACCTAGTTTGGGTCCTGGCTCAAATATCTCAGCCCCTCAGTTTCTCCATCTGTAAAATGGGATGATACAAACTACCCTCACAACGACATAGTCAAGATGAGATGAAATGCAATGAGATAATTTGTGGCCTTTGCTTCCTCTCCCGGCCCTGCTGGCTCTGGGACTCCCAACTTGGTGTGGGGGAGGGAGGAAGCACGGAGACTCGTGTGAAGCTGGTTCTGGGGCCACAGCCGCTGGCTTGGGCCTCGCCCCCAGGTCCTCTTAGCCACTTGGTCCTGTCCTCACTTTCCTTCATCCTAGGAGGTGCCCCACCCCTACTCCTCCAACTTGCAAAGCTTGTCCTTCCCATGCCCACATCTCTTAACGCCCGATCCCACCATCTAGGAAAAGAATCCCGTGTCCCATGTCTCACGACACAAACACATTTCGCAGAGGCTTCTAAGCACAGTGATGCTACTTCAGGGTTTCGGGTATGGCTGGACCAGCTTCTGCCCTCCCACCCACCCCAAGCCCATCGTGAATTCGGCAGGAAACAGCCTGCATCGTGGCGGTTCCAGATGTGATTGTTAGAGCTAATTTATGCTCCGTTTACACAGGCTCCAGATGTCACGGCTTCTCTGTGGATGTACCCAAAAGCCAGGGGAGGCCGGGGAAGGGCTGGGGGCCGAGGCTGCAGCGTCCCCTCCCCCCGTCGCCTGTCTCCTTTTCCTAGCCCAGCTCTGAGGACATCATTCCAGTATGTTCCCCCCGCCCCCAACTCCTAAAACCCTCGCCTATCCTGCTGATCCCAGCCCCGTGCCTCAAAGCTTCTACCACGAATTCTGGTCATAGACTGCAAGCTCCGTGCGGCCAGGAGCCCGTGCCTGGGCCAGCTCCACGGACAACGGGGTGCTGAGTAAAGTAATGGAGGGCAGGTGGTGTGATTGGCTGCAGTGGGTAGAACTGTGCTCCCTCCAAAAGGTAGGTGAAGTCCTAACCTCAGGCCTGTGAATGCGACGGTACTTGGAAAAGGGGTCTTTGCAGATGCCATCATGTTAACATGAGACCTTGTTGGATCAGAACGGGCCTGACCCAGCAACTGGTGTCCTTGTAAGTTGAGGGACATTTGGACACAGACACGGAGAGGAGACACCGTGTGACGACAGACGGAGGGAGAGATGCAGCTACCCACGAGGGACACCAGTCCAGAGCAGCCAGCAGACACGCGCGGGAAGGCGTGCAATGGCTTTGACCTCAGGACCTCCCAAAGGCACCAGCAATGTTCACCCACGGATCTCAGACTCTGGCCTCTGGGGCTCGGAGACAACCCATCCCTGTTGTTTATAAGCCACCCACTTTGGGGCGCATCGCTATGGCAGCCCTAGAAACTCATACTGTGGCAATGAGGGTCAGCTGGCCAGCTGGCCAGTTGGACCAAGATTCTTCCTTTGAGACCCCAAGTCCTCTTCCCCAGGCCTCTGCTCTAGGTGGGCCCCCTGTCCTCAACCCAGAGGATTGCCCAGCCCCTCCCCAGTCTCCCTGGCGCAGGCTTGTCCCCTCCCTCCGTCCTCCAGCAGCAACCAGGGAAATCTTTCCAGCTCCACGCAGTGTCTTCACTCCACCCCACCTCCCACTCTCGCCTCAGCCCCTGCAATCGCTGTGGCCGCCGCCCCACCTCCCAGGCCTCTCCGGGGCACCAGACGCTGTCCTGACTTCCTCCCCTCGTGGCTGGAATGCCTGCTCTTCTCCGCCCACCCCCTAAACCTGCTCCGTTTTCTGTGTGTGCAGCCTCTTGGATGCAGGTGTTCCCCAGGGCTCTGTCCTCCTCCGGCCTCGCCTCTCCTCCCAGACGTGGTGGAGGTAAGGACAGTGGTCCTGAGGGTGATGGTGGTAGGGATGACGGTGAATAGTGATGGTAAGGGTGGTGGTGGGAACGATGGTGGTCCTGAGGGTGATGGGTGGTGGGGCTGATGATGGTAATAATGGTGTTGATGATAGTGGGAGTGACGGTGGTGATGGTAATGATGATGGTGGTGATGATGGAGGGAATGATGGTGGTTATGGATGTGACAATAGTGATGATGATGGTGATGATATGGTGGTGATGGAGGGAATGATGGTGGTGATGATGGAGGGAATGATGGTGGTTATGGATGTGACAATGGTGATGATGGTGGTGATATGGTGATGATGGAGGGAATGATGGTGGTTATGATGGGAATGATGGTGGTTATGGATGTGATGATGGTGATGATAATGGTGGTGATATGGTGATGATGATAATGGTGGTGATATGGTGATGATGATGATGGTGGTGTTGATGGTGGTGATATGGTAATGATGATGGTGGTGATGATGGAGGGAATGATGGTGGTTATGGATGTGACAATGGTGATGATGGTGGTGATATGGTGATGATGGAGGGAATGATGGTGGTTATGATGGGAATGATGGTGGTTATGGATGTGATGATGGTGATGATGGTGGTAATATGGTGATGATGGAGGGAATGATGGTGGTTATGATGGGAATGATGGTGGTTATGGATGTGATGATGGTGATGATAATGGTGGTGATATGGTGATGATGATAATGGTGGTGATATGGTGATGATGATGATGGTGGTGTTGGTGGTGGTGATATGGTAATGATGATGGTGGTGATGATGGAGGGAATGATGGTGGTTATGGATGTGACAATGGTGATGATGGTGATGATATGGTGGTGATGGAGGGAATGATGGTGGTTATGATGGGAATGATGGTGGTTATGGATGTGACAATGGTGATGATGGTGGTAATATGGTGATGATGGAGGGAATGATGGTGGTTATGATGGGAATGATGGTGGTTATGGATGTGATGATGGTGATGATAATGGTGGTGATATGGTGATGATGATAATGGTGGTGATATGGTGATGATGATGATGGTGGTGTTGATGGTGGTGATATGGTGATGATGATGGTGGTGGTGATGGTGGTGGTGATATGGTGATGATGGTAGTGATGATGGTGTGGTGGTAATGGTTATGGAGATATTTGCTGCTGTTAAGAGATCCTCTCAACAGGAAGTGTGCACCTACCTTTTGGAGGGAGCCAGGCTACACTGAAGCCTCAGATGTCTCCATTCCTTGCACTGCACCCACTGTGTTCCTGCATTTCCGGTTCTCCTTCCTCACCTCTCCACTCTTTCTTTCACACACACCTATGTGTATAGACACTATCCAAGTTTTCTAGGTCTCTCGTATAAAGTACCACAAACTCAGAGGCTTAAAACAGACAACAGAAATGTATTCTCTCACAGTCCTGGAGGTCAGAAGTCCAACATCATGAAGTCAGCAGAGCCATCCTCCTTCTGAGACACTGGGGGTCCTACCCTGCTTCTTCTGGCTTCTGCTGGCGGCTGGCAATCCACGGCAGTCCTTGGCTAGAGCAGCCGCCTTCCACGCCTGCCTGTTCTCACAGGGCATTTCCCTGTGTGTCCATGTGTCTTTTCTCCTCTTCTTAAAAGGACACACAAGGTGGATTAGGGTCCACCCTAATGGCCTCATCTCACCTTGGCTACATCTGCAAAGGCTTATTTCCAAACAGATCACATTAACAGGCACCAGGGGTTAGGACTTCACATATCTTTTTTTGGGGGGTGGGGGAGGAGACATGATTCAACCTAACACACACACACACACACACACACACACACACACACACCATTTTCTTTGCACCTTGCTCTGAGGCTTCTATTATTCTCATACCCCATTCCTTGTACCATGAGGCGCTTGCCTCTGGTTACCTGTTTCTCTCTGCATTCTTTCCTTCTTGCACCTTTAAAGCATCTATACTAATTAAAGGGTAATATGCAAATTGGCCGGGATGCCCTCACAGTAATGACTGAACAAGCAGGCTGCGTGGGGTGACAAGACTGGCAGGGGGGCAGTTAGGGGCGACCAGGCCAGCAGGGGGGGCAGTTGGGGGTGACCAGGCCAGCATGGGGGGCAGTTAGGGGCTATCAGGCCAGCAGGCAGAGGCGGTTAGGGGTGATCAGGCTTGCGGGGGGGGGGGGCACTTAGGGGCGATCAGACAGGCAGGCAGGTGAGCAGTTAGGAGCCAGTGGTCCCGGATTGTGAGAGGGCAGTCGGACATCCCCCAAGGGGTCCCAGATTGGAGAGGGTGCAGGCTGGGCTGAGGGCACCCCCCCCCCGCCCCCGCCCCCCCCCCCCCCACACGAATTTCATGCACCGGGCCTTTAGTTTGTTAATAAGCTTTACTCTCTGCCAAGCTCTGACCTGGGGAACTGGAGACACAGCGACAAAGGTGCCACGCATAGTCCCTGTCTTCAAGGAGCTCTCTGGGGGCTGCTCCTCATCCTCCTGCGGCTTGGACAGGCTCCCGGGGCGGTGGGCGCACTGGGCGCAGCTGAGCCGGCTGTCCTGTCCTTGGTGCGGGGACACTGAGCCGGCTGTCCTGTCCTCGGTGCGGGGACACTGAGCCGGCTGCCCTGTCCTCGGTGCGGGGACACTGAGCCGGCTGCCCTGTCCTCGGTGCGGGGACACTGAGCCGGCTGCCCTGTCCTCGGTGCGGGGACACTGAGCCGGCTGCCCTGTCCTCGGTGCGGGGACACTGAGCCGGCTGACCTGTCCTCGGTGCGGGGACACTGAGCCGGCTGCCCTGTCCTCGGTGCGGGGACACTGAGCCGGCTGCCCTGTCCTCGGTGCGGGGACACTGAGCCGGCTGCCCTGTCCTCGGTGCGGGGACACTGAGCCGGCTGCCCTGTCCTCGGTGCGGGGACACTGAGCCGGCTGCCCTGTCCTCGGTGCGGGGACACTGAGCCGGCTGCCCTGTCCTCGGTGCGGGGACACTGAGCCGGCTGCCCTGTCCTCGGTGCGGGGACACTGAGCCGGCTGCCCTGTCCTCGGTGCGGGGACACTGAGCCGGCTGACCTGTCCTCGGTGCGGGGACACTGAGCCGGCTGCCCTGTCCTCGGTGCGGGGACACTGAGCCGGCTGACCTGTCCTCGGTGCGGGGACACTGAGCCGGCTGCCCTGTCCTCGGTGCGGGGACACTGAGCCGGCTGCCCTGTCCTCGGTGCGGGGACACTGAGCCGGCTGCCCTGTCCTCGGTGCGGGGACACTGAGCCGGCTGCCCTGTCCTCGGTGCGGGGACACTGAGCCGGCTGCCCTGTCCTCGGTGCGGGGACACTGAGCCGGCTGCCCTGTCCTCGGTGCGGGGACACTGAGCCGGCTGCCCTGTCCTCGGTGCGGGGACACTGAGCCGGCTGCCCTGTCCTCGGTGCGGGGACACTGAGCCGGCTGCCCTGTCCTCGGTGCGGGGACACTGAGCCGGCTGCCCTGTCCTCGGTGCGGGGACACTGAGCCGGCTGCCCTGTCCTCGGTGCGGGGACACTGAGCCGGCTGCCCTGTCCTCGGTGCGGGGACACTGAGCCGGCTGCCCTGTCCTCGGTGCGGGGACACTGAGCCGGCTGCCCTGTCCTCGGTGCGGGGACACTGAGCCGGCTGCCCTGTCCTCGGTGCGGGGACACTGAGCCGGCTGCCCTGTCCTCGGTGCGGGGACACTGAGCCGGCTGCCCTGTCCTCGGTGCGGGGACACTGAGCCGGCTGCCCTGTCCTCGGTGCGGGGACACTGAGCCGGCTGCCCTGTCCTCGGTGCGGGGACACTGAGCCGGCTGCCCTGTCCTCGGTGCGGGGACACTGAGCCGGCTGCCCTGTCCTCGGTGCGGGGACACTGAGCCGGCTGCCCTGTCCTCGGTGCGGGGACACTGAGCCAGCTGCCCTGTCCTCGGTGCGGGGACACTGAGCCGGCTGTCCTGTCCTCGGTGCCCTCTTTACCACCAGGACATCTCTCCTGCCCACCTCCACGACTCGGTGCCCCCGCCCTGCGGTGGGTCTGTCCCCTGGGGCCAGCGAGGCTCCTGCAGCTGCGCCCCGCCTGCACAGGCACACCCCTCTGCAGCCCCCCTCCCCCCTCGCGCCCCCCACCCACCACCCCTCACTCCCTCTGCATCTCTCATCTCTCGTTAAAGGGCTGAAGATTCCGCAGCCTGTCTCTGGGCTCCGCACTGAAAGGGCTAAATGATATGCTGACACCTTAATTAAGGCCCATTGTCACGCAGCCTGGGGACATTGTGTGAGTGATCCTGGGAGAATGGGCGCTAACAGGCCCGTCAGAGCCTCGATTCCTCCTGGCAGATTAGAAAATGACAGGAAGGTGGCTTCCCGGCAGCTCCTGGTGACGTGGAGCAGCCCCCATAGATACCTGCGTGGCTGTCACAGGCCAGGGGCCCGGCCTCCCTGACCTAACGGGGGGGGGGGGGTGGGGGGGGTCTGCTGTGGTGCTGCTCACCCCCCCTCACCCTCGCACCCCCCTGGGCTCCCACAACAGGCCTCAGGCTGAAGTAAAGGTTTGCTAATATTCACTGAGTCCCGCCCTGAGGCAGGCATTGCACAGGTGACCCTGACACAGAGCCTCAGCGCCACCGGGGGACCACCATCTGCCCCTTAGCATATGAGGAGTCGCAGGCTCTGAGAGCGGAAGTCACCTGCCTGGGACGGGAGCAGGTAGGCGACTCCCAGCCCGGACCTGGCCGCTGTACAGATGGCGGTTCGAGACCCAGAGGGTGGGTCTGCCACGGTCACTCGGCCACGCAGCAGAAGGGGTTGGGACCCTTCACTCGCATTCTGTGACTTTTCCCACCAGGGCAGCAATTTGCCAAGTGCACGTGTGGGGGATGCTGACAGTAATAACGATAACAGCCGTGACCAGTCACTGAGGTTGGCAAAGCATGGGCTCCGGTCTTGCAGCCCCCGGGGAATTTCAGCTCCACAGTCCACCGTGCGAGCTGGCGCAGGGCAAGGCAAGCAGGTGGGAGTGGGAGACACCTCCCCTCCTCACTGGCCCACAGCCCTCAGAGGGAGGGCCAGCGCCTGGTGAGCAGTCCCTGGGATGGGGGAGAAGCCTATGCCCCCTCCAGCCAGGCCTCCGACCACCCCCACTTTGTGGACACCCTTCCCTCAGCCACCATTTCGGGGAGAGCAAGGGGCACCTAACGGCACTGTGTAAATCTGGCTGTCATCATAAAATCACAGGCGCGGGGACCCCTGACACCACTAACTGGCCCTGTCAGCTGGAAAAGAAGCGAGGGCATCTCCGTGCAGAAGAGACACTCCCGTGGCACCCGCTGGACGGGCAGGACTGTGGGGCCAGGACCCAGACAGGTGTGCAGGAGCTGACCGTCACCCAGGCTGGGAGGAAGGACCAGCACAGGAGACGCGCCAGGTGCCCTGACCCTCTGATAGGGCAGGACGTGCCATCGACCACGACTGTCGCCTCTGTCTCTTCCCGGGACCCAGATGGGGGCTGCTCTCCCCACCCCCAACACCATCCCTTGGGGAATAGGCGAGAAGAGGGACTCCATGCGAATAGCTCAGGCCATGTGCCCTGTGCTTTCACAAACCCGAGGGGCCAGGTGTGATCCCCATTTCACAGGTGAGGAAACCAAATCACCAAGTCATGCATCCTTTCGGCGAGATTATGGGTGCCTGCCTGTGCCGGGGCCTAACTGAAATGCCAAAGGTGAAGGACAAAGAGACTCTTCAAAGCAGCAAGAGAAAAAGCAGTTCGTTCCTGACAAGGGAGCTCGCATAAGACTGTCAGCTGATCTCTCAACCGGGGCCACATCAAAGGACGAAATGGACAAAGCCCCAGACCTTGGGGGTCACACCCACAAACAGACTCTGGTGTCTTGTTCAATCTCACATGCAGCCAGGAGGAGGTAGGACCAGGCCAGGAGCAGGGGGAGGGAAGGGACTTAGTCCAGCAGACTGCAGGCTGGCTCTGTGACTTCAGCAAGGAACTTTGCTTCCCAAGGCCTCAGCTTCCTCATCTGCAAAATGGGCGCCCTAATGACTGCTCCCTCCCAGGGCAACAGTCAGTGCCCATACAGCCCGATTCTCCCCACCCCGACCCCTGCAGGCAGGAGCAGAGGATCTGACAGCTGACACAGCTCCCAGTGAAGGAGAATGGTCCTAGGGCGCCTTCTCCCTCCAGCCTCGTCATTTCAGGAGGGCCCCCAGCAGCTCTGGGAGGGGCTTGGGTTGTCCCCGTTTGGAAGATGGGGAGGCCAAGGCTCAGAGATGGAGCAACTCACGCAGGTGCCATGACAGGGAGCCCAGAACTGCTCTTCTATCCCCCCTTCCTCCCCCACCATGTCTCTCGGCACAGGCCCTCCCGCACCAACCAGGAAAGCTGCCCACGTGCCATCACCAAACCCAAGCCCATGACCCAGCAGTCCTCTCCTTGGTATCTGCCCCAACAACTGAACACATGTCCACACGACGCATCATCCATAACAGCCCCGAAGTGGAAGCGGTCAAATGTCCGTCACCCGGACAAAATGTGGTCTATCCACACACCGGAACATTATTCAGCTGAGAAAGGAGCGAGCACTGAGACATGCTGGGTGGGCTGATGTGACAGAAGCCAGACATGAAAGGCCACCTAGTGTGACTCCATTCATAGGAAATGCTCAGAGCAGACAAATTCAGGCGACAGGAAGATCAGTGGCTGCCAGGGACTGTTCGCGCGTGTGCTGATGAGAAGAGCTTCCTTTTTGGGGAAAAGGATGAAAATGCTCACACATTGTGGTGCTGGTTGCAAAACTGTGAATATACTAAAACCACTGAAGGACACACTTCAAATGTGCATTCTATGGTGCGTGAATTGTATCTCACTAACGTTGTAGCAAAACCCCAGAACCAGTGTGTGTGGGGGAGCAAGCCTCTGTGACCCACTCTGCACCTGTCCTGCGGGGGAACTCGGGGCGGGGGGGGGCGGGCGGGCCGTCAGAGGCCCCATGGAGCTGGGCAGGGCCACACAGCACAGCCCAGAAGTAACAGGGAACCAGCCGCCGGATCCAATCCTGAACCGCGCCTGCCATTCAAAATTCACTCAAGGTTCCAGGCTCTGTGCTGGAGCTGGGGTCTCCATTGGAGCAAGAAATGTGCCCCATCTCCAGGAAGCCACCGGTGGGGTGAGCGGAGGGGGCTGGCAAGTAGGTAGAAATGACAGCCCAGTGTGACACTGCTGTGATCAGGGCCGCAGGAGAGGAAGGGCCCCGACCGGCTCAGGAGCTAGGAAATAAAGCGCCTCGGGGCCGAAAAGCATTGCAGGCCGAGGGAACAGCAGGCTCAGGAGAGTGTGGCACAGTCAGAGGGAAATGGGAGGGCGGAGGGAGGGCGGAGGGAGGAAGGGGTTCAGAGGACCCCCGGCTCTGTGAAGAGGGGGCTGGGAAGGGATGAGAGGAAGCAGCCCACAGGCCCCCAGGGCCAGTCCCGGCCTGAGTGCCTGCTCCCCAGAGGCAGAGCCCACTCCAGCCCCCTGCCCTGTGGCCTTTCTCAGGCTGGGGTGCCTGAGACCCCACAAGGAAGGCGACAAAGGCAGCCAGGGCCCCTGGCCCGCCTCCCCCTCCACATCCCCCTCCCCCTGCCTCCCCCCGGCCCTGTGAGCCTGTGAGCCGTAATCACAGCAGAGGACGGAGAGGTGACTAACCTGGCATGAGCCACCTCTGGGACTCGGAGGCGGCATTCAGAAGCCCCTAAGCGTCCCGTGACGGGGACCGTGTCAGGCCGCGTAAATGCTTAGGGCTCCCCCTGAAAAGCCAGGCCATTCCTCACGCAGCATTTTAACAGCATAGTTCACACCGCGAGACACAGACAGAGGGAAATGAAAACACAGGTGGCCACGCGCTGGGCCCTGGGTTATGGATGTGAACCTGTCCCCAGCTTCCTGTTTTTAATGAAAAAGCCCTTTTCAGTAATTCCATTAAGAGGCGGCTGTGGTTTGAAAGTCTCTCACTCGTTCCCTTTAAATTATGAAGTGTTCTGTCGGCCCCTCTGGTTTCAGGGGCTGAGGAACGGAGTCGGGGATTCAGGAGGCCACAGGTCAGGTCGCAGGGTCTCTGGGCCCTAAGCCCCTTCCTGCCACCCCATTTCTCCCCTGCCCACGCTTCAGCCAGACCGCTCACTGTGCACCTACTGTGTGCCGGGGCTGCCAGCTCCGTCACCACCCTCAACACCAGCGTGAGGTCAGCAGGAGGGTGCTGAGTCTCAGAGAGGGAAAGGGCCAGGCCTGATGTCACACAGCAAGTCTGTGCAGCTCTGGAACCCAGACGCAGGGCCAGCGGGCTCCACGTCGCCTGCCTTTGGCGCCTCCACCAAGAATGGAGGACGGGCGTCCTCATCCGTCCCCTGGAAGGGCCTGCCGAGGAACCAGCACCTGGGCCTGGTCAGCGGAGACCTGGGACCCGGGAAGCGGGGTCTCTGATACCTGTTCTGTGTGGGAGCCCAGGCCGGGGGTGGGTTCAGAGCTGAGAGGCACCGCCTATCGGGGCCCATGCCTCCGGAAGCCTCTCCTGCCTGCACCGCCATCAGGCCTCCTTCCGTCTTGTGGTCCTCCTTCCACTGCCACCCAGACCTTCCTTTCCTACCACCCACCCTTCCGCTCACCCACTGTCCCATCCATCCGGGGTACCTACTGCATCGCCAGCCATCGCTATGTGTCACCTACATGTCTCCCTCATGGACTCCTTGTAGCACCTCTGCCAAGTAAGGTAGCGTCTCCGTTTGCAGGTGGAGACGCTGGGGCTCTGAGCTGTTTAAATTGCTTGCCCACAGGCAGGGGACGGATAAGGCCGTTAAGCACTGTTAGGGCCGGTGACAGGCCCAGTGGTGGAGAACCTGGGCCAGGAGGGAGGCCATCCAAACCCTCCGTGTGGGGTCTCCGCCTTCTCCCTCTCCCGCCTCCGCCATGTGCACGCTCACCAGCCGCTCTCCCCTTGCTGTCTCTTGTCCCCAGAGTGGTGCAGGGAGGGAGCCCCACACAGGGTGCCCATTGTGCCCCTGGAGCACAGGCCCCCCACTGTCTGGGGGAGCTGCAGGTGGGCCTCAAGCTGCTCCTGGAGCCCAGAGCCTGGCACGGGGCTGGGCTGTCACCGCGTGGGCCACAGCGGCCCTTTGTCTCCCACAGGCTCTTCCTCTTCGCCTGCCAGTCCCCCGCCCCCGCCCCCGCCCCCGCCCCCGCCCCAGTGACTTTCACGCAGGATGGGAGAGAGACTGGGGACGAGTGGAGAGAGCTCTGGCTAGTGAGTCCAGACACCCCAAAACATCTCCCCACTGAGCCTTAGTTTCCCCACCTGTAAAAGGGAGGGTCGCCCCTCTATGCCTCATCTGCACTGGAGACCATGGTAGGGACGTAGGGGCTGTTCTGGGTACAGATTTGGTCCTGACTCTGTTGGCCTCTTGCTGTGTGGTCCTGAGCAAGGCCTTTGCCCTCTCTGAACCTGTTTCCACATCTGCAAAGTCAGAATAAAAGAAGATAAAAGCCTGCCTCCAAGGAGATGCGGCCTGCAAAGTGCTTGACACAGGCCTGTGCTAAGAGACGGAGCCGCCTTTCCATCATCCCCGGGGGTGACAGCAGCAGCCTCTGAACACTTAAGGGCCACTCCGCATCCTGCTGCTTCTGCCACCTTCCAAGTCATCAAGCCCCTTCTCGCTCATCGCAGGTCTCAGCCCAGAGAACTGAAGACATAGCTCGAAGGTCACAGAGTGAGGGGCCATCAGTCAGGCTCACAGATCCTGTCCCCACTTCCTTCTCCTCCAATACAGCCCCTCTCAGGGGAAGCACCGCTGGGACCCTGCGGTTACCCAACAGGTCGTGGATAGATGGTGTCACACAGACACGCACAGGCCACCCAGACGGTGACACAGGACATAGACAGTGTCACACAGACACGCACAGGCCACCCACACGGTGACACAGGACATAGACAGTGTCACACAGACACACACAGGCCACCCACACGGTGACACAGGACATAGACAGTGTCACACAGACATGCACAGGCCACCCAGACGGTGACACAGGACATAGACAGTGTCACACAGACACGCACAGGCCACCCAGACGGTGACACAGGACATAGACAGTGTCACACAGACACGCACAGGCCACCCACATGGTGACACAGGACATAGACAGTGTCACACAGACACGCACAGTCACCCAGACGGTGACACAGGACATAGACAGTGTCACACAGACACGCACAGGCCACCCAGACGGTGACACAGGACATAGACAGTGTCACACAGACACGCACAGGCCACCTAGACGGTGACACAGGACATAGACAGTGTCACACAGACACGCACAGGCCACCCACACGGTGACACAGGACATAGACAGTGTCACACAGACACGCACAGTCACCCAGACGGTGACACAGGACATAGACAGTGTCACACAGACACGCACAGGCCACCCAGACGGTGACACAGGACATAGACAGTGTCACACAGACACGCACAGGCCACCCAGACGGTGACACAGGACATAGACAGTGTCACACAGACACGCACAGTCACCCAGACGGTGACACAGGACATAGACAGTGTCACACAGACACGCACAGTCACCTAGAACATGTCATGAGACACTGGTAGGTGGTTTCACCCAAACAAGTCACACAGCCGTGTCCTAGAGTCATGGGTAAGCACAGTGTAACTGGGGTCATGTCACCCCAACAGACACCGTGACCATGGCATTGGCTGGCATAGCACGTCCCTTCCCGTAGGGGAGGCACCTACCCAGGCCAAGGCCACGCCTCTGGGAGCGCGTGCCGGTCCTGTGCACAGCCTGAAAGCCAGAATCCCAGAGTCCCTCCTCCCACCGCCTTGGTCCACTCCAAAGCCTGGAGGCCCTCCCAAAGTCCCTCTGAGGGCCATGCTCCCAGGAGGAACCTGCCACCCATGTGAGCACCCCCAGGTCCCAGGGGTGGCCACAGAGGGAGCTGGTATGGACTGAGCTTGGCCTGGCAGTGTCCAGTGTGTGCGCGGGGCCCTTCCCGTCTGGTCACAGCCTGTGCTGAGAGAAGCCCTGGGGTCTGGTGGAGACGCTCCAGCCTCAATGCCAGCAGGCACATGGCTGCCCACCCTGCCCCAGGCCCCTGCAGGACCCGCGCTGAAGCCGAGCCGGGGCACTGCCAGAAGGAGCCGGCCGCGGGCTCAGGCTCACCATCGGGGTCACAGCAACAGCGGGTGCCTCAGGGGCTGTCAGGCCTGGGTTCAGACCCCGCCCTGGCACCAGCTCTGTGCCGTCTGGAAGCTACAGACTCTGAGCCCCAGTTTCCATTGTTCTGAAAACGAGGTAAACTGCTCCCTAGGGCGCTGCGGGACCAGACCTAACCCTGGCCGGGAACCCATCCTCCCTGCACCCAAAGGCCACACAGATGCCTTAGCTCGTCCTGGGAAGTGTTCATCGAGTGATTTTTAACACAATCTAAGAAGTGGGGCCGAAGGAAGCCAGATGTCTCAGCCAGCTCTCAGCTCCCGAACCCCCGCCTCCCAGCCACAGCCCCTTCCTGGGCGGGCCCTGCTCCGAGCCCCTCCCCAAGCCGCAGGAGGCCCAGACACATGTTCCGAGGGGGCATTATCTGTGCTCAGTTGACTGTAAATGTTTAAGCGGAATTGACTGTGTACTCAGCCACTTTCAAACACAACTAATCTTCATCGGGCGACGGGAAGTGAAATATGTTATTGTCGGCAGCAGTAAATTACCCGTGCCAGAGCTGGCTCCTGAGGCATTACAGGCCGTGGCCGGCGCACTCCTTCACGGGGCCGCCACCCGTCCGCAATCCATTACAGCAAACAGCCCTGGTCACCTCCTCGCCAGCCCTGGGACGTGGGACCAGCTGCCAGCTGCCCCGGCCCGGCCCGCCCACCCTGTGCCGCGGGAGGAGAAGCGGACCGAGGGAGCAGGGCCGGCTTCGTTCCCGCCCCGCCTCCCAGATGCCTGGGCAAGAGACCTGAGAAGACCCTGCCCGTGGGTTCTTGGAAGAGGACGACCAGATGATGGGGAGGTTGAGGTCTAGCCAGGGAATGGGATTTGGTCAAGGCCTCTGAGCCTCAGTTTCTGCATCTCTAAAATGGGGGTTCATTCATTGTTTTCCGTTTTTGCAAATCTCTTTAACGTCTGGCTTAAGAGAAGACAGCTAGAGTCTCACACCTGCTTCTGCATTCAATCTGTTGCCACGTGTTTTGGTTGAAGTAGATGCAGAATACATGGCCTCACACAAATACGTACCTAGAAAAGGGAAGAGGATGCTAATTGCCCTCTCAGATCACTTCAGACATTCTTCTGCGACACAGACCCTAACTCCACATGCAGTGTTTGCCGTTAGCTGCAATGTGGCACCTGCAGCCACGTCCCTCAGCTTTCACACTCTGTTCGTCTCGCCAGCGGCAGGAGCTCCCTTGGTGGAGTGTTGCCCGCCCGAAAGTCTGCTGGTTGCCAGTTCCATTCGCGGTCAGGGCACATACTGGGTTGTGAGTTCGATCCTCGTTGGGCACGTATGGAAGGCAACTGTCTGTGCCCTGTTTCTCTCTCCCCCTCCCCCTCCCTCTCTCTAAGCATGTCCTCAGGTGAGGATTATAGACAAACAAATCACCAGTCTATTTTGCACTTTTACTCATTTTGCAATGTTACCCATTAGTCATTGGGAAAAATACTGATTTACGGAGTTACGCGGCTCTCCAAAACGTTGACATTTTTCATTACGCAACATAAAGAAAAAGCCACACTCGCTAATATGACCCCCAATCTCGTCAGGAAAGTCTGTAAGTGGATGCTGTCAAACCCACAGTGGCAGATTCAAGTTCTCCAACATTCTGATTTTTTCCTGGAAAGTGCAGTTTGATCATTGGCAACGAATACTGTCAGTTGACAGGCAACTGTGTTCATTTTCCAGAAAACACCTGCTAGTAGCCAAGTCTGCAAGGCTATCGGCAGGCCGTCGGGTGCTATTCCGGTTAAAAGGTGGCTAGCACAGCGGGCAACTCAAACAGCCACAGGCGCTTTTCTGACGCAACGAATGGAACGGCTGAGGGCCTTTATGCCCGCACTTCCTATTCTGTCACCCACAACATTTAAAAGATGTGTACTCATAGATTGAGATTTTAAAAAATTAATAATTTTTACTTTTCATCAAGGACTCTCTTGAGTGAAACTGGCTTTTAGATTTAAAAAAAAATGTATTTTTTATTGATTTCAGAGAGGAAGGGAGAGGGAGAGAGATAGAAACATCAGTGATGAGAGAATCATTGATCAGCTGCCTCCTGCACGCCCCCTACTAGGGATCGAGCCCTCCTGGTTCATAGGTGGATGCTCCACGGAGTCACGCAGCCGTGGCATTTAGATTTGCCACTGGGAGCGTGTTCAAGGTAAAGAACACACCGTCTCCGTGCCAGTTTGGTGCCACTGCTGTGATTCATGCAATGAGGCCAGCAGTTATTCGCCCGTGCCTGCTACACCATCAGCGCCACAGTGAGGAAGGCAAGCACTGTCTTAGTGTTATTGTGCAGTGGGTTTAATCTCACAGACACCCCGGAGGTGGGTGGAGCCCAGTTTGAGAGCCATCGACCCAGGGTGATCGTCCCAGGGTCGCCAGGTATCGGAAGACGTGGATGAAATCTGGTGGGTGAAAGGACCTTAATAAACTGTTCTACATCATCAGGTACCACCATCCCCTACCCCCATCCATCCCTGGGGCCTCCTCCCCATCCGGGAACAAATGTCCCCATCCCCAGGCTCAGCTCCCTCCCTGATCCCAATGCAGCTGAGGATGCAATGAAAACCCATTGGCTCCTTCAACATCCCTGCTCAGCGTCAGCTTCTTCCCGAAACCTTCTGCACAGAAGCTCTCAGCGGGGAACCAACTCCTTCCTCTGAACCGCCTGCCCCTCAGCACCCATTGCCAGCCTCCCTTCATTCCCAGCACCTGCTCAGACAGAGTCTTTGACAGAGCCAGGGTGATCCAAAGGAATGAGATAGAAAGTGTGACCTGGCCCATGGCTGGGACTGATTAGTGACACTGGCTAACTAGTTAGCAGACCAGAGGATTCTGGGAGATCCTGCTATGAACCCCAGAACATGGGCATAACCCCCAGAGTTGAGCACGAGGGACGAGCAACCCCCAGGGGGAGGGGGACAGGCGGGGCCTGCCAGAGAGAAATGGGTTACAAGTTCTCTAAACAACGGTTCTCTAGATAAATTGTGACCTTGATGAAACTTAACACTCAGTGTTCTCTTGCTGCGTTACCTTTGGCAAATCACTTAACCGCTCTGGGCCTCAGCTTCTTCATCCATCAGCTGAAGAGTTCGGACCAATCCCTAAGCCCCTTACAGCTCCCAAATTCTCTGAGTCAGCGATATGCACAAGCTAACAGTCCACGATGTTGACACACCACCTTCCTGCAAGAGGAACAGTCAGCTTCCCGGCCCACGGGCATTTGAACGCAGCATGACGGTGACATTCAAATGCTCTCTGACATCATCGAGGGCACTGACATCAGTCTATCCGCGAACACAGAAAAGACCCATTGTGCTGACATTCAAACACGCTGCTGCTGCCACTGTGTGCTCTCTGATCTCAGTGTCAACTGAGTGCCAGCTACGGGCTGGTCACGCCAAAGCCCGGGACCTAGGAGTCCATCCACTGTCCCCTCTCAGAGCTGTCCTTTCTAGGAATCTAGACTCCCTTGGTGGCACCAAAGAGTGGCTTACGAGGACCTTACCTGTCCCCATCCCTCAAAGTCTCTCATATGAAGGATTGGTGTGGCCTCAACATAAAGTAAGTGTAGTTTTAAAGCAGTCCTATGGTCCTTTTTCCAACCAGATGCTGCCCCCCACCCCCAAGTCCAGAGCATCATTGCTGTAGCCCCGGTTCCCTAAGCTTTCCCTGCTCCCTGCTTTCCACCCAGGGCCTTGCCAGCTGGAGCATGCTGTGGGGGAAAGGGCACGGAGGAGAAATCAAGGCTCGGGGCAGGACCACGGAGGGCCGTGGGAGGAATGTCCTGGGATTGGGACTCAGCCCCTCCCCGGTCCCTCTGGCTGTGGCTGTGGTTCCTGGGGGCCTCCAGAGGTAAGGAAGCAGTCACCATGGTGATAGCTGCTCCCCCAACCCCAGAGTGCTGCCCAGACAAAGATTCCAAGCCCCGGATTGGCTTTGCCTCTCTTTAAAAAAAAAAAAAAGAAATTCCTGCAAGTTGAACAATCCTTGTGTTGGATTTGGGAGATGTTATTCCTAGTGACAGACAAGGGCAATTATCTGCAATCCGCCAGCAGTTTTAGCCTAATTTCATTACTGCTGTGCAATTCTCCCGGAGCTGCTAGTCTATCAATGTCTTGCAGAACGGATTAGCGGGCACTTTCTTCATCTTCAAATGAATTTTAGCTGTCATGCCCTTGATGAATAGAGCAGGGCCAGGCAGCTGACCTGCGCCAGGGGAGTGGCCAGGGGGTGACAGGCAGGTGGCTTTGGGGCCTGGCAGGAGGTGAGGCAGTTGGGGAGACCAAGAGGTGAGTGGATGGGGAGACACCTGAACGATCCAGCCTTCCGGGCTCCCCATGTCCGTGACGTAGGGCTGCTTGGACCCATCTCCTGGGTCCCCCTTCCAGGGGCAGCTCCCCAGGTGCTGAGCTGAGAATAAAGGAGGGGCTCTTTTCACCCTGTGGCCCTCTGGTCACCCTGCACGGCACCCAAACCTGTGGAAACTCAGCTCGAGTCTGCCCCCGAGGCACCGTGGACCTCACAAGAGCCAGTCCAGCGCTGTCGTCGCCGTGGTGTCCCCGAGCCTGCTCCGCGGAGACGCTCTGCCGGTTTTCCTTGTAGGGCAAATGACTGCTTCCCTGCAGCGCGGGCCGGGCCTGGCGCGGGCCTGGCATGGGCAGGAGCCCAATCACCATGCGATGAATGGGTGAAGCCACAGTGGCTTATTAGGAAGAGGGAGGAGAGGAGAGGAAGCTCCTACTATGTGTCCAGCACCTACTATGTGGCCTCCTTTATTCTCAGAGGTGAAGGCACTCAGCCAGGACAGAGGGAGCTGGCACTGGTGAGTTCAGGCCTGTCTGCAACTCCCGAGGAACACTGTTTTGGGAGCAAAATGAGATTCTTCTGGGCAGGGAGAGGCCCTGTGGAGAGAGGGAGAAGCCCGTGCCTGCTTAAGACCCCCCTCCCCTTCTCTGAGTCCTGGGAAGAGGGGCTGGATGGGTTTGTCCCGTCCTTACTTTCCAGCCTGGCGCTGGCCTTGGGACACTGACCTCCACAGGCTGCCCCAGCCTCGGGCTTCTGGAGTGGTCGTGCGATGGAAGGCTGGAGCAGGAGCGGGAGAGGGCGGTGCCCTGCCCAGCTCGGCCGGCCGCAGAGTGGCATTCCTGGCAGTAGCCAGTGTCCCGTTAAGTCCACAGCTGCCGCCTGGGACGCTCCTTCCGAGGCTCCCTTACCACTGGGCTCTCCTAGCTCCATTCCTGCCCCTTCCAGTCTAGGGGACCCTGCGGGGTCTCACCGCCCCCCTGGCTCACGCTCTGTAAGTCCCGTGACGGAACTCTCTCTGCCTCACCCTTCCCGAGGGATGCCTGCCCTGCGGGATGCTGACCCGGGCGGTGGAGTGGCCATCTGGGAGCTCACTGTGACAGCAGCTTCCGGCCCCCACCCCTGCTCAGTGCCTGGCGCTGGGCTGGCCCACGGGCCCACTGGAAACTCCCGACTGCTCAGCGGGGTGGACACAATTTCCAGGGGCGAGCACCGAGGCTCAGAGAGGCAGAGACAAGCCCCGGCACCCAGCGGGAGGAGGGGTGTTGGGATCTGAGCCTGTGTTCGCCTGATCCCCAGCCGTGTCTTATCCCTCACGCTGCGACTCTGCCCCACCAGCAACCAGAGCCGGCGGAAAGCTCTCGGGGCTGTTCGCTGATGATGCTTTAGAGAGACCAGATGTTCTTTGCCCTTGAAAGGCAGCCAGGGTGAATCCTTCATGCTTCCTGGGCCCCAGCAGGCTGCCATGTCAGCAAGGGGAAGCCAAGCCCTCCATAGCGGCCCCCCACTGGCCGCCCCCATTCTATCCTCCTCTCAGAACTGACGGGAGCAGAAGGCAGACCCATGGCCCAGGGCAGCCCGGCCCCCACTTTACGTGTGGGGAAACTGAGGCTCAGAGAGGCAAAGGGACTTGCTCAGTGCCAACAAGGTGTCACACAGAGTGGGCCCCTGCCCGGGAAGCTGTCCGGGGGGCTGGACAGTGAGGCTCCGACCTGCCAGAGCTGGGCTTCCTCCCCCACCTCCACGTTCTGGCCCTCTCTGCAGGCACCTGGGAGGCTCTCCCAAGTGTATCGATCACAGGGCAGCCTCAAGTCAATATGGTGCACTTTGCTAATTAATCTTTTCCAGATAATTGCAGGAAGTTATTGGTGGGTGTGAAGTGGGGATGGAGAAGCAGCCTCTGTCCCCTCACCTGCCCAGAGTGGCTTCTGGCAGAGCCTCTGCCCAGCCTCCCACCCTTACCTGCCTCGGTCTTCCTGGAATCCAGGGCAGATGAGCCCTGCTTCCTCCTCTCCTCTCCCCTGCCCAGCCCCTTTCCCGTGTCCTCAGGCCAGGACTCCCCCCTGCCAGCTCTCGTACAGCTCTGGGATGCAGGGGGGGGAAACACTGGTCCCAGGTTCAAATCCCACCTCTGCAATTACTGGCTGTGCAACCTTGGATGAGGTGCTTAACTTCTCTGAGCCCCAGAAGGAAAACAAAATGGAGTTTAAAATCTTCACATCACTGGCTGCTCCTGACGACAATACAAAAGAAGGCGCTGAAATGGCGATGACTGTGACCTCCATGATTAACAGTAATAGCTCCGCCACGGCAGCCACCCTGAACGCAGGCCTGGCCACGTTCCAGGTACTGTCCGTGTGTCTGATAGGTGTACTGTGATTCCCATTTTATAGAAAGGGAAACTGAGGCACTGAACTCAAGTTGCACAGACAGTGAGAGGCGGAGACTGAGTCCCTGCTCAGACCCTGGATGCCAACCTCCGCCCCAGGTGGTGTCACCAAGCCCAGCATGTGCCTGCATGGCGCCGGCAACAGCCCATCTCAGAAGCCAGGGCACCCGAGCAGGGGGGGCGGGGGGGGGGGACGACGGGGTGGAATGCCAGGGAGGGCACAGGCCCAGGGACGCCCATGGCTTCCTCCTCCAAGCCCCTCATCCCACACCTGGGCCCACCCCAACTTCCCGGAGCAGAAGGAAGACCCTGGCCCAGGGCGGCCCCGGCCCGTTTCACATGTGGGAACTGAGGGCGTCCGGGCTGGTGAACTCCCCCAGTTCCACCGCAATTAGTCAAACTGGACGCTCTGGGATAAAGCTTTCCCTCTGGGCTTCTCCCTTCCTCCCAGGCGTCATCGATGCACCCCCTCGCCGGGCTGCATATACCTGCGCCTATAAACCTCGAAGCCTTTAATGAACTAAATAGCAAATTACTTTTTTATTCAAGAATGAAATTTTATCATATTCATAATTCATATTTTATTTCAGACATCTGCTGCTGATTACATTACATTTAACTAAAATTAGATGATGCTCAGAATGCAATTAAGGCTCTGCCAAATTCTTCGGCCCACCAATGCCAGCAGAGCTCAGCGGGGGCCGCCAGGAACCTAATATGTAATTAGGAGCTATTTTCTAGCTGTTTTTAAAGTCTGAAAATTAGCTGCCTTTATTAATCACACAGACAAATATAAAGTGGAACCAACGCGCGCTGAAATCCTAAAAGGGGTTTTTGTTTAATTATACACCACAGTGCGCGGTGACTCGTTTTGAATGTTGATTTGTTGTGCACTGACATTTTGACAACTGGTTCTCAATTTGTCTGTCGTAGTTAGGCAACAACAAAGCCGACGGTAATACTTTAACTTTCAAAACCTTCCGTGTGCCAGCGAGAGGGAGAAGGGCACTCCTTGCTGTGGGCCCGGGCCGGGGCAGGGGGCAGGGGAGGGATGAGGGAGTGCCGCAGACAGGCGCGGCGGGGAGGTAGCAGGCACTGGACCAGGAGTCCAGAGGCAGGGGAGTGAGCGCAGCTCTGCAGGGTGGCTAAGAGGAAACCCTTCCCCTCGCCGGGCCTGCGCTTCCCCCTGTGCACCTGGAGGTAATGTCCCCTGGCTCCTGAGGTGGACAACGTGACGTGTCCTTAGAAGAACAGGAAATGTCACGTGAAGAGAGACACACAACGGAGAAAAGGAGGTGGAGGGTCTGGGATCTTGAAGGAGCTTTTATGTGCTACATTGTCCTTTTCCCTCTGTTTGTCAAACCCGGCTCTAGAGCATTTCACACAGCATCATTTAGCCCCTCGACCCTCCAAGGGGCATCTTTAAAAACTATATATATGTGTGTGTGTGTGTGTTTTTTTTTAATTGATTTCAGAGAGGAAGGGAGAGGGAGAGATAGAAACACCAGTGATGAGAGAGAATCATTGATCGGCTGCCTCCTGCACACCCGACACTGGGGATGGAGCCCACAACCCGGGCATGTGCCCTGACCTGGAATTGAACCGCGTCCTCCTGGTTCATAGGCCGATGCTCAACCACTGAGCCACGCCGGCTGTGTGTGTGGGAGCATCTTTTATCATCTCATTGAACAGAGGATGAAATGGAGGCTCAGTGAGATTCGACAACTTGTCACCGGCCAGCTGGTGGTCACACTCAAACCCAAACTCGGATCTCGCAGACTCGAGAATCGCTGGGCTCAGCTATTGTGCGCAGCGGCCTGGCTAGGCAGCTCTGAGCAGGTGGCTCTTGGGCCTCATTTCCCATCGGCGCGGCCTGAACGTCTGACGCTGCAACCAGATGGCCTTGCCTTTGCCCATTTGGTAACGGAGCACCCCGCCCAGTCATGCTGGGCCAGGGCAGGGTGTGCAGAGGAGGCTGGGCATGGAACAGGGTAGGGTCCCTGAGCAGGGCCTCAGCCCCTGTGCAGCCCTGAGCCCACTCCATGCCCTCGGAGGCCCCTGTGATGTCCAGAGAGTTCCTGGGCCAGGAGCGGGCTGCCAAGAAGCTCAGTTCCACAGCATCAACGCCGCCGCTGCCGCCAGCAGACAGCTCCCCCTGTGTGCCAGGCCGTGTGGCGCTCTGCCGCCTGCCCTCTCCACGAATCTCACTCACGCTGGAGGCTCACAGCCAGGCTGGGGTATTAAGCCTGGGTTCAAACCACTTCTGCCCCTCTCGGGCCGGGGGCGCCTTGGCCAGGCTGCCTCACCTGCCTGAGCCTCGGTCTCCCGTCATTAATGTGAGGACCCCGACAGCACCCAGATCTCCCGGTCTGATGAGGACTGAACTGGAAAGTGGGTGCTTGGCCCAGACAAAGCCACGACCAACGGCAGCTACCTGTGACCACCCCATTTGACAGATGGGGTCACCGAGGCTCTCAGGGCAAAGCATGTGTCCTAAGGTGCATACTGCTGAGCTGAGGACGGCACCCAGGTGGTCTCACCCTGGTGCCCTCACCCTGATGCCTCCCTGATGCCCACCGGGCAGGTGGGAGGAGGCCGGAGGACCCGGGGTGGAGTCTGGGCTGCCCCATTTGGCCACCCTCCTCTCCTGCCTCTCGTTTTCCTCTTGCCTCCGGAGGGAGTGTCGAACAGGCTGGAGCCAAGGCCTGGTGCAGCCCACCGCGGGGCCTCTGCCCTGCCGATCCCAGGCCCGCAGAACCGTGACCACCACCTGCCCAAACTGTTCTCAGGAGCCAGCCCTGCGTCCTCCTCCTGCCCCCAGACTCGCCTGACTAAACTGCCAACGGAGAAAAGGAGGTGTTTGGGTGACAATGAAACTGTCAATAAAATCTCCAACGCAAGGCTAGGCAATGACTATTTCACTCACGCTGACAGCGGAGGTTCTGCTGGGGAGGAAGGTGACAGGCATCTGCTGACATCAACACCACTTCTCTCGAAGAGCCCCGGAGAGGGGCCCCGAGACCTGCTTGCCCAGGTGCCACTCGGCCGGCGGCTGCTGCGATTGTCAGAGGAGGCGGGGTCACCATGGTGGAGAGGCTGGACGCCCCGACTCTATCCCCTCATTTGTTCATCCCACGACTCCCCTCCGAGCACGGACATATGCCAGGCTCTGTGCTGGGCCACAGGTGCAGAACCGAACCAGGAAAACGTGTGCCCTTAAGGGTGTATGCGTCCAGCTGTGTCCCCGCAGAAGAGATGCCGAAGTCCAATCCGGGTACCTCTTAGGTAAGACGAGGCCACTAGGATGGGCCTGACCCAACGTGACTAGTGCCCTCAGAAGAGCAGGGCGTCACGTGAAGAGACGTGGGAGCAACATGGCCATGTGACGACAGGCAGACTGCGGGGACGCAGCTGTGCACAGGCACGCCCAGGACTGCCGGCCACCGCCCGAGGCTGGAGGAGCCAGGAAGGGTTCACCAGAGTCCTCGAGGGAGCACGGCCCTGCTGACACCTTGCCTCCAGGCTTCTAGCGCCCAGAACTGTGAGGACACGTGTCTGCTGTTCTGAGCCGCCCCGTGTGTGGCACTGAGGCCCAGCCGCCGGGAACGGAGGTGATATAAGGGCTTTCATGCCAACTAGGGAGTCAGCCAAGAGGCCCTACCCACGGCAGAGGATGACTGAAAAGGGGTGTTCGGGTCCCCTCCAGGCACCTACGTAATCGTCCCTAATGCCACTGTCCCATTCCAGCCATCGCCACCTCTCACCTCCCGTCCGTCCGCCATGCCGCAGCCAGAGGACTTTCTCACGCACAACTGTGAGCTGCCCTCCCGTGCCTAACACCCACTCTGGCTCCCCAGGGCCCTCAGGATAAACCTTGTTTCATGTCAGCCCAGGCCCTGACTCATACAATAGGTGCCATCTGAATACCGAATCGTCTGTAGCTTCCCTGCACCTGCTCCCCGCAGTGCCTTTGCTGCCTAGAATGCCCGCGCTTACCTCCCAGCTCAGCCAAAATTCTACCCAGGCACTTCCTCCTCCGGGAAGCCTTCCCTGATTACCTTCCTACACTCCAAGCTGGGATATGCACCACCTCTTCCCTAGGTTCCCATGGAAACTCAGAACCAGCAGTTCTTCACTGCCATTGTCAGTGTGCTTGTCTGGCTCCGCCCCGTGAGCCCTGGAGGGCAGATTCAGGTTTTGTTCACCGGCAACCCCAGTGCAGAATTTGAACTCAGGCAGTATGTTCACTCGCTATCTCCGCCCGAGGCTAACTCAAGCCTTGGCCAAGAAGCTGGCTCTGAAAACAAATGCTGGCTCAGCCATCTAGACCTGGGCCAGTCTGTCTCCTGCTGTGACACTCTGTGACGCTGCCCAGGGTCAGGGGAGAGAAACTGGCTTTAGGGGTCAAAGGATCTGGACTGGAGTCCCACTTACCAACTGGCTGGTCTTGGACTTCACTCCATCTCTCTGAACCTCAGCATCCTCATTTGTGAAATGGGAACAGCAAAGCCTACGACATGGGATCTAAATGTAGCCATTATGACTGGTTTTTATCACTACTGATGATCAACTCCTTGTAATAATAATGGCTATCATGTGGATTTGTTTCCAAAACCCATGTGTCCTTCAAGGCCAGCTTCCCTGACCAGTTCCTCAGAATCGTGGATCATCCAAGTACCTTGCGAGGGTGCCCAAAGTTTCTACCTGTCATTTAATTCTTGTAACACTTTACATATTAATATATCACCTCCCAACTGGATGACATGACATGACACCTCCCTCACCAGTAGGGACCGCATCATACTCAGGGGCTCCTGAGGGGCTCCAGCAGTGGGTTGGGTGCTTTGACCCTCGCCGCCCACCCAGGCCAATAAAAACCTGAAACAATCTGAGCACTTGCGCTGGGGACCAGAGTCCTCGAGGGAGCACGGCTCCGCTGACACCTTGCTTCCAGGCTTCTAGCGCCCAGAACTGCGAGAGGACACGTGATTGCCAACTGGATGTGGGGTGGGCAGACCTGTGCTTCCACCTGGCTCTGCCTCTAGCAGGCTGAGGCTGAGGGCTGGCCATTTCACCTCTCTGAGTCCCGTTTCCTCTTCTGCAAAACGGGGGACAGAAACCCCTGTGCAGGATGTCAGGAGCAACGTACAGAAAGGTGTCTGGCACAAAGCAGATGTTGGATGAATGACCGAGTTTAACCTGAGTGCTGGGTCCATCCCAGCCCCACCCCTTCCTGGTTGGGTAACGTCGGGCACGCCCACAGCAAGCAGCGGCTGTTACTTATTGCACTGAATTTTATAACTGTCCCGGCTTCCACTCCTCCAGGACTAGGGACCCCAGGCCTGGTCAATGGCCTGAGAAAGGGGTGCAGAGGGTGCTGGCAGCATCACTCCCTCTGCCCACGAGGACAGTCCCTACGCCTGGAGCTCTCCGGCCATCACTTCAAAAGACTTCAGAGCCCTAGTCGGTTTGACTCAGAGCGTCGGCCAATGGCCTGAAGGGTCCTGGGTTCGATTTCCATCAAGGGCACATACCTTGGTTGCAGGTTCCCTGGCCCTGGACGGGGTGTGGGCAGGAGGCAACCAATTGATGCGATGCGTCCCTCTCACATCCATGTTTTTCCTGTCTCTCCCTCTCCCTTCCACTCTCTCTAAAATCAATGGAAAAATATCCTCGGGTGAGGATGAACAACAACAACAACAAAACACTTTAGAAATGCTAACTGTCTCTCAGCCCACTGGCTGCAGGAGAGGGAGGGCCTGTGGAGGGAGGTCCTTCTTTCCCAGTGAGGGAGGGCAAGACTGACCTTCTTGGTCAGCCTTCTGACTCAGTCCCCGACCCCACCCATTCCTAAACCCAGCAAAGCCCTCTGGAGGGCTGGAGAGGTGGGCTCAGGGCCGCCAGGATTCCTGAGCTGAGCAGGGTAGCCATAGTGCAGGCAAGAGGGGCCACTTCCTCCTTCCTTCCTCATTTGTTCCTTCACTCATTCAGTCAGGAAACCGCAAGCGCGTGTCCTGTGCCTGGCCCTGTGCCAAACTTCAGGGTGCCTGCCCTCAGGGAGCTGGCCATCTACTGGGGAGACAGAAGACGTAACAAAAATGATCCCCCAGCCGGGAAATAAAACAGGCGCGATGGGAGGAGGTGCTCAGGCAGAGGGAACAGACACAAAGGCCCTTCAGTGGTGCACAGGTGCCTGGCCTCCTCCTCCTCCTCGCACTCTCATCGCTCCGCTCCCGTGCGAGCTCATGCGGCACCAGGTGAGTCCGTGTTCGTTTGCTACCTCCTGCACTGGGATGTAAGCTTCCTGAATGAAGGCAGCCACGAAGGCTGCTCGGCCCGCCATTACGTCCTCGGTGACTGAGACCAGAGCCTGGCATATTTGTTGAGTGAATATGCCACATGAATTCCCAGGCACTATGCTCAACGCCCTGCATCTGCTACCTCACTGAGCCCCCAGTCACCTTACAAGTTGGCTGTCTCCACGTTCCTGATGAAAACACTGAGCTCAGAGAGGTGAAGGCACTTCCCCAAGGCCACACAGCCACAAGCGGCAGGCCTGGCCTTCACACGCAGTGCTGGGCTCTCTGCTCCACTGCCCCGGCAGGAAGGGGGGCTGGGAGGGCGTGGGTGCAGCAGACAGCAGGGCCGCCCAGGGAAGCAGGTCTCGAGGAGCAGAACTGCGGGCTCCATAGATGACGTGGGTCCCTGGGCCCTGCCGGCGGTTCGCAGCCTGAGCGTGTGCAACACAAACAGCTCTAATCCCCTGTCAGCTAAACTGGCTATCAGAGGAGAGAGCTTCCGAGCCAGCGCAGGCCTAATTGAATCGAATTGAAAAGGCGGCCGGGCAGCCTGGCCGCGGAGGCGGATGCCAGGCGAGCAGGTGCTGCAGGGCAGCTGCGGGCGCCCCTGCCCTGGACCAGGGCCACTCCAGCCCCCGCCACTGGGAGCCGGACTTGGGGGGCACTCGAGCCAGGGCACTCCGCCCCCTTCGGCTTCCCCTTTATCTGCTGGCTCTGCCATTTTCTCTCTGCGCTGACCCTTTTTCTGTTCTCTGTTATCTCGAATAATGTCACTGCCTCTTTAGAATCTATTCATCAGAGCAGAAAGCAGCCAATGCTGACACTGATAAAAAAACCATCTGTGCCTCCGGGGAAGAGCTCTCAGCCCCACCTCTGGCGCCACCCCCGCCCCACCACCCGCCCGCCTGCCATTTCAAGGGGTGCCCAGGGGTAATCAGATTCCACTGGGGGCGGGGTGCCCTCCCACAGGTGGTGCCCCCACTCCCGCTCTCTCCAGAGCGGGGAGACGGGCTCTGAAAGAGGTCTCAACCTGGGCGGTTTTCTGTCTGCGGAAGAGCTTGATTTGGCCATTTTTTCTTTTTCTAATGGAATTTTCTTTATTGGTTGACAGTATTAAAAAACCATGGTATTTTACCAAGACATGGATTTTTAAATCCTCTTTCAAACCAGATAGAAAGGTTGGGCCACAGTAGGTCTGCAGGCAACAATTGGCCAGAGCTTTAGGGGGAGGGGTGGCGCTGCCCCCTTGGCCTCCCCTCTAGCTGCCCATCAAAGCCAGGAAGGCTCCTGCATCTGTGTGCCATCACCCCGCCCCCTGGGCGCAGGCTCTTGTCAAAGCTCCCCGAGGGCGTCTGCAGAGGTCCTGGGTCGCCAGGGCAAGGACGAGCAGGCCAGGCCACTCCTGCTCCTCTCCTGGCCTGGGGTGCCCCGACTCCACCTGCCCCTCAGCTGGTCACCAGGACGGAGTCTGAACCCCAGCTCTGCCGCAAACACGTGCGACCACAGCCAGGTCCTTCCCTTCTCTGTGCCTCAGTGTCCCCATCTGCAGAGTGCAGGTCCTTAAGGCATGATCAGGGAAAGCTCTCAGAAGGACATCCCTTCTCCAACGGTGGACCAGCCTCTCCGAGGCAGAGGGCGGGACGTGAGAACCTGGGGTAGGAGCCCTCCAATGCCTGAAGGGCAAGGCTGGCGCATGCGCTGTCAGGCTGACGTGGGCCTGCAAGAGTGCCAGCACATACCCGGCTGCGGCACACAACTCCCTGCCCCGTGAAAGTCAAGTGGGGCGCGGAGCGGGCTGGCCATCTTGGCAACAGAAGGCAGGTGCCCCCCAACTCCCTTCCGTGGTAATCACGAGCTGGCACCAATTTTGGCTGTGGCAGCTCAGCCAAAGCCGCCTTGTGACCCCAAGTCCTGCCCTGCCTTCCCGCTCCTGGGCCAGATGGATGTGTCAGCAAAACCCAGCCTTGCCTGCTAAGGAGAGGGGAGGGAGCCCAGGCACTGGAGTCAGATGCTGCTGGTTCCAATCCCAGCTCGGACCCTGAAACCCACAGAACAGCCATCACTGGGAGATGAAACAAGGGCACGAGGCCACGCTGGCACCGTGAACAGGCCCCGTTCTTTCTTCTTGTGTTGCCAATCCTCACCCGAGGGTATTTTCCCACTGATTCTTAGAGTGAAAAGGAGTGGGAGAGACAGAGAGAAACCTGCATGTGAAAGAGACACATCCACTGGCTGCCTCCCACACTCGGCCGACCAGGGCCTGGGATTGAGCCTGCAGCCGAGGTACTTGCCCTGGACCAGAATTGAACCCGAAACCCGTCAGTCAGCAGGTTGACGCTCTACTCACTGGGCAAACTGGCCAGGGCACCGTTGTTTCTATGAATGGGGAAACCGAGGTCCACAGGGGCAAGAGGCCTGCCTCAGGTCCCGCTGTAAGCTGCCGCCTTCGGTGTTCTCACCGCTGGGCCACAGGAGCAGCCCGGTGTGGGACTCCAGAGGCCCAGGCAGGGCCGGGCTTCTGACTGTGTGGCCAGAGCAGGGGCTACCCTCTGGGCTTCTTTATCTGTCAAATGGGGCTCATCAGGTGCCCCACAGGCTTGTGTGGGTGCAGGTGGCGAGAAAGCATGGACGCGCACCCGAGCACAGGCCAGTGAGTCCACAAGGGTAAACACAGCCCCGTCAGTCACCCCTCCCAGGGCAGCCCCGTCAGTCACCCCTCCCAGGGCAGCCCCGTTTCTGGCATGTAGCTGCTGCACATCTAGTAGCTGCTGAAGGAAGTGAGCAGGCGCCGAGGAGCCAGGATCTGCTGCAGGCCTTGGCAGTCATGGGGCGACAGCAGCTCCTCTCTCTGGGCGGAGAGGACACCAGGAGGCCCCAGGAGGCTGTGTGCACCCCAGCAAAGCTGTGCCTGGCAGCATTCAGGGGGATACCTTGGCCTCAGCCAGTACATTATGCAATGCCTGGAAATGGATGTTTTCCTTATCAGATTTAAACCTTGTGTGAGAACAGACCCAGCTAATCTCCCAAGCATGGGGGGCTGGGGGGTGCATCCTGTGAAAGAGGCCCAATTCAGGCTCTTCTCCTGTGTGTGTGTGTATATGTGTATGTATATGTGTGCGTAGGTGTATGTGTGGTGTGTGTATATGTGTGTGTGTATTAGGAGGCTGCCCCCTGTCAGCCCATGAACATGGTGAAAGTGACGCATTAGGGCTTCACCACCCGTCCTGGCTGCTTGGAGGGAATGGAGGGATGGCCCTTCTCTCTCTCTCAGGCTGTGCCCCGGACCCCCCCTCCCCCCCATTCCTGCCCGTTTTCAGAAAGAAGCTGATCCCCAAGAGGGTCCCATAGCTGGGCCATTTCCCTACAGTCCTGCCACATTACAAGTATTATGGCTGGAAAAAAATAAATATGACAGCTGCTTCTGGTTTGACTTACCAGTTTGAGCCGGTGCACTGAGGGCCTGGAGCCCCTGCCTGCAGCCTGCACCGTGTAGGACAGCGTCCAGCCCCACATGGCTGGTGCAGAGCCTTCCCACCCCGATGGGCAAAGACAGGCCCTGGTCAGTCCCTACAGCGTGGGAGGGCATGTCCAGCGTACTGGCTGGGGCTCAAGCCTGGGCTCCACCCTTGAGCTCTGTGGCCTTGGACGAATCACTGAGCTTCCCGGAGCAGCTTCTCTGCAAAACAGGAGAATCGCTCAGGCCCTCGGTCTAGGACGCTGACACCCAGAAGCCTGGCATCCAACGCATTTGGCAGATGCAACACAGGCCGACATACTATGTAGTCTTTGCTCTTTATACATTTCACTGCAGAGTCTGGGGTGGTGCTGCCCCAGACGCCATGAGGGACGGAACATAGGGTGCCTGTCCCTAAAACCGCAAACTTCTGGATTCCAAATCATAGCTGGCCCCGAGTTTCCGATAAGGGACTGCAGTTCTGTCCTTCCTGCACCAGAGTTTTTATGGGAGTTAAATGTGACGACGCCTGAAGTGTTTAGCACCCTGCCTGGCATTTTACATTTGAGGAAACGGAGGCCCGGAGGGAATTCCCTGCTCCGGGCCACAGTCAGCAGGTGCAGAAGCCAAGCTCTGAGATGGGTCTCTGGACTCTGAGCAGTGCTTTCTGTGACAGGTGGCTGCTGTGTGACCTTAGGCAGGTGCCTTGCCCTCTCTGGGCCTGTTTCCCCAGCAGCAAATGAGACATGGGACTGTGTGATCTCTGAGGGTCCTCCGACCTGATGCTTTTGGATTCTAACTATAAGCAGCTGAAACATCGTCTGGTTCACTTTGGAGACTGTTGCGCGTGTCCGTTCCCGTTTTGAGAAGACATGGAGCGTGGTGCTTGTTCGACCCAGCACCCAGGTTTTCCTTTGAAGTGGGGAGACGATGGCTAGGGCAGTTTGTGATCTTTTTATTATTATTTATTTAGTTTGTCTGTTTTGCTTTATTTTTTTTTCAGGTTGTGATCTGCAGCAGCCCGTCAGTTTTCCCGTTCGTTGTGCTGGCAGAGCCACGGGGGTCCAATGTGTGGGCAGCAATGAGGACGAGGGGCAGGAGGGTGAGCTGGGCAGATGCCATTGGGATGGGTGTGACAACTTAATGATGACCATTAGGCAGGGATTGGGAAGGGGACTTTGGAGGTCACCAGTCATCTCCCAGGTAGTACACAACAGTGACTGAGAGCCGGGCTCTGAGGTCACACAGACCTGGTTCAAATCCCACTTTGCTGCTTACTTGCCTTGTGACCTTAGGCAAGCCCCTTCCTTTCCCTGGGCCTCAGTTTTCTGATCAACAGAATGGGCATCAGAATGATACTCATCTCACTGAACTGAGAAGACCACGGGGATAAGGCACTCCGTGCCATGTGGGGCAGGGAAGCAGGTGCTCAGGAAGGTTGGCTATTAGCCCTGCAGGAGCTGACAAAGCCACAGGGAGGGTCTGACCGAACGGCCAATGCAGAAGACAGCACGCCCTGCAGGACCGGCCAGGTCTCCTGAGTAAGCCACGTAGTGAGAGATGTGTGCTGTGATGTGCGTGCTTGTGGGGGCTGCTGTGCTGGATGAAAAGGCGATTTAGGGCCATACCAGCCAGATACAAGGTTCTGGACATTCTGGGGACAATTACGGGGAAATGTGACGATGGCCTGGCCATTACACATCAAAACATCTAACAGGCATGTTGCTAACATCTCTGGGCCTCAGTTTACTCGTCTAAGACAATGAGCGGGCCCGGCACACAGCAGGTGCTAAGAGACAGCCAAGGAGCTGGTCCACCGTGAGCTGGGTGCCTGGGAGGGCTGGGAGGTGGCCATGGACCTGCTCACTCGCCACCCGTCGCCAATCTGAACAGGCTGCCAGCGGCCCCTGGGCGACGTTCTCGGAGAGAAAAAGTCCTCACAGACAGAAAGCATCGGCACAACTACAGCGGCTGCTCCGTTTGGTATGAGTCACGGTATTCGCTCCATCTCCTGACCTGAGACCTCTGCCAGACCGGGAAAATCTTTGAGAACGCCAGGCTGTGAGGGTGGGTGTTAAATCCACAACTGGCTGCAGAGGCTGGGCGCGGCTCCAGATGCTGAGTTGAGGAACTGCTGTCCTCCAGCTGGCAAAGAGGGCACGGGGCTATGCGCTCGCCTCTTGGGAGAGGAAGCTGGGAGGCTGGAAAGCCAGTGGCTAGGCAAGAGGCTGTGCTGGCCAAGGCATGCAGGTGGCTGCTTTACGAGGCAAGGGTAATGAGCTGGCCTCTGCCCCAGGAGTGACACCCGCTCCCGAGAGGCAGGAAGAGGGTCTTAGTGAGCAGGTAGATTCTGGGGCCTGTGGACTCCTCCCCTAGATCCCACACCTGTTATGGGCACCTCCGGGAGCCCCGGGGCGGCTCCCAGACCCACCTCCTCCAGGCTGGAAAGTCAACCAGCATCACTCGCAAGAAAGCACCTGTCAGCCCTGGCTGCTCACTCAAATCATGTGGGGACTTTCAAAAAACACCCAGGCCACGACCCACTCTAACTAAGTGCATCAGAGCCAGAGGAAACAAGGAGCCAAGTATAGAAAGCAGCAAGAAATTGCAACAAACCTGCGTCCAGGCAGAAGCACCTGCGTCCAGGCAGAAGCACAAGGGGCTGAGGGCAGGTGTGGAGTCAGAGCGTCTGAGCTGGAATCCTGCCTCTGATGCTGACTAGCTGTGTGGCTTTGGATGAGCTACTCAACCTCCCTGAGCTTCAGTGTCCTGATCTGTAAAATGGAGCTGAGAGGAGCAAGATAATCCCAGGCTGGGGCAGATAACTGCCCGGGTCATGAGAAGGGCTCAGTATGAACATTGTTCCACGCACCCCTCCGAAGGGCAGGGGCAAGGAGCTCCCCAGCAGTGATGACGGGCCATTTTTACAAGTTAAGCTGGGGCAGGCAAGCTCAGACTCCTCTTCAGGCCAGCTCCCATTACCCTGTGAAGACGCTGGGAAAGGCGCCAGCTGCCCCCTAGTGGCCAAGGGCAGAAGCGCACTAAGCCATTTTAACCAAATCCTGAAACCCTTGCCCTAGCCCCCACTTCCTGCCTTGAGTCCATGTCTCAGGCCTGGGACGCCCGGAGCTTCTGTTGGCAATGTGCTAGCTACATGGGGTTTCCATTCCAGAAGGAGCCTTGGCTGGCAATATACAGTTCAAATCTGGCCAGGTAGGTGCCGGGCACCAGGCTCTAAGCCCATCCATACTGATAATTTCAGAAAGAAAGGAATATTCCAGGCCCACAGCAGCTTACAGAAGTCTGTGAATTTGTGGGTGCTCATGATTCTAGGAGCGAGGAAGCTTACACTCCCCCTTTTTGGAAAAGTGGACGGAAGCTGTGCTGGTGGACCGAGAGCCTAGTGTCCAGCCCATCCCTGTCCGACCAGGGCCATCTGGGGACCCCCCTCCCCATCCCCAAGGCACCCAACCAAGGGACTAGGTGCCTTCTTCCATGAACTCCTGAAGACCCCACTGGGGAAGTGGCTGAGAAGGGACGGGACGGGAAGTAGATGCAGGTGGGTGGGCTGACGTCATCCTTTCTTCGGACGCAGAGGGAAGCAGTTACGCAGGATCTTTTTATTCCCCCTTCGCCATCTTTTCTGCAAACCCTGGGTACAGTCTGGAAGAAACTGGGCATCGACCCTGCCTTGGGTCAACCCTCGGGCCACAGGACAGAAGGCAAAGACCACCCGGACGCTCCCTCAGGGAGCCCACCGTCCAGCTGGAGAGAAGAGCCATGCAAGTGCTGACGTCTGAAAAGTCTGAAGGTGTGAAGGGAGGGTCACCGGCCAGGGTCTGGGAAGGCTTCCTGGAGGAGGTGGGCGGGCCTGGCCCTGAGACACAGGAGGAAGTGCAGAGGTGAAGGAGGGAGAAGGCACGCTGCCCCGGGAGCCAGACCCCTGCACCTCAGCTTTCCGCCAGGTCAGCCAGGGAGTTTGAGGGGGAAGCAGAGAGTCTGGGGGAGCCTCATGGAGGACAAGAAAGAGCACCTCACGTCTCAGGTCTGCAGCCCCAGGGGACCGTGCACAGCCCTCTGCCCAGCCGGCTGGGGAACGCGGCTCGCAGAGCAGGTCTTCCGGGCAGCCCAGCCCATGGCAGGCTCCAGGCCCCACTGGTGGTTCTGTAGACACAGCCAACGGAGGAGATGTCACAGGGGCCTGTCAGCGTCAGGAGCTGGGCGCCCTCTGGCCGGCACGGAGGCCAACTCCAGCCCCAGAATAATCCAGGCAGGGGCTTCCTGGCAGGCTGCAACGGCATGGTTTCATCTCAGAGCCCATCCAAGGGCTTGCAGGATGGGGGCGTCCAGGGAGGCGGCCGTGTGGATGGAGATGCCAGGGGCACCGATGCTGGTTTCCCAGCAGTCAAACCCACAGTCGGTCAGCGCCTGCTTCGTGGCCTCCACCTCTGGGCCCTCCAGACCTGAGGGGAGGGAAAAGGCAGGTCACTTCTGACAACCACCTGCCCTCTTGGAGAATGTCTGCCCCATTCAAGAAAACAGTGGACTTTTGAGTCATGTTTGCTGTGTGGTGACTAACCACCAGGAGCCCCCGCATTCACAATGTGAGCCCAGCCCTGTGCCAGGCTCGCTAAGTGCACCCCCCCTTCTGCAATCTTATTAACTAGATGTTAGCATCCTTAGTTGACCAATGTGGCAACAAAGGCCCAGAGAGGTTAATTAACCTGCTCAAGGCCACACAGCAGAGGTGAGACTTGTTTGCAGGCTTCTTCCTCCTCCCAAGGGAAATGCCCGGAGAACCTTTGTATGAGCCCTGCCCGCCCCGGTACCTGGCCTGAGGAGAGTGATGCCACAACCACCGCCACCGGCACCAGTGAGTTTGCTGTGCAGCCCATGGGCCATGGTCACCTGGCAGAGCTGGTCCAGTGAGGTGTGGCCCACACCGAGGGCATTCAGGTGGTGCTGGTTCATATCGATCAGCTCCTGGAGGCGAAGATTCAGTCTGTTCCCATTTGGCCTGCCTGAGGCCGGGGTCCTGTGCCCGCCCCGTCCATCTGATAGAACACCGGTTTGGGACAGCAAATGGCTTGGGCTACCCAGCACAAGGCCCCTCTCTGCTGGTAAGAAGGGCCTCTCCTTCCTGCAGGACTACCAGGGGGCTGGGATGGAGCTGGCAGTGAGCACATGTCCCAGGCCTGGCCAGGCATGTGGGCCAAACAGGGCCCTCTCAAGGCTTCCTCGCTCTTTCCACCAGAACTGCTCAAACTGGCTGACTGCAGAGGGAGGCCACCCTCCTACCCTGCACACGGTCAGGGGTTGCACGGAAGACAGAGATTTCAGACGAGGTTGTTTAGCCCCTGGATCCAGCTGTGCCTGAAGCTGCTCCCTCTGGTGCTCTCAGTTTTGAGCCAATAAATTCCTTCTCTGCTAAAGCCTGCTTGAGATGGGTTCTGTCATTTATAGAATTCTCAAGAAAGATGACACACAAGTGGAGGGAAACAGTTCAGCTTTCTTTGACTATGAATAATAAAATTCCTTCCTCCTGAGGATCCAATGAGATGCAGGAAGTAACAAAACTAACAGTGACCACTGCCCGGGCATCCTGTAGCTACGTTTCATTTACTCCATGAGTGTTTGGCAAACACGCAGTGTGCTGGGCACCGTGCTGCATGCTGGGGCTTAACAATGAGCACCCAGCTGTGGTCCTTGCCCTGGGGAAGTTAGGATGTGGGAGCTGGAGTCAGGGGGGCCGGGGTTTGAGAGTCAGCTCTCTGCCACTTCAGGATCGTGCGTCCTGGGCCGAGGTCTCTCCCTGAGCCTCAGCCTGCCTTCTGTAACAGGATGTGCCTCATGCGTGAGCAAAAAATGAGGTGAGTCTTCCATACAACACCTGGCCTGACGCTCCCAGCAAGCATCAGCAGCTGTTACAGTACCACCGCCCCCGTTTTACAAAGGGGCAAACAGGCTCAGAGAGCAAGGTGCCTTGCCTGAGGCCACTGGGCTAGTCAGGCACCAAGCCGGCACCAGAAGCCAGGTCTGCCGGACACAGAGCTCATGTCTGTCTACCCTGCCTTGGCACGTGCCTGTGCATGCCTGCTGCGCCCCCTCGCGATGTGTGGCTCAGGTCTCAGCTCTGCTCCAGGGTCCTCGGAGCGCCCTGAGCCATGGAGACTGCCCATCACCAGCAGCCTGTGGAGACCCTCCCTGCAGCCCGCCTTGCCCCCAGCACTGTGACAGAGAGGTGGACAGGTGTGAGGGCTGGTGGCAGCCCGGGTCTCTCAGCGGCCCGAGGGCTGGCTGTGGGGGAAGACTCACGGGGCCTCTCTCTGAGCCTGAGCACCAGACGTCACGTTGCTGCGGCAGGTTCCAGGCACCTGTCACATTCTGATCCAAAATCTGTCAGGGACCGGATGACAGGCTGTGACACAGGAGAACAGCTCGCTGGTTTGAGTGCAAAGCTATCCGGGAGCCGTGCTACACATTTCAGCGCTGCCACAGCCAAAAATACACACGGCGTCTAATGAACGTGCTGTTCCGGGCACTGTCCAAGGCTCGCAAGGTGTGTCTGAGGCAGTGCTCTGTCGTTATTAACTTCCCGCTCGGGAGGACCGTTCCCTCCTCTCCACGTGAGGAGGATTGAGAGCCAGCCAGGCACAGGCTGGAACGAGGGCAAAGCACAGCAATTAGGTTGTGTCCTTGTGCCCGGCCCACAGAAGGTGCTCATTAACCATCTGTTGGCTAAAGAAATAAATCCACCTGACCCCGGCTCAGCCACTCACCAGCTGAAAACCTCGTTTTTACACCTCTACAGTGGGGTAACATGCCCACCCCACAGGCAGGGCGCTGTAGGGGTCAGTGAGAAATCATTTCTGAAAAGCCTTAGAGAGGAGCAGCTCCCAGTCACTGCAGGGGCTGCAGACTCCAGGGCTTACAGCGGACAGGCAGACTGTGGCTGTGGGCAGGGCTCAGGGAGAGGTGGGGACTGCGGAGACGTGGACACCACGGGGCCGTTCTGCACCTGTAGCTGACTGCTGCTGCACAGCCACGTCGGCTGGGGCTGCTGGTCCTGTGGTTCTTCCAGGGAAGCCAGATGGCTTTTCAATGCCAGCCCACAGGCACCAGGCCAGACGGACCGTGTCTGAGGATGAGGCCGGCCCTCTGGCTTACTGAGCTGGTGGCTCATCAGGCATTGTCCTCGAGCATCACCCAGGAGACCTCACTGCATTCTAAGACACTGCAGGGGGTGGGGCCCAGATTCAGACCCGAGTCTAATTAAATCCAAAGCGTGAGGGCTCAACCTCTGTACTGGAATTATGCGAAGGGTGGTGGCTGGGGCAATGACGATGAAAGAACAACAGCAGACTCTGCCTGACCCAAGGATGCAGGTCCTAGTTCCTGAGTGAACAAATGCAGTTAACAAAAGTAGCAGGACATGGCGGCCAAGGGAGATCTCTCCTGGGTCCATGGAAGACGGTCAGAAACATCCGGAGCTCGTGCCGTGAACCCAGCCCACACCGCACCGCTCTGAGCGCTTTTCGTGTATTCCCTCACTCCCTTACTCCAACCTCATGGGAAGAGGCCTAACATAAGGCAGGGCTGCTCACATGTGCACACGCAGGACCCTGAGCTCAGGCCTGACCCCTGGGGATTCGGAGCTCAGCCAGATGGGGAGCCCCTGCCTTTGACAGTGGGGGAGTGGTGGGGGGGGACGGTGGTGAGTGACCCAGTCCCGCAGACAGGTTCTTACTTCCAGCACGAGGTAGTGCTCCCGGGCTGGGGCCGCCGCCATCTCTCCCAGGACCCGCTCACACTCCAGGGAAATGGCGTCCATGGAGGTCAGGAGGGGGGCCACGATCTCTGGGAACTGGAAGCAAAGGAAGCAAGGGCCGGTGAGGCATATGGGCAGGCCCTGGACAGCTGCCCAGCAACGGGGGGAGAGGAGGGGTCCCATTGCCCTCCCTCTGAGGAAACCTCCTCTCCTGCCTTGCCCAGATGCCCAATATAGGCAGGAGATTCTCACTGCAAAGCCACATGATGGACGATCCTGCCCCGCCTCCCAGCTGGAGCGTGAACAGACAGCACCTCCTTTCCTGCCAAACTGCCTTCCCAAGTCCCCGACCCCATCCCACCCTCTATCAACGCCCAGGCAGAGGGAGAACTCCAACCCATGAGCGCCACCGGCCGGACACCCGCCCAGGGGTGGAGCCAGACGCACCTTGAGCAGCCTGTTTCTGACGCTGAGCACCAGGGCCTTGGTGCTGCGAGGGACTTTGGTGTTGGTCAGGAGGATCTTCAGAGCCGGTGGCCTGCGGGCACAGAGGGTCCACAGTGAGCCCAGGAGGGAGGAGCTGGGTCAGGCTGGGGCAATCTGGGGCTCCACCCCGCCCCACACAGAGGAGGCGGAGGCCCAGGGAGTGACATCAGGTCAGGGGAAGCATGGGCTCCTGCCGCCCAGGCCCATGTGCCTGCGACCTTCGCATCCGCCCTGGACAGGCTCCGCACTCACTCACTCACCCACTCACTCACTCACCGACTCCGGGCACCTGTATGCGCTGGACAGCATGGCGCATTCGTGCAGTCAGAAGTTCAAAGTCTCTCCAGGGGAGAGCACAAGAAGGGGCCACCCCGGGAGCTGGAGTGCAGGGTGCTGGGGACTGGGAAGGAAAGCAGGTCCCAGGGTGGACTGCTCTGCTCAGAGGGGATGCAGGGAGGGAAAAGGCCCCTTCAGCTGGTCAGTCTACACAGGAACTTGAGGGTGGGTAGGCCTGTGGGGGAGTCGGGTTCCCAGCATGAGCCCATTCTCGCCCGGCTCCAACACCAGATGTGTTGGGAGGGAGTCGGTGGCCTCCACCTGGCCGCCCGGGGTCAGGGAGGCCCCAGGAAGCTGGCTCTCCAGCGTGACCCTGTCGTCACCTCCCCTCTGAGCTGTGTAATCCCTCCTAAAGCCACAAGCCCAATTGTCCTTGTGGTTAGCTGTCTTTGGGGACTCAAGCCCTCGTTTCTTGTCATCCCAACCTGCCTTTCGGAGCACCGCTGGCGGGGACGGAGGGTGGAGGGTTTGGATGGGCTCTGGCTCGGACAGCTGGCGAGGGCAGACCCCTTGGTACCTTTAGTCCCTTTTCTTTTCACAGCTCCAGGCTGTAAAACCCAATAGGGCTGGGAGAGGCTGTCAGAAACCTGCTCCATCTCACCGCCCATAAGCCCATGAAATTAATATCGATTCTCAGCCTTGGAGGCCGGCTCTTTTTTTTTTTTTAACTTTACAAAAGATGAACATTCTATTTGGCTTTCCTCTTCCCTTTAAAGACAAGCCGTTCCTCAAAAGGACAGCGTTCTGGGAGGCTGCGTCTTGATCCCCTTGGCAAACAATACATCTCTTTATGGGGAAGCGCCATGTGGTTTGAGGCAAGGCCTCCTCTGTAAGCCACCGGCCGGATTAAGGCGGCCTGGCCTCTGCTTCTCAGAGAAGCGCCATCTGCTCACCACGCGCCCTGCAGCCAGCAGAGGTCGGTTTGCTGTGCTCCCATCCAGCGGGCGGGAGGGGTTGGGTACTGCCTCTTCATCTCTCTTAGGTAAGTCCTCTAGAAACGGGCCTCTTGCCAGCCCTACAACTCGGCTCCTATGAACTCCTGTGACTGCCACCCGGGCCATGCCCTGTACGTGCTTGTGTGCACTTGGCCTGGCTACCTCCCCAGCCTCATCTCATCTCATCTCTGCCCTCCCTGGTTGCTCACTCCACTGAGCCACCCTGGCCTCCCAGCTGCTGCTCAATACACCAGGCTCCCTCCTTCTGGCCCCAGGGCCTTTGTACCTGCGTATCCTCTGCCAGGGACCGGCCTCCGTCCTCAATAGCTGGGTGACTCACTCTTGTACTTTATTCAGGTATCTGCTCAGAGAGCATCCCATCAGAAGCCTCCACTGACCGCCTCCTCCAACGAGCTCCCTCCACCTTGAGCCCCTCGCCCTGCTCTGCTTCCCAAAGGCACCCAGGACTGGCCAGCGTGCTCTTTATTAAAGAGCAACGTGCTTGTTGGTTGTCTCCTCCCACTAACTGTGAGTCCCATGAAGGCAGGACCTTTCGTGCCCTGCCGAGGCCCCAGCACCAGCTCCCAGTAGTTGCCCAATAACTTGAGGAACAAATAAGTAAATTTGGTCAGCAAAGAGCTAAGAACTTTGTAGATGCTGCTCCTGATTTCATGCTCAGGAGCCACAAGGAGAGGAAGGCCTCAGAAGACGACTCAGCCAAGGGCACCTGGCTAGCAAGTGGCAGAGCTGGGCCCACACCCAGGCCCCCGGACCCGAGCCGCTATCCCCCACACCACCACCAACGGCCCCTGAGCCGCCTCGGGCCTCTCCCCTGCCTTCTCCTGCATTAGAAACTCCTATCCCTCACCTCCCGATTCCCCCAGGAGACGGCACAGGCCCAGTCTTCATTGGTTTGCTCTCCCTGGGGCCTGGTTCAGGGCTTAGGATGTACCTGGCTCTCAGGAAACACCGAGTGAATGAGATGGCACTGCCTCCATGCAGGACCCCCGCTCCTGCAGCCTGGCTCACGATACCCCTCACTGTCATCCACGGCAGAATGAGAAGCCTCTGGATGCCTTTGTTCTAAGATCACCGTCGTGACTGCCTCCTCCCATAGACCGTGAGGTGAGCCGAGGGTGGGCCCAGGCCCAGCCATCCCAGAATCCTCCGACTGCTCTTGCTCTCACTGCGCACGGATTAGTATGCCCGGCAGAGCCAGCTCCACCTGGGCCCTGCGGCTGCACTGCCGTGATTCCACAGGCAGCCACCGGAAGCTGTCCCACGCTCCTCAACGCCCTGCTTCCGCCTCTGTGTGCAGCAGAGGGAGTCACCCAGGGGGGCTGCTCCCCAGGGCACATGTGGCCATGTCAGGAACTATGGTGGGTGGTCACCTCTGGAGACACTACTGGGGAGACGCTGCTGGCATCGAGTGGGGAGAGCCAGGCTGCTGCTCGGCTCCGCTAAGAACGGACCCGCCACAAGGCCCAAGTGGGAGGCTCAGAAACCGACGACGAGCCTCAGGAAGGCAGGCGTGGCTCCTGGAAGCCCACACGGCTGCGACAGAAGATCCCAGAGGTGCAGGAGAGCAGCCCATGTCACTCCAGGCCACTGAGCCACAAATGAAGTGGCCCAACTGGTGAGGGCAGGGATCCGGGGCCTGCTGCCCATCCACAAAGAAGACAGCCCCGGCACCCTCACAGCCGTGAACAGGCCCGCGGAGGCAGCAAAACATCCTGGGACCAACATCGCCACCCGACTTGATCTGATTTGATGGAGGGCACCGGCTCCTGCTCGCCCCACACCACATTCCCTGCTCCTGCCATTTCCACTGCGTGCACACAGAAGCGAGGAAGGGGAAGTTTAATACACATCTGTCACTCCAGAGGGACGGCATAAAGGACACATGAAACGGGCCGCAAGCTGCCCAGCGCCACCTCCGCTCCGCGCCTCTCGCAGCTCGCTCTCGCTCCCGTCCTGGCTCTCCCTGCTGCCTTCATCACGGCAACTCTCACGTGGTCTCGTGGTGGCTTGTGTGCATGTCTGTCCCCACCCCCAGAACTGTGTCCCGGACTCATCTTTCTACCCCTTGCTCCTAGAGCAGTGCCCTGAGGACACAGAAGACATCAACCTTGTTTGCTGAGTGACTGAGTAACTACATGAGCAGCCCGTCGCGGAAGGTGGACGCACAGCCACGCGTGACCTCCCCTTGAACCTCTTGGCGATTTAAGAGCGGAGGCGGAGAGCAAAGAGCGGGGCTTTCTCATGAGGGATGGTCTGTAAGGGCCACACGGTGGACGGGAAAGCCCAGGGCCACCTGCCCCGCCTGTTACATGAAGACACAGAGCTCCCTGCAGGATGGCCTGCCGAGGGCGCTGCTCCACCGGACGTACCTCTTTAGGGGTGAGATCTTTCCTTGTTGGTATCGGAGCGCTCCTCCTGAAGAGAAAAACCAGAGGGTCAGAAACCCGAACTTCTCTTGGGAGAAACGTTAGATTCTGGGGGTGGCTTTGAGTTTTGCCCCATCCCAGGAACACACTAAATACCATAGCTAGCGTCTCAGCTTCAGCTCCAAAGGCCCAGGAGGGCACGAAGGTGCTCCCTGCTCTGCCAGGCCGTGGGGTCCGGGTCGCTCCCTTCCCCCGGGCTGCCCAGCTCCTCTCTGACAGCCGTGATGAGTGATGGAGGGGCCCAGCTATAGTTCTGCAGCTTTAACTTCGGACACCCCTGGGGACTTCACTGGAGCTGCCTCTTCCCGGACCCCAGCCCCAGCCCCAGCCCCAGCCCCTGTGATTTGCATTCAGGAGGTGTGAGGCTGAGATTTCTCCTATTCCCTTCAAAACAGGAAAGTGCTACTTTTCTCAGAACCAAATGATTCTATTCATCCCAAACCAACAGACCCAGGCACCTACAAGTGCCATGGGAATCTTAAAAATGATAAAAACAAAGCAAGCAAGCCCGAGGCAGCACCTACCCCAGGTGCTGACGGCGTTATCCACTCCGGAGGGGTTCCCGTGAATCACCCTCTCCCCCTGGAAGGCCCACTTGTTAATTACTTCCAGGTCCTCCGCTGTCCACCTGAAGACACAGAAGTTCACCTTTACCGCAGTGCGGTCCCCAGGGCAGGAGAGGCAGGGGCCACAGGCTGGCTGGGTGGAGACCAAAGGCAAAGGCGTTTGGGCCCTCGAACTCAGAAAGAAGAGAAACATGCTCGGAACCTCCCCAGCTAAAGCACGTGCCACTTGAAACCCTCCTGCCTGGCACAGGAGAGCCCCAGCTTTGGGTCCTCACGGTCCTACTTTGTTTCCTCTCAGCTGAGTGACTCTGGACCCGTGACCTAACCTTGCTCCTCTGTGGAACGGTCACTCCCCCTCCTCAAAGGCTAGCTGCAAGTGTACTGAGCGCTGGCAGGCGCCTGGCGAGGTGTCCGCCAGCAGCGACGGCAGCTGTGACTGTAACAGGCCTTTCCAAAAGCACCCGCTCCTGAACCACACTGCGGGAGAAGAGGGGGCAGAGGGAGGACTCTCCCAGCAGAGGGCACGGAGGGAACATGCTCTGGGTGGAAGCGCAGCTGTGCCCATCCTGGCAGCAGCACCGTCTGCCAGCCTGCTCTTCTGCTGCTGCCCCGAGAGACGAGCCAGCTGGGCCCCACATGGCTGCGACCCAAGGCCCTCCAGTGGGAGGGCTCCCTCAAGCCCCATAGGTCCCGGGACAAGCCTCGACTAGAGGCTGCCAAGCTGCCTTCTGGGGTCTTATCCACAACTCCCAGGGCGAGGCCAGGGCCCACTGCATCACCCTGTGCTGAGGTGGCTTCTCAAGCGTATTCTAGGTCACCGTGGCTACCAGCAGCGAGCTGACAAGCCTCGCTGCTGCTCAGTGACAGGACGCCTCTGCGGAGACAAGGCCCAGGGCCTGCCGGCGGGCAGATGCCCCAATCCAACGGGCACAGCGCCTGTGCTTACTTCTTGGCACATCATAATTTTGTTCATAACCGTCTGTCACGACCTGGCAATACCAGCCTACCATTTGCAGAGGAGGACACTGAGGTGTCGAGGGAGGGGTGCAGCGGCCTGGCCACAGGCCCCCAGCGAGTTGACGGCAGAGGTGGCCCAAAGCCTCATCTACCCTGCTGCCCTCTATATCTGGGCTCAGGTTCTTCCTGGGCACTGGAACCCCCAAGAGGAAGTGGGGGTGAGAGGTGGGGTTGGAGAATTGAAGTGTTTAGTGCAGGGGTGAAGGGCTCAGGCTCTGGGTTCAAATCCCACTCTGCCACCACTAGCTGTTTGGCCTCCCTGCCCGCTTCTTCTGTAAGTGGCACGTGATACCCTCCCAGGGGGTGGTCAGTTCTTGGCAAGAGAACCATGCCCAGGAAGGACAAGAGAACCATGACCGACAGGAAGGACAGCGAGCAGGGCGAGGCCATGCGTACCTGCTGGCGGCCGCCCCGCCCTTCAGCGGGTTTGGGATCTCCTCGCACCAGGTCAGGAGGGCAGCTGCCAGACACACGGAGTAGGCGGCACTGGAGCCCAAGCCGGCCCCGGTGGGCAGCTCAGACCATGCCGCGACGTCCAGGCTGGGCAGGGCGCTGAAACACACGCCGCAGGGTGGGACCCGATTCAGTCGAACTGCCGGGATGTCCAACCACAGCTCGTCCTCCGTGTCTCGTGAAGCATCAACCGTCCCGCTCAAGGCCGTCCTGTTTCCCACGTGAGCGAGGCTCCTGCGTGGCCCCGCTGGTGGCACAGGCTGGTCCCCTGCCCAGGACAGCTTCAGCTCTGCACCTCTTCCCCCCCCCCCCGGGGAGCTCCTGCCCATCCTGCAAGACCCTTCTCAGGTCTCCTCCCGCTGGGCGCTCTCCCTGGACACCCAGAGGTCACACTCAACATGCCCTTTCCAACTGCACAGGGCCACCCCACCCCCCTCAGAAGGTTGGGAAACGCACCCACCCCTCTGGAAGGGGACATGCCCCCTCCAGCTGAAAACCTGGCATCAACCTGCAAGCGCCGAGACACTTAGAGTGAATGTGTTCTAGGCTGGCGCCAGGCACCCAGAGCCCACGTACGCTGCGTCTGCTGCACGAGTGAAGGCTGCCCCCTGAGGCTTTCCCTGTGGGTTCTGGGCCCCCAAAAATCATAGTGATAACTATGTGGTTTGTTTGGGGAACAACTGATAACCGTGTGCCAGACACCATTTCATCTACAGTTGGCCCCTGAACAGTGAGGGTTAGCGGCCCCTAAGTCTGCTCTCTGTATCCGCGAATGTGAAACCGAGGGCTGACTGTCTATTGATTGGAAAAAGATCCATGTATAGGTGGGCCCACATATAGATGGATCCATGTAGTTCCAACTCAGGTTGTTCGAGGGTGAACTGTACAGTATTTCTAATCCTCCAGTAGTTTTCTGAGGAAAACGATAATGGTAATTATTATTTAACGGCTAACACTTACGAAGCAACATGCCAGGCTCTGTCAAGCCCTTTAGATAAATGAACTCATTTAACCTCATGAGAAACCCATGACGTAGGTACTGTTACTGCCCCGTTTTACAGATGAAGAAAACAGAGGCTCAGACAGGTAAGAACTTCAAGCAAGCCACTCAGTGCTGTGCTGGGGTTTGAACCAACGCAGCCTGACTCTCAATCCATGCTCTCCATCACCACGGGACACCCCTCAACAAGACTGTCACCCTGCCGAAACCGGTTTGGCTCAGTGGATAGAGCGTCGGCCTGCGGACTGAAGGGTCCCAGGTTGGATTCCGGTCAAGGGCATGTACCTTGGTTGCGGGCACATCCCCAGTGGGGGGTGTGCAGGAGGCAGCTGATCGATGTTTCTCTCTCATCGATGTTTCTAGCTCTCTATCCCTCTTCCTTCCTCGCTGTAAAATATCAATAAAATATATTAAAAAAAAAAAAAAAAGACTGTCACCCTACAGGGGTGGGCAAACTTTTAGACTCGAGGGCCACAATGGGTTCTTAAACTGGACCGGAGGGCCGGAACAAAGTGTTTGTGTGAACTAATATAAATTCAAAGTAAAGGAGCTGAGGGGAGAGTAAGAGAACCCTCCGCTCCTTCGGCTCCGCGGGCCGGACAGAACAGCCGAACGGGCCGGATCCGGCCCGCGGGCCGTAGTTTGCCCACGGCTGCTCTAGGAGGTGGCCTACCCAAGGGCACAAGTGGGTCCAGGCTCCCTCTGCTAATCACAGTGCTTCCCTCTGCTAATCACAGCGCTTCCCTCTGCTAATCACGGCGCTTCCCTCTGCTAATCACAGCACTTCCCTCTGCTAATCACGGCGCTTCCCTCTGCTAATCACGGCGCTTCCCTCTGCTAATCACGGCGCTTCCCTCTGCTAATCACTTCCCTCTGCTAATCACGGCACTTCCCTCTGCTAATCACGGCGCTTCCCTCTGCTAATCACGGCACTTCCCTCTGCTAATCACGGCACTTCCCTCTGCTAATCACTTCCCTCTGCTAATCACGGCGCTTCCCTCTGCTAATCACTTCCCTCTGCTAATCACGGCGCTTCCCTCTGCTAATCACGGCGCTTCCCTCTGCTAATCACGGCGCTTCCCTCTGCTAATCACGGCGCTTCCCTCTGCTAATCACGGCGCTTCCCTCTGCTAATCACTTCCCTCTGCTAATCACGGCACTTCCCTCTGCTAATCACGGCACTTCCCTCTGCTAATCACTTCCCTCTGCTAATCACGGCGCTTCCCTCTGCTAATCACTTCCCTCTGCTAATCACTTCCCTCTGCTAATCACTTCCCTCTGCTAATCACGGCGCTTCCCTCTGCTAATCACGGCGCTTCCCTCTGCTAATCACGGCGCTTCCCTCTGCTAATCACGGCGCTTCCCTCTGCTAATCACTTCCCTCTGCTAATCACTTCCCTCTGCTAATCACTTCCCTCTGCTAATCACGGCGCTTCCCTCTGCTAATCACGGCGCTTCCCTCTGCTAATCACTTCCCTCTGCTAATCACGGCGCTTCCCTCTGCTAATCACGGCGCTTCCCTCTGCTAATCACGGCGCTTCCCTCTGCTAATCACGGCGCTTCCCTCTGCTAATCACGGCGCTTCCCTCTGCTAATCACGGCGCTTCCCTCTGCTAATCACGGCGCTTCCCTCTGCTAATCACTTCCCTCTGCTAATCACGGCGCTTCCCTCTGCTAATCACGGCGCTTCCCTCTGCTAATCACTTCCCTCTGCTAATCACGGCGCTTCCCTCTGCTAATCACGGCGCTTCCCTCTGCTAATCACGGCGCTTCCCTCTGCTAATCACGGCGCTTCCCTCTGCTAATCACTTCCCTCTGCTATTCACTTCCCTCTGCTAATCACTTCCCTCTGCTAATCACGGCGCTTCCCTCTGCTAATCACGGCGCTTCCCTCTGCTAATCACGGCGCTTCCCTCTGCTAATCACGGCGCTTCCCTCTGCTAATCACTTCCCTCTGCTAATCACTTCCCTCTGCTAATCACTTCCCTCTGCTAATCACGGCGCTTCCCTCTGCTAATCACGGCGCTTCCCTCTGCTAATCACTTCCCTCTGCTAATCACGGCGCTTCCCTCTGCTAATCACGGCGCTTCCCTCTGCTAATCACTTCCCTCTGCTAATCACTTCCCTCTGCTAATCACTTCCCTCTGCTAATCACGGCGCTTCCCTCTGCTAATCACGGCGCTTCCCTCTGCTAATCACTTCCCTCTGCTAATCACTTCCCTCTGCTAATCACTTCCCTCTGCTAATCACGGCGCTTCCCTCTGCTAATCACGGCGCTTCCCTCTGCTAATCACTTCCCTCTGCTAATCACGGCGCTTCCCTCTGCTAATCACTTCCCTCTGCTAATCACGGCGCTTCCCTCTGCTAATCACGGCGCTTCCCTCTGCTAATCACTTCCCTCTGCTAATCACGGGCACTTCCCTCTGCTAATCACGGCGCTTCCCTCTGCTAATCACGGCGCTTCCCTCTGCTAATCACTTCCCTCTGCTAATCACGGCGCTTCCCTCTGCTAATCACGGCACTTCCCTCTGCTAATCACTTCCCTCTGCTAATCACGGCGCTTCCCTCTGCTAATCACTTCCCTCTGCTAATCACGGCGCTTCCCTCTGCTAATCACGGCGCTTCCCTCTGCTAATCACTTCCCTCTGCTAATCACGGCGCTTCCCTCTGCTAATCACGGCGCTTCCCTCTGCTAATCACGGCGCTTCCCTCTGCTAATCACTTCCCTCTGCTAATCACGGCCCTTCCCTCTGCTAATCACGGCGCTTCCCTCTGCTAATCACGGCGCTTCCCTCTGCTAATCACTTCCCTCTGCTAATCACTTCCCTCTGCTAATCACGGCGCTTCCCTCTGCTAATCACGGCGCTTCCCTCTGCTAATCACTTCCCTCTGCTAATCACGGCGCTTCCCTCTGCTAATCACGGCGCTTCCCTCTGCTAATCACGGCGCTTCCCTCTGCTAATCACGGCGCTTCCCTCTGCTAATCACTTCCCTCTGCTAATCACGGCGCTTCCCTCTGCTAATCACGGCGCTTCCCTCTGCTAATCACTTCCCTCTGCTAATCACGGGCACTTCCCTCTGCTAATCACGGCGCTTCCCTCTGCTAATCACGGCGCTTCCCTCTGCTAATCACGGCGCTTCCCTCTGCTAATCACTTCCCTCTGCTAATCACGGCGCTTCCCTCTGCTAATCACGGCGCTTCCCTCTGCTAATCACGGCGCTTCCCTCTGCTAATCACTTCCCTCTGCTAATCACGGCACTTCCCTCTGCTAATCACTTCCCTCTGCTAATCACTTCCCTCTGCTAATCACGGCGCTTCCCTCTGCTAATCACTTCCCTCTGCTAATCACGGCACTTCCCTCTGCTAATCAGTTCCCTCTGCTAATCACGGCACTTCCCTCTGCTAATCACGGTGCTTCCCTCTGCTAATCACTTCCCTCTGCTAATCACGGCACTTCCCTCTGCTAATCACTTCCCTCTGCTAATCACAGCACTTCCCTCTGCTAATCACGGTGCTTCCCTCTGCTAATCACTTCCCTCTGCTAATCACGGCACTTCCCTCTGCTAATCACAGCACTTCCCTCTGCTAATCACTTCCCTCTGCTAATCACGGGCACTTCCCTCTGCTAATCACTTCCCTCTGCTAATCACTTCCCTCTGCTAATCACGGCGCTTCCCTCTGCTAATCACTTCCCTCTGCTAATCACGGCGCTTCCCTCTGCTAATCACGGTACTTCCCTCTGCTAATCACAGCGCTTCCCTCTGCTAATCACAGCACTTCCCTCTGCTAATACCGGCGCTTCCCTGGATCCTGGAGGCTGTGGAACAAGGTGCCCCTATGGGCACGGTGCGAGAGAAGCCACACAGTGTATCCAAGAATAGAATCTGGCGTGGCCTCTCCTGAATTGAGGAGGGCAGGGGAGGCAGTACTGGGGTAAGGTCAGTGTGGCCCTGGCTGGTTTGGCTCAGGGGTTAGTGTTGGCCCACAGGCCAAGGGGTCACAGGTTCGATTTCTGGCCAAGGGCACGCACCTCAGTTGTGGGAGGCAATCAATTGATGTGTCTCTCTCATGCTGATGTGCTCTCTCTCTGCCCCCCTCCTTTCCCTCTCTAAAAGATCAATGGAAAATATATCCTCGGGTGAGGATTGAAAAAGAAAAAAAAAGATCAGTGTTAGGATTCAAGTGAACCGAGTTAATGCCCAGCTCTACCACTTACTTCCTGCCTAGCTGCGTGGCCTTACTGACCTTACCTCTCTGAGTCTCAGTTTCTCTCTCGGAGGGTTGCTGTGAACAGTAAAAGAGACCATACGAAGTGTCTGGCACGGTGCCTGGCACATGGTGGGGCAGCTGCCAGCTGCTATTACCACCAGAAGGGAGCGTGTGCACTGTCCAGCAGCCCAAACCAGAGAAGCCCTCCCCCATTTCGGGGGAAGCCGACCAGGCCTCCTCTCCCCGCCAGGCACACACCTCTGCTTCCGGCAGATGGACAGGTACAGGTAAAGGAAGGCTAGCACAGCCAGACGCTCCTGGTCGGCACAGTCCTCAGGGAAGCCTGCCACCTCCTTCAGCTTCTCCACCTTCTCTGTGATGTCACCTTGCTCTGTCACACAAGCAAACAAGGACACAGGGATGGGTGAGACTCAGATGCTCTTACAGACAACAGGACACAAAGAGCTGCTGGGCACAGCGACCGGGACCTGGACGGACACGGCTCACGTCCGAGCACCGCAGCTGCGTCTGCCGGTGGGCTCTAGGCTTCGGAGGCAGGAGGCTGGGGTTTGGGTCCTGACTGGGAGACTCACTGGCTTCCTGGCCTTCAGCCTGCGCCTTAACCCTCTGAACCTGGGTCCTCCTTGGTAAACAGGGATAACAGTACCTCCTCACCAGAGTGTCATGCAATAAAGTACAATGAGGCACACGACTCCTTCACACAGCTTCTGGCACGTCGGAAGTGCTCCATTAATAGTTTCAAACATACATGTGCACATGAGACGTGAATGCTAGCTCAAGCGTCAGAGGCCTGGGTCTGACCTCCACTGTAGGAAACCAGCTCCAAAGGCTATGTCACATTACACCCAGCACTCCCCGCTCCTGGAACATAATTAGGAGAACAGGACTCTCAAATAAAACCCGTGAACGCGGAACACGGAGAGCTGCTGGGCAGGCGGGAAAGGCCAGGAGGCAGCTTCTCTTCCAGTGCAAGTGAGAGGCCGGGCACTCTCATCGGGAGGCTGAGGAGCAGAGCAAGTCTGACGAGCTCGCCTTTGCACACGGCTCCCTGGGACTTGAAACGAGCTGGGCGTGCCGGTTAGGAAACGCCAGGGTGGGGCATTAAGTGCTACGTGCTGACTGGATTAATGACATATTTAAGGCAGCCAGGCCAGTGACAGGGTACTGAGAGCCCAGGCATCTCAGAGCCGAGGGAGACGGAACGGTCCGTGAAGAGCCCGGGCTTTGATTTTGGGAAGACCCGAGACTGAATTCTTTCTGTATCACCGACAAGCTGCACGACCTGAGCCACTTGGCCCCTGAACCTCAATGTTCTCATCCATAAAATGGGGATGAGTAACACCACCTACTTGCAGGGAAGGCCAGGATTCTAGGAGCACAGCATACATAGTTCTGTGCCTGGCACCCATAAGGCCCAGGAACTGTTCACTGTGGTTACTACTAGCATTAGGAGGGAAGCAAAGAACACGGAGAGAAAATAATGGTGGACCCTGCAGCTGAACAGAAAACACTAGTGTCCAAAAGACTCAGATTCCCTGTCTCCTTGGGGAATAATAAAACAAGCCCTCGTGTGCGCACTGCACTCCGCTACAAACAACAAAAACCTCCCCAGGGAATCTCAAGGCAGGACCGAGGTTGAAAATGATTATTGGAAAATGGGGGTTTTCAACCCTTTCTCCGTCTCCCTCCAGTATTCGAGAGTGGCTGAGTGCCTGCTGCGGACTGATTCTCCCGGGGGACAGGAGTGGCTTGGGAGAAAGCCCCGGAGCAGCCTCCTTTGTCCAACCTGGCTGAGAACCACTGTTCCCAGCAACAAGGCGTCAGTCCAGAGAGGAGACTGAGACCAGGACGCATGCTCTCACTCTGACCCAAGCAAGTGGTGGATCTGCAAATGAAGGAGCCTTGCTGCGCAGGGGCGGACCCGGCATTCCCACAGCTCGCAAAAATTAGCACTGAGCCTTTATTTACCGGAAGACAGTCCTGATATACAGAAGAAAAAAGGAGTTCACGTGGCCCGGTCCAATTTTAGTTAAAAAACAAGATATCTCCCTATCTCAATCAGTCTATCAACAGAAAATAACCCAGAGGGATTAACACCAAGATGCTTAAGAGTGTCGTGAGGGATGGTGATAATAGATGATTTTTTTTTTACTTGTAATCTTCCAGTATTGACTGTATTTCCCAATAATAAGCATAAGTTATTTTAAGTGATTTTTTATTATGCAACATGCCAATACATTCTCCTTGTTAAAATAACATTACAACAACATTTGTCCACTCCTGGACCTTCGGACCCTCCTAGAGGTAACTACTCACCATTGTCCGCTGGGTGAAATCTTCCCAGCCTTCTCTCATGCATTTGCATACATGCCGATACTTAATCTGTGTCGTTCCTGATCACACTACACCTGACGTTGTGTAACTTGTTTTTCCACTCAACAGTAGGTCCCGATTATCTGTCCACAACAGCCCACACAGATCTATCTAGTGCATCAGTTTATGCTTTTGAATCTTAAAAAAATTAATAAGTGAAGCTAATTATGTGACGTCTAGAGAGAAAACGTCCCTGAGTGGCTGGCTGTGGCTCCCTCAGAACAGCTTAGAATAACTGCCCAGCCTCGTCTCATCCCCTCCCTTCAGGGCCCAGTTCCACCCACACCTGGTTCCTCCTCCCTGCACTTACCCAGAAAGCTTGTGTCTAGCAGCTGGAGCCTGGCCACATCCCAGGCCCTCTTGATGCCAATGTTTGGTAAGTTGAGGCCCACTTTCCCATTGCTGTGGGGTTGAAGCCGGAGAAATGTTCTCAAGTTCAAGGCCACAGCCAGTGCTACCTATAGGGCAAAAGCAATTAGCCTGCGGGTAAGTAGCAACGGGCATGACTCCTGTCTCAGGAAGAAGGGGACAATGTCAACACTGTGCTGGTTCACAGGCCACTGCCACCCCGGCGTGGCAGACACCGCTAACCAACTGTGGCATGCTCTCCCACTAAGCCGGGCACAAGCACTGCCGACCAAGTCAGTTAAACTGTACTTATGTCTGCCTTCCCCATGCAAAACTGCAGAGGTTCACAGCGCCAAGGAATGGCTGCCCCGTAATGACCACGTTTTCGAGGGTAAGAACATAAAGACCAAGAGGAGGAGTGGGAAAAACATGAGCTTTGGGTTCAGATGGACTTCGGTTCACTCCCAGCTCTCCCAATCCTCTCCCGAGCCTCAGCCTCCACGTCCACGTCGGTAAAACAGGATAATAAAGTGCAACCCCAGGGAGCAGCGGTAAGAGTTAAGTGAGATGGTGCATGTTAGACTCCTATGCTGGGTCCTAGCACCCTCCCACTTCTAAATGGTGAGGTACCCCAGAAGTCAATCCTCAAACCTCTTTTCTTCTCCGCCCAAGCTCCCTGCTTAAGCCATCTGATTCCACGCCCAGGCTGCCCATGTCTGCTATCTCAGAGTGGGCTGGAGCAGCCCGCAGCACGCACAGACCTGTCTTTTCCTTGCCTGGCTGGGGACACTGACCTCCTCGCTGACTTACTATCAGGCTATGCATCAAGGCTTCCTCTCAGCTCCTTTCCAGGTTAGTGTCGGGGACAAACGGTGCCAATCCCTGCAGGCCGGGGGCCTTTTACCTTGCCATGGACCACGGCATGCTCTCCGTGAAGGATGACTTTCCCCGGCGCGGACACCAGCAGGCCTTCTGACAACATGGCTCCTGGGATTCCTGAAAGGGACAGGCAGAGGATGGACAGGCCTCAGATCTAGAGCTTTTTAAAATGCCTACTTCAAGCTCGTCATTAAATAAAAGGGCAGCTGCAGTGCAGCAAGTCAACTAGACACGTCAGAAAGACCTGGGTTCAAACCCCAGCTCTTCTACTCCCCAAGTGATGCCATCTTAGCTAACTCACGTCAATGGCTCTGGACCAGTTTCCTCACATGCTAAACGAGGACAATAACTGTACTCACTTCAGTAAGTTTGGGGAAGGTCAAATTAAATAATGCAAGGGAAGCACTTCGCAGGGTCTGGCAATTTGTCCCCACTCCATTACCGAGAGCTGTGTATAATGGCTCTGTTCTTGGTTCCCGACGTTATTACTACTGCTACTAAAGGCACAGATTTAAGTGAAACCATGGACCCGAAAGAACTCTTCCCTGAACACGCAGGCTGTTCCCGACGTATTAGAGCTACACTAAAGCGAGGATCTGCGGAGTGTGCGCATTTAATTTTTATAAATAATGCAAAATTATTCTCCATTCAAGGCTTTACGTGCACTAATTACGTCGGTAGAATAAGACCTGAACCTCACTATGCACTAAGTACTACCGTGACCCCCGTTTCTAGCAGGGGAAACTGAGGCTCGGAGGGGGAAACTTACTGCTTCACCGATGCTGAAAAGCTCGTCTGTCAGGCTCGAGGTCCCGACGCTCAGGATGGTTCTCAGAGTTGAAGAAACAGCCAGGGAAGCTGGGAGCCCGGCCTAGCGTCGTCCTGAGTCTCGGCTCGTGCCCCCCAACCCCGACCCCCACAACTCCAGCCTCTCACTCACCTGCCGCCGCCGCCAGATTCTATTCCCGAGCGCACGAGCCTCCCCTTCCGCTCAGCCAATCGGAGCGCGCGAACATTGGCCAATAGGCGCTGTCAACCAAGACGTCACGGGTTTCCCCGCCCAGCTCCTTCCGCGAACCAATAGAAAACAAGATCCTGGCAGTGTCCCGCCCTGGGCCGAGCGCCACGGACCAATGGAAACAGAGGTTGAGCGGTGGCGCGGCTGGCGGTAGGTGGAGTAACTCCAGGACCTGGACGGGAGCCTGGCGGGGTCAACCTCGACTAGCGGCTAGTGCATGGCTGTGTGGGTTTTGGGGGGCCGCCTTGGCCTTCGGGGGTGCTTCGCGGCCGGCAGGCTACTTTGTCCCCGTTTCCAGAGCCGCGGTTCCCCGGGCGTAGAAGACGGGGACAGGTAAGTGCCTGGCTGGGAAGGTAACTGACACCTAGAACTGTCGTCGCCATAGTTACGTCACACTGCTGTGATGTCCTGCCAGGTGCGTCCTCTGTCTTGACGTCACCATGGCGATGTAGGCGCCGTGGGAGCCAGAGAACAAGGTTTCTTTGCACCAGAAAACTCCGAACGAAGCTCAGGGCAGGGCATACCCCTTGTGGGCCGAGAGGCCGGCCCGCCTGGCTTCACGGTCAGGAGGGGCCTCCATTCAGTTTTGCACCGCTCCCCAAAGCAATTTATACTTTCAGACACAGAGACACGCTACGTGATCGAAACATGGCTGTCATCGTAGACCTCGAAACCTGCACCCCCTTCCCGGGCCTCAGAACCTGTAGAGTGCCATGAATTAATAATGCAGCCAGATATTATTCCTAGATCCAGTATCTTAACCTTTGAAAAACCTTGTAATGCCATATTTTAATGTTGAAGTCTGTATTAAAGGTGTTATGTTGTTATTTGAAAATGCCCATTTTTAATCTTGTTTGGGCAATTCTTTATTTCTGAGGATCTTGAAGTTTCATAGAAAGGACGTGGCCCATGTTTCTTTCCCCCCAGGAGGCCCTGACTTGGTAGAGGGTAAGAGTTTGGGGTCTGGAGTAAGATGGTCTTGGGCATGAGTCCCAGCCCTCCCGGTATCTCCCTGGGTGACCTAGGAAGGTGGGTCTCGTCTTGTGAGCTATAGTTAACAGTAAAATGGTCATAGGTAGTGCCTACCTTTGGAGCTGTGGGAAGACTCCAGGGACAATTTCAGGATATAATGCTGGCAATCCCGTCAGCACAGTGCAGGGACTGTGGAAAAGTGGTTGATAAGTTATCTCTGAGTATTTATTGAACTTCTGCATTGAAAAATGCACTACATCAGCTACTCAAATTCTCTACCACTGCTGACATGGATGTGGGCAAGACACAGAACCTGCCCACAAAGGGCTTACGACTAAGAGGGGTATGGAGGGGAACGATGTCAATGAGAGCTAAGCATGAGGGGGGTGAGTGCTGCCTCGGAGGCCATGAGCAGCAAGCTGGGACCCACGGAGGGAGGTGCCCCACGGTGGAAGCCACCCCTCCACCACCACCTCTTGATGTCTGTTTTCTCATTAGGCCACAGCCTCCATCGAAGACACCCAAGATCCCCAAGATTTACACCAAAACAGGAGACAAAGGTAGGGTGGGACAGGTGAAAAATGCAGACACGCAGGCTCCATTTTAAAGTTCTCCAAATTCTTTGCAGCCATTAAAAAGTATGTGGCAGCCCTGGCTCAGTTATTACACATGAAATAGACAGTTTTCTAAAAAGTGCATATCAGGGAAAAAAATCTTATTTTTGGCAGCTGAACATTTTTCTTCACAGGGTTTTCTAGCACCTTCACTGGAGAAAGGAGACCCAAAGATGACCAGGTGTTCGAAGCCTTGGGAACTACAGATGAATTAAGTTCAGCCATTGGGTAAGGGAGAGGGACTCGGTCTGAAGGCGGAGTTTGAACTGGGCATCAGTAAAGGTAATTAACATGAAGCCTTGGCGACTGCTGGCTAGTCTCGGAGGTTGCCAAATTTGATGACCCTGCCTCCGCCTGGAAGCACAGGAGCATCTGGTCAGCACCATGGGCTGCCGGGCTGCAGCGCCTTCCCCCTGGCACTGCTGCTCCTGTGCTGGCATCTGTCCCACGCCATGGGAAGCTGCCCTGCCCACTGCCCCTGGCTCCCTCACTCTTCAGGTGAGTACATGTGTGCCGTTGAGGTGCGCGTGTTAAGTGAAAGAAGTGAGTTGAGCCCAGTATACAGTGCCTCAGATGTGGTCCCTTTTGTGAGTCTTGTTTTTTAAGTTATCACATACACAGCTAGAGTTTAGAAGGTGGATTCAGAGAGTTAGTCAGGATTAGCCAGGTCATGCTGTGATAACAAGCAATCCCCAAACCTCATGATTTACAACACCAAAGGTCTTTTTCGTGCTGTCACATCAAGCCCATCAACAGGTTGGGCGTGTTTCTGTTCCACAAGATGTCACTCTGGGACCTGGGCTGGTGGGACAGCAGTGTCCAGGACAACACCAGGCATTGTGGCAGAGGGAACAGTGATCATGCTAAAGCTCACACTGGCTCGGAAGTGACACATCACTTCTGCTCGCATTTCTCTGGCCAGAGCCAGTCACATGGACATGCCTGACTGCAGTGTGGTGGGAGGGACAGCATATATTTGATAAGAATTGTCCCGTCCAGCAAGCCCAGCCAGCTGTTGACAGTGTGAGGGGCACTCATCTCACGTGCTGGTTCAGAAGCTCTGTGGGTGAAGGTCGTGGGGATCAGACAGGCCTGGCTTCAAATTCTCTACCACTGCTGACTGGCTGCGTTGCTTCAGGCACATCGTCTGGCCTCTCTGAGCCTCAACCTCCTGTTTTGTCAAATGGCCATAGTAATGGCATCCATCTCATTAGGTTCTAGTCGGGATTGAATAAGGTAAGTCCATGTCACCCTTAAGACAGTGCCTAGTGCAAGTAATAATAATGCCAGCAGTTATGATTATTAAAACTTACCTGTTTGTGGCTTCTATTTCTCAAGGATGGGCTGACCAGGTGAGACCTTCAGGGCAGCTAATGGGAGGTGTAGGTGGTCTTTCAGGAGCGTAGAGAAGGCAGACCCCTTGGTGTGGGGGCTGGTGGGAGGGCAGGCAGACACAAGATGATGTGGGCAGAGGGGAGGGAAGGCGAATTCTAGCATCAGTTACTTAGAATCAGCAAAGCGCAAGCCATCACTTCCAGTTGATGTGGGGCAGGGGACTGGCAAAGCCTCAATTGTGGAAGCTTCCTTTGTCAGATATTGATTGAGCATCTGTGTGCCAGGCACTGCTAAGCAGGGAGCCTCGGCCCTGCTTCGTGGAGCTCTCAGTCTGGTGGGGCAGGGGTGGGGCAAGACCGACATCAAAGGGGCAACCACAGTGGTGGGAGCTGGGATGGGGCAAGCACCGAGGAGGGGCCTACTACTGGCCAACATCATGAGAGCATCCTCAGAGAGCACCTGCCATGTGCCAGGCATGAGGCACACTGCTGTGAGGGACAGAATGTGTCCCAGCCCAGATAGCCCTTCCGTGCCCCCAGCGGGGAAGACCAACACTAGACTGCTAATTACATGTGTGTTCAGTTCTAATGGTAAGCCGGGCTAGGGAGAGGCCCTGGTGGTCCTGTTTGCCCTTCCAACGCCATTCTCTTTGCCTCTGTGCCCGGGCGAGGCTGACCTTTATCACCTGGTGGAGATTTCATGCTGATTGTCCTCTGGCTTCCAGGTGGGCCCGGCCAGTGGGAGCGCTGTGGGAGCTGTGACAGTGGGTGGAGAGGTGCGGGTGTTGTCGCCCTGCTCCCCAGCTGCAGGCGGCTCTGGTGGTAGCGAGCTCCTACCTACTCTCTCCCGCTGTGTGGCTCCTGGTGGCGGCTCCACCGAGGAGCGGCTCTCTCCAGGCTCCAGGGCACCTTGAACCCTCTCTGGTCCCTCCAGGCTTCGGCTTTTGCCAATCTTTGCCTTGTTAGCAGTTTCCATAACTCTGCCCCTGCTCTGTTAGCCCCCCCTTTGCACAGCTTTTCTCTGGGAACCCTTCGCAAGCACCCTGTCCCTGCCAGGATCTGACGGCACAGAAGTGGAGTGCAGAGTCCCAGGGAGGCCAGTGCCTTCCTTCCTTCACCTTCCTTCCCCCACTCCCTCCTTCCCAGGAAACTCCTATTCGGCCTTTAAAGTCCCACCTGTAGCATAGCTTCCTCCAGAAAGCCCCCCCCCCCGAGCCCTAGCCAAGGCCAGGTTTTCCAGGAATCAAGCCCTTTCCTTCAGAGCACTGACCTCAGTTTGCAACTTCACCTTTAGTCATGTGATAGTCAGTTCAGGTCTTCCCCTCCTGCTGCATAGAGCTCACCACGGAATCGCCTGGACCTGGCCAGAGTAGGCACTGAACAGAAATGGGTGACTGAATCAGTCATGAGTGTAAGAAAAGGCATTTTGAGAAACAAATTCCCTTAACCAAGTGGAAGGTTATGTTCTTACTAGTGACCCGGTGCACAAAATTCATGCACATTAAAAGGGCATGAATTAGAGGAAATAATTTAATATTGCTATTTGCCCTTTCTCTATAATAGAAGTGTCAGAGATGAAAGAAAATTAGTAAAATGTATATGAAAACCTTCCTCCTGTCAGTCTGGGGCTCACCACGGGACCCAGAGTCAATTCCCCTCCCACACACATGCACCTCAAAATCGCATGAGACCCAGACCCGGCCACCCACCCTCCCCCATTGGGCTAGATCCAGACCTGGCCAGTCCCACCCTTGTCAAGCCCTGCTGGGCAGGGGGCGTAGCTTCAGATTCCCTGGCCCAACGCCAGGACGGGAGCAGGGGTGGCCTGAGGTCCCCCAGCCCAGACTGGGGCGGGGGGCATGCCTTGAGGTCCTCCGTCAAGCCCCACCAGATGCGGGACATGGCCTGAGATCCCCTGTCAAGCCCCACCAGGCGTGTGGGGGGGTGCAGCCTCAGGTCCCCCATCAAGCCCCGCTGGGTGGGGGGCATGGCCTGAGGTCTCCTGTCAAGCCCAGCCAGGCAGGGGGGCGCAGGCTCAGGTCCCCTGGCCTGGTGCTGGGGCGGGGGATGCGGCCTGAAGTCCCCTGTCAAGCCCCACCAAGTGGGGGGTGCAGCCTGAGGTCCCCCAGCCTGGCACTGGGGCGGGGGGAGCAGCCTGAGGCCCCCTAGCCCAGCACCAGGACAGGATGCGCACCTTGAGGTCCCCTGTCAAGCCCTGCTGGGTGGGGGGCACGGCCTGAGGTCCCCTGTCAAGCCCTGCTGGTGAAGGGCACAGCCTGAGGTCCCCTGTCAAGCCCTGCTGGGTGGGGGGCACGGCCTGAGGTCCCCTGTCAAGCCCTGCTGGTGGAGGGCACAGCCTGAGGTCCCCTGTCAAGCCCCACCTCATGGGGGGCGTGGCCTGAGGTCCCCTGGCCTGGTGCCTAGCCCAGCACCAGGACAGGAAGAGCACCTTGAGGTCCCCTGTCAAGCCCTGCTGGGTGGGGGGGCGTGGCATCAGGTCCCCTGGCCTGGCACTGGGGTGGGGGGTGCGGCCTGAGGTCCCCCAGCCTGATGCCAGGGTGGGGGTGCAGCCTGAGGTCCCCTGTCAAGCCCCATGGGGGCGGGTGGAGCCTCAGGTCCCTGCTGGTTGTTCGTTAAGGCTCCTTATGGGAGCTTGGCCTCAGCTGTGGGTTCAGCCATCTTTGTGACGGAGTGATGGTCAATTAGCATATTCCCTCTTTATTAGGTAGGATTGTTAGCAAGAAATAGCACCGAGGCTATTATAGCCAAGTTAGCTACATGGCCCATCACCTGAGAATCATTGTCTTACAGCAAGGGCCTGGGATGTTATATTAGAGGCAGATTCTTTTTCCTTTTCCCTCATAGGTTTGCTATGGAATTAATTGCGGAAAAGGGCCACCCATTTGCTGAAGAGCTTGAGAAAGTGAGTAACATTTTTTGTTTAGCCCTGAGGCCTGGTGACCGTAACTGGATTTGGCATTTGATCATCGCTTCCTCTCTATGTCACCTGGGACTAGTCACTCTTCCTCTGAGCCTCAGTTTCTCCATCTGTAAAATGGGGACATACAGATAATACTCCCTCATAGACAAGTGGTGAGGATTGCTCCTAAAAAACGAAATGTAAAGGGTGGTCAGTGGTCTCTGCGCCCCAGGGGACATTTGACAATGTCTGGAGACATTCTTGGTGTCACAACTGGAGGTGGAGGTCCTGGCACCTAGTGGGTGGAGGCCAGGCAGGGATGCCGCATACATCCCGCAGTGCACCTGACAGCCTCCGAAATAAACCTCCAGGATCGGGGTGAGGAGATTCCTCTTGGCCGTCACTGGGCGCTCGACGCTCATTGTCTTCATAAGCCAGCTGTCCCCAAGGGAGCCAGGTCTCCTCTCCACAGGGCTGGTGTCCAGCATGCTGAAAGTTCAGACAGCTTCCTAATTAGCCTTTAAATGCCAACTAGTTAAAGTTCTGACAGTCCCCACCAGGCCAGCCCTGTATGCCTTGCTGTCAGGTGGCACCTGTGCACGGGGAAACCAGGAACCACATAGATCTTCACTTGCACCTTCTGCTGCTTCCCCAGATCCAGTGCTCTCTGCAGGATGTCGGATCCGCCCTGGCGACACCCCGCTCCTCCGCCCGGGAGGCTCACTTAAGTAATTTTCTCTCTGAGCCACCGTGTGTGTGTACTCAGAGGGCCCTGCAGGGGTTGGACCTGAGCGGGGACTCTCCTGGGTGTCACCTGGGACCCCATCAGCCTGGCCCCCAGACACTGAGAGGGTCATGGGAGGGTTTGGAAGGCACCGGGCAGAAGGGAACCAACCGGGGTGGTTTCCTCGGTGCTCGGGGCGATGGGCTTATGACCGTGTCCTACTCCTTGGCTCCTCAGGACGCACCACATTTGAGTCGGGGCGCATCCTGGAGCTGGAGCAGTGGATCGACAAGTACTCCAGCCAGCTCCCCCCTCTCACAGCTTTCATTCTGCCTGTAGGTACTGGGCAGCCGCCCCCTGGGGGGTTGCAGGCCACGTCCCCTCTTTAATATTTTACAGTGACAGAGCTGCCCTCCATGTCTCCTGCACCTCTGGAAGTGGTGCCCATGGGGTGTGCCCCGGCTGGGCCCTCTGCATGCAGAACACTGCGTGCTGGGGGCAGGGTCGCCCCCCCCGTGTGAGGAGCTCCCTGTCTGCACTGGGCACACCCGCCCACCCCCCTCCACCCAACGCCCGCTTTCTCCTTCCAGTCGGGAGGCAAGAGCAGCGCTGCACTGCACTTCTGCCGGGCCGTGTGCCGCCGGGCTGAGAGACGGTGAGGGCCCGGGGACAGGGAGCCGGAGGCAGGCAGGGGGTCACCTCCGTGTCATCCAGCCACCGCAGCAGACCTCCTGGTCTGCTCGTCGTTGGTGGTCAGCAGACAGTAGCCCACTGTCTAGAATGTCCACGTAGACCGGCCAGGACCCCAGGTCATGCTGCAGTGGCTGTGACTGATGGCTGGGGACGGAGCCCTGGGCCCTGCAGCGTGCTGACCCTGTAATATTGATCCCGTGTGATGCTGTGACTCCTCCCTTTACAGCGTGGCACCTCTTGTCCAGATGGGTGAGACGGATGCAAACGTGGGCAAGTTCTTAAACAGGTACTGACAGGGAATTTGGAGATGTCCCTCTGAAAAGCGAGGCACGATGGGAAGTAACAACAATGGAAGGGGCCTCACTCATTCACTTCACGTTCACTGAGGACGTGCTGTGCGCCAGGCACTGTGCTGGGCACAGGGATGCAGCAGAGAGCAAGGCGGTACCATCCCTGTCCCCAGTGAGGGAGGGTCTTGTGGGGAGAAGCTGCAAAGAAAACCATCAGCACAGATGGACAGTGCTGTAGCAGGGCCTGCTCTGAGGCTGGGTAACCAGGAAGACCTGACAGGGTCATGGTGGGGCCCAGGCAGGAGAGAGACCTCCTAGCCAGTCTTCCCCTGGCGAGGCCCCTGGGCAGTGTGAGCTGAGGACACGGCCAGGCAAAGTGAGCTCAGGACCGTCCCGGCTTCGGGCCCCAGCACAGGGCCGGATCGCTGGCTGGGCCAGAGGGTCCCGGCAGCCCCGCACTCAGCCTTGCAGCAGGGCCACAGCTGGCCCAGGCCTTCTGCACGGGGTTCTGCTCCAGCATTGGCTCGGGCCGTTCTAGTGTGGGCAAGGCCAGGTCCAGGGCAGGCCAAGAGCTGGGGGCCCCGGGAGCCGTCCTGAGTGTCCAGGAGGTGGCCTTAGCCAGGATCTGGAGTGGCCCCTTATTGTGGCCCACTCCTCCCACAGGGATATGGCCCAGGCTTTGATGGGTTCTGACCAACTCCTTCCTCCTTTGAGGGGAGAGGAATGTTGCATTCATGGTCACAGCAGTGATTCCTTGGGGGCGCTCTTGTCACTGGAAAGGGACCAGGAATGAGGGGGGTCTGCCCTGGCACGGCCTGGAAGTGTGGGTTCTTGACTTCGTGTAGGTCCTCAGACCAGCAGTGTCTGCGTCACCTGGCGTGGGTTAGACCTGCAGAACCCCAGGCCTGGCCCAGCTCCCTCAAATGAGAATCTGCAGGTTGCCCGGATCCCCAAGGACTCGTGTGCATGTTAGTTTGAGAGGCACTAGTCCTGGTCACTGGAAGGTGCAGAGAGCGGTTGAGAGTGGCCCAGCGTCACCAGCCTCCGAGGTGGTCCTGTAGGAACCACCCAGCCCTGGCGCAGAGTCGGGCGCGTGCTCTCACGGACGCTGGCTCCCAGTGCCATCCGTCAGGCCCAGGTTGGCCGCTGCTCTTCGTGTCTCCCCTCCACCCCCCTCTCCCGTGCTGCTGGGGCACGTGACCGATTTCCTTCTTGAAGGCTAATATGGGAAGGACCAGTTAGCATCCACTGCCCGTTTCAGATCATTCCGTCTGCTTCTCTCTGCCCCTCCAGACTCAGCGACTATCTCTTCACGCTGGCCAGGTACGCAGCCATGAAGGAGGGGAATCAAGAGAAAATATACAGGAAAAATGACACGTCGGACTGAACCCGAGGCGCTTGGGAATAATGGGAAGGGGCAGCCTTGTAGAGGCCCCCGTGTGGCCCAGCAGGGAGAGGAGTTGGCCCTTTGTCCTGACTCCTGAAGGACTCACCCAGGCTGGACGCAGGTCTTTTGTCCACACTCAGCTGCCTCCACACCCCGCCACTTCCCTCAGGGGCAGCGGCTGCCGGAGCATTCTGCCCGCCAGGCTCTCCTTGGTCTTCCCGGGAGTGGGCTCATCTGCAGAAAGGAAGGCGACGTGATTGCTGTAATGAGGAGGACGCACAGAAAAAGAATAAAAGTGGGAAAGGCTTGAACTGAGTGTGTGTGTGAGAGAGAAGGAGGGGGAGAGAGCGCGCCAGAGAGCCCTTCCAGCACCAGCTCTGCGCGTTCAAGGACCGGGCGTGGCACAGAGGCCCTTGGGAATGCCACTGTGACTTACCTGTGCCCAGGGGTTTAGGGTCACGTGTAAAGGGGAGGCAGACGGTGTAGAAGCGGAGTCGCCTGGGAGCCACCCAGCGCCGCCTAAATTGGGGGGAGGACAGCTGCAGATGGACAGGTGAGGCCTGGGAAACACTCAGCTTGGGCCCACGTATGCATGGCGGGGTGCATCCTGCAGAAGGCTCTCTCAAAGGGGACCCTTCCCCCATCCAGGAATGAAGACTGGCGAGAGAAACGCCACCCCTTAAAGGAAGGGATGTCCTGCCAGGCAGATGGTGTCAAGGGCTGAGGGGGAACATTCTCAGCTCGAGACAGGAAGCTCTTCCGTTTCCAGTGAGGCCGACACAGATGGGATGGAGCCCTGATGTGGCGCTTGGCTGGCGTGTGCTCAGATCCAGGCCGTGGCTGTGCTTTATCTCACCTGTCACCACCGCTCCCTCCCGCCATGAAACAAGGCCGCCAGTGCCAGCTGTGTCCTTGGGAAGGAAGGGGATATTGATGGAGGGCGAGGAGGCAGCCTGGGACCCTGAAGACTCCACGCTGCCAACTGCAGGAAATGACTCGAGAAGGGCAGGCACGGCTGATGTGCCTGTGCATTCCATCCGGCAATCACTCGGCTGAGCGCCTGCTTAGCCCGAGGCACCAGGAGGCTCGAGGCTGGGAGGCTGGTCAACGCCAGCATGTCCACCAGCGTCGAAACCATCTTTGCTTTCCTTCTCGCCACCTCGCTGGGAATTTTGCTGGAGGAACAGGCACATGTCCCTCCTGAGTCCTTTGTTCCCAGCAGCTTCAGGGGTCTCGTAAGGCCGGGCAGAGCTGCTGAGGTGCCAGTGGCCGAGAGTGACTGAGCCGCCCGGTTCCTCCCGGCCCCGGCGAGCCGAGGCTGGTGCGCAGGTGCTCAGTGTTGGTGAACAGCTGGAGCAGTGGAAGCAGCAGCCTTTCCGGAGCCGGTGCCGAGTGCCCCGCAGAGCTGCACTCGGAGGGCTTTGCTCCAAGAGCTGCAGCAGCCGGCTCCTCAGTCTCCCGGAAGGAGCAGGCCACGTAGTAAAACAGTCCCCGCCGAGCTCCCAGCCGCGGTGAAACAGCCACAAAGGGCGAGAAGCTCTTTGAGCAAATGCAGCCTCCGAAGGTGAAGCTCTTCGGAACAAGGCATGTGCCTGTCACCAAACCCCGTCCCCAGCCCTTGTTGGGAGGGACTGTCACAGGTCAGATGTTAACCCAGGTTCCCAGGCCCCCTCAGCAGCTGCCCCCCACCCCAAAAACATTCCCTGAGGGACAGCCCAGGCGCAGGGCAGACTTGGCATCTTGAGGGTGTGCCCTGTGCCACCAACCTGGGAAAACAGGAATCTGCTTTCCTCTTCCGCAGCGCCCGACCAAGTCATCCTGGCGCCGGGGCAAGAGGCAGACTGCACCCCATGCCCGCTTGTCAAGGTAGCCCCCTTGTCCTGAACCCAGCAGACACGGTGGCAGACTCCGCAGATAGAACCCATGGCCCTCCCTCTGAGGCCCGCGTCACCTGCCTGCACCCCGTCGGCCTCACCATGACTGCCCAGTGCCCAGCCAGGCAGGTGGGAAGGGAATGCAGGCTTTTACTTAAGCTGGTACCTTGTTGATCAGAGGTTTTTGTTTTTGCTTAATTGTGATTTTTAAAAAGACTGAAAAAAATAAACAAAATAAATAAAAAGACCGTTGGAAAATATTACCTCGATGATAGCGTTTGGGGCACTCCCATACATTCTGCACCCAGGAAAGTGCCTGGCCTGCTCACCTAGCTCAGGTCCAGCTCTCGGGGTGCCAGAGATGAGCTGGTGGTTGGGCATCCCATCGGGGCGAACCCGCCGTATTGATGGCGCCGGCCAGCTTCCTGCCCGGCCCCGAGCTCCACAGACTTCATCCCCTTCACGGCCCACAGCAACCCCGACAGAGCACTGTCATGTGCTCTTGCTTTGCAGGTGAGGAAACTGAGGCTCACAGGAACCCACTTGTCTCAAGGACCAAAATGTGGGCCCAGGATGTGGCCTTGTGACTCCCAGCCCAGTGCTCCTGTCCGCCCCAGCCGCCGCTTGACAGTCATTTTAATCACGGCCAGGGCAGTGAGAACAGTGTCAGGCACTAATAGATTCTGCTGTCTCATTTCTCAACCTACTTCCCCTTCACTGATACTTCATGGCTATTGTTAATGTGCATTTTTCACCGAGTAACTCCCAGCCCGAACTTGTAACACATCCCAATGACAAACGTCCCCGTTCTGAGTCCCCCTCAGCAGCAATGTCACCCTCGCCTCCTCCCCAGCACCTTCCTCCAACAGCCCATGCAGGAGTGTGGTTGCTAGGTCCCGGTTTTCACTACTGAGCCTTTAAGAATCCAGACACATTTCAAGTTTAATTGCATGAAATTCTTTGTGTAATAAATTCTGCATGGATGCTCCATAAGTCAGTGCCTGGGGGTTTGTGGCCACCCCTCCCTTCAGACCCGGCCCGGGAATTTCACCGGCAATACGGGACCCAGGCGGGTCTGATCTTCCTCATCGAGGGGACCACATTCACCTTTGCAGACCAGCTGGGGTGCAGCTTTCATCCACCTCGGCCTGTTGCTTTCTTCTCTGGGAGCCCCTCACGGAAGACAGTGCTTGAGCCCAGGCAGAGGCAGGGAATGGGCAGGTTGGGGACACCCAGGAACTTTGGGGGTGTCCTGACACGGCACGGGATCTCATCATGCTACTCAGAATGATGCACAATTTAAATGGATGAATTATACCTGGAATTTTCCATTTACTATTTTTGGACCATGGGTAACCGAAACCATGGAAAGCAAAACCGCGGATACGGGGGTCTGCTGTAATGTCTACCTGACAGGACCACTGGGAGAGCTTAATGAGGTGACACCTGAAAGGACTGAGCACCCCCGGCATATGTGAGCTGCCATTATTATTATCATCAGTACTATTGGAATTCAAGTTCTGGCCTGCCACTTCTTTACTGAGTCACCTTGAGTAAACCGTTGAACCACTCTGAGCCCAAGCCTCCCCTTTTGTAACGGGATGATTCCGGCTTCCAAGCGTTCAGGGAGTAAGTCCGCAGGCCTGGCACATGTAGCAGCTAAAAAAAAGTAGCTATTAATGTTGAATCCCATTTTATCCTTTCCAAAGCACTTGCTAACAGCTCAGGCGCAGCGAAGCCCAGAGGACCGCTGAGCAGCGTCCCTGGTGTGGTTAGACTTGCTGAGGGCAGGGTGACAGGTGGCCTCCAGGGGGTCTGGTCCCGTCAGACAGGGGACTGGCTCTAGAAACACCAGGCCAAAGTGAAAGGGAGAGGGGATGGTCACAGAGCAATGACAGCCGAAAGGGATTTCAGAGATCATTTTACAGGTGAGGGAACTGAGGCCGAGAGAGGAGAACTGAGTAAGTGAATATTAATAATGGCCACAATTTGACCACTGCTTGTGTCCAGACATGTTCCTAAGCAGCTTACATGCAATAGTAGTTCATTTTACTCTTTCACGACCCCGTAAAGGCGGTACTATTGTTATCATCCCTAACTTACAGATGAGGAGACTGAGGCCCAGAGAAGCTAAATGCCTTTCTCAAGGTCACACATCGCTAGGAGGTGGAGCTAGGTTTTAAATCGGGCTCTGCACCTCCCAACCCCATCACTAGCATTTACTCAACACTTAGCTATACACTCAGCTGCATCCCAGTGCTGGGTTTTTATGTCTCCTTAGTTCTCAGAACCCTGTGCAGTATGTGTGGCTATTCTCCCCATTTCACAGGTGAAGAAACTGAGGTTCGGAGGGGTGAAGCCACTTGCTCAGAATCACGCGGTGCCCTCTGGGATGGTGACGATGACGATGCTTATAACAATGTCTATAACAAACAGCCGTCATTTATTGGACTCTATGTGCAGAGCTCTTTACACTATCACCATGGCAGCACGAGGGCAGCCTCCATGTGCACTTAGCATTGACCCCAGAGCAGCCCCCGCCGGTGGGTATTAGAATCTTTGTTTCAGATACAGAAACGGATGTTCAGGGAGACGGCACCTTGGCCAGTGTCACACAGCAGGTAAGAGGCCAAACTAGGATTTGAACTTGGATCTGTCTGCCTCCAGCACGCTCATCTCTCCACAGTGACGCCGACTGCTCGAGGTCTCCCCGTGGGCAGCAGCAGAGCCAGGACAAGGACCCCAGTCCTCAGGTGGGGGGCATCTTGGGACAGTGGTGATGAGGATGTGACAGACAATTAGGTGGGGCAAGGGAGGAGAAGAGAGTATCATGAACTACAAGCAGCCTCTCGGAGGAAGGGGGAGAAGCAGGCACCAGTTGAGGGGACACAGGGGTGCAGGCAGCCTGGGAAACTGATTAAATGGCAGAAAGGCATCCAGCGGACCCAGGACCTGGGAGTGGCTGGGGGCCCCCCTCCCCACACCGGATGCTCCCGAGGCCCGAATCCTCGGCGAGCAGGTGCCTTTACTTACAATCACCTTGGAAGGGTCGAGTAGACATCTGAGACATATGTTGCTGAGGGTCGTCTATTCTTGTTTATAAAATTTATGGCTTCACCTCGATTACACACTGTCAAATCGGGAAGGATGGGCCCCAGAGTCTCTTGCCGCATGACTGCCTCAGACGTGCGTACATCTGTTAACTCTGTAGGAGCTGTAGAGGGAAATGAGGCTGATGATAACTCACAAGCTCGCTGTCCCGCACAGGTGTGGGCGCCAGGCCTCGAGAACAGATGCCTACGTGGGGAGGTTAGGGTCCGGCCGAGGCCGCGCCAGGCAGCATCGGTGTCCTGCCCCCGCCTGCCAACGCCTGCCTTCGGCCGGGGATGGGGAGAGGAGGGCTTGATTCTGATGGCCCCGGGTCCTGCCGCAGGACCAGGCCGCTAGAGGGAGTGCCCAGCCCGCGGCTGTCCGCTGTGGGGGACTGGACCCAGGTACGACTTTCAGGAGGGCAACGTGGCAATGCCCACGGAAGTCCCAGAAACGTGCACCCAGGGCCCACATTCCACGCTGAGAATGTCTCGGAGGAAATAGGTCGGGGAGCCATTAGGATTTTTTTTTTTCAGTTCAGTGCTGCTCATTGCAGTGAACATTGGGAAGCTAACGCCCACAATAGGGAGCTAATTGTTCAGTATTTGAAATATCTAACAATAAGGGATTATACGAAATGTCATAAAGCTATTAAATGATGGTGCATACAGATTCATTCCTATGGAAAATGGTTCACAATATACGAAGTGAAAAAATAAACATCAAGTTATAAAATGGTACACACTGGATCCAAATCCTACAAAAAAAAAAGTACGGGCATATGTGCACCACAGAAATATGCAGCAGCTGTTCTGTGTGTTAATAATGTCTCTGAGTCATGGGATTCGGGGGTGTTTTAGCTTTCATTTTTGTTTGGACTTCCCTTTTATTTTAACAACAAGTTTGGGCTGGATTGACAAAGGCTCACTTACGTAATAAACACGCATGACACAGAAAAGGACCCGACGGGCTGGCAGTGCCCTCGGCGTCCCCGGGGCTGTCTCTTCCTTCAACTGTGTTTGGACAGACCAGACCCAGGGACACCCCTTCTTCCAGCTCTGACCACCCTCCAACCTCTTTCCGTCATCTCCTTCGGAACCACCTCCGCCATCTTCAGCTCCGAGACCAGCCAACACTGTTTTGTTGTTTTTTTACCTTAATTCCTTATTGGGGAACAACAGGAGCCCCCAGACTCCTCAGAACTATTCCTCCAGGTGGAGGCCCCATCCACCACCTGGCCAGCCTCCGCTGCGGCCTCCCGCACCTGCCTCATTCTGGGCTTCTACCTCGGCCGCAGCCATGTGGCTCCTCCCCAAGATGAGTGGGGCGACACTCAGGACGCCAGGGGAGCCGCCTGGCCTCGGAGAGGAACCTGAACAGGTCCACGCAGGCTCTCGGCTCTGTGACTTCCTGCAGACCCGCCTCCGGGGTGAGGAGGTGCAGCTCATCAAGATGGGCCGCACCTGGCTCACTGCAGGCCAGGGGCCTTTGTGCCTAAAGGGGCCCGGCCGCGTGGCTCAGTGGCTGAGCTTCCACCATGAACCAGGAGGTCAAGGTTCGATTCCCAGTTGCGGCATATGCCACGGCTCTCATCACTGATGTCTCCCTCTCCCTCTCCCTCTCCCTCTCCCTCTCCCTCTCCCTCTCCCTCTCCCTCTCCCTCTCCCTCTCCCTCTCCCTCTCCCTCTCCCTCTCCCTCTCCCTCTCCCTCTCCCTCTCCCTCTCCCTCTCCCTCTCCCTCCCTGTCTGAAATAAATAAAGATATATTTGTAAGAAATGCTACAGGGCCTCATTAGCAAAGTGGGTGCAGTGTTGTCTGCTTCCAGCGGCCGTGGGAGGGGCGATGGGGCGGGAGGAGCAGCGTGCACAGCAGGCTCTGTACCAGCGCAGACCAGCCTGGGGCTTTGCTCAAGTTTGGCCTCTTTGCTAGAAGGCCCTCCCAGCGCTCTCCTGCTGCCAGGACCGGAGGCTCTGGAATGGACAGGGTGCGACTCTGCCCTCCGTGTGCTGACTCTGGACCTTGGACAAGGGCTTACCGTCTGGACTGTAGCTTTCCCAGCTGTGAAGCGGGTTCCCTAACTGTCACCAGGCCCGGGGTAAGCGGTCAGTATGTGATTGAGCATCTCGTTGATTAGTTCTCCCCCCTCCCCCCCGGCCCCCGCACACAGAGAGCTCTCCGAGGGGCAGGCGGTTTGCACCTTCTTCCCGCCGGCACCGCTCCCAGGGGGGCCGGAGCAGAGGCAGGGCCTGCACGTTTACTTGCTGGGTGGATGGATGCGAGCCTCACCGCCCTGGCAGTCTGGCTTCCTGGGCCAGCTCCTGGCTGGGACACCTGCCCGCTGCCAGGCACATTGGGCACCATCTGTGACGGCGACAAAGCCATCGGGCTGCGGCGGATCCACAGGGCCCCTCACAGGTGATGGTCCCCTCCCTGGACAGGGTCCCTGGGAGGGCCATAGCAGGTCGGGGAGCTAGTGGCAGTCCCTGGGGGAAGGATGGTCCAGGGCTGGGCCTACCTATGCTCCAGGCCGGACTGGCTGTTGGGAACAGACCACCCTGCACCAGTCCCCGCAGCATTGGTAAGGACTTGCCAAGGACCCAGGGCACTTGTCTCTCTGAGCCCTGGCGAAACCGAGGTGACAATCGCAGAACAGCACGGTCCCGGCTGTAGAGCTAAAAGGGAGCGTAGGACTGGGGGTGGGGGGACGGGTACCTGAGCCAAAGGTGACCTGCTCTGCTTCTCATCCTCCCATCCTGTGAAGCTCCCAGGGGGAGGGAGGCTGCAGGAGTTTCCGCATCAGTAAGATCACCCCAGTGATAACGGCACCTGGCCCATCGCCCAGCAGCTCCGGGCCGAGGGGGACGCGGGCTGCGGGTCAGACAGGCGAGGTACCACGCCCAGCCCGGCCCTCACTGGCTGCCAGAGCTTCGGCACCCCTCCCAGCCTCACTCTCATCCGAGCAGTGGGCACGAGTCACTCCTTAAAGCACCTCCATGGTGATGGGACAAGGAGTACCTGGGGGTCAGAGAAGTGGGGTCCCATCGGTTTAGGGAGAAAGGGGCAGAAAGGCTGTGCTCTTTCACTTCCCCCTGGAGGTGGGAAGGGAGGCATTCGAGGCAGAGGAAGCAGCCAGATCCCAGGTTGTGGAGGTGGAGAGGGTGAGAACTAGAACACATCTGCCACACATCTGCTACCGAAATGGTAAAGGCAGTAGCGCCGTGCCCTGGGCCTGTGCTCAGCCCTCGCACAGTGGTCGCATTTAAGCCACCGGGGACCCTGGGTGCTGTGGGGGGGTGGTAGCTGATTCATCCTGCAGAGGAGGACACAGAGGCTCAGAGAGGTGGATTCGCTGGCACCAGAGACCCGCGCTGGGATTAGGCCCTGGGTCTGTGTGACTCCCTCTCTGACTTTCTAGCTTTGTTGCCATGGGGAGGGTGTGTGCTTTGTGGCCATGGGGAGGGTGTGTGCTTTGTGGCCATGGGGAGGGTGTGTGCTTTGTGGCCATGGGGAAGGTGTGTGCTTTGTGGCCATGGGGAGGGTGTGTGCTTTGTGGCCATGGGGAGGGTGTGTGCTTTGTGGCCATGGGGAGGGTGTGTGCTTTGTTGCCGTGGGGAGGGTGTGTGCTTTGTTGCCATGGGGAGGGTGTGTGCTTTGTGGCCATGGGGAAGGTGTGTGCTTTGTTGCCATGGGGAGGGTGTGTGCTTTGTTGCCATGGGGAGGGTGTGTGCTTTGTTGCCATGGGGAGGGTGTGTGCTTTGTTGCCATGGGGAAGGTGTGTGCTTTGTTGCCATGGGGAAGGTGTGTGCTTTGTTGCCATGGGGAGGGTGTGTGCTTTGTGGCCATGGGGAAGGTGTGTGCTTTGTTGCCATGGGGAGGGTGTGTGCTGGGTGTCTCATTGGTGGGGAGGGCTAGCAATCAGTTGGGTACCAATACAGATCAAGGGGGAGGCTGCGGGAGAGGGGCCTCCAGGGGAGGTGGGGGCAAAGAGAGACAGCAGCTGACATGATGCCCGTCCTCTGCACAGGACTGCCCGCTCCGGGCACCTGCACCGACACCGGGCTGCGAGCGTGGCTCCAGCTGCTATACCGGGCCTGCCAGGCTTTGCCACGCCTCTCCTGAGGCTCTTGCTGCAACAGGCCCGAGTAGGCTCCGGCTCCGATCCTCAGGCCCCCAGGCCAGGAGAGGCGGCGAGGACGTGCGGAGGAGGGGTCGAGCCACCCAAGCCGGAGTTGGAAAATCGGGCGGTTCAAGGTGGTTTTCTGCCAAGTGTGGAGCCGGGTTTGTTGGCCAGGATGAGACCAGGCTGTGTCCTGCACGTCCGATCCTCACTCAGGGGAGGAGCCGAGTGTGTCCAGACGAAGCTGCAGAATTTCACTTCCCACACGTGTGCAGTGTCTGGGTTCTTTCCCACGAGCATCTCGCTCTGCACAGGACTGTGCCAGACCTGCATGCGGGGTGGCTCCTCGGGAAGTGGGAAGGGGGAGAGGGCCAGGGTATGGGGGGCACAGGAGGTGACGTTCGCCTTAATGGCCCATGGTCCGCCGCTATGAACTCTGGGCAGGGGAGGCTCAGCAGCCTGTAATCCTGGGGTCCCCCCTGCTCCCACCCAGCCGCCCGCCCTGAGCTGCCAGGTGGGAAAGGGCTCCTCTTTTGCAGATAAAGCCACCAGGGGCTGAGGCACACCTTTCATACAGCCTTTGATCACGTTTTAATCCGCAAGTTATCTGTGAACACAAAAGAACCTTTTTCTTTCATTGTTTATTTATTTACCTGTGTATTTTTTAAAACCCACAAGACGTGGGGCAGAAGAGATGACTGTTCACGCCTGTGAGCCCCAGCCGTGTCTGCAGCCCCTGCCGGCCTGAGGCAGGCGCTCACTGCTCCCCGTCTCCCCTCCACCCAGCCCAGGCGCGCCCCGAAAGTCCTCATCACAGCCGACATTTGCGTGGCACCTTTGTATTTAGTTTTTAAATGTTCCCATCGATGGCCTCACTGCCCTTTTGTAAGGTGGCCAGGGAACGTGGCTGTTAGGAGAGTTAAGAAATGCGAGGTTGCACGGACCCACGTGGATATGATGCGACACGTCAGGTCGCGGCTGTGACAATCGACTCTGAAATACGAAGTGTGTTCGCTGTTATCCTGCGGACCACGCCAACGCCCCTTCTGCCGGACGATGTACAGGGAGTGAGAGAGCGAGCCACCAGCAGCTCCAGCCTCGTGGACGGTGTCTGCTTTCCAAGGAGCCACAAGGTAAAGGAAGAGCCTCAGTCCCTTTGTCCACGGTTTACTTGAGAAAGGAAGGGAAACTCGGGAGTTTCACCCTGACCAGTTTTGTTTTCAGGTACCTCCTCAGGGTAAGTCATATGTGGGTCCTGGATTAATCAGAATTTATTTTTATCTCCTAACCTCCTAGTTGAAGCTCAGAGCACTGTTCTTTGCCCGCTGGGTGAGGTTGCCATAGCAACCCCTTCTGGGGCAGCTCCTCTCTTCCTAATGTGACTGCAAACGGGGACTGACGGGGGCCGGCCCTCCCGCAGAGAGGAGAGGACTCGGCGCGGCCCACCCCCTCTCCTCCGAGGGTCCCTGGGCCCTGCGGTGGGCAGTGCCTCCCCAGCAGCTCGGGCCACGCTCCCTCAAGGGAATGTCCTGGCCGCTGCACCCTGACCTTGCTCAGCCTCCTGGGAGGACGGCGGCCGGGGTAGAATCGGGAGCAGGCACACCGAGCTGGCAGTTCTTCCCAAGCCCGTGTTCAGAGGCGTCCCAGCGGGCGATGAAGATGAGGCTGGAGGGGGATTCACTCTCCCGAAGCAGCAAATCCTACGGGGGCTTTTCAGTGTCTCACCAGCTCCCTGCTGAGCAGGGTCTTCCACAAGAACTCCAAGGAGGTTAAATGTCTGCTTTCGTTCACCCCTCCCTCTCCATGTAAACGTCACAGGTACGGATGCTGTGTTAATTGCTAAACAGGGTATTCGTTTATAAAAATGCTAATACATTAGGGGCAGTTTTACCACCAGGCGTTAAGAAAAAAGCAAGAAACATTTACCGGATCAAAGCTGCATGCCAGGTCCCTGATGACACGTTTATTTGCTCCAGGAAAGAAGGCTCATCTGAAGCAGCAGCTGCAGCAGAACTCTCCACTGATTAAGTTTCCAATGGTCCGCGATCATCCCTGCAGGCCCACCTGTCCTCTAAGCAGGTTAAAAAGTCAATCATCTAACTGTTGGAGCCACTCCCAGTCATTCAAGCTGAAACATCAAATACACACTCTCCGGTTAGTGCACCACGTCAATAAACTCACCCGATCCCGCCAGTCTCATATGTACTCATCAGGTTTGGGTTTTGTGTTTCCTTTTCAATAAAAATTGTCAAAATCTTGTGACTTTGAGGTATTGGGTCACACCCCTGGTGCCTGCCAGAATGTGTGTTTAAATTTCTAAACACAGAGATCAGCAGCGTGAGCGGGGCTAGAGCGAGTCTTCGGGGGTCGGGTCTCCCCTGGAGGAGTAGCTTCCTTAGCACGGTGAGCCCGTTTCTCCGACGGGGGAGGGAAGGCTGCTTCTGAGCTTTCTTCCCTCTCATCAGAACCCGCCCACCTGCTCCCTCACCTGACTCGCAGCATCCCTGGTCTTCCCTACCAAGGCCCTGACTTTATCACAAGGGCTCTGCCAAGCTGTGACTTCAACTTGTTTTGTAATTAGCCTTTGAAGAATTGAATTTTACATGTGACTTTCAGAGACCTCAACCTTTAGGCTACAGGAGGCAAAGGTTATCTCAGGGAAGTTGCAGGAGCTCTCTGGTTTTTGTCTGTCCTGGAGCTGAAAATTTAAGGCCTGGTCTGATTTTCTTTTCCCAAGTTCTCCAGTGAACTCAGAGGAAACCAAACACCATTGCAGTCCTTTACTGACATTTACTAGGTGTACCAGTTAACAATGCGGATTTTTTTCAATAGATGGAGTGACACATATGTTGATATATATGCGATTTGATATGTATGCTATTTTGTTGTATTGACAGCCAGCTTCAAAACTTCATATGTCCAATTTGCTGAAGGTGCTAGCATCTTCGTCAACCGAGAACCGTGTTTCTCAGGATGTCCTGCTCCCTGTGGTCCTCACCAGAAGGAGAACCTGCGTGAGATTCGGAAGGTCAAAGCGAAGCAGCAGCCTTTACTCTCAGAAGTTTGTAACAGTCAGACAGACAGAGGTGTCTTGCGGGTTCCAGATTGTTCTTGCTCTTCTCAGCTCAGTGTCCAGCCTGCCGTCCAGACATCTGGCCCTGGTTCCCAGCCGCAGCCAAGCTGGCCATGCACCCGCCCAGGCAGTGCCAACTCATGGCAGCCGCTTCCCACAGGCCTCTCCACTGACTGTTGGTTATAAAATTCCATGGTTCTTTTTATTGTAAAGAATGTTTAGTATTAAGAGATTTTCTTGCCCTGGATGGTTTGGCTCAGTGGATAGAGTGTTGGGCCTGTGGAGCGAAGGGTCCCAGGTTCGATTCTGGTCAGCGCACATGCCCAAACTGTGGTCTCGATCCCCAGTAGGGGGTGTGCAGGAGGCTGCTGATTAATGATTCTCATCATTGATGTTTCTATCTCCCCCTCTCCCTTCCTCTCGGAAATCAATAAAAATATTTTTTTACATACTTTATTGAAGTGCTGTCCTAGAGCTTCCTTTCTGAGTTGACTTTAGTAAATCTTCCTGGAATTATGGAAGTTGGTCAATGAACTAAATTATCTGTCATTGTCCCTTCCTTCCCTCATTCTATAATTCTAAGTACACCCTGAAACTCTTTTATTGATATTAATATTATTTCCTAATACGTGCATACAGCGTGATTTTAGGTGATATCTGGACAGACAGAACAGGGCTGTAACAATCAGAGTGTATAAGGAATTGTGAAATTTGTCAGGTACTTTCAATGTTTTCATATTTGAGTCTTTAAATGATCCAGTGAAGGGAGCAGGGCAGAGGTCAGATCACCACGTGGGTAGATGTGGAAACATGGCTTTTAAACAACTTGCTGTTCCCAGAGACCTTTTAGCCCATCACTGCTGGTGTGACACAGTGGCTGGATCAGGTGCCTGCCCCCTGAGGGACAGAGGCTCCCCGCACCCGGGCGTCACTGCCAGGAAGTGGGATGAACTCACACACTGCGAGGTAGCACTGAAAAGAGAATGTGCTGTGGTTGAAAAAAAGAGAAAGGCCTGGGTTGATAGCTTTGTGGCGATGGGCAAGCTTCTTAATTTCTCTGAGCTTCACTTTTAAAAACTGGAATGATTTTTACAAGTTTGTAAAGATTACATTCTGAAATGACATAGTTACATTAGCACAATGCCAGGCATATGGCAGGCGCGTCACCCTCTCTGGCACTGATGTCTCTGTTCGTTATCACCCTTCGCCTGAATCTCAAGTCTTTTCCTCGGAGTTAACTTTTAAGTCTTTGCTTATATGACCTTCCCTGAGCACCTACTCACCCTAAAGTCTCCTCTCATCACTTTCCTACCCCTTTTATTCCACTATCAAATGTTTTGAAAGTATAATCAAACCAATCACATCCACTGGTTTTGCACCAACACTTCTTAACTTTTTCCATTATGGAATGCCCCATCTCTTCCCTCTACTGAAACTCCTCTGACGGTCAGTAATGATTCCCTGGTCACCAAGTCTCCTAGCCAACTGTTATCCCCATGCACGCTGCTTCAGCGCTTGCTGGCCTGGGATGTCCCACACAAATAAATAAATAAAACCATGTTGGATAGTAAGAGAAGACATGAAGAACAAGAAACAGGGTAATGAGATAGAGAGTAGCTTCAGGTGGGGAAAGTGGGCGGGAAACTATTAGAGCGAGAACCGGGGAGTGCCACTCTAAGAAGGCTTTTGAGGCAAGCCCGAGATGCAGGAACCAGCCAGAGGACGGAGAGCATTCTGGGCAGGTGCTTTCTATAATGGGGAAGAAACAGTAAGTTTGAGGTGCATTTTAAAAATAAGCACAACTGGACCATTCTGGACAAGACGAAATGGTAGACCTGAGTGTGAAGAGAGAGCCCAGGCTCAGGGCAGGCCTTGCTAGGCTATGGTGAGGAGTCCAGGTCTTATTTAAGTGCAATGAGATGCCATTGAAGGGCTTTAAGTGAGAAATACACATGGTTTTATGGAACACAGACAGCACTGGCTACTGCTTGAGACAAAAATGAAAATGATGGTTTCACCCATCAACAGTGAGGGGCAGATGAACCTGAAACTGGAAAAAGTGAAAAAAAGAACCCCAGCAAGGACTGAGGCCAAAACGGCAGAAATAAGGAAGGAATAACAAAGAATTTAAATGAGTTTAAACTCTCAGACCAAGGCCACATGTATTTCAAGGAACTTAAGGTATTTGCAAAAGTGACTGAGAGTCACTGCCAAAACTCAAGAGGAATGTCAGAAACAGAGAAGACCAAATGATCCTGTTTTCAAAGAAGAGCGATAATTGCATTGTTCCTAAAACCTCATGTAAAGTCCTCAAAGTGGGGTTGGTCCATATTTATAGAAGACCATGGTCATCATTAGGAACAAGCACAGAAAGAAGTGAGGATAAATCATGTAAAACTAAGCCAGCTGTCATGGTGGTAGTGATGGCGGTGGTGGTGGTGGTTTACTAGTATAGAATTCCCAGACTGACAATCTCTCTGTGCCACTCTGTGTATTTGGGCAAGCCTTTCAATTACAGAATCTCAAAGATGATTGGAACTTTATCAATAATCTATTTCAAATTTATAACCCAGAGAAGGTTTTTTGATTTCCACAATATCCCAGTGATTGTTTGGGAAACAGCTGCTAGAACGTAACAACAGGAAATTCACTTCATTTTGGAAATGGTTGGAATACATTGCTGAAAATCTGTTTACATGTAAATGCAAACTATTAACCCCACTTCTTTTCTCTGGGTTATGATAAGACTAATTCTCTCACATATACTCCTTGTTGGACATTTTCCGAACGTGTCAAACTAGGTAGACATGCTTGGGTTTTTATTTGCGATTGGGCAACCGTTACCAAAGAAATCAGTTGCAGCTCATGGCCCAGCTGGAGTGAGGTCTCTAACATCAGGCCAACGAACTCTTCCTTTTTTCCTACCTATTTTTAAAAATCTATGTTTGGATCCGTGATGGTCAAATCTAGAGATGAAACAAAGCTAATGAATAGATTTAATCTAGATTCAATGAAAGTATTAACAGGATGTGATAATTGGTTGAAACTAATAAATTTTAACAGCAGCGAGTACAGAATTTTATATTAATTTTTCCAAAATTCCCTGTGTAGGTACAAAATGACTCTGCAACAGGTTGAGTGAAAAATACTTAGGGGGCCCTAGCCAGTTTGGCTCAGTGGATAGAGCGTCGGCCTGTGGACTGAGGGGTCCCAGGTTCGATTCTGGTCAAGGGCACATGCCGGAGTTGCAGGCTCCATCCCCAGTGGGGGCGTGCAGGAGGCAGCCAATCAATGATTCCCTCTCATCATTGATGTTTCTATCTCTCGCTCCCTCTCCCTTCCTCTCTGAAATCAATAAAAATATTTAAAAAATACTTAGCGGCTTTAATTGACAATAATCTCCTTATGAGTGTAAACACACTAGACGAGACATACCTTCTGAAGCAAATGTGCCATAACTCGCTTGGGTTTATGCTGGTCACCACACAGACAGCGGTCAGCTCCTGTCCTAGATGTCGCGTTGAGAATTATGCTGACAAACGGAAAATCTCCGGGAAAATGGTCCGGGCGGGTAAGGGTGCGAAACCACTAGGAAGTGCCTGGGAAGAAACTTACAAAGTTCAGCCCCAAACAGAAAAGCGGGTGGGGTGTGGGGAAGTTTAGCTCTTTTAAGGAAAACAGATTGAGGGCCACTTAATAGATTTGTGGAGAGACGAGTGTACAGAATTTAACTGAATATAAAGAAGAACTTCCTTAAACAACAAAGGGACTGACTTAAAAGCAGAAAGCGCCCTTGGCTGAGCAAGGTCCAGCTTGTTCATTAGGAATGTTTGGGGCGGGGGGGTCCCTGAATTGGAAAAAAATGGCTGAATTAAATCAACTTGAACGTCTCATCCAAGTCTAGCACATTGCGCTTTAAGGGCTGATCTTGAAAACAACACAGCCATGGCCTGCTGGCTCCGCCCGGCACGCGGATTCTATCTTGGGCTCATGCTGCCGGCCCGGACAGGTCAGGCGGGAGTTCCTGCCCAGGCTCGCTTACCGGCAGCTGTTGCTCGCCGCTCTTTTTTTGGACCGTCAGCGGTAAGCTTCCGCGTTTGGACAGGGAGCAGGAGGGGAGGAGAAGGGAGAGGTTCTTGAATTAACCTTCGACTTCAGTTCCAGGCATTCCTAACCTGCTGCGTCACCTTGGGTTTATAACTGAAGGGGAGGCTCAGGTTTTCCTTCCACAGGAAGAGGCGCCGAGACAGCTGCGAGGACAAGGGCGTGGCTCACAGTTGGAAGAAGCCAAACCACAATCTATCCACTTTTTAAACTGAATGGATGGATGGATGGATGGATGGATGGATGGATGGATGGATGAATGAATGAATGAATGAAAAGTGACTAGGCACGGGGAGTTGCCCAGCCTCATAACCACTCTCACCGACACTGGACCGCCTCACCAGGTGCGGAGGGGACCGGGGACAGGTGGCTCGTCTCTTCCCTAAGCAGCATTACCTTGCTGCGCCCAGTGTGCCAGGACTTGTGAATCCGGCCGCTAGACAAAGGGTAGAAGGGAAGGACCAGAGCGGGTGGGTGGGGTCGGAGGGAGGAGCAGGGAGCCGTGTAAGGTGTACTGGCGGGTGACGTCATTGCCTGAGAGAGAGCTGGCCCTTCCCTTCCAGGCGCCGCAGACAGACGTCTGTGGGGGCAGGAGTGGGGTTGCTTGTAGGGTGAGAACTGGGAGGAGGGGCGGCGCTGGGGAGAGGTGTGGAGGTGTGAACGCGAGACCTGGAGACCGCCGGCGGCGGAGAAGCCGCTGGGCTGGACCTGTTTGCGCCGCTCTAGCTCCGCCCTCCTCGGCGCAGTCTCTGCCGGGGAGGGGCACGCCTGCGTGGGGGTGGGGAGTGTGTGCACCACGGGGTGGGTCCTCGGTGGCGGTGGGGTGGAGAGCCTCCTGCGCATGTCAGGACTGACAGCGCACACGGTCAGGGGGCCCTGGAGAAGGGTAGCTGGTCACCCGCCGCCCAGGGTCCGGGCCCGGCAAGATCTAGGGCGAGCTTCGGAAGGGGCCACCTCCCTTCACCCCCACCCCATCTCTGAGGTCGCCGGCGATCAGCAGCCGCCACCTCCTCCCTGTCCTCCCAGGGTGTGTGTGGGGGTGGGTGGGGGCACGGAAGAGGGACGAATTTTGCAGCTCAGACGGCCTGGTGGCTGCGGGTGCGGGGCACGCCCAGCTGGAGAAGCGGGTCCGGGCGGATGAAGCTGGAGATCCCGGTCTTGGTGGATCCTGTTCCGAGCGTAGCTGCTCCGAAGGGAGGTGAGAGGTGGCTCGGCATGGTCCCCTCGGACAGCCCTGCCGCCTAGAGCGAGCGCACGGTTCTCTTCCGAGCTGCGCGTGCTCCAGGTGCGAACCCGCACGCCGCCGAGCGGCCAGAATCCCAAGTCCAGGCGCGCTGTCCGTGGTGCTGGGCGCGCTCCCAGCCACGCGCTCGGCCGGCGCGCGGAGCTGGACCCTCAGCCTGGAGTGGAGGCGGCTGCGAGGGCAGTTCCAGCGGAAACCGCGGCCCACTCAGTCCCGCGGGGCTCCCGTCACGGACGCCTGGCCCTCGTTCAGCCAGAAAGTCGCCCTCTTGGGGCAGTTCGTCCCAAAGGGTTTCCTCGAAAGTATCTGCGAGGGCGCAGTTGTTGACGAGGCAATCGCTGTTCAGCCTGGAGCGACCACCGAAGAAGATGCCTGCCTTCAGAGGAGCGCTTCCCCTGGCTGCCTTCACACTCGCCTTCTGGGGTGAGTACCGGCGCCTGCCATGCGGAGTGCGGGTAACAGTAACAATGCCAACAACAACGCTCGCTGATGTCTCGGTGACAAAAAGGAGCCCCGTGGCTTCCCTCGGGGATGTCTGCCAACATGGGTACCTGAGGGGTGCGTGGGAGCTGGGGCTGTGAGATTGGAAAAACGCCTCCCCAACCCCCTGTTGCTTTGTTCCCGAACCAGCCTTGGTGGTTCCTCCACCCCCTCCCATTTGCTGATTATTGCACGGCATGTTTTCCCTCTGCTGAAAGGGAGCACAGTCATAAACATTTCAGCTGCAGTTAATGTTTCTCAGTGAGGAGTGACTTGGAAACCTTATTGGGTCTTCCAGTGAGTTTCTACACATTAAAAATAGCTGGACGCATGCATTTTGAGAAAATACTTTCGTTGTTGACCCATCTGCTAAATCTCATCAGGAATGGGAGGAAAACAGGCTCGGTCATTTGCGCGAGTTGTTAAGTAGATTGGCACCTGAGAACTGCATCTTTTTTTTTTTTTTTTTTCATGAACGTGGGAGCTAAGGTGCTGTGGTGTTTGGGGAGCGGGGGTTTTGCCTTCAAAGGTTCATACACTCTTGCTTGGCTTGTCGCTGTGACGGTCGGATGAGGGGACTTTCTCCCTCCAAATCAGGGAGCCCTGCCCTACTGCGGTGAGGCTGAGCAGTGATGTCAGAGAGGGATAGGGGTGGGGGCCTGCATGTGTGTAGAGGGAGTTAACGAGGCTACATGATAATACCTGAATATGTAGTTGAGAGCATGCTTTACTGTGTATCAGTGCGAGCCTCGGTGGGTGAATGTGTGCACTAGTGTGTGTCTGAGCATCTTAGTATGGATATCTGAATGGCTTGGTGAGGACGGAGTGGATGCACATGTGTGTGTGTGTGTGTGAGGTAGTTGTATAGCTCTGGGTATCGCTGCCTTGGTTCTCTAATTAGATCCTTAGGGGAAAATAGATGTTTTTTAGATGATATATTGCTTGTACATGACCTTAGTTACCTTCTTCATGCTAAAAGTTAATAACCAGGATAGTTAGAAGGAATTGTGCCCATCTGCCTTAGTGAAACTAGGCATGTGGAGCTCTAGCTAGTTTGGCTCAGTGGATAGAGGGTCGGCTTGTGGACTGAAGGGTCCTGGGTTCAATTCCGGTCCAAGGCACATGCCCGGGTTGTGGGCTCAATCTCCAGTGGGGGGCGTGCAGGAGGCAGCCAATCAATGACTCTCTCTCATCATTCATGTTTCTCTCTCTCTCTCCCTCTCCTTCCTCTCTGAAATCAATAAAAATATATTTTAAAAAAGAAAGAAATGAGGCATGTGGAATCATGCTCCCACGGTTGGCATGAAACTCATGACTGAGCAGTGGCAGGTATGCCAATGGGGCTCTCGCTTTGCCTCAGTGTCACTTTGCTAAGCCTCCAAGACTAACTCTGACTGCCAGCATTAGCTGGGCTTTGCATGTGACTAGAGATGCAGAGCCAGGCTTCCTGTGGAACACAATGCCTGATGGGACAGACTGGGAGAATGGCGAGGGAGAGTGATGGCCGCCCAAGGAATGCCAGTCCAAGGACAGGCTTACTGCCAGCCTCCCCTGCAGAGGGGACTAGACCCGGACATGGAGCAGACATGATAGTTTGCCAATCATCTCACCTCCTGAGAGATTTAACGCTGGGGTTTTTTCAGGGGAGGCTAAGACTAGGGGCGTGGGGAATGAAGTTGTGGAGAAGAGTTGGGGTGAGATTCTGTAAAGCCTTCTTCCCCAATTCTGATCTAAATGTTAGGTCCCTGCCTGAATTCCAGTGGACGGGGAAAGCATGCTATCGACCAAAGACCTTTTGTTTAGGACTTGAAGAGTTTAGATTGGAGCCAGTGGTCCCACTAGGTTGCCATGTAGCAGCCTTGGAGCATCGGGTTCCTCACAGGTAAAGTTTGGAAGTTGGTGCTGGTGACATCCAACATACCTTTCAGCTCTACAACGGAATGGCAGGGAAATATTTACAGAATATTACTAAAATTGGCAGAGTGCCCCTTCCTCTCCCACCTCACTCCCCCAAAACCACCTGTGGAAGAAGTGTGCACATTTCACCATCCTTGCTCTTTCTCAGTTCATTTGTAACCTGAACATTGGTTCAGCAAACTGGAGAGATGAGAAACAAAAGAGGGATGGTTCAGGAATCCTGGTCAGTAAATGTAAGAGAAAGGGCCTGGCTTCACAAATGAAATTTCATTTTATTTGCATGTAATTTCAGTATTGGAGAGTACTTACCTCAGATACATTCTCCTTTCCCAAGTTGATTTTTCACACGATGCAAATATGAATACAGCCCAGCCAGAGTGGCTCATTGTTTGAGCATCAACCTATGAACCAGGAGGTCATGGTTCGATTTTCGGGTTTCAGGCTCAATCCCCAGTATGGGGCGTGCAGGAGGCAGCCAATCAATGATTCTCTCTCATCATTGATGTTTCTATCTCTTGCTCCCTCTCCCTTTCTCTCTGAAATCAATAAAAATATATTTTAAAAGATATGAATACAAAGAATCTTTCCATTCTTTTACATTCTGCATATTTTGGAAAAAGTTCCCTTATTTCTTTTAATAATGCATATAACAACAACAACAACAACCCTACACTTGTCTGGGGATTTATAGTTTACAAAGCACCATTACTTTTTAAAAAACATCTTTTCATTGATTCCAGAGATGAAGAGAGAGAGAGAGAGAGAGAGAGAGAGAGAGAGAGAGAGAGAGAGAGAGAGAGAGAGAAACATCAATGATGAGAGAGAAATTGGTTGGCTGCTTCCTGTGAGCCCCACACTAGAGATCAAGCCTGCAACCCGGGCATGTGCCCTGACCTGGAATCGAACTGTGACCTCCTGGTTCATAGGTCAATGCTCAACCACTGAGCCATGCCAGCCGGGCTACCATTACGGTTTAGTCCACTCCTTCTTTTGGCCCCATATCAACCCTAAGGGGTAGCATCACTTCCATTTAGAGATGAGGAAAGGAGCTCAGGAGGGGGAAGACTTGCTAGAGAATCTGGTCTCCAGATTTGAGGCTTCCAGTGCTGTCCTAGCGCTTCTATGAACACATGGCTGCTATGCAGGATGCCGGGTGGACATCCAGCCTTGCGTCTGTTCTCCGAGCCACCCTTCCTTTCTTGCCTCCCTATGCCATGGCATTGCCTTTTTAAAAAATTTATTGACTTTCAGAGAGAGAAAGGAAGGGGGGGAGGGGGAGAGAGAGAGAGAGAAAAGAGAGAGAGAGAAAGAGAGAGAGAGAGAGAGAGAGAGAGAAACATCGACTTGTTGTTCCACTTATTTATGCATTCATTGGTTGATTCTTGTAAGTGCCCTGACTGGGGATTGAACCCACAATCTTGGCACATTGGGACGATGCTCCAGCTAACTGAGCTACCTGGCCAGGTGCCATTGCCTTTTGTAGAGCTTCACTCATCCTCAGCTTCTGGTGCCTCTGTGCACTTCCTCCGCAGGTCCACTGTCCAGGTCTCCTCTCTCCCCAGGAGCCCTTCTTGCACCCTCTCCTCTGAAGGCTCTGCTAAGTGACTGGCTAATCTGAGTGACCAAGTCACTACAGGGTGCTCACATCTGCGAGTAACTCCGCTTATTACCCTTTTGGGGAGGTACTTCCATTCCAGCCAAAGCATTTATTATCTCACTAGAGGCCCAATGCACGAAATTGTGCCAGAGTAGGCCTTCCTTCCCCTGGCTGCCAGCACAGGCTTCCCTCTGGCACCCGGGACCCGGGTTCCCTCACAGCCCCGGCTTCATCCGGAAGGTCGTCCGGTCTAATTAGCATATTACGCTTTTATTATTATAGATTGCAAAGGAAAGCAGTCTGGAACAAGCTCTGGAGGAGCAATATAGCGATGCCCAAAGAAGAGAAAGATTTGGGGGTATTAGAGGAGTTTGCTCAATATACATTAGTACCCACCTCATAATACATTGATGCTATTCCTTAGTTAAATATGATCATCATTAATATGTCAGATTCTTCCTTCTCATACGTTATTACCATGAAATTGAAAAGGAGGCCATAGGTGAAATGATTTATGCAGAGTATCCCAGGAGTTCTTACTTACAGTCAGCGACATGCCTGTGCACCTGCCGTTCCTACGCTGTTCCACGTGCAGCCTGTTCTTGGTATTGAAAGGGTTTCAGAAGCAGCGATGCTCTGGCGACCCGCGGGATGGGGAAACAGACTTCCCCTCTGAGGTCCCAGTGCGAAGGGCAAGCAGACGGGAGAGGACGCGGAGGCCACTTGCAGGGCACTGTCCAGGCCCTCAGGCGTGTCTCCCTGCCTTCAGCTGGACTGTGACTAGAGAAGGGGATCCATGGGCCTGCTCTCTGAAGATACCTGGCATTATTGTCATCTCGGGGGCAACGTAGGAAAAAGAGGCTGCCACCCCATATGCACCAGCCCGACTGCATATATTCTGCCCTTCCTCCTCGAACTATAAACGAATTAATTGTGCTCCTGTCTAAGACCATCTGATCGACTCTCTCGTTAGAGCGCATCTCCTCTCACCTATTCCAGGATAGTCATCCAGCAAGTCATCCCCTTTCACACCCACAGCTCCACGCCATCTCATCCAGCAAAACCGATGGACAGCTCAGTGTGATCACTCTAGCAGCTGCTTACCTGTTACCTTTGCTCCCACCTTTGTGCTTCCTCACCTCTTTAGTTTATTCTCAACATAGCGCTCATATCGTGCAGTTTCATATAAGTCAGCTCATGTCATTCCTCCATGCAGAACCCCATGTCACTCTAAGCACAGGCCAAAGTTCCAATCGCGGCTTCGAGACCAGCTACGACCTGGCCTGGCTTCCCTCCCCTCCCTTGTCTCCTGTCCTCACTTTCTCCCTGGACTTTATTGTGCTCTTTGCTTTCGACAAACAAACGCAATTCCTGCCCCCGGCCCTTGAGTTGCTCTTCCCTCTGTTTGCCGCCTTCACACAAGTAGTCACACAACTCGCGCCCTCATCTCTCTTCTTCAGTGTCCCCTTCTCAGGGGCTGTCCCCAGTGAGCACACGCACTGTCTCCTCTCTCCTCTCTTACTCTGCCTCATAGCACTTGTGGCAATTTAAAGCTGCTTATTCTCTCTCTCTCCGCCCTAACGCAGGCGCCATGAGGGCAGAGATGGCTCCTGTGAGGTTCCCTGTTGGACTCTCAAAGCGGGGCACACAGCAAGCAGAAAAGTGAACACTTAAATGAAGCACAAAAGGACATTGGCAATTGATGTTTGTACAAAGCACTCTTGTGTCAATTATTGCAGAGGATTTTCATGGAAAATATATTAGATAAATATTATTTTCAGCACTTTTATTGATGCATAAATGGGTCTCAGAGAGGTTAAATAGTAAATCAAACACCAGCAGTTGCCAAATACTATCTTCATCCTGCCTCTATAATGGTGACTGTACAGTCCTTGGTACATTTTCTGTTCTGCTTTTGAAGCATCCGAACGGCACTAACTTATCTCTACCACATCTCGTTAAATATGAGTGCACACTCTCCACATCTCATCCACTCCCAGACTCCTGTGGAGACCACACCTTTCCTTCCTTTCTTTTTTTAACCAGGCCTGTAATCAAGACTTCAAACCCATCGCAGACCGGGTCTCCCAAATGTGCACCCGCTGAAGTGTGACCCGCTGCAGAAGCAGGTCGCCCCCTGCAGGCCCCGACAGCCCAGCCCAGCTTGCTTGAATTAAAACCAATTACATTTATTGTCCCTTAATATTTAGACTTCACTCAGTGCCACTAGGATTGAGACTGCGTTTAAATTAAAGGTGTTGCCTTCCAAGTCAGTCCAATATAAAATTCCATTTTTTACTCAAAATTAATTGGCCAGCCTGACTTCAAGCTCTAAATAAAGCTTTTGGAAACGACTGTCTGCCAGTACAGGAGCAGACTGACCCTTCAGAGGACTAGTTATCAGTGTGTAGTGTTTTATATTTTTGGGGGTTCTGTTTTTATTATTAATTCATTAAAAGGTAGCATCAGCCCTGGCCGGTTTGGCTCAGTGGATAAAGCGTTAGCCAGCGGACAGAAAGGTCCCGGGTTCGATTCCAGTCAAGGGCACATGCCCAGGTTGGGGGCTCAATCCCCGGTACTGGGTGTGCAGGAGGCAGCCGATCAATGATTCTCTCTCATCACTGATGTTTCGATCTCCCTCTCCCTCTCCCTTCCTCTCTGAAATCAATCTATAAAGAGGAAAGCCTAAGCGACCGGCCCACTGGCTGACTGGTGGCTATGACGTGCATTGACCAATAGGGGGCAGACGCTAAACACAGGAGCTGCTGAGCTGTGGTGACTTGGCAGCTGAGGTTCTCGGGTGATGCACCCAGCACTAGAGAGGAGGGAGCCCGATTCCGGGGTGTGTCACCCGAGAACCACCCTCTCGCAATCTGGGACCCCTTGGGGGATGTCGGAGAGCCTTTTTCAGCCCCATCCCCGCAGGCCAGGCCGAGGGACCCACCGGTGCATGAAACCTCTAGTATAAATATATATATTTAAAAAAGTAGCATCAGAAGGATTCCTGACACACGAATCCTCGTGGTCACTGCACTTTAGAATCTTCCCCGCGTGACGTGCAAGCTCTCTTGCCAAACACTGTTCTGCGTTTGTGAACCACTGCCGCGCCAGAAAATTATTTTTAAAAAAATTGAGCTAAACTTAATTCCTTGTAACTTTTGGACAGAATCTATTTTACCTTTCACAGACCAGCCTTCAAATGTTGGAGGGCAATAGGTTCTGTGTTTGCCTCCGTTTGTCCCTCACAGAATTCTCCCACCCACCTCGCTCCCTCTGGGCACAGAATTCTCCCACCCACCTCGCTCCCTCTGGGCACGCGCTCACGAACATCCTCTTTTCGTAGAATCTGGCCCCTGAAGCGATGACCATGGTCCGGGTTTGTTCTGAGCAGGCAGAGGGGCTGTTTCCCCGCTTTCTGCGCATTACGTGTCTGTTAATGCCGCCTGCGTGTGCCCTGTTGGCAGCCACCGCCCACTTGGGACTCGTTCTAATCTGCAGTCAGATACCCTTGCCTTTTGTCATGGGCCACGAGCGTTCAGAGGGCGGGGACTGTAAGAATTCCACACTCTGACCTCTTGTCTCTCTACTTCTCCGCATAAAGCACGGCTTGGCCTCCTGGGCAGTCACTCACACTCCCCTCCTTGCTGCTCCAGCCGCCACCATGCATACGAATTACCTACACTCTTCTTAAAACACAGATATAATTACACCTCTCACGGCTTCGAATCCTCTGACCCCTCATAGTGTGAAGGACACAGGGGTCTTCACAAGGTGGGTCTTGTCTGTCTTGCTACCTCATGGCTCACCACCCTTCGCGCTCTCCCAGCCCGCCAGGACGTTCCCCTCCCCTGGGAGCAGAGTAGGCCCTGGTCTGTGCTCACCAGGGCCTGGGTTAGGGTGTGTGTTCCCTGCGGGGCATGCGTCTTCAGGGCACGTTAGGGTTCTTTCACCTTTGCATCTCAGCCTAGCATGGGCCTGGCCTCGGTGATGCCGGCTGAATGAAGGGGTGCTGGGTGTGCGCCCGCCCTGCCTCCCCCTGGATTAGATGTCTTTGAGGGCAGGGCTCAGGGATGTGCTGCCACATCAGGGGTGAAATATTTCGGGAGTCGCTCAGTCGCTTCTGAGTCACCACGCCTCCTCGATGTCCCTCCGTACCTGCTGGAGCAAGCATGCTCCGGAGCACAGGTACAGTATACATACATGTACATGGTATTTTCAGACTTAGCTCACGATCCTTCCTTCTCTGTGTCTTCTCCCTCCCTCCTGGCTCTCCCATGCCTCTCCCCCGGCCGCCCCGCCTCTCAGGCGTCTGCTCCCCGGTGTGCGTGGAGGTGCCCTCGGAGACAGAGGCCGTCCAGGGCAACGCCATGAAGCTGCGCTGCATCTCCTGCATGAAGAGGGAGGAGGTGGAGGCCACCACGGTGGTGGAATGGTTCTACAGGCCCGAGGGCGGTAAAGATTTCCTTGTATGTTGGCTGCTGACTCCGCCTTCCCCTCCTGGGCCTCTGTGCTGTGCGCCTGACCCCGGGGGTGGGGGAGGGTGATCTGACAGACACTGGCTCCTCTCTGAAGCGCTGCCGGCTCCTCTGCAGAGACCGGTGGGCCTCAGTTTACCCAGCCTCTGGGCAGGAAGGGCCCTGGGCCGGCCACAGTCATTCCTAGTCACAGCAGAAGGAGAGAAACTGGTGTTGAAAGCCTACTGAGTGCTAGTCACCTGACAGGCACTTTGTAGGCGTTTGCATTTACCCTTCTACACCCTCCTAGAAGGTGGATTGAATTAGTAGAACAACTGAATCCTGGGCCGCCTCCTGCGGGCTGGCCATGTTCTCTCAGAGGGGTGCTGGGTGTGCGCCCGCCCTGCCTCAGAGTGTCGAGTCTGAGGCCCGGGCTTTCCGATGCTCCACACTAACAAAACTTCCTTCTTGGTCTCTGCACCAAGCATCATTATGTAAGACTAGAGGCCTGGTGCACGAAATTTGTGCACTTGGGGGGGGGGTCCCTCAGCCCAGCCTATGCCCTTTCACAGTCTGGGAGCCCTCGGGGGATGTCCGACTGACAGCTTAGGTCCGTTCCCCAGGAGGAGTGGGCCTAAGCTGGTAGTTGGACATCCTTAGCGCTGCCACAGAGGCGGGAGAGGCTCCCCCCACTGCTGCTGCGCTCGCCAGCCGTGAGCCCAGCTGCTGGCTGAGCGGCGCTCCCGCTGTGGGAGAGCACTGACCACCAGGGGGCAGCTCCTGCGTTGAACATCTGCCCCCTGGTGGTCAGTGCATGTTATAGCGACCAGTCGTCCCAGTGTTCTGTCGATTTACATATTAGCCTTTTATTATATAGGATAACGTCCGTGAGGCAGGTGTATGAGTCATGAGGCATCAGAAAGCCTGGGCCTCAGGCTCGACACTGAGCTGCTCCACTGAGCGCTGCAGGCAGTCTGGCCGGGCCAAGGAGGGGCTGGGAGGCTAAAATGTCACAGGGAGGCAGAGAGCTGCCGGCTGCTGTGCACACACCAGGCTTTTTGCTTGGGGCTGAATTGTAAGTGCAGTACGGTCTCGGAGCTCCTAGTAACCTTGTCTCTACCTTTAACTCACAATCCCAGTAAAATAAAAATTACAGGGATGACCAAGGCTGGCAGTCACTGGTACCCCAGTGCAGCCACATCAGGGCTGAAATATTTCAATGGTTCTAAACTGTGCCAGACCTCCCAGGACCGAGACTAAAGCATCGGTGCCTGGCAGAGCAGGAGCCTGGGCGGCCGCTCCTGCGCACGGCAGTGGCAGTTCTGATTGGCTGGCACCGCGCTGAAGCGGTTGTCATAGACTTTGAGTACCACCTTGGGGAGGACAGTGTGCACACTCACTGTGTCTGGAGCCAGGCGGCCTGCATTTGATTCCTGACTCTACAACTTCCTAGCTTCGTGTGTCCCGGGACAAACTGTTGACCCTCTCTGTGACTCAGTTTACTCCTCCTGAAAAAGGGGTATAAACCATAGAGTTCTTACCAGGAATCATGAGCTTTCATTTTTAATGCATTTAGGATAGTTCTAGAAGATAGGAAACACTATATAAGAGTTTGCTAAAGAAAAAATTATATATACATATCAATGAGGCAACCGGGGCTCAAAAAAGTTAAGGCAGCAAAAGAGCTGATATTTAACCCAGGACCCCTGACAGCAGCTGCGAACCCCTTTACTGCAGGGTCTCATGTCCTGGGGCAAGCTTCTCCACAGCCTTGAGATGGCGACCGTGCAGGGCGCGGCCGTCTCACCTGCCCTCTGCCTGGCTCTCCAGGGTTGACCTCATTTCTAACTCCAGGCTGCACGTGCCAGTCTAATGGAGGCGTGTCCCATCAGGTGCCTGAAGTGGGACCAGCAGGCCTCCCAGCGCTGGGCTCGGGGCGGTCATGACCGAGGCCACTCCGGGTTCAAGAACCTGGACGCCTTGGCCAGGTGCAGAGGCCCCGGCACTCAGGCCTGGTCCGGTGCCAGCTGCCCACTCCGCTGCCAGGCCTGACCAAACAGAAGAGAATGAGGCTCAGAAGGAGGAAAAGAAACGTTTAAAATTGCGTTGCAAACACAGAGCAGTGAGGATAGACAGCTGTGAGGGGGCCAGTGCTCCAGACCCCTGCTGCCCGGGAGCCGGCCGCGTGTGCTAGTGAGCCCCTGAAATGGGACAGTGCCACGAGGCACCGGCTTTAATTTTACTCGCTCTCTAGTGATTTGAGTGTGAAGGTGAGTGGCTCCCCGTGGCCCGTGGAGCGTAGAATGGCTAGCACCGCCGCACAGAGACAGAGGTGTGTCAGGGGGTGTTTGAGAGAAGGATTTAGAGACCGTATTGCACTCACAGTTCAGCCCAAAGCCAAAAGCCTGGTGTGTGCACAGCAGCCGGCAGCTCTCTGCCTCCCTGTGACCTTTGGCCTCCCAGCCCCCCCTTGGCCCGGCCAGACTGCCCGCATCGCCCAGGGGAGCAGCTCAGTGTCGAGCCCGAGGCCCGGGCTTTCTGATGCCTCATGACTCATACACCTGCCTCTCCTGACCGCTGCTCCTGTTCTCTCGCTGGACACATCGCACTCTTTCCTGTTCTTCCTGCTTCATCCCAGGCCTCGGTTCCTCCCAACTCACCCTCCGGGTCCCCGGGTGCTGCCCTCACCCCCTTCGCCTGCTGTGTCCATACGTCCTGGTAGCTGTTTGCCTTGGCCCATCTTCCCCGCTGCTCTCCCGCTCCTTCCTCTGACACTCCCCACCCCACATTCGGAGCTCCGAGTGACACTGTCCCCTTCCTCCTGCGCCTGCAGTTATGTCCTCCTTCTCTGCCCTCCCCTCGCCCCACCTCAGCCCTCCTGCCCTGTGCCTTCGGGCCTACCCTCTGCCTCTCTCCCTGCAGATCTATGAGTATCGGAACGGCCACCAGGAGGTGGAGAGCCCCTTCCAGGGGCGCCTGCAGTGGGACGGCAGCAAGGACCTGCAGGACGTGTCCATCACGGTGCTCAACGTCACCCTCAACGACTCTGGTCTCTACACCTGCAACGTGTCCCGGGAGTTTGAGTTTGAGGCTCACCGCCCCTTCGTGAAGACCACGCGGCTGATCCCCCTCCGCGTCACCGAGGAGGGTGAGGCCGGGCTCCTGGGCTCTGGGGCCCCCTCTCCCGTGGGAGGGAGAAGAGTGGGCTTGCGCACGCATGTGCTGTGGAGCGGTGACTGCTGACAATGTCCCGCGGACGTGTCTACCTTCGGCGGCCCGCCTCCTGCGCATGGCCAGCCAGCTCACCTCTGCCTTTCCTCCCGGCAGAGGGCGGTGAGAGTAGAAAGTCGTCTTCCTAGTCCCCGACTCTCATCCCAAGAGAAAGGAGACGGCCTCCGAGAGGCGCACGCTGCCCAGTGAGCCGCACCCCCCCCCCCCCCCCCCCCCCCCCGTGCTGGACCCTGCCTCAGTGGCTCGAGAAAGTTACCCTCCAAACCAGTAGCGCTCAACCCCAGTGAGCCCAGCACCCCTGCAGGACGCAGCCCAGCCTTCTGCCAGGGGTGGAGCTGCGCTCTCCTATGGCGCACATGCGGGGAGGGCTCCGGGGACAGGGCTCTGAGACCCCTGACAGCCTGACCGCTGTTGTCTTCGGTCTTCCTGCACAATAACCACGCAGGCAACCCCGCCCCGCCGGGCAGCTCTCAGTGCAGAGCCGTTCTCCGCGGGGAGAAGGGGAACCGTTGATAGCTCTCGAGTTTTTATGTAAAACCTTCAGATTTCCCACAGCTGGCCCCTCGTTAGGGTGGGAGTCCTTTCGCCAATCTGACTCGATGTTCTGTTGCAATCCGTCCAGCGTCCGGATGAGTTTCTCCTGCGCTGTTTGCATCCTGCTGCGGCCCCTGGCTGCGGCCCTGCCCTGCCCTGCCCTGCCCTGCCCTCAGGAGAGCGATGTGTACTCTCCCGTCGTGTTTTCTCACCCAGGCTCCTGGCGACCCGGTTCGCTCAGCCTCTCTCAGCCTCTCTCCCACCACATCCTTAGCATTACTGCTGCCCCAACGTGCGGTTTGGTGACCAGGCCAGAGGAGTGGGCATGAACGGAAGAAGAGGTCAAATGAAAGACAGGCCTCTCCCTAGCAAAGGCCGGGCTCCCAGCTTCCAGGCCACACACTGAATTTTTGGTCATGTTTTGGGATAAAACGTATGAAGCAAACTTGAATGCGAAGGACAGATGCCATTGTTTAGACCAGCAGTCGCCGACCTTTTGGACCTCACGGACAGTCAGTGTTCCGCGGACCACCGGTTGGCGTGACCGCTGGTTTAGACAATGTGACGGAAACGAAAGGCAGGTCAGTCCCACAGTGCAGAGGGGTCTCGGCCACCTGGATCTAGACGTGAGGAGCCCGCTCCCCCCGAGCCCGTGCCCCCCCACCAGCCTGTGCCCCCCCAGCCCGCGTACCCCCAGCCCGCGCCCCCCCAGCCCGCGCCCCCCCAGCCCGCACCCCCCTAGCCCATGCCCCCCCCAGCCCGTGCCCCCCCAGCCCACGCCCCTCCCAACCCACGCCTCTGTGTGAAATGAAGGTTGGGTGGGAGCTCTCGGAGGTGTTCTGTTCAGAAGGTCGGTTATCCTCTGCTGTACACACTGGTCCTCCCTGGGGGAGGGGCCTGGCGCCCTCGCTGTCCACCCCTGGGAATGTTGCCTGGTGACCGCCAGACGCCGGGAACTGGGCCTCTCTGTCTCCACTCCCCCCCCCCCCCCCCCCCCCGCTCTCTCGGCTTTGGCCTCCGGAGACCCTGGCAGCCAATGGAAAGCATGGCAGAGCCGAGCCAGTGCCTGCCAGGCACCAGAGCAAGGCCTGAGCAGGAATAGAAGGAAAACAAGTTTGCTGTCAGAGCCAGGGTGCCTCTCGGGATGCTAGGTCACCCAGGCTTTCCCCCTGTACCCCTGCTGGAGGGTGGGTGCAGCCTGGCCTGTGGGAGCTGAGCAACAAATCCGTCCTCCGTTGATGGAGAGCAGCTGGGAGAACAGCGCTCGGCGCTGGACGCTAATTAGCACCAGAAGCAGGGCAGCCGCCCAGACCTGTGCCCGGCAGGCGGCTCCATTTCCAGGGCATCTTTTCTCCCACCGCCGCCACACTTCCTGCCACTGCTTCTTTCTTTTCCTCGGCGACCCCTTGGCCAGCAGCCTCCCTCCCCCTCGGCGCACACACTCTCTCGGATTGCTCAGAGCCCCCCACTCTGCCACGGGCACCCCCCACCTCTCTGTTCCTGGGCCCCAGAGACACTTCCTCTTTCTCTGTTCACTCTGGACTTCCTCTGGGCGCCACTTCTGGGCGCTGAGACAGATCCGAGGCCCTTCGAGGGACGGAAACGCAGGACAGCTGTGCTGCTGCTTCTGGGCCGCGCATTTCAAGGAGACGCGTGCTTTCAGCCTCGCACACCGCAAACTGGCACAGCAAGCCTCTGAGGAGACACCGGCAGCTCCTGGCCTCGGCTGCACCCAGGCAGGACCTGGGGTGACCTGGAGCCCGGCCTGCTCCTCGGAGCTCAGGTCACGGTTGGCTCTGCTGGGCGTGTGATGAGCAGGGCCTGGCGGGTGAGGGCCTGGCGGGTGACGGAGCCTAATGAGCTGGTGGGAGCTGGCGAGGAAACGGCTGCGACCTTCCTTCCCACCAGGAGGAATGTGTATCCGGACACTGGCCCTGTATTGAGCTTTAATTCTCATTGTTATCCATCACGAAACAAAGAAGACCAATATTTACATTCATTCATTCAACAAATACTTAGGGAGTATTTTGAGTATTCTGGGATTAAATAGCCGCTGCTGGTTCAGAAATAACTAGCACCTGTTTGTAGTAAGCACAGTCAGCAGAGAAGAGACACATGCGCCACATACAGTGAGGAGTTACAGAGGACGGATGGACACAGCCCGGGGAGGTGAATGACTGCGGAGACGCTGCGGCAGCTCCCGGAGGAGGGGCTCCCGGGGAGTCCAGAAGAACGCTCGGGGACTGGACCGCAGGAGGGAACCGGGACGGAGGCAGCAGTGGGATGTGAGACACAATCTAGGAAGAGTGAAGGGGAAGGAGAAAGAAATGTCCACAGACCCCAAAGGACCACCTGTGTCTGAGAAGAGCTTTGGGAGGAGAAGGCTGGGCCTTGCGAGCGCTATGAACAGAAACTGGGCTCCATTCTGAGGGCGGCATGGGGCGCGGAAAGGGTTTAAGCGGGGAAATGTCAGGCTCAGGTCTGTGCCCGAGAAGCAGAGCTTTGAGGACGTGTGGTTAATACACGGAACCCTCCGATACTCATTTCTGATGAGCCGGGACAGTTCCACAGAGAACACACCCTGTCCCGGGCGGGCTGGCTGCACTGGCCTCACGTGTCTTCTGATGCTCTCTCCCTAGAGATACCCCCTCCCCCCGCAACCACTGAGACATGAGGCTGAGCTCAGACATATCACTTACATCGGCAGACATTGAAATGTCACAGATATTCTTAAATGCATTAGGTAAAGTAATCATGTAGTCATTACCATCACTTTGCAAGTTAAGAAACTGAGTCTCAAATACGGGAGATGACTGTTCACACAACAGCAAGTAGCAAAGCCAGGACCTCCCTACATGTATGTTGCTCGATCCCAGGACTCCTCCCCTCTCTCCTCCTTCTGCCTCCCCCCTCCTCCCTCACCCCTCCCTCCAGACATCTGATGAAAGCCGGTCAGGAAGCGAACAGACAGGACAGTCCTTTGACATCTTGTTGAGTTCCTTGAGACCCAGTGCTTATAAGCCACCCTCAAACCAGGCTTCTTACCACCCCGGCCCCGATGGCAGGGCTGGGTTTGCTGACCTGCACGCTCTGAGCCTTACTCTCCTCTTGCAGCTGGAGAGGACTTCACCTCCGTCGTCTCAGAGATCATGATGTACATCCTCCTGGTCTTCCTCACCTTGTGGCTGCTCATTGAGATGATCTACTGCTACCGGAAGGTCTCCAAGGCTGAAGAGGCCGCCCAAGAGAACGCGTAAGCCCCGAGATGCACACAGTGCTGGGCAGCCCCTGCAGGGTGCTTGCTCTCCCAGGTGAAATGCTGAGCAAGCGACACAGTCGCCTGCTTTTCTCACAGCGGCCTTTGAGGTGTCAGCATCAGTGTGTTCATTGTACAGATGAGAACACTGAGGCTGGGAGAGTTTGCCCAAGGGAAAGCAAGGCTTGGATTCAGGCCTGCTACCTCTTGGCCTGTACTCTTCACTGCTAATGTGACGCTCACCAGCTGCCCCCACAGTGCCGGGTATTAGCATTATTATGCCCATTTCACAGATGCTGGAACAGGCGCACAGAAGGTAGGCGACTTGCGGGACCACACAGACAGCAGAGGAGAGCCTGCGTTCGAGCCTGAGCCTCTCCATTCCTAACGGCCAGGCTCTTCCCGTCACAGCCGTTTGCTCAGGCGCCCGGGCATGGCTTCACTCCACGCAGCATGCCCCTCCCCTGCAGCGGGAGCGGTTAGAACCCGAGCAGGGGCCCTCATTCTCCGAGGCCAGCCTAGCCCTGGGGACCGAGGAGCGAGCACAAGTGAGAAATGCTGGGCGGAGGGGTGAAGAGACCGTGCTGGCCTGTTGTTTGGGGCTCGCAGTGCCGAGGCAGTCACCTGAAAACACCGGCCGCCACCACCGAGAAATGTTTATTAGAATAAAGCGTCATTTGCATGATAGCTAAGACCTTAATGGAGGAAAAAGGACAGCTGACCAGCTGTGGGGTAGACAGAATGGCCATGCTGGGAGGCCGCCATGCCTGGCGACGTGGGGGCTCGCATTCAGTGCTTGCACAGGCAGTGCCCAAAGCTGGGCAGAAGTTCCCCGCGTGGGCAGAAGGGCCCACGGTGAGGCCCCCAGGAGAGCCGGGACCCGCAGGGAGCCCGCCCTACCCAAAGGGCAGGTCCGGAGATCATCAGGCCACAGCCCCGGGAAGGCCCACGAAACACATCCACCCTGGCCTGACTCCAAGCAGAAAGACATCAAAGATTCTTGAGAATTAGTAGCCACAAGCCAGCTCTCACAATGTATGGCATTTAAACTCATACTACCCACCTGACCCAGGAGCCGCTACGCTGAGAAATTCCATAATTGGCAACAACCAAAAGCAGCCCCGCCGGTGAGAACCGGGCCGAAGCAGTGAAGACCTTTGGAAGGGAGCGCCCCTGCTGCGGCTGTCAGCATTCCCCCGAGAAGGAATGCCAACCCGACGAACTTCAGCAGAGGGGGGGCCCAAGAGGATATAGGAAATAGGTTTGTTTAAAAGAGCTGAGGCAATAAAGGAAGGAACCCAAAGCATAAGAATAGAGTAAGTTGCTAAGAAAAAAGAGCAGGCAGATTTGAAGAGGAACTTTACAAGTTGGAAATGAAAAACACGGTCCGAGGTGCAAGGCGGCGTGTGGAGGAGGCAGCATAAGACGACACAGAACTCGCCCTCCCACGAGCAAACTCAGATACTCACACTTACAGAGACAATCGAGGGCTGAATGGACGGCTTCGGAACAGCAGCCGCGAGCACGAGGCCCAGGAGAGGAGGCTGGGGACCGCGGGAGTCAGAGGAGGGTGTGAGCGCCACTGTTCACATTGCCCTCCGCTTCCTTCGGTGGGAGCGGTGCTGTGGTCGGCCTGCGAGGCCAGCTGCCTCTGGACGGAGGAGCCGCAGGAACTACTGGGCTTCCCGCAGCACCTGCCTCCACAGGGAGCCGCCCAGCTCAGCAGGCGGTGCGCCCGGCAGCCGAAGCCCTGCCCGGCCCCAGCTGGCTCCCCAGACCCCGGGCCCATCAAGCCTAGAGAGGTGGCTCCTACACAGAACCACCTTCTGTACCACAATCACGGGAGAGGCTGCACAGAGCGGCCTGGGAGCTGCGGGAGCTGCTGGGACTGCAGGGGTTCAGGCCAGAGGTGCCTGTGCTTACATCCCTCCACCTCTACCTGGTGTGGGCGAGGGCACTGTCCAGGTCTGGCCCGCCTGCAAGGTCGCTGCAGTGCATCCTGGGACATATCACTGGAGCCCATTTAGGCCCTGAACAGAGGAAGCAAGTAGGACCAACAAGGCCTTATTACATGCACCTGCCTCCGCACCAAGAGCCACTCTGGCTCAGCAAGACCAGTGCCCGGCTGCTTCACGCACCCGATTGGCTCCTGTCTGCCTGGCAGAACCACCTGGCACACACCACCTGGCACACACAGGCTGGCCAGAGGCAGATTTCTCTATAAGCTCGCTTTTCAAGACAGGGGGAGAGAGCGATTTTGTCTAATTTGTATAAACAAACATAGAAAGTCAAACAAAATGAAAAGACAGAAGAATACTACATTTCTCAAATGAAGGAACAAGAAACATTCCCAGAAAGAAACCCTAAGGAAGCAGAGATAAGTCCTTTGATAAAGAATTCAAAGAAACTTGACAATGGACTAGAAGAACTTAGGGGGAACTTCAACCAAGAGTTAGAAAGTATAATAAAGATCCAGGCAGAGCTGAATGGGAGAATATGTTCACCAATGATACAGCCAATAAGGAATTAATGTCTAAAATACAGACATAAAGAACTCAGTAAACTTAACACCAAAAAAAAGAAACAATTCAATTAAAAAATGAACAGAGGACATGGATAGACACTTCTCCAAAGAGGACATTCCTATGAAAAGATGCTCAATGCCACTAATAATCAGAGAGATGCACATTAAAATCACAGTGACACATCACCGCACACCTGGCAGAGTAGCTGTCAATAATTCAACAAATAGCAAGTGCTGGTGAGGATGTGGAGAAAGGGGACCCTTGTGTACTGCTGGGATTGTAGAGTATTGCAGCCACAATAGAGATTCTTTAAAGAGTTAAAAATTAGACGGAGAGCCGTGCTTGGGGAAGATTTATTTTTGAGTGACGAGAGCGCAGCTGTGGCCCAGTGCATCACGCTCCTGTCATACACTCCGCGCCAACGTGGGTGAGCACTTTGCTTCGTGTGCTGCTTCTCTAAGTGAAGTTGGAACCCAGTAATGTGTGGGTTCTGTAACTAAGACCTTTCCTTTCATGTGTAGGAAAAAGGCCCATTACTGTTATGGTATGTGGTAATTTATTGGGGAAATAATTTTTTCCATTGCCCACTACTTCTTTTTTTCATCAAAATAAAATAAGCTGTTTAAAAAAAATTAAAACTCAGAGGTGCTGTACAATCCAGCAATTCCACATCTGGGTATTTGTCAAAACACAAAACACTGATTCTATAAGATGTATGCCCCCTATGTTCACTGCAGCATTACTAGTAATAGCCAAGACATGGAAGCAACCTAGATAGCCATCAGTAGATGAATGGATAAAGAAGATGTGGTGTACATATGTACAATGAAATCCTGCTCAGCAATAAGACAGAATTAAATCTTGCCATTTGTGACAACATGGGTGGCCCTAGAGAGTATTATGTTAAATGAAATAAATCAGACAATGAAGAAACCAAACAGAAAAGATCTATAGAAATAGAGATACATAGATATATAGATTGCCAAAGGGAAGGCAGGGATGGAATAAAAAGCCTCTATAATAAAAGTGTAGTATGCAAATTGTCCCCTCCACCGGGAGTTTGACCAGGGGGCGGGGCTGGCCAGGGGAAGGGAGGGAGGCGCTGGCCAGCAGCTGGTAGGTAGCCACTAGCTACCCTACCAGAGCATGAACTTCGTGCACTGGGCCTCTAGTGAATATATAAAAGCCCTGGCTGGTTTGGCTCAGCATTACAGCATCAGACTGAAGGGTTGCAGGTTTGATTCCCATCAAGGGCATGTACCTTGGTTGCAGGTTCCATTCCCAGCCAAGGTAGGGGCTCATGTGGGAGGCAACCAATCAATGTGTCTCTCTTTCTCTCCCCCTCCTCCCTCCCTTCTATTCTTTCTAAAAATCAATGGGGAAAAATCCTCAGGTGAGGATTAAAACAAACAAACAAATAAATAAATATAAAATAAACAGTGACAACATCAAATGCTGGCAAAAATAGAAAAGGAAAGGAGAGGAGAGGGAGAAGTTGAAGTAGGTAAGGGTGACATTGCCAAGGTCACTGTGAATGGCAGGGTCCATCTCCTGGTCAGGTTCTTCTGGTTCCATCTGGCCCCTCCAGGGGATTTAAAGCCACAGCTTTTCCTGGGTAACATTAATTTATGTTGGTGGCTCATTAGCATATGAAGCCGTCAGACCTGGCCTTGCCCAGTCCTCCCTCTCTAAATCAAACCCAGCCCTGGAGCCTATTCTAACCTCTTTCCTACTTCACCTGCTCTCACCTATCAAGCTACTTGGAATCCCCAACCTTTAAAAAAAGAAGCACTAATTTTGTTTGAATCACCTCAGCAGCCTCCTTTAAAAAAATTCTTTATTTACACTAAGTTCCCCAGAGATTGGGAGGTGGTGTCTCATTGCTCCCCCAGTGACCACACACGATGCTCAATAAGAGTTTGTGTTGGGAGGATGGAGGGAAAGGTGGAAGCCAGACGCTATGCAGCCTGGGAGCCAGGATCATGGTGAGTTTTGTTTGTGAGTCTTCTCAGTAAAGCCTTGAACCTCATGGTGTGGCAAAAAGTACAAAAAGAAAAAAAGGGGGTTGGGAGGGAAAACACAGTCAACACAATTTAAGACCCCATGGATTGGCACCTCATACTGGTAACCAGAAGATAAGTATAACGATGTTACACAGAATGGAGATATAATAAGATGAAATATCACAAAGAAACATGAAGAAAAAAATGAGAAGATCCATTAAAACAGAAAAAGGGGAGAAGAAACAATGAAACCAGTTGGTTGACAAAACTACTGAAAAGACTTGAGAAAGGCTTAAATGGAGAATTCAGATACAGTGGCCAAGGAAGGCAGGACTCTTCAGATTTAGGAAGCACAGTATATCCTGAGCAGGATAAATCCATGTAAATCTACACCCACACAGCAAACATCTCTAAACTGATCAATGGCAGCTACTAAGATAACCTACAGCAAATGTCACCTGGGGGTCCCAACTTTAGAAGAATTGTCTATACTAGTAATATTAAAAGCATGTCAAGGATACTACCTCTCCCTGCTTCTCTTCAATATTATATTGGAGATCCTAGATAGTGGACTAAGCAAATACAAAGAAAAAAGAGTAAGACTTGGAAAGAAACAAACTAAATTATACTTTTTCATACCCACTATGATTACCTGCATAGAAAATCTAAGGGAATCTAGAGTGAGCAAACTGTTAGAACTAATAACATTCCACAGGTTTGTTGACATAAATAAAAATATAAAAATACAGAAATCACTATATTCCAGCTACTAAAATTTAGAAAAGCATTGAAATATTTTCAATTATAATAGCAACAAATACTCTCTGGTACCCAGAAATAAATTTGATAAAAATGTACAAGACCTTTAAGGACAAAATTACAAAACTACTGAGACTTCAGAAAGACTTAACTGGAGAATACAACCTTACTGTCACAAACACGGCAGCTCTCTCCAACAGTAATGTGCAAATTCAGTTACATTCCAATCAAAATATTTATTGGCTTGTTCAAGGAACTATAAGCTGATCCAAGCTAGCTAAACTGAAGGACGGCCAGAAAGCAAATATTTTAGGCTTTGCAGGCTACACGGGGTCTCTCTGAATAGTGTTTTTTGTTTTGTTTCTTTGCTTGCAACCCTTTAAACAAGTAACCACCTTTCTTAGCCCCTGGGCCATAGTTTGCTGACTTCAAAGAAAGAACAGTAGGTTGGAGAGGTGGCTGGTAGGACTTCTGCTGCCAGAGGTGAGGCTTGCTTAGAGCACTGTCAGAGCAAAGGGTCTGTGACACGGCCCTAGGCACCCACAAGGACAAGCAGAACAAGGGGAGAGCCCCGATGGTTACTCTGTATATAAACCAGCATGTGGCAGAGGCAGTGCAGCCACTGAAGGAGGAATGACTGTCCAGTTGGTGGATGGGGACAATTCCTTGTCCATATAGAAAAAACCAAGAGACTCTCCATCTCTCACATTAACCAAAAGTAAATGGTGAGTGGATTTAAAGACAAGGTAAAATGCAAAACTTGAAAATTCTATTAAGGGCATTTAAAAAATATCTTTATGCCCTGGCTGGTTTGGCTCAGTGGATAGAGCGTCAGTCTGTGGACTGAAGGGTCCCGCGTTCGATTCCAGTCAAAGGCACATGCCTGGGTTGTGGACTCGATCCTTAGTGGGGGGCATGCAGGAGGCAGCCAATCAATGATTCTCTCTCATCAGTGATGTTTCTTTCTCTCTCTCCTCTCCCTTCCTCTCTGAAATCAATAAAAATATATTAAAAAATATCTTTATTACCTTGGAATAAAGAGGATTTCTTCAAACACAAAGGAAAATGATAATTGTGATTATATTATATACAGAGATGGGCAAAAGTAGGTTAATAATAATAAAAAATACAATAATTAATAAATAAATAATAATACAAGAATGAACTCTGGTTCGCATACTCACAATTGTAAGCCTACTTTTGCCCACACCTGTATGTCAACATTAATTTTTCATGATAAGAATCCAAAAGCAAAGTTTGGAGACAAACAGACTGGAAGAATCTAATTTCAAGATATGAAATCAATGAGAAAAAGACAAGTATCTCAGAAGAAAAAGGAGCAAAGAAAATGAACAAATTACAGAAATAGAAACCAAAAGCGCCTGTAAACGTATGAAAAGACTAGAGGCCTGGTGCATGAAAATCCGTGCCGGGCGGAGGGGGGGTTGTCCCTCAGCCTAGCCTGTGCCCTCCTGCAGTCTGGGAGCCCTTGGGGGATGTCCAATTGATGGTTTAGGCCCGCTCCCCACGCCAGCGGGCTGATCCGGGGAGGGGACGGCGCTGGCTGGTGAACGGCTGGACCCGTTCCCACCCCCTCCCCCCCCACACACACATTGCCCCTCCACTGCTGCCAGTCCTGGCTGCCTCCCGATCACCATCCTCTCCCTCTGCCTGCTGGCACCTGTCTTGGCTGGCCTGGCCCCACCCACTTGCCGGGCCTTCCCCCGCCTGCTGAACAGTCATTCTGCCGTTTAGTTTATTTGCATATTAGGCTTTTATTATATAATAAGGATGCTCTACTTCGCCAGTGATCAAGGAAGTGAAAATTAAAGCAACTCTAAGATATAATTTCACACCCATCAGTCCGGCCAACATTTTAATCTAATAATACTAAGTCCTGAGAGCAGTGGGGATGAATGAGAAGATTGCTGGGAGAGCAGATAACAAACAAACAAAAACTGCTATTGTTCTAGTGCACTGGGAGGGCCATTCTGTTTCCTGTTGGGAAACACAGCCAGAGGACGTGCAGAGCTGTTGTGCAGGCATCCTTGCTCCTTCCCTTTTCTTGCTTTCTCCCCTCTGGGTACAAAAGTTCTGATTCTCTCCCCCCATTTGTCCTCCTACAGGTCCGACTACCTTGCCATCCCATCAGAGAACAAGGAGAACTCGGTGGTGCCAGTAGAGGAATAGAAGGGCTGTGGCTCGAGGTGATGTATAGGAAACAGGAGGGGAAGGTGGATAAGGATGGCAGATTGTACAGTGACTTTAAACTTGGGCCCTTGGATTAATTTGTACCCTACCCAAGTCCCGCCCTCAGGATACTGCTTTAAGTTGATGCCCAACTCACAGAGCTCTGTGTGATGTCAAACCCTTCAGAAGGAAATTGCTTTGGCTGGGTGTTGGGGCAACTTGAGCTCCTTCCCCATAGTGACGAAGGCACAGTAACTCTCCCACCCCTCCTTGTAAGGGTTGCGCATTGGGTCAGAGTCTGTGCTTCGCCGACTGGACATCCTCAGTGAGTTGTGCTGCCATTGACAGGTGACCTGAACACTGAGGGACTGGCCCAGGTTCAGTGATGTCACAGCATCAGGAGGGTGCCCCAGAGGCCACACTGCTCCCCTCCCCTCTGGCCTCCTAACTCCATCCGACCTCTACACAGCATCAGACTTTGCCAGAGCTGAGGAGCCCACATCTCGACACAGACTCAACCTCAGCCCAGCCTAGCGTTCACACAGCAGTATCCACGCCAACTGGACTTCTCCCCTGGGCACCGAACGCCTTTGAACAAGTGCTGGAGGCAGCACAGCCCTCTGCCCGCTACTGTGGAACTGGCTCACAGTGAAGGGCTGTCTTAGTGGAAGGAAGCAAGATGACCAGCTGAGGAAAGCAAGTGAGTGTCATGAGGTGGAATTGTTTGAAGCCAGGTTTTCCAAGGTCTTGGCCCCCTTGACCAGAGCATCAGAGCAAAGCATGCTTTTCTGAGTTCCCCAGCGACAGGAAGTTCCTTAGCGAGGACGAGGCAAGTGCTTGTGGATCAGTATTACTCACACTGTGGAGGCAGCTGAGACTCAGACAGGGCTCAGCTCTACTTGACTTCAGAGGACACCTGGGGCGGAGTCAGCCTTAGGCCCCGCCCAGGTTCAGCTTCCCAAGATGGGCACTTCGTCCTTGAGGAGACTTTGAAACTGACATTGGTTACGACCTGTCTCTCTCACAAGCACAGACCGGTGGGCTGCCTGACGGAGGGTAACTGATCTGGCAGCTAGAGTTCTCGGAGAAGGCAGAGAGAAAGGCAGGAACAGCCGTGCAGAATCTCCTTCCGGAAGGGGAAGGGAGTGTGAGTCTGAGCCTCGTGCAGCAGAACGCCTCCTGGGATGGTCCCTGGGAAACGTGGACCCTAAGCAGATGAGTGAAAGGACGGGGCGGGATGGGGGGCTAGGTGTTCCAAATATTTCACCCGGGAATCTGGAATGTCCAGGGCTTCCCCTAGATTTTGGGAGAGCAGATGAACACTGGCTGCATCTTAGTCAAAATCTCACGTTGTGTTTTAATGGAGGGACTGGCCCAAGTGTGAAGTCCCTCAGCATGTGGTGAGGAGCGGGAGGATGCTTTGTGAAACAGAAGATGAACGCGGCTGGGACTTGATGAATGAGATGGCTCTTGGATCTGGAGGGATTTATGGGGAAAGATCAGACTCCATTGGCTTTGGGCCTCACCTGACAAATTCATTTTTTTTTTTTTTCATTTCTTCCATCCCTGGGGAAGTGCTTACCATAAGTCCTTGTTCACATCCTGAAGAAAATACTTTCAATAAATTCAAGGCGCTTCTCACTGGCAGTTGCCCACATAATCTCTCTGGAATATAGATTTTTCCTACTTTATAGTTGGGACAATGGGCCTGGGGAACGGAGGCCTTCGCAGCCACGCGGCTGGTTGTGAAGAAGCCAGCTCCTCACTGCAACATGCCTTCCTCTTGGTCCCAGCAGCCCCTGCGTCTAACTTCTAACCAAGGAATACGCAGGGCTGCCACCTTTTCCTCTTAAAAAACAAACGCCGATGTTTCCTGAGTGGACTTTAATGGAGCTGAATAACACCTCTTGTGTTTTTCCTTATGTATTCTTTTTAAGTAATCCTCCCGGTTTTGTTTTCTAGCTTCTCAGCTTTCATTAGAGCATTTTCATTGCAATTATCCTCTTCCTTCTCCACAACTAGCCATGCGAGGTAAACGTTACTGACGCGCCTGTTGAAAGTGAAGAAACTGAGGCCGAAGCCCAGGCGCCATCCCACCAGCTCACACAGCTGGTAAGGGGGCCTGGAACCCAGTTCTCTCCACTGAGCTCGCCGCTGCTTCCTCCCCTCTCATTTGTTAACTTCCCGCTCATCTTGGCCGCTCCTGCTGTCCCCTCACCCTCAACCCCGACGGCTCCTCCTCCACTTAGCTCCCGGCAGATGCTAGACTGTGCGCGTCAAGAGCCCCCTTCACTTTGGTTTTACCTTTCTAGTCAGTGTGCGTGCCACTCTTTCTCCTGAACGGCAGTCCGCCTCCTCCCTGGGAGACCTGAGCTGACTATAAACCTGCAGGCACTGTGACCACCAGCCTCCTGCAGGTCCCGCCACCGTCCCCCCCGTCCCCACAGGGGCCCAGGCGGAGTGGGCGCTGCTCTGGAGCTTATGTGCCATGGGCTCCTGCTAAAGGGCTTGGAGGTGTTGTCAAGGGCTGTTACCACTTCAGGAGCCCAGCCGGCGGCCTTGGTGCTGGCTCTCTCCCGACTGGTCCTCACAACGCAATTCACTCAGCGCTGGGTCTCATGTTCCCTTTTCCGCTGCTTAACAGCCATGAACTTGATTGCTCAACTCACTTGGCCCCCTAAGCACTTTGACCCACTGACCTTGACCTTTACTGTTGGCTCTGTCCTGTGCATCACAGCCCAGCTCCTGTGCGGAAGGACTTCCCAGTCAGTGCCTGTCCCTACACAGCCTTCATGTCCAGTCCGCTTAAAAGCATCCTTCTTTATCCTCTTTCTATCCCTAAGCATTTACACACCCAGTCTTCTGATTCTCTGACTTCCTGGGTTCCTTAGATGCCAAACTAGAAATGTTAGTAGGAAAGGAATTTTTCTTTAAAAATTTTTTAAAATTGATTTCAGAGAGGAGGGGAGAGGGAGATAGAAACATCAATGATGAGAATCATTGATCGGCTGCCTCCTGCACGCCCCACACTGGGGATTGAACCTGCAACCCGGGCATGTGCCCTGACTGGGAATCGAACTGTGACCTCCTGGTTGATAGGTCAATGCTCAACCACTGAGCCATGCTGGCCGGGCAGAAAGGGATTTTCAAAGCAGGAATATGCTGGAAATACGTTTAGAGCAGTGAATGGCTACGAGACATAGTTCCTCCCCCAACGCTACTAGACCAAAAGGGAAAATCCAGCCATCTCGCGATCTGTGAGCCCACCTGAGTGAAGCAGAGGGCAAGGCTAGGTCACTGCTTCTTTGCAGAAACAGCAGCAAGAGCTAGACCCATTTCAGATCTCTGTCTCGCTGCCCTTCCTCAAGTTCACCCAGAAGCGGAAAGAAGAGGAACCCAAACGGAGCCTCCTTTCCCGCCTTTTGTAAAGGAAAGCTCCCTAACGGAGTGAATTCGTCGGTCACGGAGACCTATGGGAACAGCATTCGCTGTGCTCTCTGCTCCGATCATCCATCCATTCTACACCTTGGCACCCACCGTGTCTAGCGCCAATCTAGACCCTCACTGTGCCCCATGGTCTTAGGTCCGAAAAAGTTCTCATCCAAGACTTTGCTAAGCTCTCAAACTCCACTGTGGTAGGAACTCGTGCTCGGCTCCCCCCTTACCTGAGTTCATAGTAGGACCCCGTAGACAAGCACCTTAGCAAGTCTGTCTTGTAGATGAGACTCAGTCCCTATCACAGGCCATCGAAGCCTGAGCCAGCAATACTCTCACGTCCTCCCGCTCACCGCGTGGCAAGCGCTGCACCGCTGGGCAGTGCGCATGATGGGGGTGCTGCAGAGCGGGTGCTCCGTTTGTGAAACACCATCAAACACAGTTAGCAAACCAAGTCTTGCAACTGATGGAACTCTGCACACTGTCACCTTCACGTTGCTTCTTCTTGATTTCCACAGCCAATATTTTCCTGAACTCTAGAAATGTTGTTCCTGACCACCACGCTTTCCACAGCCTCGTGGCTGTTCTGTAGCGTTTCCCAGTGAACTCCCTGTTCATGTCAATAAAGTGCTGTGGACACCGCCTGCCCTGGTTTTACTCTGTGAGTAAGTACTACAGGTGTGTGTGTGAAGCATCCCCGGGCTCTGCACCCCCCAGCCTGCGCCCATTCCGTACCACACCACCGTGGCCATGTGCCCACAGAACAGGAAGTGCAGTAGTCCAGAATTAGACACATGGTGATGTGGGACCTAGCCTCTCCTTTCCCTTCCTTCCCCACCCAAATGCAAAGGAATCCAAGCCACGCGTGTCCTCACCTGCCGGACATCAAATAGGTTTCCTACCAGGTGGCAAAGGGCTAAGTGCAAGGAGGACCCAGTGAGGAGGGGCCGCACTCGCCACGCTTACTTAAGCGAGGCAGCAGCGAGCAGCCGCCTCCCAGCGCCCATCTTCCTGGAAGTGCCAAGGCCCCAGGAGGGAGACGCCCCAGAAGCTCACCAGGATTCAGTCGACCACGTTCTCCTACAATCTCAAAAGCACCGAGTATCAGGGAAATGTTCGTGTGTGGCACCAGCCCCTACACACACACACACACACACACACACACACACACCCGACGCTGGGAAGAGTCCCAGGAGCCGGGGGATGGCTGTGCCTGTGTGTAAGTGTGATACGTGTGTGTGCCCACACAGATGCTTCCAGATCTGGCCTGACCACCGCTGGGAAGACCAAAACCATTTGGGACATTGAGCACCAATGAAACAAGCAATGATCGCACACGGCACTTAGTATGTGTAGCTCAATACTTTTTAATTCATACAGTACTTCCATGGCGCTAGCTACTTTACAGTAAGGTTTGGCTGGGAAGCCTTGTATGTTTCCAGGTACGAGCAGTGAGTTTTCAGACCTTGCGCACAGCGCCAGGCAAAGCACAGTCACAGATCCAAACACAGGCGGCCAGACAGCTCGCTGCAAGCGCCCTGGCCTTCCCCAGCCGGGCCCAGCGTGGTGCTGGCTCCTCCCTCTACCGTCCCCCACTCCCCCCGTGTCAGCACGGTCCAGGCCACAGCCTCTGCCCCTCCCTCCCGCCTTGGGATCCAGGTTGAGTGGGTCCTGGAAGCTGGGGTGGGGTGGGGGGAAGCACCATGGGTTTGGGAAGATGACCAGGTCCATGCAGAGCAGTCTGGCTCTAGAGTGTGGGAAGAAAACGTGTGGAGTCACACACCACCGTTGGCAAAAACAGTAGCTCTTACTACGCAACCTCGGCACGTGGCACCACACCGGGGCCAGCTCCCGACACAGAGCTGTCCTGCCTGGAGCAGTGGCCGCCGGCTGGCTTCTGCAGGGTGTCCCCGTGCTGGGAGGCGAGGAGGGCCCAGGGCAGACACAACCACGCTCCCTATGCCTACACGTGTCGGGCCCCTCATCTGGCATCAGCTCCTCTCGGCAGGCAAGGCGCCTCTCGCCAAGCAGCCACGGCTCCCTCCGCCTCCCAGGCCTGCCGAGGCCTCAGGTCACACAGAAGGATATGCCCACGCCCCTGAGCTGTCCCACAGAACACCAACCGGGGAGCGGCCGGCCCTCAGCCAGTGGAGCAGCGGTGAGGTAAGGAGGCTGGGCAGAGGTGGAGGGGAGCTTGCTACATCTGTGCAAGCAAATGCCTGCTCCCTCCAGGAGAGCAGGGGCGGGAGATGGCCTTCCAGAGAAACGCTCCTCGGGCCCAGGCGCATCTTCTGGAAGAAAACAAGAGTGGAGCGTGGGACCAGCCTGTGCAGGTTGGGAAGGAGGTCAAAGATGTCACGCGGTGGATGGCATGATGGTCCCACAGCCTAGAGGCGAGGGGTGGGGAGGAGCGCTGGGAAGAGGTGCTCAGGTTCTGAACTGGCGAGAGCAGGCAGGGGCAGAGCGTTCGGGGAGCGGGGAGCCAGACCACAGCCCTGCCACCTGGGGGACCAGAGGAGAAGGCTATTTCTTTGGGGGGCGGGGGTGGGAAGGAGGAGGACGGGCTGTTTGCTGCCCTGCAGAGCTACAGCAGCAGCCTGGCATGGCACAGAAAGAATCTTCCTGAGACCACACCCGGCCCACAGAGACGCTTCCCTCGTCTTCCTCCAAGATTTCAGCCTAGGGGTGCTGCCAGCGAGTGCATCAGACCCGGTCCAAGCTTGGGCCGGGGACCGGGACTAGAGAGGATCTGCTTCTGGCCAAGCACTGCTCCAGGTCCCCGGCCCCCCTCCTGACTGGACCTAAGGCAGCCATGGGTCTTCGCCGAAGCCTCACACTCAATCCGCCCGACGGGGTTTGGGAAGAGCCAAGGGAAGTGCAAGAACCAGGAGTGGCTTCTCTGCCGTGGCCTCCAGAGAGGCGAGGAAGGTGGCCGACAAAGGAGGTAACACAGCACATGGCAGCCTCCGCGCTCTGCCTCCCCGCCACACCTCCCCCTCCCGTCTCCCTAACCCTCCCAGCTCATCAGAAAGGAAGCTCAGCTAGCCTGCCTTTCCCAGAGCCCAGACACGGCCCTGCCGCTCCCCTGAACCGGGGGAGCTCTAGCCCGAAGGGACCCTTCCAAGTCCAAGAACGCCCGGCCTCGCCAGCCTCCGATGTCCCTCGGACAGGCCAAGGCGGAGCCCAGCTCAGCGGGGTCTAGGCTAGCCCTGTCCTGTTGCAGACGAGGACACCGAAGCTCAGAGAGGCGGAGCGGCTTGTCTGAGAGCCGAGCCAGGACTCAGGCCGGCCTCCCGGCTCTCCGCTCAGTGCGCCTTCAGAGAGCTCCACGCTGCCCATCGCACTGGCCCAGGAGGGTGCCCTTTCCCAGGCGCAGGCGGGGAACGGTGAAGAGCTGCAGGCAGGACTGGCTTCTCCGCGGCGATCTGGGAGTTCCTCCACGATAGCTGAGTGAGGTGCAGACTCACAAACGTCACAAAACCTCGGACGATGAGCACAGCTCTCGGATGTTCACCGTGTGGACCCTAGCAGGAAGATGGAGCAGTGCGGCCGGCGTGGCCAGGAGAGAGGACGCGCGAGGAGCTGGTTCCACTGTGCCCTTCCGGCTCCGAGCCGGGCTGCAGGCCGCGGTGCCGGAGCTGCTGCGTTTCTTGCCCAGAATCCCACAGTGGTGCCCTCTCTTCCCCGGTCACCGAACGAGACTGGGCAGAGTTGTTGGTTTTCTCGTGGTTGAAAATCAGGAAATCGTTAGAACAGAGAGCACCCACGAGATCGGTGACGTGTACGCACTGCCTGCTGGTTCCAATCCCCAGCAAGCCTCCTCCCTCCGCCACCTGCCCTTCCCTGGGACGGGCCTGAGAAGTCGGAGCGCACAGCGCTTGGGTAGCCGCCCTGCCAGCACCGGCCCGGCTGAGACCCCGCTGTGTCCCACGCAAGGGCCCCAGGAACCCTCCTGACGGCATGGTTCGAAGACAAACCAGAGATTTACCAGCTTTGCTTTTAAGTTTCTGGGATGACTGGCCTCCGGCTACCCCTGCGGACAGTTTCCGGCAGTCTCACTTCTCAGGGCCCGGAGCCCGGCCCTCATAGGCCTCCCGTTCAGTCCTGGGCAAGAGCCACCAGCGGTCCCAGCCCGTGACCCTCCACTGACGCCAAGGGAGGCGGGTCCCACGCCGCCTTCTCCTGTTCCTCGGGGTGGGGGGTGACGGGCACACACAGCTCTGTCTTCTCATCCTGCCTGTGCGTGATGGCGAGGCTACGGTCTCAGGCCGAAACGCCAACAGCCTTTCATTGTCAGGCGAGGTGCTCAGGCCATTGCGGGAGAGGGACACGGCTGCCTCCCGGGCGGACGGGGACAGTCTTCCTTCCTCGGCCCTGCATGCGGGGCGCCTCGCAGAGCTCCTGGAGAGCCCTCCTTGCCCACCTGTGGCCCACGCGCTGCGCCCTCCCTGGGCTGGCGGGCCCCTTGTTGGGTGGAGAAGTAGCAGTTAGTGCATGAAGGGCGACAGGACTGCCTAGGAGGGTCCCACAGTCAGACAAGTGCACGGGTCTTGGCAGCCAACCCCGGAAAGGCCCGGAGCACGGATGGTCCTGACCCGCGGCCTCCTCTCCACTCCCGGTGACAGCAGCCCCGCTGGGACAGACACCAGGGAAGGAGAACCGGGAACGTGGGGCGGCCCGTGGGCAGAGCGAGACTCCATCAGGCTTTCTCACGCCCAGATGCACGCGCCTCTGCCAAACCCATCCCCTCCCAGGGCGTCTGTTCCAGCGCAAGGAGCCTCAGATGCTGTCTCCCTGAGCAGGCGGGTTGTCCCGGGCAGCCGATGCCGCTGGCGTTGTGCTCTCCATCACACCGCATCCTCTGGTGAGGCCTGCAGCCTGCACTGCTGGGCACTCGTCCCTCACACCCGGGAGGTCCGACAACACCCTGACTCTCCCGGACAGAAAACGGACAGCGCTCAGGGAAGGACCAGAGCCACAGACCTGCTGTGCTGGAACCACGAACACAGACTTAACAAGATCGGACACACTCCACCCGGCCAGGGGTGATGTGCTGGGCAGAGAAAAACGAGGGTTTTAGGCACTAAACAGGGACACTCCGCCCAGACCCAGCCTGGGAGAAGCGGGGGAGAAGGGCGGGCGGGCGGGAGGGCGTTCCCAGCCCTTGTTGGGTGCACACCCTGCACCGCTGGAGGAAGTGCGGGTGGAGGAGGAGCATCCTTCAGAACACAAGGCCTCCGGAGCCCGCAGCCACGCACGCCCAGCCACGGCGCAGCCGCAGTCCACACGGGGCTCATAGGAGAGCTTGGGTGGCGCTGCTGTCTGATGCTTCCTCGTTCCCAAGAGAACGCCTGCGGAAGCGTGGGGTGGGGAAGAAGAGCCCCTTTTATTTCGGAAACAAATCAGAAGGGGACGAGGGAATGAAGCACCGTAAGCCACGCCCCTTGAGACTTCTCTTCACAGGCTTAACTTTGGCTCAACAACGCTCCCTTCTCAGGGCCAGAACGGCCAGCGAGGGCACGGTGGCTGAGGACGGAGGACGGAACCGTGGGGGGGAGGTGGCCCCTGCCCCTCGGCCCCCACTGGCCACACAGGAGACGGGCCAGCTCCTCCCTGGTACGTAGCGGTCTCTTTAAAATCTGTATATAATATATATTTATACTCTGTATGTATATATGTATATATATATATATTTATAGGTCTATGTACACGTATTGCACACGCCTCCGGCAGCCCTGCTCCTGCCTGGTCAGTGGTAGCGGCTCCTCTTCTCTTCGCTTTCGGGTGAGTAGTCTCGGGACCTGATGCCGTTCTGAAGGTTGACGAGGGAGTCCTTCATCTGCAAGACAGCGACCCCCAGCTGGGTTGTGCCCTCCCTCAGAGGGGTCCCCTGCAGCGCCCGCCACCCCGCCTACCGCGGCAGCCTCAGGGGCAGCCTCAGGCAGACAGGGCGCAGCCCATCGGCATGGGGACCGCCACGCACCCTCCGTCACCCGTGTCTTCGTGACGTGTGGCCTGCATCACTGAATTCAAAGCATTCAAGTGCTGCCAGGAGCCCCTTAGCCGCCACTTCTGTGGCCTCCGACTCCTTCCACTCGGCGTCCCCACTAGGCCCGACTGTGCGGCATCCCTGTAGCGTGCATCCTGCCAGCGTTGCCCCAGCCGGCGCTCTCCCTTCTCGCCCGTCCCAGGCTCTCCCATCTGTGCGGGCCCAGAACAAACCCAAACCTCCTCTGGCTCACAGCCCTCTTTCCCAGGCCCTCACCCCACTCCCTAGCCGGGGCTGCAACCTTCTTCGCTGGCTTGGTTTCCTGGGTGCTGGAGTGCCACGGCCTTATCCTTATCCCCCGGCCACGCAGAGCAGAGGGGGCTGAGCTGTATCCATGCCGCTGACCTGACCTTCACGGAACCCCTAGCCTCCTTCAGGACACAGACACGCTAACGTCGTTAGGCTGTGACACAGTCTCAATGGGGCAGTTCCAGCGGCAGAGCCTTAAAGCGGCTTCACACCACAACACGCTCACGTTCTTCTCAGCAAGCTGCTCCGTCACAACACAGTGGAGCTCGCCTCTCGTGGGCGAATGGCTCTAGAGTTTGAGACCCTGTGGCTTCTCTGCCTAATGGACCATGTTCTTCTCTGGTTCTGTGTCCTCTGCTTCATAGAACGGAGGGCCCATTACTATTCTGAGTTACTTTTAAAGGTAATGAAACAAACACCTATCCCAACACAGTCCACCATGCTATATGACTGCTCCACGCTCCAACTTAAGGGGACCCACCCTGAAATAGAATTCTAGGGTTGGAGAGAATGGGGTCACCCCCCCATATCTATAATAATAAAAGTGTAATATGCAAATCAACCAAACGGCCGAACAGCAGAAGGACCGTCCGGAGGACCGCGCTATGACACGCACTGACGCCAGGCCAGCCAAGGCGGGTGCGACGCGATTGGGCAGGGGGCCCGCCATCGCCCCATGATCGCTCTGCGGAGGGAGGCCCAGGCTGCCCGGCCAGCGGCGCTGCAGCAGGTGGTGGGGGGGGGCCTCCCCTTGCAGGGCCATCGATCGCGGGGCTCCCAGACTGCGCAGGCCGCCCCGAGTGCACCGGGCCTCTAGGAATTCATAGGTCCTTACCCAGCACGCCCCCCCCCCGCCCCCAACAGCCTTTCCAGGTGGAGGAATCTCAGTCGAGCAGCCCTTCCCTCGCCGAGCAGCTCTAATCACGAGCAGTGTTTCTGTAACTCCAAAGCCAGCGCCCTCCGACTCCCAGCCCCGGGCCAGGCCTCTGGAGCGCACAGCAGGCCACCCTGTTGGCCTGGGCATCTGAGGACGGCCCTGCTCTCACCGTCTTCCCTTGTCCTGAGCGTGTCTTCAACCCCACCAGCCCTTCCTGACATGCGGGGCTGCTGGACGCCTCCTGCGCTGTTTACCCTCTTCTGGCTAGAAAAACCCGCTCTTCAACGTGGCCCCAAAGCGGACACGGTCCTCTAAACATACTAGATGCAGCTAAAGGTTAGAAGGAATACAGCAACTGTACTGGGAAGAAGACGTCTGGAGAGAAGACACGGAACTGCCCTCTTCCCAGACGGTCAGGGCCGCCTCGGCAGGTGCCCTGGAGGCTGTGCCTGTGTGCGTGTCCTGGGAGGGAGGGGGGCACCCCTCAAGGAGAGCTAGGAAGACACGCTCACCGGGAAGACAACTCTGTGCAAGGGGGGTTATCAGATGGCAACGGGTGGCCACGAAATAAAATCTCCTTTCACCTGACCTACAGCTTTCCGTGGCAAAGCCAGAGCTGCTTATTATCCGGGGACACCGTGCTTCCACCAGCTCACGCAGAGAGGGCGTCAGCGTTGGGACAAGGATGGCCGACGAGAGGAATGAATGGGAGGATAGGCCCGTGGGTGGGACGGAGATGGCGACTTTCTCAGAACACAGGAAGGAGTCTGTCTCCAGGAGACGAGGGCAAGGAGGGGCGGGCGCCTCACCTGGTCGAGAAGCATCACCGAGGACTTGATGATCTCTCTCCACTTCTGGAGCTCGGTATCGTGGTACTTTTGTTGGGACTCTAAGAGCTGGGCCCACTCTGTCTGAGACTGGGGTAACCTGTGGGGTGGAAGAAGGGGTCCCCCAGCAGCTGGAGTTATGCTCAGTGGACTGTCCTGTGCTCCCAGACCCCTAAAGGACAAAGAGTCACATCAGAGCGCCCTGCCCTCCGCTCCTTGCCCCTGGGCCCGTGCCCCGAATCAGAGCAGACGCTTATGGACCCCCGGGCCAAGGGCAGGGGCGGTTGCCAAGGGGACGGAGGCGGGAGCGAGGGCAGGGTCCGGAGCAGGTGCAGGTGGCGGCGAGGGGAGGGTTACCTTTCTTGGAGCCTCAGGCCCTGCCAGGCAGTGAGGGTCTGGGTGGTGTACTCCAGCGTCCAGAGCTTGTAGAAAAGCATCACGTTAAGGAGGACCAGCAGCACCAGGCTAGGACAGAGACGGGGAGCAGCACAGCCATGAGCCGTAACCTGAGGGAGACGCTCCCCCTCGGGGAGCGGGGACCCCACCCAGAGGCTGCGGTCCCTGGCCCGTGGATTGCCTGAAACCCTGCAGTGAGTGAGCGAGCAGCGGAGGGATGCAGCAGGGCGGGGCGGGGGAGGGGGGGCGTTCTAATCTGGAAAGGCTGAGGGCACTGGGAGGAGAGAGGGTCAGACGGAGAGGAAAGAGACGAGAGGGTGAAGGAAGCCGCCAGAGCCAGTACCTGAAGCGGATCCTAACGGGAGCAGGGAGGAAAGTGGGGAGCAGGCCGGCTAACAGACCTGTGTGGGGAGGAGAGACTGCGCTTACGCTGAGGCAGGGGACCTGCGCGAGGAGCCCTGGGAGCGAGGCCTCTGAGCACCGGCAGGAGGGTGCAGGGAGCACCTGCAGGCAGCCTTGGATTTCCAGGGCGATAAGGGGGCTGAGATCCCTTCAGCAGCCCACGTCAGCACCACGAAGGCGAGCCGCAGGAGGAATTCAGGGGGACTCCTGGCTCTGCCCCGGGGCCTCCTGATGTTGGCAGAACTGGCCTGAGGGCAGTCTGCCCCCTGCACCTGCCACAGGCCTGCGGGGCCCCCAGGGCCTTCTCGGGTCCCCGGGGAGGGTGAGCGCCAGGCTGCAGGGAGAGGGGGTGGCAGGACAACCCGGGAGTCGGAGGGCCAGCGGGGAGGGAGTCACGGGAGATAAACTCCTCTTGGGCCTCAGTGGCTGCCTGGAGGCCCTTCTGTGACCGCTCCCGGGACAAGGAGACGAAGACTCAGGCGAAGAGGGGACCCAGAGGCGCAGAAGCGGCTGCACACCCTGGCTCACCACTTCACAGGTCAACTCTGGTCAAGTCTGCCAGCTGCTCAGAGCCAGCTTGCTCAGCGGGACAAGGACGCCTACGCTGCCGGCTGCTACGTGGATCAGAGGGCGGCGCGGGAGCGTCCTGCACACGGGAGACCCCCTACGAGGAGGAGGTACAGGCGCCCGCAGGGAAGAGGTGGGAGGTGGGAGGTGGGAGGTGGGAAGATAAAGTAACAGACGGACAAGACCACAACGAAAGAAAGCCTGTGCTGTGCCTTCAGCCTTACAAACTACGGGAGTGTGCGTGCGTGTGTACGTGTGTGCATGTGTGTGTGCATGTGTGTGCATGTCAGTTGCTGAACTTCTCACCCGTGCTTCCCACTGACACGTGCTAATCCCCGAGGCTACTCAGTGGAGTTCTGAGGCTCCCAGTCCCCACAGACCCCCGATTCCTGCTGCATGTCAGCGGCCGGCCTGCTCCGCCCCTTTCCGGCGGGAGCTGCGCACCAGCTGGGCAGCTACCCTGGGTCTGTGCTCCGCGAGGGCCCCGGGACACCTGCTGTGAGCAGACAGGAAGCGCTCTGAGCAGACAGGAAGTGCTCTGAGCAGACAGGAAGCGCTCTGAGCAGACAGGAAGCGCTCTGAGCAGACAGGAAGTGCTCTGAGCAGACAGGAAGTGCTCTGAGCAGACAGGAAGTGCTCTGAGCAGACAGGAAGCGCTCTGAGCAGACAGGAAGCGCTCTGAGCAGACAGGAAGGCGGGATGGGCAGGCAGGAAGTGCTCTGAGCAGATAGGAAGGCGGGATGGGCAGGCATGCGGGCTCGGCTGGCCCGACGCAGGCCAACGGGCCGTCACAGCCCATCGGCACGCACGCCGCCTGCAGACCCCCGGGCCTGCCAGTGCTGCCCAGGAGGCCTGATGGCTGTGAAGTGGCAAAGCCCGAAGGCCCGACACCAGCCACGCAGTCTGCGCAGGCGAGTGGGCCTTCGCTACGTGAACAACGTCCCAGTGTAGGCAGAGGTCAAACACAGAACAACCTGCGGTTGCTTTTCCACCTACAAACCTAACATCGGAGACTCCGTTTCAACCACAGCACGGGTGGCTTTAAGGTGCTGACGCCAAGTGTCAATCTTACTGGTTTTCAGCTGCCTTTGCATTTAATGTGGTAAAAACATCTTGGCTTCTTAGGCCCCATTCAGAAGAATTCCACATCGACATTCTCGTTATACAGGGTGTTCTTGTGGGAAAAGTGCAGGTTATGAATTTTAGGATAACTTCATTAACTCAGAGACTGTCGCGGCACATGGCCCTGCTGTGGCCTGCCCCGGGCACTCAGGGTCAACAAGAAAGCTGCCCTCCGGAACCTGCCGGCTCCTGGCCTGCATGGCCGCCGGTCTGTCCTCAGCCCCCGCTCACCCTCTATCCCGGTGATCTCAGCCACACCCACGGGGGCTGCTGCCTGTAAATGAACCAGCACCCGCCGCCCACACTTCCCTCCGGAGCCCAGGTCCCACCAACAAATGTCTCTCCCCACCTGCGTCTGGGAAGCTACGGCAGTGGTCGGCAAACTCATTAGTCAACAGAGCCAAATATCAACAGTACGACAATTGAAATTTCTTTTGAGAGCCAAATTTTTTAAACTTAAACTCTATAGGTAGGTACATTGTTATTAACTTAATTAGGTATTTGGTATTTTGTGGAAGAGCCACACTCAAGGGGCCAAAGAGCCGCATGTGGCTCGTGAGCCGCGGTTTGCCGACCACTGAGCTACGGCAACGCAGAGGCGTCCGGACGGACGCCTTTCACCTGTTGCAGACTCCTGTTAGTGACACACCATCTACAGACAGGGAGCCAGAGGCCCTCCCTTCCCTGTCACCAGCGTCCCGCCCCTCCCCTCGGGCCACCAGCACTCCTGCCTGCCCCCTGCGGTCACGCCTCCTGGCCTCTTGCCCCCAGGCCTCTCTTCCAGTTCAGGCATCACAGTGCCATCCGCGGGCCAATCCCACCCGTTACCTGGCTTCCTTCCGCGTTTCTGAGGGCGGGTCCTAGTGCCTGCTGAAGCACTGGTGGAGCGGGCGTCTGGACAGCGCCCCCCACCCCCTCCCGAACATCCTCACAGCACTGGCAGCAGGAAGGGCCGGCGCAGGCGGCTGCGATGGAAGAGCTGCCTGCACTCACTCCCGGCTGCTCCTGCTCCAGCTGGTTCAGAGGCCTGGCCTTCGCATCCAATAGCTGTGCTCGCCCACCGCGCGGCTTCCCCACTTTCTGCTAACTTGCTCCCAGTCCAGCACCCTCCTGTGTGAACTATGGAGCCCACCGTTTCATGGCGTTATGGCAGTCACTACAGATTGTTTACATGAAGTCAGCATGTCCTTTTCCTGGGCTGGTCATTGGTGGTGCTTGGCCACCCCGCCAGCGTGTGGGCCCCACGGGGGCACGGTTCTAATTCCTGGCACAGAGCAGACACCAGAAGGTCTCTCACCAACAGTGAGGGGCTCCTAACGGGCTCGGTGACAGTCCCGGCTAGTGTCTCGGCCAGGCTGTGGCAGCTGTGAATTTCCTCTCTGCATCACCCACTTGACACTGAGTTCCCAGAGGCCATGGTGCTGCATGCCTCCCGGAGGCCTAGCATAGAGTAGCTGCTGAGTAAACCACAGGAAAAGCAGCAAAGAGGACAGAGATGACAGACAGAGAAACTGATCCAGAGAGAGATGGGAGAACAAAACCTCAGGACAGTAGGGTGCTCATGCACCTGCTGAGACTGGGGGTGGGGTGGGGGGAGGGCGGGGCAGCAGCAGGAGCTAGGAGGCAGTGGGGCAGGGGAGAGGCAGCAGCAGGAGTGGGGTGTGGGGAGAAGGGGCAGTGGGGCTGGGGGAGAGGAGGCTGTGGGGACAGGGGGCAGTGGGGCTGAGGGAGAGGGGGCAGGAGGGAGAGGCGGCAGTGGGGCAGGGGGAGAGGGGGCAGTAGGGCTGAGGGAGAGGGAGCAGGGGGGAGAGGCGGCAGTGGGGCTGAGGGAGAGGGAGCAGGGGGGAGAGGCGGCAGTGGGGCTGAGGGAGAGGGGGCAGGGGGAGAGGGGGAAGTAGGGCTGAGGGAGAGGGAGCAGGGGGGAGAGGCGGCAGTGGGGCTGAGGGAGAGGGGGCAGGGGGAGAGGGGGCAGTAGGGCTGAGGGAGAGGGAGCAGGGGGGAGAGGCGGCAGTGGGGCTGAGGGAGAGGGGGCAGGGGGGAGAGGCGGCAGTGGGGCTGAGGGAGAGGGGGCAGGGGGAGAGTCCGCAGTGGGGCAGGGGGTGGGGGAGCCTGGGATCCCTTACACACAGCTGATAACCAGCAGCAGCTTGGACACGCTCTGCAGGTGGAAACCGTTGGGCGTGTCCTCAGGGATATGTCGTGTCTGTGTGGAACCTGCGGGAAAATAGAGGCCATTACCATCACGGCCCACAAGTCCCCCAACGCTGACGAGACACTGGCCGCGCACAGAACCTCAGGGAATGACAGAGCTCCGTGTCCCAGCAGCGTCACGGTGGGTCAGGCAAAGTGAGTGTTCACGTCACTGAGTAAAAGGGAAACTCCGTCGACGTGCACAGCGAGGACACGCAGCGAGGACAGAGGACCTGCAGCCATGGCCGGGACAGGCGCTGGGCTGGGACAGACGCCGTCAGCTCGCGTTCCCCACACAGGCCATGCCGCAGCGCGCAGCTGGCTCGGTGAGTGCCAGTCAGCAACCCGCATGTAAAACACACAGCCTGGGCTGGTGGGAGCAGGGGCGGCCTGGGCACTGCCCGTGCTGGCCAGCTCCTGCCCCGCCCGTCCCATCCGCTCTGAGGACACCCAGGCGTGGGGCGCCACGTGGAAACCCTGCATCGGTGAGTTCCAAGGCCTTTTACAGCGGCAGGTCTCCATGCTGAGGAAGACGTGCAGCGTGAACGGCTGATGGGGAGAGGGGACGCATCAAGGGTGTCTGCTACCCGGTAAGGCGGGTCCTGGGGGCCCACGGCAGCCGCGTGAGGGGCTGCCTGGACCCTGGACCTTGGCTGGGAGGTAATTTCTCTCTGGGGCTGAGCTCCCAACCACGTGGGGACCGCACACACGAGTCTGTTGGGTGCGTGGTGCTCAGGCAGCGTGGAGGCACCACCAAAGGCAGCTCTGTCCAGCAAAGCACACGTGTGGGCCAGCAGGGGCCGAGGAACTGACAGGGCAATGGCGACAGGAGGGCACAGAGCCTTAGATTCAACGGCTCCATGCAAATGACACACAATCTCCATGCAAGAGCAGGCGCACAGGCACACACACAGGCACACACAGGCACAGGCACGTGCACAGGCACACACACAGGCACAGGCACACACAGGCACAGGCACACACAGGCGCATGCACAGGCACACACACGCACAGGCACGCGTGCACAGGCACGCGCACACTCACAGGCACACACAGGCACGCACACAGGCACACACACGCACGCACACAGGCACACACACAGGCAGGCACAGGCGCACGCACAGGCACACACAGGCACACACAGGTGCACGCACAGGCACACACAGGCAGGCACAGGCGCATGCACAGGCACACGCACAGGCACACACACGTGCACGCACAGGCACACACACACGCACAGGCACACACAGGCAGGCACAGGCGCATGCACAGGCACACGCACAGGCACACACAGGCAGGTACAGGCGCACGCACAGGCACGCACAGGCACACACACACGCACAGGCACACACACACGCACAGGCAGGCACAGGCAGGCACAGGCGCATGCACAGGCACACACAGGCAGGTACAGGCGCACGCACAGGCACACACAGGCACACACAGGCAGGTACAGGCGCACGCACAGGCACACACAGGCAGGCACAGGCGCACGCACAGGCACACACACACGCACAGGCACACACAGGCAGGCACAGGCGCATGCACAGGCACACACAGGCAGGCACAGGCACACGCACAGGCACACACAGGTGCACGCACAGGCACACACAGGCAGGTACAGGCGCACGCACAGGCACACACAGGCAGGCACAGGCGCACGCACAGGCACACACACACGCACAGGCACACACAGGCACAGGCTGGCCGCACTCACCTGCCACGTGCTTGGCCCGGCGGCCCACGTCCTCGTCGGTGGGCGTGGTGACGGGGCTCAGCACCTCCTCCAGGTGAGGCCCCCGCAGGTGGGCGTGGGGGCGCTTCCTCCGCCGCACGGCCGGGGCTTTGCTGGCCTTCTCTTTGGGAGACTGTCTGTGCATCTCAGCCAGGGAGGTGCTCTCCATCTTGGTCAGCTCGCTCTCTGCCAGGGATGGAGGCCCGTCAGCGGCGCCCCGCCCGCTCCCCGCCCACCGCCTCGGCAGCAGCTTTCTGCACCCAGCAAGCCTCCTAAGGAAGCTCTTTCGATGTTGTACTCTGGGGTGTGGACACGGAGGGGCCTGCGGGGACCCAGCCCAGCCCAGCCCCTCTTCTGGCTCGTCCAACGCTGTGTGGCCACGGGCTCCTGACACCTGCACCCTCAGGTGCACAGCGTAGGGCATCGCACTTCCCAACGGGCCTGCACGGGCTTCCCGTGACAGCACTCATCCCTGCGACAGGCCTCAGGCTCCCTGCGGGGTCACAGGTCCCGGGACCACGCACAGAAGCAGGCGGTGGCTGGGAAAGTGCATGTGCTCACATACGAGCCACACTTGCATGCACTTCCGGGGCAGGCTTAGGACCGGTGACCCCTCCACTGTCCCGGCCTCTCCCACTGTCCACGTTTCGTTCCCTGAACCTGCCAGCCGCCCGGGAGCCCGTGGCCCGGCTCACCCAGGTGGCGGAAGTAGTCCTCCAGGCCGCTCCAGAAGTTCTTCTCGATGAACGTCTTCACCAGCCCCCAGGGCTGCTTGCGGTAGCGCAACTCCGTGGAGACCCTGCAACCGGCCAGACCGAGGTCAGCCTTTCCCGGGAAGGTCAGCCGGGCCCAGGTCCCAGCGGCTCCCTGCACCATCACCCCCACGGCCACCCTCTGAGGTCAGTGGCGCCAGGGCTGCAGCCTCGCTTTTACGAGGAACCACGCTGAGGGTCAGATATTCGTGCAGACCAAGGCTAGCAAGGCTCCAACCCAGGCCCAGAGGGGTTTCATGCCGCCACTGCCTCTGGGGGCGCCCGAGGGTGCCCAGCAGCCCGCCAGCCATGGCCGTCTCTCCTTCGCCAAGGGGCTCTGGCTTCCTCACTTTTCCCTGGGGGAGCACCAGCCTGGCTGCGTCCCCCCCCTCCGCCCCCTCCTGTCCCCCAGGCAGCCTCTTGCAGGCCGGCCTGCGCCTCTCCCCAGCTCACCCTCATCTGCCACCACTTCCTTCCAGCTGTGCCTGCTCCAGGCTGACTGCCTGCCCGGTCTCCTCCCTCAGGGATGCCAGCGCGCTGGAGCCTGCAGTGAGCTGCTGCCTGCAGCCATCGCCCGCCCACCACCTGCTCACTGGGCTGGAGGGCCCTCTGGAATGTTCTATCTGGGGAACATGCTACCACGGCGAGAACCGCACAGAAAGAACAGCCATTCAGAAGCTCATCCGAGGAGGTGGGAATGGAGAACCCAGACACTATGGGGGCAGGGGGCAGGAGAGCGAAGGGAGGAGGGAGGTGAAGGGAGAGGAGGAGGGAGGTGAAGGGAGGAGGAGGGAGGTGAAGGGGGAGGGAGGTGAAGGGAGAGGAGGAGGGAGGTGAAGGGAGGAGGAGGGAGGTGAAGGGGGAGGGAGGTGAAGGGAGAGGAGGAGGGAGGTGAAGGGGGAGGGAGGTGGAGGGAGGAGGAGGGAGGTGAAGGGGGAGGAGGAGGGAGATGAAGGGGCAGGAGGAGGGAGGTGAAGGGGGAGGAGGGAGGTGAAGGGGGAGGAGGAGGGAGGTGAAGGGGGAGGAGGAGGGAGGTGAAGGGGGAGGAGGAGGGAGGTGAAGGGGGAGGAGGAGGGAGGTGAAGGGGGAGGAGGAGGGAGGTGAAGGGGGAGGGGGAGGGAGGTGAAGGGGAGGGGGAGGGAGGTGAAGGGGGAGGAGGAGGGAGATGAAGGGGGAGGAGGGAGGTGAAGGGGGAGGAGGAGGGAGGTAAAGGGGGAGGAGGAGGGAGGTGAAGGGGGAGGGGGAGGGAGGAGGAGGGAGGTGAAGGGGGAGGAGGAGGGAGGTGAAGGGGGAGGGGGAGGGAGGTGAAGGGGGAGGGGGAGGGAGGTGAAGGGGGAGGGGGAGGGAGGTGAAGGGGGAGGGGAGGGAGGTGAAGGGGGAGGGGAGGGAGGTGAAGGGGCAGGGGGAGGGAGGTGAAGGGGGAGGAGGAGGGAGGTGAAGGGGGAGGGGGAGGGAGGTGAAGGGGGAGGGGGAGGGAGGTGAAGGGGGAGGGAGGTGAAGGGGGAGGAGGGATGTGAAGGGGCAGGAGGAGGGAGCTGAAGGGGGAGGAGGAGGGAGGGGCCAGGAGGAGCAGATGCCAAGAGCCGCACAGGAAGCAAAAGGAAAACGTCTGGTCCGAAGGCGGTGAGAAGGCGCAGCCTGGCCGGTGTGGCGGTCAGATGGTCCTAGTTCCCGGCCTCTCTGAGCTCCTCACTAAGCAGCGATTTTATTCCAACGACACGAGTGAGGCCCTCTCCGTGCAACCAGGGGAGCTTGGCCTGCGATCAGGTGTGTAACCCTCACTGGGGGCCTGGGGGACGTCCAGCCAGGTGGCGCCATGCATCCACCAGGGAAACTGCCATGTCGGAGGTTCTTCCCTCAGCGCGGGAATGTTCGCGCATTTACGTTACCGTAATTTTCTGTACGAACCCAGAGATGTCAGCAACAAGGCTGATTTAACATTGGGCGGCAGAGCTAACATGCGAGGTTTGTGGCTACAGACGCGCATGGCGTGTGGGGGAGGTCGGCCCCTCGCCTGGATAGAGGCTTATGGCGAGCGACGGGCCAGACTTCCCCGGTGACGGCTTATCCAGTGTCAGGGTCTGAGCTCCTTCCTCCTCGAACGCACAGCCCAGCGCCCAGGACAGGAGCTGCCCACAGGCGGATGCTAATCCCTCACTCGATCGCCCGAAGGTGTCTGCACGCTGAGGGGTGCAGGCCCCGTGCCGGGGCTGGAACAGAGGGGCCTGGGGCCCTGCCAGGGCGTGAGTGGCAGGTGGCACCGCCCGGTGGAAGGAGCCAGGGCTGTATTCCTAGACCTGCTCTCAGGCTCACGGGGGATCTGACTCTTGGCAAAGCTACTTCACTTACAACCCTTGTTTTTAATCTGAAAAGGGAGAGTAAGTCCACCTCCTTCGGTCATCCTAGGATATGCTTTAAGACAGCATTGGTAAACCACAGGCCACAGGTAGCAGCAGCTGTAAGCACTGCGCTAGAGACACGCACAGCGTAGGGACAGAGGGTCTGAGCGGGACTAGAAAGAATGTGGAAACAGGACGGCCAGCAGGCCCATCTCCCTCCTCCTCCTTCTCCTCCTCCTCTTCCCGCTCCCCCTCCCCCTCTCCCTTCTTCCTCGGGAGCAAATGAATGCTCCCAACGTAAGGACCTCCTGAGCGTCCTTCCAGAAACTTCCTCCGAGCCCCAGCGGCGTGCACCTGAGCCGGCTCTTGTTGCGGGCCACGCGCGTGAGCGTGTAGCGGTTGACGGTGTAGAAGTAGTCGTGGTAGGGCACGTCGTGGGTCAGCACCTCGGCGTCCACCACGTAGCACTCGCTCTCCTGGCTCGCCTGGTACATGGTCTGCGGGAGGAGGCGGGGACATGCTGCGGAGAAGCAGCACGGGGAAGGGACCCCTGCCCTCGTCTCCCACCCGACCCCCCACGTCCCCACGGAGGACCCAGAGCCGCTGGAAACGGCGGTCTCTAAGCCCGTGACAGGCTGCCGTTTCCAGGAGAAGCACCTGCACCCGAAACTCCCGCACACCTGGCTTCATCCCTCCCCGCAGGACAGAGCCCGCCAGCCCCCGCTCCTGCCCCTCACCTGGGTTTCCCTGACGGTGGCTGTTTTGGGAGCCAGAGGGTTGGTGAGGTTGATGGTATAAAGGATCAGGCGGCTCTGGTCCCCGTTTTCTTCCTTCTTCCAGGGATGGAAGACGATATCTGGGGAGCGAGAGCCCTGGAGTGAGGAGGGAAAGAGGGTGCCCTCCCCAGAGACACTCCCTCCAGGGAACTTCTCTTGACCCCGCTGAACCACTGGCCTCCGCTAGGAAGCCACGGGGAGCCGAGGGGGAGCCGAGGGCCGAGAGAGGCTGGGAGGAGGGGAGTTGGGCAGAAAGAGGCTCATTGTGGCATTGCGAGGTTCTGCCCAGGCTCCGCACACTGACGTTCCCGGCGGGCCAGGAGGTCTCGGGCCGCCCACAGGGATGCTGGCAACACTGGCGGGACTGTGACGAGGGCCTGGGACCCTGGGAACAAGCACTCCCCTCCGTGCCCTCCCCTCCTGGCAGCAGGCTGTGCTGAGGCCCGCTGCTCTCTCAGATGCGGATGCCACACAGCTCCGCTGGGCCAGGATGGGGCACAGGGAGGAGACAGGAGCAGGGAGGCTTAAAGCACGGCCCTGGGACTCCTGGGTTCGAGGCCTGGCTCAGCCCCGGCTTAGCTGTGTGGCCTTGGGCAAGGCCATAACAGCCCGAGTCCCAGTGTCCCGAGGACACAGTGAGGACCACAACACAGGGCAGGCGTGAGCATCAGACGGTAATGCAACGTGCTCTTGATGAGAGGTGCCCTGTACGGCCTTGACCCCTGCGAGCCCTTGGGCCCGGCACCTGGGGGCGAGCCCACGCTGCAGCACTGGGGCGGGAGGAGCAGAGCCCTGGGGCGTGTGGCCTGGGGGAGGAGGTGCTTGGGAAGAGAGGAAAGGATGGTGGTGGGAGGGGGCCGTGCCGCCCCCCCGCCCGGGAGAAGCACCTGAGAAGCGCCGCTGCTCCATGAAGTCCCGCTGGAAGGGCGAGTCGGTGAACAGGAGGTCGTAGAGCTTGTCCACGCTGAAGTTGAAAATCTCATTCACGTACTGCCGGCCGCTCAGGTCCTCGTAGAAGGCCTGGACCTCCCCTGCACAGAGAGGACAGGGACTGTGAGGGCAGTGCCCGGGGGCCCCCAGCATGTCCCCCGCCGGGCGAGGAGCCCGTGGAGGGGGCGCCGCTCCTCCGTCCCTCGCATGCACACACTCACTCCGATCCAGTCCGTTCATTCAGCCCTCACAGAGAGTTCGGGAATGTACCCTGTGCTTTTATGCTTTCACACTCCCTCATGAAGGTTACCTCAGACTAAAATCTAAACACGGGGCTACTTCCCGGGCTTGCAGGGACCCGGAGGACCAGCCCTCGCGTCTGCACGCTGGCGAGTGGCACTGCCATGGCAGAGGTGAGCTCGGAGACGCTGACGCCCCTGCAGTCATCCGTGTAAGTTTCTGAGGCGGCTCTGCAGGCCATGACCGCTAGGGCTCCCCTCTTTCCATAAGCAGCCACGTCTCCACGATTTCAATCACTTTTACATTTATTTATTTATTTATTTTTAAAGAGGAAGGGAGAGGGAGATGGAAAAATCAAGGACGAGAGAGAAGCCTTGACCCGCTGCCTCCTGCACGCCCCCACTGGGGATTGAGCCTGCAACCCGAGCATGTGCGCCACCCGGGAATCGAACTGTGACCTCCTGGTCCCCAGGCTGACGCTCAACCACTGAGCCCCGCAGGCGGGCAGTAACTTTTAAATGTCTGGAGTTTCCGTTTGCTCCAGGAGAAGGTGGCTGAGGGTACAGGCGAGCGGCTGAAGCCCCAGTGCTTCCCGCAAGGCCTGGGCGCCTGCAGCCAATGACTGCCCCTGCAGGGCTGATGTATGGTCTCAAGCACCCCGAGAACCTGAGGGGCCGGGGCGGAGCTCAGAGGCATCCTACAGGGTCCGTGCCCAGGACTGTCAGTTTACACGGATGGCACCCCTGTCACTGTGCAGGAGCAACCGACAGGCCTCCACCGGGCCCGCCCTGGGACCGGGAGGGGAAACCAAGCACAGGTGAGAAGGCCACAGGGTGGCCCCGCAGACACCACCGCGGGTGAATGCGCACTGTCTCCAGCTGCTCACCAGGTCAGCACCGGCCACTACTCCACGAGGCACACAAACCACCAGCCGAGCCCATGCATGCTGCGCCTGGCTCCGCACGACGGCAAGCAGCAGCACGTTCCGAGCGAGGCCAGCAGCCAGCAGGAGGAAGGGAGAGGCTATCCCCTGAGAAACCTTAGAGAAGGGCAGCGTCCGGAGCCTCAGATCCCGCTGCAGGCACTACAGCAAGTTCCTATGACAAGCTGCTGCCTCCCAGGTGCAGCAGACACGGCCCACCGCTGGGAGGGACAGCGCTCAGGGCAGCCAGTGCCAACGGGGCAAAGTGAGCGGCAGGGCTGGGGAGCAGGACAAGGCACTCGTCTTGAGCAAAAAAAGACAAAGCTGGAATGATGCAGGTAAGGCCCTGAAGAGGGGTCCACGCTGATGACCAATGCGCCTTTAAACCGCTCTGCTGCCCACCCAGCCTTCCGCCAGGAGCCGGCGATTCGGGCCTCCGCATGGGGACACCTTTTCAGCCTTCAGCACGGAGTGAGGAAGGGCCACCGCGCCCACCCCCTGCCCACCTTCGTCGTGGGTGTCAGAGGAGTCGCTGAGCTCAGTGGGCAGGTCCTCGTTGTCATTGAAGTCCAGCGAAGGGGAGCTCACCGGCGCCAGGATCTCCATCTTCTCTGCGATGATGCTGTCCATGGCCAGCTCCTTCTCCAGGGGCCCCTCGCCGTCCAGCACCTCCTCCTCCAGGGGCAGCCCATCAAACTGGGGTGGAGACAGAGAGTCACCCAACAGGGAAGCTGGGCCCGACTCGGTGCCCTGGTGCCCTCCTGTTCGCAGCAGCAGCAGCCGCCACGCTGGCATCCCGCCCTGGGTCTTCCCCCGCCCCGCGTGGAGGCGAGGACAGGGCAAGGTTCTGCCCCCGCTGGCCACCACGCAGCACAGCAAGCGGGGAGGGGCAGAGTGGCTCCTTCTGCCACTGCCCCGCCCCCCACCCGAGTGCGCCACTGCGACAGGACAGGGTCGGCCTGCTTCTCCCCGGGGCCTGTTTTCTAAGAGGCTCAAAGGCTCCATAAGCAACTTTTAAATCCTTGCTCAAGGAGGAGATTTTTCCCACTGATTTTTTTTTTCAGAGAGAGTAGAAGGGAGAGGGGAGGGAGAGAGAGAGAAACTTCGATGTGAGAGAGACACATCGGCTGGTTGTCTCCCGCACACTCCTCAACAGAGGATGGGGATCGAACCTGCAACTCAGGTACATGCTCTGGACCGGGAAATCGAACCCACAACCCTCTGGGGTGCAGCCAATGCTCTAACCACTGAGAAACCCAACCAGGGCTTCACAGCATTTTTTATTCATCTTCCCACTAGCCCTGGGTGGGAACAGATACAACCCCAGAGGAAAATGGAGACTCGGCAGGAAAGGAATGAGGCTCTCGCCCTAAGGCCAGGAGACTGACGCTACACCGCCGGCTCACTCACGTGGCTCCTATCCTGGGCTCTTTCGCAAGGACCCGCCATGCCACCTGCCAGCTCCCCAGACCCTTCCTCTATCGAGCTCCTCTCTCCTCTGGAACCGAGCCCGGGACAGAGGGAGGTCCTTCTTACACATTGTTATCTCTTCACTGAGTCCAACACAGTGTGAAAATAAAGCAGAGCGTGTACACCGAAGACTCAAAGCTATTCTCTACGGAATCCACCAATAAGCAGGTGACAGTCCTATAGTCTTATAGTCACGTACAACTTCGCCTTCAGATGAAGGCAGTGAACACAAGACCACACAGCTCTCCCCGGAGGGGCTGGGCCGGGCGAAGCTCACACGGTGAACTTGGATGGTTTTCATCTGCTCAGAAGCCAAACAAACTCGTCGTCTGAGATACCAAGAACCCAGCACTAATGCCGGGCCACTCCGTCAGGTGGAGTGAGCTGTCTCTCCGGGGCCTCCTTGAATAGCTGCCTGCAGTGCAGCCCCTGCCCCTGCCCACTCCCCAGGCCCCGCCGCTGGGCTAGCGAGGCTGGGACTGCGGGCCCCGGAGGGGGGCAGCGGGTTCGCGTACCGAGACGGGGGCTTCGCTGCTCGCGGTGGACGTCAGTGTGCTGTTGGTGACGGACTTCTTGGGCAGCTGTGGGCTGGCATCCGGCTTGGTCTCTATGCTGCTTTTGGACGAGCTGTCATTCACTTCATTCTCTTCTACGGGGATCTCCTCACAGTAGCTGAAAGGCACCACGAGCCATACTAACCTCAGGGACAAGCTATTCTAAGACCCAGACCTACCTACCCCTCCAGAACGGGGGCTTTCCTGCGTCTCTGCTTTGCATCTGATCCTCCTCCAACTACCCCCGCCCCACCAAGACCTCCCTGAACCTCCTTCCCACCTTATACCCCCAACCGCCAAGTAAACTTTCTGGCTCCAAACTCACCTTTTCTATGCTCCCTCCACAGGTTGATCCCTACTAAAGTAGGACCATTGTCTGTCTCGAACTCTCCCTCCCCTTTCGCTCCCCCCGCATCCCATCCCAACCTGACCATTTGCATCAAACCATGGGCTCTGAGCGTACACGTTCTTCCCCACACAGCGACGGGGACAGAGCTCAGACACGAGTGAGTGCCTTGGGGATACCGTGCAGAGCCCAGACAGCAGCTGGCCCACTTCCTGGCCCCGTGCACCTGCGGGGAACCTCCTGAGCTAAAGGTGGGTGCCCCTCTAGGGTCACCACAGACAGACCACATGCCTCGAAGAATGGAGACATCGTCGCCATGACATCGGACCCACACTTCACACGTGACCTCTGGGCGGGTCTGAGTGAGTCCTCGCATGCATTTAGAGACAACCAAGTAGACATCCCAGAAGTTCAGTGACAGCGCACTGAGGTCTCAGAGACCGTACCTGAGCCAGGTCTCCGGACCACACACCCAGGGCTCTCCTGGCTTCCCCTTCCTCAGCGCCTCTCATGACCGCCGCCTCCGCCTACTTCAAACCTCAAGCATGCTTGAGTCACTCTGCAGTCCCATCTTCCTTCACCACCAGCAGCATGCGACACAGTGACACCCCTTCTCCTCACAAGTTCCTTCCCTTGGCTTCCAGGACACGAAACTCCCGTGTCCCTCCCACCTCACTGAGCGTTCTCCCACGATTTCTGTAGCTGCTCCTTCCTTGGCGAGCATTCCCAGGCCCAGTTCTTGAACTCCTTCCTACACCCACTCGGTCACTTGGGCTTCAGCTGAGCTCAGGGCTGCCCACTGTGCTCCCAGGGGCTGTCCCTCGCCCAGACGCCCAGTGAACTCCGCATCACACACACAGACGCCTGCGTGACGCCTCCCCTTGGACAACAGTCATCTCAAACTCAAGTTGCCTGACACCAAGCTCCCGTTCTTCCCCCCAAAGTTGTGCTGCCCTGCTACTGTCCACCCCCATTTAGAGCAACCCTATCGTTCCAGTTGGTAAATCCAAGGAAAATGCGAAGCCACCTGTGGTTCCCTTTCGACCCAACAGCAAATCCTTCAACATCCTCTGGTTCTGCCTTCAAAACACACGCAGGAACTGACCACTCATCTCCATTCCCACTGCCACCTCCTGGTCCAAACACCATCACGTCTCATCTAAACGATCTCCTGCCCCAACAGCTCCCCTTTGCTCCATGTTCAACCCAGGAGCCAGAGGGGTCCTGTTGGAACGTGAAGCCACATGTTACCAACGATCTACTCCCAGCCTTCTCACCTCTCACCCGCTGACTAACAGACAGCATCACGTTGGCCCAAAGGCCCAAGAACCTGCCTGCTGACTCCCTGCCCCGGCCTCTTCCCATTTGCCCTTTGTCCAACCCGCCCAGAGCCAGTTCCTGCTCCCTCTGCCTGGGAGGGAGGCCTTCCCGAGGCAACGCCTGGTTCACCCCTCACTTCCTTCGGGGCTGTCCTTAGGTGCCATCCCCACCGCGGCCCTCACTGCCGTCCTCGCCCCTCGCGGAGAGGCTCCCTGGGCAGCCGCCGCCCTCTCTCACCCCATCGTGTTGAAGTCGTCATCCGGGGGCACGTAGTCCTCGTCGTCGCTGGTCAGGCCCAGCTCGCTCCCGTAGCACTGGTGGACGAAGTGCCAGAGCTCCTTGGGGCACAGGGGCTGCGGGGACAATGGGGAGACTGGTCCTGCCTTCCTGGGACCCTCCACACGGAGGCTCTGAGTGAGCTGCTTTCCGAGGGTAGGAACAGCCAAGCGCCGTTCCCCCCGGCTGAACCGAGAGCCATGCCTCCATGACCACCTCAGGCACCTCCCCGGCCTCCTCTCAGGATCTCAACAAGACCCCGACCGTTTGCCCAAGAAAATGTCTTTTATCAAAGCAGGGACTTGGCCTGTTCACACAACTCAGGTCCATGTGGGACCACAGCCCCATGAGGGTGGTCACTGTCCGCTCTTTGCTACTCTGCATGAGGCCCATCGTTATGCAGCATGAACTGGTGTCACCGTGGACCAGGGAGACACAGGGCTTCTGATCTGGACGTGGGGTCAGCAGCAGAGACCCTCTGAGCCAGCCTCACTGACGCTGCAGAATCTCCTTGCACTAACAGCGGCCAGGCAAACCCTGCTGGACCACATCCGAGAACCAGGCACGGCCTCAGAGGTGGCCCTGCAGGGCTGGGCAGCTCCCGTGGCCAGAAAGAAGCCAATGGAGGCTTCTCGGAGTTTCAGGGGCCTCAAAGGTCGCTGCACCTGACCCTCTCTTGACTACCTCGATACTTCAGTAGAACCAGTTTGCCCTCAGCCCCATGTATCAGTTCTCATTTTTCTATTTCCCTGAGTGTCTTCATTTCCTCCTCAAAAGCACTATCCTAAGAAAAGCTAGCGCTCATGAAGTTCAAAGATTTGGGAAAGCGGCAACAGATTTTCAAAGAACTAAGATCAGAGGTGGAGACCATGGATGCGTCTGGGGTGGGGAGGCGGGGGAGAAGGTGGTGGGCATAAGTGTATGAAAAAGGAGGGCAAGATCACTAAGAAAAACAGAAGCAGTCAATATCATTAAAATTACTCAGTTACTCAAACTAGCCAATCCTAAGTCTGCTTGGCCTGCCTACCCTGCCTGGCCCATCCTTCCTGGGAAAACCTCACAGGCTCCAGCCACGCTTCCCACGCTCTCTGCCTCCTGACCGACCTAGTGCTTCCCCATGTGGCCCTGCCTGGCGTGACGCGCCTCTGCTTCCAGAGGCAAACCTAAAGCATGTTTCCCACCAATGAGTGCTCTTCAACGCAGAGTTTAAGAAGCAGGAGCTGTGAGGATGCCTAAGCCAGGGGTCTAGAGACCTGCCCAGGACAACACAGGCAGGGCTCTCTTTAAGCCGCAGGGTAGAGGTGTGTGTGTGTGTGTGTGTGTGTGTATGGGGGTGGGGGTCTGTGCTGGCTCTCACAGTGCCCGAAGGAGGCGCTTCTCCTTTATCTGGGCCTCTTCCTCCTATCTCTGGCCTTATGTCTACCATTAATCCTGCCTGGGCCACATCTACCTCTCTGCCCCTTCTTAACATTTCACCTCCTCCATGCAGCCTTCCCTGACCAGCTCCACGGGACTCAGCTTGTCTGCCACTATTAGGACAAGCGTCATGGGGAGACCCTGTTCATGAGGCAGAAGGCTTACACAGTCATTTGTTTGGGACTTTAGTGAGCCACATGGATGACCTGTCTCATATAGAAATGACAGTAATTGTGAACGGAAAATTCCAACCTGCCTGTGGAGACTCAAACATGTTATCGCTTTACCATTACTGATGGCTAATAAAGGCAGAGATCTCAGACCAAATAAGTTGTAGGATTTATACAGGGCTGTATAGACTTTTGGGTTGGAACAAACTCTACATAATAAATCTACTTAATATTCTTTAGATAGTAGTAAGTTTGGGCTACCATCAAGGAAGGTACACTCATATATTTACTTATGTCACAGATAATCCTAATATATAAAAAACCAGGGGCCGTCACGACCGAAACAACTGGACGGACAACTGAACAGCAGGCTGCGTGGGGTGACTAGGCCCAGCAGGGGGGTTAGTGAGGGACAACCAAACGACTGAACAGCAGGCTGCGGGGGGTGACCAGGTTGGCAGGGGGGGCAGTAAGGGGCGACCAGGCCGGCGGGGGGGGGCAGTAAGGGGTGACCAGGCTGGCAGAGGGGGGGCAGTTAGGGGCAATCAGGCCGGCAGGTAGAGGCAGTTAAGGGTGATCAGGCTGGCAAGGGGGGAAGTTAGGGGCAATCAGGCAGGCAGGCAGGTGAGCATTTAGGAGCCAGTAGTCCCAGACTGTGAGAGGGTGCAGACTGGGTTGAGGGGACCCCAACCGTGCACAAATTTTGTGCACTGTGCACCGGGCCTCTAGTATAATTATAATACATATTTTTTTCTCGTGTCTCCTTCTCTGGTTTGGAGGCTGTTTTTTAGCACCTCACGGCACGTTTAGGGGAGTTCTCGAAGGGCTGCAACCATGACATCTCCTTCATCTATGTGTCTCCACTGTGTCCTTCAAACACTCTAGCAGTCAACTGTGCTGTACTAACTATTTCTCTCGTTTCTATATTTCTGATGCTCTGGTGTCTGAGGCCTTGCTGACTGGGGCACCTGCCCCTCCAAGGGTCAGCTAATTCCTGGAGCTAGAAACCTTGCCTAAGAGCACACCTTTCATGTGTAACAAGCCAATCCAAAGCCCGTACCCCCACCAACTTCTTTATCTAGCTCTTATGCTCAACACCTATATTTCCCTGCCCTCATTACCCCAGGGACATATACCAGGCAACTAGAGGCAGTCTCTATACCTTGATGCCCTACTCAATTGTTCAAACTAGCCAATCCTAAGTGTGCTTGGCTTGCCTAGCCCGAGCCTCACCCATTCCTTCCTGGGAAAACCTCATAGGCTCTGCCATGCTTCCCAGGCTCAGCCTCCCAACTGACCCTGTGCTTTCCCAGTGGCCCCGTGAAGCCTGACGGGCTTCTGCTCCAGGGGCAGACGTGTACTGGTAAGTATAAAACTCATAGAGTCACTTCCATGTGTCTGTGCCTTATCACACCCAACATGAACAAATCCTGGTACGCTTAAAACAGGGGCTGGAAGTGCTGAAGCCTGGAGGGCCCTGGCCAGGCAGCAGGCGGGCTGGCCGGCTGCCTGGGAAGCGGGCGACTTCCAGGACTCAGGTGACACCACCTGTGAGAACGTCTGGAGGACTTCCCGGACCACGAGGAAACCTGGGCCTCTGGGAGCTGCCAGCGCCCCAGTAAAGAGCAGCCCCTCCACAGGGCCATGCCGAGGGGAAGGATATGCTAGTTGGATCGGGTCCTCCTCGGGCTCAGGGTGGAGCTGGGTAGTGCTTACCTTCTCGAGGAGCGCGTTCTGCCACAGCCGGAACATCATCATGTACGTCCTGTCCCGGGCCCCGAACGAAGTGAAAAAGTGCTGATTACAAGAGAAAATGGCAAACATGTCAGTTCAGATTTACAATACAATAGGGATGAAGACAGGCTGCTCCTTCCTTGTAAAAGAGCCACGATTCCAGCCTCAAATACAGCTCTCAGGCCCGTGATCCCGGCAAGGTGCTCAGTGATGCACAGCACAGGGGTGCCTGGGATCGGCCCCCACGGTCACCGAGGCCTTCCGGTTACCCGCCCTCCTCACCTCCCCCTTCCTGTTCGAAGCTCTCATCTCCATGGAAAACTTGCTTTCCTTACTGGCTGGAACTGGGTGAGGGGGAGCTGTGAACTAGCCTAAAGGGGAAGAGAAGACAACCCCCTCCCCCTTGCATTCAGTCATTCAACAGGGCATTTAGGGTTAGCATGTGCTCGGCACCATCCCACATGCTTGGGGAACAGCAGCAAACAAAACGGGGAGACAGACCCCTTCTCTCATGGAGCTTATGCATCAGCGGGACCCTTTATAACATGCAGGAAGCCAGACAAAACCAGATTTGTCTAAACACGTTCTAGGTGCCTCACAGATGTTGCTTTATTTACACCATACAAAAGCCTTGGGAAATAAACATAAGTGCTAATCCTATCTAATAAAGAGGGAATATGCAAGTTGACCATCACGCTGTCACAAAGATGGCGGCGCCCATAGCCACAAGATGGTGGTGTCCAGTCCCCTCAGCCCCGCCGGAGTCCCCTAGTCCTTTCAGCCCTGCTGGGGGGGTCGCAGGCATACGGTGCGGCCGGACCCGCCCTCAGGAGGGTCTGGCCGCTCCTTGCGCCTGCCGCCGAAGTCCCACAATCCTTTCAGCCCAGCAGGGAGCGGAGGGGGGGCAGCAGGCACACGATGTGGCCAGACCTGCCCTCAGCCCCCCAGCACTGGCCCGAGGCGCAGGCAAGCCTCGGATGGCGGCTGCCCAGCCTCCCTGGGCTGCCCAAGGCTCAGTAATCAGGGCCGGCTGAGGCTTGCGCTGCTGGCAGTGGCAGCAGCAGAGTTGTGATGGGGGCGTCACCTTCCCCTGATCGCTGGGTCGCCTCCCACCCCTGACAGTTCCCGGACTGTGAGAGGGGGCAGGCCAGGCTGAGGGATGTCCCCGCCTCCAGTGCATGAATTTTCATGCACCGGGCCTCTAGTCTATGTATATAAATGGCTAAGCGACTGTCCGACCGCTAGCTATGATGCACAATGACCACCAGGTGGCAGATACTCCAATGGGTAGCTATAATGTGCACTGACCACCAGGGGCCAGACGCTCAACACAGGAGCTGCTGAGCTGTGGTGACTTGGCAGCGGTGGTTCTCGGGTGACGCACCCGGAACCAGAGAGGAGGGAGCCCGATTCTGGGGTACGTCACCCAAGAACTGCCCTCTTGCAATGTGGGACCCCTTGGGGGATGTCGGAGAGCTGGTTTCATCCCGATCCCCACAGGCCAGGCCGAGGGACCCCATGTGCCGGAGGGACTCGCTCACTCCGCAGACTCCCTTCGAGCTGCGGCACCTCCCCAGGTGCGGCTGGGGAGGGACTATGGGAGGCTGGCTCCAGGGCGTGTCCGGCCCGTCTCACCCAGTCCTGCCCCGCCAGCCACCTTCTAATTAATTTCCTTTCAATGTGTACGAATCTGTGCACCGGGGCACTGGCACCTAATAGAGAACCGCTATAATCACAAGGCTGACTTGTGCCAGAAACAGATTTCACACCAACAACTACCTGACCCTGTCGTTCCTGTCACTGAGCTGCCCAAGTCCAAGGGCACAGTCAGCCTCGTGATGGGCAGGAACCGAGCCCACACCCCGCCCCGAAGGCAGTAGTCATGATCCTAGTACTCTCTCTGCCCTAAGTTTTATCTTCCACGTTTCCCCAAACCCACAGGAACAATTCATTTCCTACAGACTCCTCACCCTCTCCGTGAGCACTGCTGATACACAACGACAGCTTACATTTGCATTATGCTTTACAGTTTAGTGTTTTCAAATGGGTGATGCCTTTTCAAGACTCTGTATCTAAAACGGTCCTGCCGGCCCCATTTACACCTGAGAAACTGAGCCTGGAGGGTTACATCATCTGCCTGCGGTCGCAGCACTCGAATTCAGGCTTCCCAGCCCCAAGGCCAGTGTTCTGGGCCCCCTTCCTCAGCCTCCCAAACGCCCTGCCCGCCATGGAGGCAGTTCTGAAACCTGCATCACTCTCCCGTCACACCCCAACCCTGCAGCCTCCCCATCAATGCAACGGAAGGGCAGAAATACAGAAGTTGGGGGGCTGGGGCTTACGGGAGGGGGGTTAAGTCCAAGGTGAGACCCCACTTACCTTTTCTGAGTCAGTGCAAACTTGGATGGCGTTGGGGATGAGGCGAGCTGTCTTTTCCTTTGTCATGGAGCAGATGTCTTTTAAACGGACAGTCAGCTGGCATTCCCACAGGGACAGGCAATGGATGACAAGCAAAGAGGCATTAAGACAGCCAAAGGGTGTTCACCCAGCAACAGTTCAGACAGAAGAAACGATCCGGCTACCTGTTCCTAACCCTCCTAAGAGATCATCTGGCACAGCCCGTGTCCAAAGAGGCCACGTAGCGAGGTGGGGCCACGCCTTGCCCAGAGCCCCAGGGGCCTGGACTCTCGGTCCAGGGAGCTCCCCTTCTCCTGACATATGTGCCGGTGCCAGCACACTGCCACTCACAGCCACAGAGCAGTGGCACCACGGAGACCATACAAGTCAGCTAGTTTACCTTTTCCCATTTTATTTTACACGTGAGGGGGGAGAGGCAAAGGAAGAACAAAGGGCTCGCCTAAAGCCACACAGCTAATTAGCAGCGGAATCCAGAAAGAGCGCAAGCCAGTCTGGGTCCCAAGGCCAAAGCCCCTTTTACGCCACTCGTCTGCCTTTGCAACAACTACTGCCAAAGATCTGCTTTTGGCAAATCCTCTCAACACTCTCAAGAGGGTAGGAGGGCAGAGATCTGGCCTTGAAGACTCAGGCACGCGCTTTGCTAACTGCACACGGCGGGGCGGTGCAGAGGGACGAGTGGGGGCAGCGTGCTGGGCCCTGCCAAGGGGACCGCCCCAGGGAGCAGGCCAGTCTTTACCAGCGTTTCCCAGCGGAAGATGTTGCTGTAGAAGCAGATCCAGTTTTCCGAGAGGTAGAGTCGGCCCTGAAGAAGAATGTCTCTTTGGAGTGCACAGGAGTAATCTGCGGGAGGGAGGGCGGGGCTCAGAGGCAGAAGCACTTCCTACAGCCAGTGGGAATCGGCATGCCCGCCCGCCCCTGCCCCTGCACCAGGGGTGAGGGGGGCCCACCTGCCTATCACTGACTAGGTTTGAACTAGTGCCAGGGAGTCCCCAGCCTCTCATCCTCGGGCAGTCGAAGGATGTGAAACACCACTGCCTGCAGGCAGAGGAATGGCTGACATAGGAGAGGTGGTAGAAAGGCCTATAAAATCACCGAATGCCCCTCTCCAACCCACAATTACCCCCCTTCACCGCCGACCCATCTGCGGAGGTGAGGGTGGGAGTGACTCTCCCAGGTCGGCTCTCTCTGAGGCACCACACACGCCGGGCTCGGCCCGGAGCCAACCTGGGGCCAGGGCTCTGGACAGCCCTCTCCCTGTTCCCAGACAGACTTTCTCACTGGAGTTGGCTCTTACTTGGGAATCTCTAGACAGAAGCAGCCCGTGTGAGGTCCCAGAGCTCCCAGACTTCCTTCCTGGCCCCCTCAACCGCCCCCCACCAGTCACCCGCTCACCCACAATGAGGCGCTCCGAGTCTGGAAGTTGCTTAAAGAGCTTTCTGAAGTCTTCATTTCTCTGCTTGTAAGTGGGGCTTAACACCTGCACGACAACGGCCGAGGTCAGGGGGTGCTCCCAGCTCTGTGGGGTGGGGAGGAAGGGGTGGGAGGAGCACCTGCTGGCGTGTTCTAAAGGCACAGCGGGCTCTGCTGTCCCGCAGGCCCCGGCAGCCAGGGCAGGCAGAGGGGCGTGGCGTGGCGTGGCGTGGGAACGTCGCGGTGGAGAGAACGATGCTGTGAGAGGCTCTGTGTCCAGTGTCCGTCCATGAGAAAAAGTCAGATGTCCTGAGCAGGCCCACATTACAGCCAGAAGACACAGGAGGAGGGCCGCCCCAGGGAGCTCCCGGGAGGGACCCCCGTCCGCTATTGCTGCTCTGCCTCAGCCAGCAGGAAGCAAGAGCCCAGGGGGTCCCCGTCCCCAGCAGGACTCAGAGTACCAGGTGCCCATCTCCCGCCTCAGCAGAAGCTGCCGCGACTAACAGTGGGCACTTGCTGTGTGTGACGTTCATGATTGGAAAAACATCATAAAACGTAAGACCAGCACAGCCTCATATGCCAATGTTATCTCAGGGGGAGTCGCACCTTTACAGACTATTAACAAAACCACCCACAGAACTAGTAGCTACTAGAATAAGCACACAGCAGAGAATTCAGAAGTAATTAGAAGCAACTGGAGGCACCTGAGCTCATCCCGCACCGTCCTTCACAAGATCATCGCACCCAGCACTTATGTCACCCACGAGGAAGCTACGGCCAGAGAGCGGCTCCCCATCCGCGGCCCCCAGCTGGTCAGTGCAGATCTCTCGATTCCTGGGCCAGCGCTCACCTCCTCCCACCACCTGTGCCTCCAGCTGCCCCTGTGCCCACCTAGGTTTTCGGGTGCCTCAGTGCAGACTCATACCCATAAACTGCCCTAGCAAATCCTCCCTGGAGGTACCATGAGCCCGCTGAATACACGAAAACCCTGCTCCAAGCTCACGATCTTACAAAAGAAAAAGAAATGTGCGCTGGAGATCAAAGGCACCAACAACAAGCGCCCGGTGCAGGGAGCCAGGCATGGCAGGGGGAGCGGGGCACGCCGCGGCCCGACCACAGTCAGAGGCTCCCTGGCCGCCTGAGCCGGGCCGAGCGGCTCCTGTGCCGGGGGAACAGCACACTCCAGGGAGCAGAGAGAGAATGGACGCGTGGCTGCAGCTCAGAGAGGTTTTCCAGGAGAGAGGACCGGGTGCTGTCCACAGCTCGGCCTCGTTCGCATGGATTTTAAGCTGTTGTCTGTCTTGCTTAGAACATGAGCTGCCCTGGTCCGAGCGGACACCCTGCTACCCACCGCTCAGCAGTCGAGTCCCAAACGGAAAACCACCTGCGGGGGCTTGAACCACGTGTCGGGGCCCCTGGGAGTGAGTGCCTGGAAGCAGCACTCCACGCCTTCGAGGCTGGACAAGACCCCAGAACACACACGCCTCGGCCCAGACGTGACTCCGAACAGATGCTGAGGCATCCAATCCCAACGGCCTCTGGCTGCACCGAGCAGAGTCCACACCGGACACCTTGCTGACTACCACCAAGTTCCTCATCATGTGCACGTGACCTCCAGAGCCCAATTAGCTAACGCGTGATGAGCTGTGTCCACACGCCAAGCACTGTGGAGAAGCTCCACCTACAGCACTTCGCTTGCCCGCGGGGTGTTTATTACGCCGTTTTACACGTGAGGAAGCTGAGGCACAAAGAAGTGAAGCCACTTGCCCAAAGAATGTGGTCACTGAGTGGGCGTGTGGCCTGAGTCCCGGCAGCTGGACCCACACTGCCATCGGAGCCCTCACCCCGCCTGGCCTCGGGGTCGCGTGCTGTGGGAAACAGCAGAGATGCCCATCAGAACTCCCTCGTGGGGATGAGATGTCCACCTACTCTGTGCTGCCCAACAGCCTTCCATGCCCGCAGGCAGGTCGTCTTAGGGGGGAGGGGTAGATGATCTAACCAGTGGTCGGCAAACTCATTAGTCAACGGAGCCAAATATCAACAGTACAAAGATTGAGATTTCTTTTGAGAGCCAAATTTTTAAAACTTAAACTTCTTCTAATGCCACTTCCTCAAGATAGACTCGCCCAGGCCGTGGTATTTTGTGGAAGAGCCACACTCAAGGGGCCAAAGAGCCGCATGTGGCTCGTGGGCCGCAGTTTGCCGACCACTGATCTAACCCAACCCTCCTATTACCGCTGAGGAAACCAAGACCCGGACTGGCCTCCTGCTCTCCCGCACAGCTCTGCACCAGCATGGAACTTCACAGGTGAGAGGTGGTCAGCACAGTCGCTGGGGCGGGCGGACGGGCTGACAGGCGGACAGTCCAGCCTCCCAGGCCGAGTCCATTTCAGCAGCTCAGCTCCCACTGTGTGGCGAGCCTCCTTGTTAAGGGTAACCCAGGGGCTATGGTTTTGCAAGATGAAAAGCTTTGGAAATTGGTCGCACACGTGGATGTACTTAACACCCCTGAAGTGTGCGCTCAGAAGCACATAAGGTGGGGTATGTTCAGTGTATTGCAGCACAGCCCCAACATCAGCCCAGGACGAGCCTAGCAGGCGGCCCCGGCCCTCAGGTGGAACTGGACATGGCGTCCTGGAGCCGCAAGTCCTCCTGATGCTCCTTCACATGGACCTGTCGTCCTGGCTGCTCTCGAGCCCAGTGGGAGCTCCGCCGGGAGGGGTGCGGGGAGGCTGCCAGTCCCCGCTCCTCGCCTGGGCGCGGAGCTGGGGAAGGAGGCCTCACCCAGCCTGACTCAGGGCCCGGGCCCCAAGGGCCGGCTTGCACAGGAGCTCCCTCACCAGGCTTCCAAGTAACGTCCGATTCTGCCGCTGCAGGCTGGATGTGGGCCAGCCCTCGCCGCCTCGAACCTCAAGCGCAGATGCGTCCTGCCACCGGCCACATAGGCCCTTCGCCATAGGCCGGAGACCACGCCCCTCCCCCATGCCCGCGCTCTGAAAGCCAGCTCCTCAAGGGCAAGGCACATTTTGGTTCTAGGCTGTCAGACCTGGAGTCCTTGGGGAGCATGGCTGAGCGGGAGTGACGGGCGCGGCAGAACCGCCACAGACATAGAGAAAGGGGGTTGCACACTCACGGCCGGGACTTCCTCAGATCCACGCCAGCCACAAAGTTCCGCGTCGGCAGGCCCCTCCGTCACCTTCAGCAGGTGCCACCGCGAGGGCTGGTGGCCCTGCTCCAGCAGGAGGCTCCAGAGGACCCCAGATTCCGTCAAAGATTCCATTGCTCCCCAAGGCTACCCTCTCCGTGGAGCCCAGTGGCGTGAGCTCCGAGTCCCCACGGATGAACACAGCTGGGCCCACCGGGCCGAATGCAGACGAGTGGCCTCTGGTTCCGCGTCCCTGACTGGCCTCCTGGCCTCTCCAGGGCTCCGCTCCCAGCACTAACTTCACAAGGAGGGTGTGGTCAGCACGCTTCTCGGGACAGGCCTGCTGGCTAGTGGCCCATGGCCGGCGGCCAGAGGGGATGTCGTGGAGCCCCGCGCCTGGTCCGCGGCACAGCCACTCCCAGGTGCCAGCCGAGGCCGGCAGCGGCCGCCGACACGGCAGGTGCACGGAGCAGCCGAGGGCTGCACGCAGGCCCCGGGAGACAGCCAACGGCACAGGCAGAGGGTGCCCCCGCTGGGCGCAGAGGCCAGCCCCGGCACTCACAGACAGCAGTGGCTCACGCTGCTCTGCTCCAGGGCAAGCACTGATGCCCCGCTCGCCGCCCGCCCGTCTGCCCCGCGCACAGCACAGCCCTCAGTGTGCACTCTGCTTGGGGCGACACCGTGACTCACGGCCCCCACCCAGGCGGAGCGGCCACCGAGGGCTGTGGCCACAGCGCCGCCCCCACCCCACACACCCCTTCCCTCCCGGCTGCACTCCTCGGGGCTGACAGCAAACAACTTCTTTGTTAGACTCGCTGGTGGCCGGAGGGAGGGGGGGAGGCAGGACCGTGGCGGGCAGGGCCAGAGCCTACACATGCTTCCAGTGACAGGCCTGGTGATGGCACTGGCCAACGTCCTCCAGTAACCCCGCGCCTGGCCTGCCCGCAGATGTTTCCTGTGATGGAAAGCAGCCGCCAGGCGCCAAGTGGGGGAGGGGTGAGGAGGTGCCGGGCAGGGCTGTGGTGATGAAACCCAAGACTCAGACCAGGGACTACTTGGAGGCACCGCTCCCCTCACTGACCCACCGTGTCCTCCGTTCCCTGCTGCAGCACAGGTTTGGAAGGGGAACCGTCTCACTGCAGACGGCGGACGGGAGAAGCTGGACAGATGGCCGAGAGGCTGCGGTCACAGCACTGGGTGTCTGAGGTGTCTGCTTCCTTCCCAGGGACCCTGCCCTGCGCCCGCCCGGCCAGATTTCCCAGGCAGCTCAGGCCGTGGGGCCCAGCAGCTGCTCAGAACAGACACTGTGGCCCAGGTCAAGGAGCCAGCCCAAGGTGGGGACGCTGAGGTCCCCGGGGAGGACGGAGCCACGTGAGGAGGGCACGGGGCTCCGGAGAGCAGCTGGGCAGGAAGCAGACAGCATGGGGCTGGGAAGACTCGGGTGCCCAGGAGAGGCAGCCCTCCCGGCTGTGCTCACTCTAAGGAGGCTCGAGCCTGCGTGGGCGATGGGTGCTGTGCCTGGGAGTTCGGCGACGAGGGAACGGCACGGACGGCAGTGCCAAAAGTGACCCAATGCACTGAAAGGGTCGAGTCTCGACTCCCAACCCCAACGATTCTGACCAGAGGACCCCAGGCTTCCTGGTTAAACGGTGTTGGAGAAAGTGGAGGAAAGTCTGAATCCTTCCCGACTCCTCAGCACACATGCTGGGCACAGCCTCTGCCTGCAGCACCCCCCCTCTCACCCCCACACGGGGCAGTCGCCCCACCACACGCCACCTTCTCCAGGAAGGACCTACTCTACATCACCCACATCCCGGCATGCTGGGTTTCACATGTCAGCTGCTCAAAACCTTTCACCAAATGAGCGCATTCCTTCCTCTTCTCGAAAGCCACTCCTATTCACACGGCATTATGTGCACGCACCCACACAGCCCCCAATTCTATATGGTGTGCTGGGCTCAGTCCCGCCAACGTTCTCCCAGTCCCCCATCTGAGCTGCCCTCTGCCCGCGTCAGCCAGTCCTCAGCAGTCACAGGAGAACTCAGCAATTCCATGTCCTAGCCTGAACACACCTCCGTCCCAGCCACCCAGATCCAGGCCCACAGGGTTGGTCCTCACAGGACTCCCTGCAAGCACATGGCTATAGCTGTGGGCCAAGCGTGGAGGTGACTGTGGGCCTGTGCTGGGGAGGAGCAGGTGCAGAGGCACAGAAGACTGGGCCCGGGAGGTGCGTCCCTGTGTGGGCCCTGGGCTCCCACACCCCACAACCAGCCGGCCGCCTGGGAAGCAGAGCTCCAGGTCTGGGGGGAGGGAACTGGCCCAGAGCTAAACATTAACTCCAGGGCAAACACTGGGAGCTGGGACCAACTGGTACGCCCTTCGGGGGACAGCCCTCCGGGACGGCGGGGAGGAAGGCGGGAGGAGCACAGGAGGAAAACAGGTGGACTTGGTGGAGTACTGGCCTTGTCTAGGAGGAAACTAATTAAGACCCTCACCCTCAAGGAAACCTGGCCCTCCAACTCAATCCGGGCGGGGCGGGAGGAGCCAGAGGCCAGACAAGGAGATGGCCCTGACTGATAAGGAAAGGAGAGAGGGTTGGGCTCGGTGTGATGCAAGCCAGGGCGCGGTGGTGGGAGTGGTCTCCTGGGATGTGCGGGTGGGAGGGAAGGAGGCTGAGGAATGCAGAGGGATGGGCCAGCAGTCAGCCCCAGGGGGTAACAGCGGCCGCCTTCCTGTGCCCCCACCTCACTGCCCGCCCCCCAAGCACACTTCATCCTACAGAGCTTTGCTCTGTCTCCTACTGCCCGACGTGCCTGGCCTTCCCTGGATGGGCACTGTCCCTTCTCACCACCCAAAAGCCAGCTCTGACCCTAACCAGAGCGCCAGGCAATGGCTCTAAGCCTGGGGCAGCGGCCAGCATCTGGGCTGTTCTCTGGCCTCAAATGCTCCTTCGGTGGGTGGTGGGTTGCTGTGGAGAGGACTGGCCCCAGGAGAGAGGCGAGGCAGCTGAGGACAGCACCTCTGCCACCTGAGGCACAGGGACCCGTCACCCTCGATGCGCTCACTGCACCAGCCAGGCTGCCCGCGGGGACAGCCGCCGGCTCTGCCCTCTGCCCTCCGCCCCTGCTGATGCTCATGCCTGCTTCTGCCTACCCCGTCTCAGGCCTACAGGGCTGTGCCTCCCAAGCTGGGCCTCGGTGAATAAAACTGGACGGTCAGGTGGGGGGAGTAGATGTCATTGGCCCCACAGGGACCTGGGAGAGTTGTAGACGGACGACCTTCCACCTCCCTCCAGACCTGAACAGCCCGGCTGGGGAAAAGCCGCTGTCAGGCCTCAGCCTTCCCACGTGGCCCTGGGCCCAGCCACTTCCCCTCGGGGTCCAGTCTGTAGGCCGAGGGGCCTTGTCATCGTGGCTAAATAGATAAAGCAAAATGCAGAGGAGAGACAGGCGAGGGAGGCACTGAGGGGTGGGCAGGGGGTGCTGGGTGCGTCTCGCATCAGACCCACATCTCGCGGGCCTGAGATGTCCCCACAACAGTCAGCAGCCTGCGTGACACCCACTGTACTGGACCCAGCCAGCCTGTCTGTCTGTCCTGGACCACGGCCAGTGTATCTGTCTGTCCTGGACCCGGCCAGGCGTGTCTGTCCCGGGAGGGGACTGCAGAGCCTCCGCCGGGTGCAGGACGGGCCTCAGGTGGCGGCACCGCGGGGCCAGGGAGATTATAAAGAGGCCTGTCCTTCCCAGAGGTCAGAGGTCAGAGCCCAGCATTGGGCAACCCAGAGGCTGGGAGGAGGGCCGAGCAGACCAAGGGGAAACAGGACCAGGTCAAAGCCCCAGGCAGGGCAAGGGTCTGCCAAACCGTGACCAGACGACTGGGAGGCAGCTCTGCAGGCGAGGGGCGCGGGCTGACCTGGAGCGTCCGGGTGGGCGTTTGCAAACAGTGCACAGACGCGTGATGCACCGCATGAGCTCGGTGTCGAGCCGCCGAGGGGAGTGCTGGGGAGGTGGGCACACAGGCAGGGATGCAGGTGGCTCTGGAAACAGCCAGGTCGGAGCTTCCCGGTCGCACCAGGCAGTCACACCAGGGAGCAGCCCAAGGCGCACTGGTGCCGTCCGAGGGGCGTGTGGGGTGACGCCTGCTGTGCGGGCCCGACACCCCGAAGTGGGCAAGCCCAGCCAGAGCCTTGGTCTTGCGTTAGGAAGGGGCAGGGCTTTCATGGCAGGAGGGCAGGAGGGTCCTGGGGTTACGTGAAGCCGGCCTCTCCGGGGCTCTCCCCACGGCGGCAGCTGCTGATCACTCTTCAGATGTAAAACATGGAAAAACAAAGCTACACTAGACACAGCTCCCCGCGCCTGCAGCTCGGCCAGCGGCCGGCGGGAGGTCCCCGTCTCTCAGCTTCTGCCTGCCTCCCAGCGTCTCCCAGCTATCCCACCTCCCTCCACCCCCTCCCTCCCCCTCGGCCTCTGCTCGCTCCAGCCCCAGCCCCAGCCTGCTGGGAGTTCAGCAGCTCGGGCACATCTGCCTGGCGCCCTCCAGGGGCCAGAGGAAGAGCAGCAGGAGGACTTCAGGGATGGCCCAGGACATCCGCCCGCAGCCTGAGCCCGGGAAGGGAGGCAGGAGCGGGTCGCTGCCCCCGGCCAGCTGTCCCTGTGCACGTGGCCTCTGGGAGGACGATCAGTGATGGATGGAGAGTCCACCATGAGTCGGTCATTCACTGGGCGTGGGGCGGGGTGGGAGGGCAGGGGTGGAGGGTGAAAGGAGATGCCGGAGGGTTAACAGAGGGGGAGAGGCCTGGGAACCAGTGTCCAGGACGGTTCTATAAGGAGGGGTGCAGTCGTGAGGGCGACGCCCCGCAGGGGCAGGCTTTGGGATGCAGGCTCCAGCCCCGCCCTCCTCTGCCGCCTCTCACCCTCCTCTGCCGCCTCTCACCCTCCTCTGCCGCCTCTCACCCTCCTCTGCCGCCTCTCACCCTCCTCTGCCGCCTCTCACCCTCCTCTGCCACCAGGGCCTCCCAGCCCAGAGGCACAGGCACTCTTAGCTGCCCGGGCTGGGCGCTCAACGCTCAACACCGGGCCTCAGGGTGGGCTGAGGGAGGAGAAACAGGCGAGAGGACCGAGGGACAGGGTCAAGTGAAGCCTGCACAGATCAGAGAGCTCGAGGGCCGCCAGGAGGTGGGAAGTAGGGGGGAGAGTAGAACAGGTGGGGGAGGGGGTCAGCGGAAAAGGGAGATGAAACAAAAGCTGACTGAAAAGCAAAGGGGGAGAGGAGAGAGCAGAGCCACGGGAGGAGGTCCTGCAGGGGCCACTGTCCGCCAGGTCTGCAGCCACATGGCCAGTTCCCCAGTTCCCGTTCCCCTGGAGGGCGGCACGGCTCAGGGGAGGGGAGGATGCTGACGTCCGCTCGTCCCCGGAGAGCGCCCTCCCACCTCTCTGCGCTCAGGAGCTTCCCTCTCCTCAGGACAGGAGCTGAGGACTGGAGCTGAGCTCCGGAGCTGAGCAGGGAGGGCGTGTGGGGTCTGAGGCGCAGGGGGGGAATGAAGGGATCAAGCTGCTTGTCCCACCGCACGGCCCTACATCTGCCCTTTGCGCTGGGTGGGGTGAGTGGGACAGATACCAATCCTTGGAGCCGCCCAGGGACAGGCAGGCCCGCAGCCCCAGGCTCCCCAACACGTGCCTGATGTGGGGTCACCGAGCTGCGTGCGAGAACATCTCCCTCCTCCCTGCACATAAGCGATTCTGACCCAAGTCCCTACCTTAACCCCAGGCCTCTCCTCCATCCCGTCCCCACCGCCCCCTCGCAGGGAGTCCTCACTTCTGGCATCCGCAGCCACTGTCCCACACCTTCTCCGGCCCCTCAACCTGCCGAACAGAGCCGGGTGGGGACCAGGGAGGGACGGCAAAACCGGTGTGGAGACGGCAGGGTCGGCAACAGAGGCGACTGAGCAGGCAGGCCACGCCGTGGTTGCAGGCCGCCACCTCTGCCCGGGCAGCCCGGGGGTGGAGCACAGCCCGAGGGCCCGCTGAGACCAGCCAGGGGCCCCTCAGCGCCCCGTGCCCGGGGCCGTGGCCTTTGCAGGGCACACGTGCTCCCAGCTTCTGGGTATGAGCAGCTGGTGAGCGCCCACGGACACTCAGGCTGCACCTGCACCCCAGCCCTCAGCACAGTGGATGCCTCCCGGAAAGGGCACACCCTTGGGCTTTGGAGGTATGCCTGGGTGGGCGGGAGTAAGCCCCTTCATGCCACGGTCTCTCGACCACTGGGGGCCTGTTCTGACTGCATTCTCCCAACTCCATGGCCCTACGTTCTGATCCCAGAAGTCTGCTGGTCTTCCCGGCTGGTCTCCTCCAGTAAGTCCAGGAGCCTTGCCCAGGTGGCTAGGGAAGGACCGGGGTCCACGCTCCTTGGTCTCCCTGGCACACCCTCCCCTCCCAACAGCCCTGCCCGACCCGACCACCGAGGCCACTGCAGCTGGGCTGGCGGAGGGCTGCTCCGGGAAGAGGCTCACCCGCCCTGCCCCTCAGCGTGCTGCAGGCCTCAGGGCGCCCAGCTGCTCTCTACGCCCATCTCCATCCCCAGCCACGTCCATGCCCATGCCCGTACCCACACCCCCCGCCCACATGCTCCGGGAAGAAGAGAAGCAGGGTACTTACATTATACCAGCTCTGGCTTTTCTGAAAGGACAAAACAGAAGAGAAGGCACGTTAGCCAGGGGAGGTGATGGGCACAGCTAGGTCATTTCCGGCTGCAGAGGGCAGGCTACACAGATAGCAGCGTGGGCGGGGGCGGGACCCAATTTAGCTGCAGGTTCCCGTGGCTGCAGGAGGGGCCTCCCGGCGCAGCCCATGCTGGCGGCTCCGCGGGGGACAGGCAGTGGTAGCACCAGCCAGAGCTCATCTTGGGGGGGTCGGACCCCATCAAAGGTTCTGATGGGGAAGGGATGCGCGCAGGCATCCCAGACCGGTCCCCAACGGCCCTGACCAGAAGCAGAGTGCAGGTGGAGTCCAGCGCCTTTGGCTCAGGCCAGCCCTCTGGGCAGGACAGGGTGCTTCCGTGCAAGGGACGCCAGGGGCCGCCCAGGAACTCTTTCCCACTGTGTTGTCGGCGAGATGAGGCCGCTCCCACTCCCGCTCCCACTACACAGCTGGCGGGGCCTCGGTGGTGCGGCAGGAGCAAGGTCAGAGCATGCCGCTGCTACCCGCACCCCCCAAGCCTTGTGGGGCCATAACTCAACACCAACAAGCCCAGTCCTGCGTCAGCTCCAGGATTCAGGCACTCTCCGTGCCCAGCCCGGGACAAGGGGCTTGTCCTCGGGGCAGCGGGAAGTTCTCCAGGGGAGGAGGAGGGCTAAGCTATGCCCTGTCTGCCTCTGAGCTCGAAGGCTTGGGGTCCTTCACGCACATCCCACTGGGGAGACAGCAGAGAACACACACACACATGTGCATGCACCTGCCCGGGCCTCGTCCTCCTCGGCTGACCCTGGGCTGGGACTCGCGCTGGAGTGCTTCCAGGTTTAGAAAGCTCGCCTAGGGTGCAACTCAGGTGAAGAGCCACGGGGGGGGGGGGGGGGGGGGGGACTGCCTGCAGGCCGGCATCTTAACTGCGCGCAGAGGTCAGACCTGGGCACAACAAACAACCTCTGTCCCTCTACCGGGTCTTAAGGGGCCCCACTTCCTAGGGAAGAAGGTGGCGTGTCTGGGGGGTGCAAAGCAGGTGAGCGTGGTGAGGAAAGCAGGGTCACGTGACCTCCTGCGGCCACCAGCTCTCCCACCAGAAGAGTCTGCAGGGGCTCTCAACCTCCACCCGAAGGGGAGCAGGGGAGCAGAGGGACGGGGGTGGGTGGTGCTGCCTCTGACGGGTTGTTCCAGCCTCACACCTGATCCCAGTGGCCAGAACGCGGCCAGAGGAGCAGAGGGCAAGGCAGGCCCTCACCGCTCTGCAGGATGCTGGCCAAGGTCACTCCCAGACGAAGGTTGTCACCACGGCCCATCGGGAAGTCACAGACTCCCCCCGTGGCCTCGTCTCCTCCTCCAATCCAGAGGCCCTGGCAGGTAAAGGAGCCAAATCCGAACATCCGAAACCAGCTGTCATCACTGAGGGACTCGCTGCCACGTGGGAGCCCCGGCCCTGGGGTTGGAAGTTAGCCTGTAAGCGTGTCAGCACTGGGACATGTAGGGCAGGAGGCTGTGCAGATCCGCAGTAAAATACATGTCCCAGCCGTGGAGGCGTGCAGCCCTGATGGCCCAATAATTTGCCTGCATTTCATCATGCCAAAGCCAGGTCACCAGCCACCTGCCCCGCAGCCGAGAGCACCGTCACGGCCCCCAGCTCGCCCCGTGCTGGCCTGCGTGTAAGACCTGGGAGGAGGGGGCAGCAGGGACGCGGGCTGGGTGGGGACCCAGCACCCTTTCTGGTCGCTGCTGTGCATTCCTCCTCCTCAGGTGACGGGAGCAGGACAACGTTCTCTTCCTGTCCTGCCACCCAATGCACGTCCCTTCGGAGCCTTTACAACAGAGACCCAGAGGGCCGCAGCCACAGCCACAGCCAGGGACCCCCCTCGGCGCTGCCTGCTGTGACCCTGCGTGGGGAACACTGCTCTTTGAAGGGAGTGAAGGACGTGCTCTCAAGTAGGAATGTGTGAGATGTACCATCAAAAGCAAGAGTTTTGTCTTGTCTCTCAGTGTGAGCCGACCCCTAATCAGCTGCTTCTGAGCAGCTTCTCCCTGCCCACTGAGGCGCCCAGGGACATGGGCCCAGCCTGTGCCTCCCGCATGGAGCCCCTGAGCACCCCTGGGCAGGAGTCCTGGACTCTGACCTGCCTCTGACCCTCGAGCTCTGCTCCCCAGGTCGGAGCCCTGAGGGTGGCCCAGCCCGAGGTGCAGGGAAGCCAGAGGGGCCGTGGGCACCCCTGGGCAGGAGGGAGGCTGCCGCCTGTGGGCTCACGGAAATGCTCTTCTTGGGCCAGCGGCCGGGGAGGCACGGAGCCACACAGTGTGGAGGGCTTTGCTGGCGGGTTAGCCATGGGATTGGCAGAGGGGGAGGAGGGGGAGGAAAAGTATCCAAGACAGAGCTGCCAGGGAGCCGAGGGGCCCACTCGCAGCACCGCCTGGGGGGCCTGGAGCGCCGGCGCCTGGGGCATCCCAGGCCCTGCAAACAGCCAAGTTCCTGAAACCTCTCCCCAGGGCAGGGGCTGGGGCTGGGGCTGGGGCCTGGCCGGTGGGTGAGGGCAGCAGCGGGCCAGGGCTTTACTCTAACAGGAACAAGAACTAACAAGTTCTCACTTTGATCAGGTTAAGTCTGTCCTACTGCAAAGGAAACCACAACATTAGGAATGAAAAGCAGGGAAAAGAGCCCAGAGACAGGGCCTGCTGACAGGCCCGCGCAGAGAGCGCCACCCCAGGCCAGGAAGCCAGAGGCGTGGGAATGCTGCAGGCGCCTCCTAGTGGCCCTGAGCCAGCAATACAGCGCAGAAGCTGGAGGCAGCAAGAGCTCAAGGTGCTGGGACGTGGACATGCACCTGCCGCCGGTCAGTGCTGCCCCGGTCAGCCTCACATGTAGGACAGACCCCAGAGAGGGACACTGCTGACCAGCAGGTCCGGGCCCTGCACTAACAGGGCAGGGAGAAATGGGCGCGAGGAAGGAGGACCGGCCCCGCACGCGGCCTGGCTCTGGCCTGGAGCACTCTCAGGCCTGCCTGAACATGGGGGTCACCTCCTCCATGAGGTGGCTGAGGGCCGGGCGTGGGGCTGGCTGGGAAGGCAGTGGCAATAGCTCTGGCTGCCGGGTCGCTTGCCATGGCCACATCTGTCCACCGGAGAGCCGGCTCCCCGAGGGGCCGACCCCCACAAGCACTCCCCGCTCCTCTCCACCTTCCCCTGCAGCTCTTCCTCACTCTCTGCTCCAGGCACCGCCCTGTGCAGAACCGGATTCCTATCCAGACCACGTGGCCCACACTCATGTCCCCGAGCGTCCCCGCTGCTGCCACTGCGTGGTGAGCACGCTCGCCGCGAGTCAGTCTGATTCCAACTGCACTTGGAGGCTCGGGCGCTGGTGGCGCTGGTGGCGATGGTGAGAGAAGCCGGTGGGGAGGCGGCTATCAAAGCCGGGAATTCCGAGTGTCCACGGGGCCAGGCGCTGCCCCAGCCCAGCTCTGCGTCCCTGGTCCCCTCCCTCTGTGGCTCCGCAGGAAAGGGCCAAGACTAACACCCAGTTCACGCTCAGCGTGGGCCCCTCCGAGGGCCTCTCCAGAAGCTCAGAGTCCAGCCTGGCTCAGGGCCGGCTCCCCCACGCACACAGGGTCTCCTGCCCCTGGATTCAGGGAGCACCCTCCTCCCGGGCCCACCTCAGGCGTGGCTGTGGGCAGTTGTGTGGTTTCTGATCTCCCTCTTGGACCGTGTTCTGCCCGGGACAGGGGCCTGGCGCTCACACCCCTCCACTCCTCTTCCAGGACCCACTCAGGACAATCCACACTCCCGGCGCTCGCCTTGCCCGGCAGGTGACGGAAGGGGCCCCCGGAAGTGCCCTGGTCACTGAGGACACCAGCAGGTGCCCCGCTGGCGCAGGGCGAGAGGGTCGGGAAGCGGAGAGCTGCGCCCTCGGGTGGAAACGTGTGCCAAGGCTGAGGGAGAATGGAGATGGAGCACCTGATGCCCACGCGGGCAACCTCTCCCCGCCAGAGGCGCTCAAGAGGGGAGGACAGAGGCCACCTCAAACCCTGTGGCCACACAAGCCTGCCCCGTCCCCCGCCTCCCCTGCCCCTCCCTCCGGGGGCCTTGTTCCCGTCCAGCCCACAGCCCACAGCCGCCAGGAGCAGCCTGGAACCAGGCTGCTCTCAGCCCCCAGGACTCACTGCAGGACGAGCCCTCTCCTCAGGAAGGACAGCAGCTGCCCCTCCCCCAAACCCTGACAGAACTCGAGACCAGGACTGTCAGCCTCGGCTTTCTCTTCCTCAGGCTCCATCCACCCCCTTCCCTACGGGTGTGCCACCTGGCCCTGCCATTCCAGACCCCCGCCGCTCCCCTCCCCTGCGTCCACGGTCCTCGGCCTCTGAGGTCCTGGGGCCTGAGCGGACTCTGGCGCCGCCTCCCCAGCCTGCAGAGCCAGCGGGGCCACACCACACCAGCAGCCCCAATGCCGGTGCCGGTGGCGGCCCAGGCCGTCTGGGAGGCGTTCCCCTCTGACCTCCGCCTCCTGGGAACATGAGCCAGCGGCAGCGGTGGTGGGGTGGCAAGGGTGCTCAGGCCCAGAGCTCCCCATGGGAGGCAGAGGGAAGGAGTCACTCTCCAGCCCCCGGAACTCATCTGTGGGAACCTGTGACCCTCAGCCGACTCCCCAGGGATCAGGAATCACCCACCAAAGCAGATCCAAGGGGTCAGGACCGAGGCCCAGGTGGACAGAGCCTCCCTTCCCCCAAGGACTCTGCTTCCAGGTGGCGTGTAAGGGGGCAGGTCCCCAGCCCCAGGCAGTGTTGGGGAGCAGGCAGAGACATGGGGGGCGGGGCCTGGGACCCTCCAGCTCCAGGTGCAGGGGAACGCCCTCGCCCCCGGTACCGGTACCGTCAGGCAGCCGGCCCTGGCAGCGGGCGGGCCTCTGGGAAAGGGACCAAGCAAGACACGGGCCAGGAGGCGGGGCGCAGAGCACTACAGACAAGGGGACGGAGGAGCCACACAGACAGGGACGCTTACTTTCGAGAGGCGCCTGTGAGACTGAGGCCGTGCGTGCAGAGAAGGGGTGTGGCGAGGGGGGAGAGGAAGAACGAGAAGTCAAAAGGCAGGTTCTGGTTGAGGCAGTTCCCGTGCCTCCCGGACCCCAGCCCACCACGGGCCCACACGCACCTCCTCTCCCCCAGGGCTGAGGGGCAGGGACTCTCGGTCCCACGAGCAGCCCAGGCCCCGGGCTCCCCGTCCTCAGGCTCAGGCTGGTGCTCATGGTGGTGCCCACACCTGGGAGGGAGGGCAGGGCCCTGTCCCATCTTCCCGGACAGATGAGCATCACACGGATGTCACCAAAGGGAGACCATGTGAGGCCAGGGCGGAGGCTGAAAACAGCATGAGCGTCGACCCATGAACCAGGAGGTCAGGGTTCAAGTCCCCGTCAGGGCATCTGCCCGGGCTGCAGCTCGATCCCAGTGCGGGGCCTGCAGGAGGCAGCGATCCATGATTCTCTCTCATCATTGATGTTTCTATCTCTCTCTCTCCCTCTCTGAAATTTAAAAAAAAAAAAAGATGGACCCGTCCTGATTCCCAGAGTCCCCCCACCCAAGCCTCCAGGTGTGTGAGGCCCCCAGCTCCTCCATGGGGTCACGACCAGCTCCAGCCTTCCCTGAGCGCTCAGCGGGGAAGATGGAATGTAAGGAGGGCCTCCCTGCCGCCCTGCCCCCCCCCCACCCCCACGGAGCCAGGACTGTCTCGGGACACTAGGCCTGTCAGTCACCTGGGTCCCTCAGGAAGGGCGATCACCTCACCGCCCCTCCAACACCACGCTCCCCGTGTGTCAGCTGACAAGCAAGCGGCGTCCAGGACAGGGACCCGGCTCACCTTGGAGTTCTTGCCGCCTCCACTCCGGCCGGACTGCGAGGAGCAGCTGCGCTGCACGCCCTGCTCGGGCGTGGAGGGGGACTTGTCCGAGGAGTGGTCGGAGCCCTTCTCCACCATGGCGTCTGCGTCCGGGCTCTGCGGGGTGGGTGAGCGGGACCGCTTCCGGAGGACAGGGGAGCAGGCTGGCGAGCTGCGGTTGGAGTTACTGGCAGTGCTGCAGGGGCAGGTGGGGGGAGGGTGGGGTGGAAGGGGAGGAGGAGGGAAGACAGCCCTTAGTGACTGAGTGCAAAGACAGGTCCCCAAGTTTGGGGTTGGGGAGAGAGGGAGAAAAGGGCCCAGCTACACTCACTGCACCGCAATATTGCTGCTGTCCAACAGAGGGCGCTGGTGTCAATGTGAAATGGAAACAGGACTAGGAAGGGGTAAGTAGGCCAAATGGACACTTAGCTATCTCTCCACCGTCCCTCCACCCACCCACCATCCCTCCCTCCACCCACCATCCCTCCACCCACCCACCGTCCCTCCACCCATCCACCGTCCCTCCACCCACCCACCATCCCTCCCTCCACCCACCATCCCTCCCTCCACCCACCATCCCTCCACCCACCCACCATCCCTCCACCCACCCACCATCCCTCCACCCACCATCCCTCCACCCACCATCCCTCCACCCATCCACCCACCATCCCTCCACCCACCCCCCCACCATCCCTCCACCCACCATCCCTCCACCCATCCACCCACCATCCCTCCACCCATCCACCCACCATCCCTCCACCCATCCACCATCCCATCCACCAACCATCCCTCCATCCCTCCACCCACCATCTGTCCATCCACCTAAATACTGTCAGAGCCCCGACTGTATGCCAAGAACTGTCTAGGAAAACAGAGTTAAGGGCTGCAGGACTCATTAGAGGTCACGTGATACTATCAGCGCCTTCACACATACTGCCAATCCAGTTTTTACATTTTGATTGGGAGATAGTTACCCATATAAAGAATCCTACTTTTCAAAGCATTCACACACGTATTATTTCACTGGGTTCTTAAATCATTCCACGGGGCAGTAGTGAGAAATGCCATAATTCCTATTTTATTTATTTATTTATTTATTTATTTATTTTTAAATATATATGTATTATTAAATATATATTATTGATTTCAGAGAGGAAGGGAGAGGGAGAGAGAGGAACATCAATGATGAGAATCATTGATTGGCTGCCTCCTGCACGCCCCCACTGGGGATTGAGCCCACAACCCCAGGCATGTGCCCTTGACCGGAATTGAACCTGGGACCCTTCAGTCCATAGGCTGACGCTCTGTCCACTGAGCCAAACCGGCCAGGGCTTTAATCCCTATTTTAAAAATTAAGACCAATGTGTGGCAAAGAGAAGCTAAGTGTCCTCGATCACAGAAAGTTTAGAAGCAAACTTTGGATCTTTGGACTTGTAGCTCACCCCACCACACTATCTCCTTGTAAGCCCCATCGGTGCCGCCTCCCAGCCCAGAAAGACCAACACAACGCTCCTCCCAGCTCATTTCCAACAGGCACCTTGCCGGGCCACAGGACCACATTCGCTGACAGCAACCCTTACGAGCGTGTCAACATTTACCATCGGATACTAGCTTGTTTCTTAATGGAATAGAAGGAAAGGGACGAACAAGGGAGGGGAAACGAAATCAAATGCAGTGAAGCTCTCATCGGTGTTTGCTTTGCTCTGAGAGGATGACAGAGGTGGGAAAAGGAGAAGGTGAGGACAGTGGAAGCGGAAGGACAATGTGAGACTGGAACGCCAAAGCAGCACAGTGGGGAGAGGGCAGCCAAGGGGAGAGCAGGGTCGGCTCTGGGCGCCTCCAGGGACCCTACGCAAGGCAAGTGCAGGGAGGGACCTTCGTTTGCATGGAGACCCAGCTGTGACCTCAGATGCCCCGTGGGACCCATTTGCAATGAAAACCAGGCCCCCTTCCGCAGAAACCTCCACCCTGGAGCCTCAGTGGAGAGACTGGGAAGGAAGCCCAAAGCCCAAACCAGCAGGCCCGGCAGGAGGGGGCGCGGAGGGGAGGGCTGCGGAGGGGGCGCGGAGGGGAGGGCTGCGAAGGGGGCGTTGCGGAGGGGAGGGCCGCGGAGGGGGCGTTGCGGAGGGGAGGGCCGCGGAGGGGAGGGCTGCGGAGGGGGCGTTGCGGAGGGGAGGGCCGCGGAGGGGGCGTTGCGGAGGGGAGGGCCGCGGAGGGGGCGCGCAGGGGAGGGCTGCGGAGGGGGCGTTGCGGAGGGGAGGGCCACGCTAACCTCTGGAGAGAACCGTGGAGTGACGGGAAGGAGACCAGGGAGGAGAGAGGCAGATGTGACCAGGATGCATGAAGACACCGGCGTGTTTAGCTCCACCTCGAAACAGTTTTCATTTAGGAACTCACTTGCTCTACCAACACTGACGGTGATTTAGAAAATGAGGCTCTTCCGGTCTCGCCCATCCTGACTCCGACCTGCTCCGACCACAAACCTACCCCGAAAAGCCTGCTGCCTTTCCGCAGGCGAATGCAGAGCTCCCCAGGGCAGACCCAGGTGCTCACTTCCGGTCAGCTCCTCGCTCTGGGCCACTGGCAACCACAGCCAAGTTCTCCACGTTTTAAACGGTCTCCTAGGATCCCTGTGCTGAGGACCAGCCAGGAACTCCACCCCAACCCCAGCTTTGCTGAGAGAAGCACGCCCGCCCCAACACAGCGCCCCACCGCCTGGCTCCTGTCCTGTCCTCGACAAGGCACATCTTCCACGGGTTCCAGGCTCAGGAACGGGCGGTCTCTGTCCTCCCAATCGCTGAGGAGGAGGCACGCAGGCAAGGGCTGGGCAACACATCTTACTCAGAGGAAACTCACTCCAACCTCCAAACCACAGGGACTATCAGCCCTCCAGCCGAATGTCCAGGATTTCCTCTTCCCTGGGCCCCACCTCAGCGGCCCCACCTCAGCCACCCAACAGGTCAACACACAGTGTAAGGGTCACTTGTCACTTTAATCTTGATGCTTGTAAGACCTAATCACCGACGTTCTTGGAAATCTCTCCTCCCCCTGGCGACACAGGCCTCCCCTATTGTCCTGTCTGGGCCGCTGGCTCCTCTGCTAGCTGAGGCGAAATGCAGTCCTTCTCCAAAGATGCGCCCTCCAGCGCCCTCCAGCTCCTGCTCCTGTGCCTCCCACTCTGCCCCCAAGCAAGGACTCCGGGGCCTGCGCCCAGCTCTGCCCACTCCCAGCTCCAGGGCACAGGCTGCGCGGCCAGGACATTTCCTCCACAAGGTCCCCGATGTCCCGGAGCACCTCCCACTGAAAACCATCCCCCTCCTCCCCCCCATTCTCAACAGCATGATCACTTCCAGCATGGTCTCTCAGGCTGCAAACCCACCTCTTCCATCTCACCCCATAAACACGAGTCACTGAGCCGGTCAGTGGTACTTCAGGGAAGCTCCCGGCCCCTGCTGTCCCCCTCCCACCCCCACCCGCCCCAGGGCAGCAAGGCAGGTCAATGCCTCTGGCTAGCCACCTCCAATAGCCTTCTAAGTGGCCTCCCCCATCTCCTTCTCTTCCACACCCACTCATAATCTTGTCCTTAAATCTGTCTGAATCTAAGTCCAATGTACCTCCCCGCCCCCTACCAGCATCCGTTAAAGTCTAAAATCCTCAGAACGGAGCTCGCAGTTCTCTACTGAAAGGACTGGACACTCACCTATATTTAGGCGCTTTATCTCCTTCTGCCTCTGAGAGTTCCTGTGTTTTAGTCCGACTTATCTCCTGTGGGTTTCTTAGTGTGGTTCTCAGTCTGCTGCCTCCCGACTCCATGCCATCTGCTCACTCCTCGTGGGTGAAGAGTCCTTCCCCTCCTTTCCCACCTCCTGGTGGAGTCCGGTTCATCCTTTAAGGCCCATCTTAAACCCCACCTTCTCCAGTCATCCTTTAAGGCCCATCTTAAACCCCACCTTCTCCAGAGAGTTCTCCGAATCTCCACCTCTGAACTGATTAAGCATTTAACACACCCTGCTCCTCCCAGGTCGCCCAGGGCGATGCTCGGGGCTGTGCGTGCTCAGGTCTGCTGTTTGACTCTGGCTGGTGAAGGCCTTCATACTCACGGCATTAACAACCCCAGTACCACGACATCTCCAAAACCTAATCTCGGCCTGTTAATATTAACAAAAGAGCAAATCCTTTATGGACGTCTCATAATCCCTGGCACAGCACCAAGCAGTCATTACGTATTATCTTATTTAATCATCTCAACCAACCTCGGAAGCATTAATGGACATTACCATCAGTCTTCTTTTTCAGTTGATAAAATTGAATTTTTGACTGATTGATTCACCCCAAGTCCCACAGACGGGCAAGGGGCAGGACCGGAGGTGAAACGTGGGCCTATCTGATTATCGAGTTTCTCAGAGCCAAGTATTCAAAAATGGGTGTTTGCTGGGGTGGCTGGGGAGCTGGGTGAAGAGAGAAAAGAAGCCGACCTCTTGCCTCATCTTCCCTCTGTCCTCTATGTTTCTTCTAAATGTAAATTCCTCACTTCGGATCACCCTCTTCCATGGCTATGCCTCCATGGTCCACCCCCAAGCGCCCCCGCCCTGCACCACACAGAAGCTTTGGAGCTAAGTTCCAACTCAGCAAAATGACTGCTAGACTCGCTCCAGTCGGAAACTCTTTTTACAGGCAGCCCATTATCCTACTAGAGGCCCGGTGCACAAAATTGTGCACAGGGGTGGGGGGGTTGTCCCTCAGCCCAGCCTGCACCCTCTCCAATCTGGGACCCCTTGAGGGATGTCCAACTGCCTGTTTAGGCCCGGCTCCAAACCGCTCACCTGCCTCTGCCTGATTGCCCCTAACCGCTTCTGCCTGCCAGCCTGATCACCCCCTAAACACTCCCCTGCCAACCTGATCGATGCCTAACTGCTCCCCAGCCAGCCCAAATGCCCCTAACTGCCCTCCCCTGCTGGCCTGATCACCCCTAACTGCCCTCCCCTGCCAGTCTGGTTGCCCCTAACTGTCCTCCCCTGCAGTCCTGGTCATCCCCAACTGCCCTCCCCTGCTGGCCCGGTCACCCTTAACTGCCCACCCTGCTGGCCTGGTCACTCCTAACTGCCCTCTCCTGCAAGCCTGCCCCCCCACCCAACTGTCCTCCCCTACAGGCCTGGTCCCCCCCCAAACTGCCCTCTCCTGCAGGCCTGGTCCCCCCCCAACTGTCCTCCCTGTAGGCTTGGTCCCCCCAACTGCCCTCCCCTGCAGGGCTGGTCCCTCCCAACTGCCCTCCTCTGCTGACCTGGTCTGCCCCAACTGCCCTCCTCTGCCGACCTGGCTGCTCCAACTGCCCTCTTCTGCCAGCCTGGTTACCCCCAACTGCCCTCCTCTGCTGGCCTAGTCACTCCTAACTGTCCACAACTGCCCTCCCCTGCTGGCCATCTTGTGGTGGCCATCTTTGACCACATGAGGGCAGCCATATTGTGTCTTGAAGTGATAGTCAATCTGCATATTACTCTTTTATTAGATAGGATGGCTTCGGATCCCGCTGAGCAAATAAAACCAATTCCAGCCTTGGGTGACTGGCTCAGTTGGTTGGAGCATCCCACACACCAGAAGGTTACAGGCTCGATTCCCAGGCAGGGCACATATCTAGGTTTCAGTTTGATCCACAGTTGGGGCGTGTATAGCAGGGCACATACCTAGGTTTCAGTTTGATCCACAGTTGGGGCGTGTATAGGAGGCAACCAATCAAGGTTTCTCTCTCTCTCTCTCCCCCCCTCTCCCTCTTCCTTCCTCTCCCTCTCAAAATCAATAAATATATCCTTGGGTGAGGGTTAAAAAAGGTTCCTGTGTCTCTCATAACCTACAGTACTGTGTCTTCACACAAACTCCAATCTGATCCTGCCACCATTACTGATAACAGTGTTGCATTATATGTCAAAATCTTGGGGTTTATTTTTACTTTTACTTTTACTAGATTTACTTTATGCTGAGTTTACTCCGGGCCAAATGTTTCTGTTTCTTCTGGGAGATCTTTTTCTTCTGTGCACCCTCCTCGGGCTGAGGGCCAGTGTGGCCTTTGCAGTGAGGAGCACCTGGTGAGGCAGGGAGGGCTCACATGGGTTAACCCGCCCGCGGGCTCTGTAGGTTCTCTGTAGGGCCGCATCTGGGGAGCTTTGTTCACCTGAATGTGCTCCATGACCAGAGAGTCACCTAAACCCGGAAGTTCAGCTTCGTTCTCTGATTGTTAAGCTTGTGCAGCAAACATTCAGCACTTTCTGGGCCACCGGCCAGTGTCCAGCCCACTGCTCGGCCTGGGCACACCACCGACTCCACCACTGTAACGACAGGATGGTGCAGCCTGCTTCTTTAAAGGGACCTCCTTCAGACACTTGGTGGCTTTTCGAATCTGGATGCCCTTGACGGCCTGGGCAGTTTCACGCGTGTTCTTCAAGCGAACATGAAGACTTGAGCCCCTTGATTTGCATGATTCTGTGGGGTTTTCTGGGTCTAGTGAATAGAGAACCATTTTCAGAGGCCACCTCCGGCCGCTTTGGGGCCAAAATCTTGGGATTTTAAAGCCGAAACTGACGTCAGATTTGCTACAGAAAGGGAAGGAAGACCGGTAACGACCTGGTCCCCTTCCGGAGTTCAGAATTAATACACCTAACTCGCATGTGACATCACGTCTGATCTTCCCTCCACAGCGTCTGCTGAGCCCCTGGGCAGAGCCGGGCACTGCGTCCACGCTGGGAGGGCGAGGACCCGTGTGGACGTTCCCATCAGGGAGCGCCAGGCCCCTGCTCCTGGCATTTCAACATCAGCGATGAGTGGCGACAGGAGAGAGCGAGGGAATCCTGGCCGGGCTTGAGGGACCAAGAAAGGCTTCCTAAGGATACAGCCCTTGCCCGGCCGGTGTGCCTCAGCTGAGCATGGATCCATGAACCAGGAGGTCACGGTTCAATTCCAGGTCAGGGCACATGCCTGGGTTGTGGGCTTGATCCCCAGTGCGGGGTGTGCAGGAGGCAGTCAATCAGTGATTCTTTCATCGTTGATGTTTCTATCTCTCTCTCCCTCTTCCTTCCTCTCTGAAATCAATAAAAATATTGTTTTCAAAAGAATATGGCACTGAGACTTAAGCCAGTTTCAGAAAAATGTGTTAGAGTTAGGAGCCCAAGGGCATGATAGCAGAGGAGAGAGCGGTCCCGGAAAGGATGGAGGCCTGGCCTCCCAGAGCGTCACCAGAAAGGGTGTGTGACTGAAGCAGGACACGCGTGAAAGAGATTCCTGTAGTCAACTCTCCCCACAAAGGCCCACTGGGACCCCCGGCCCTGCAGGCCCTGGCCGGGCCGGGCCGGGCGGGGCGGCAGAGGTCCCTCCCTCCCATTCCTCCCGTTCTTGAGAGAGATCTCCAACAAAGACCGCTCAGCTCCTCCCCTGATACCTCGCTAGCACACAGTGCTTCCTTGGGCCTGACCACAGTGCCTCACGGACAACCTGATCCTACTCCCCGGTGACGCTGGGCGGAAGTCCTTGGAAAACTGGGGCATGTGGAACGAGGACAAAGGGCAAAGGCTCCCGGGCCTTCTGCAGCGACTGCAGCACCTCCCACCCCACCCCGGGGCGGGGAGCCCCTACCGCTCTGCTTGGCTTTCTCTCGCACCCTGCGCCCCGCGGACACAGGCCGGTCTTGTGGGCAAGCCGGCTCCTGGCCAGCCGCCCCTGCACTGCTCAGAAGCAGAACCCGAGCAGACAGAGTGGTTCGGTAATGTCCCCGAGGTCCTCATCACGGTAACTTGTCTTCAAAGAAACCCGTTCTTTCTGCCCCAGAGATCACAGAACATGTACCCGCTGCCCACACCCGGCGCCTCCCCCTGGCGAGGGCGGCAGCGCCCCTCCCACTCTCCCCCCCTGGCCCTGCCTCCCCGCTCACTCCCAGGCGGGCCCCCCCCCCCCTCCCCAGTCCTGGGCACCTCCTGTTCACTCCCGTTCCCCCACCTCGAAAGCCCAGCCCTGTGACCACCTGGGGGATCAAGCAGAGCTGGACTCGCTTCCCCGCCCGCCCCCCCACTCCCCCACCCCCCATCCCCGGCACTGCTCACTCGTTAAGCCGCCCGATGCTTCCACGCACCAGGCCTACAAAGAGGCCACTTAACAAGGCAGAAAGCCAGTTCAAGGAGACGCTCGCTCGCTGAGGCCTGCTTGGGCCCCGCAGGCTCAGGCTGAGCCCAGCTCTGCCCCTGCTGGGTGACCTTGGCCTCTAAGCCTCCCTTTTCTTATCGGATGAATTCTCAGACCTACCTCCCAGGACTATGGTTAAATGCATTAACATACGTACCATATTTGGTGCAGTGCTTGGTACATAATGAGTGCTCAGTATTACTGAGGCCTTATTATCACAGACGTCTTTGCTCCTCTCTGTGAAGTGTGGAACACGGATCCTTGCCCCCTCCCCTCCCAAGCATCACCCCACAGCGGGGACCAGGTACACTGGGCGGCTCCTTAAAGCGCAGAACCCCAGTGCCCTCCCCGCCTCAATTGGCGACCATTCCCGGGGGTGGTCGACGAGCCCGCATGTTAAATCAGCACCACAGCGGATGGCTGCCCGCTAGAACGTGAGGGTCACTGTCCCAAGGACGAGTCTTACAAGGATCAGGAGTCAGTGCCGTGTCCGCCCCAGAGGGCAGAAATGGGCACACGACTCCAAGAGTGTGTCGGCTGCTCGGTGTCTACCACTGGGGGGACTCGCTGGAGCAGAAAGCCAGCGGACGCGTCACACACCTGCCCCGGTGCAGAGCCCGGAGCTGCTGCGGCTGAGCCGGAAGATGCGGTTCTCAGGGCCTGGCAGCCACTCAGCACCGGTGGGATGATGTCACCTCCCATCCCGTGCCGATTCCGAAGACTCATCCATTCTCCTCCTCAGTCCTTTCCAACATCATTGCAAACACCACGCGAACTCGCCGCCAGCTCCACCATGAATTCTCCCACAGCACATGAACAAGTGTCTGAGACAGAAAGACCACAGGTGTATTTGCATAACATTTGCATGAAATGTACACGCTCCCTGCAAATGCCTCCATCCGGCTGTCTACCTGCACAGGCTCCACAGTCAGCTTAGTTTACTAGGTAGGACTCCCTCAAGTGACGGTGCCTCAGTTCCTTCCTGTATTCCTGCCCGTCGCTCAGCAGGTCTGTAGCCTCATAAAGCCACAGCACGCAGGTGGGCAGACAGAGCCAGCTAGCACTGTGCAGAGGAGGGAAATGGCCCAAATCCCAAATCCCAGCGGGGCCCCAACCCCCCCGCGTACCCTCCTCCTTAGAAAGCAAAACACCAAGCCACCCAATAGCAACGCCTACAAGGCCCGCTCCCTGCTGCCGTGTGTCCTGGACCCCTGGTCTCGGGCCCTTTACCCACGAAAGTCAAGCCGCCGCTGCAGGAACCCAGGAGAGCCCAGTGCCGAGGGAGTGGGGGCCATCCAGAGAGGGGGCAGGGCTGCCCCCAGGGTTTACAGGCAGCTGCACGGGCAACTCCCAGTGCTCCCCCACTTTTCAGGGTGTTGGATGGGGCTGGGTTCAAAAGGGTGAGACATGGACGACTGCTTCCCTAAGAGAAGGTCCTGGGACCACGCGTGGAGCCCACTCTTTGCGATCACCCCCATCGCCTGGGGGCTAAGCCTGGCGGCAGTTCTACCGCTGGGGCCGGGCCTTTGAGGGAGCGAGCGAGGTGTCGCACGTGGTCACCCGGCGGCAGCACGGGCCACGGGCTTCCAGGACACACGCTTTTTGCTGTTGCCTTTATGTAACGGCGCAGAGCAGCCATTTCAGTCTCTTCCATCTCATGGCACATCACCGATTACTGAAATTCCGCGGCACCAAAACATAGACTTCTTGTCAACCTGACCAAAAAAGGTATATTTGTGATTCATTCACAGCGGACGGCTGTTGTGTTGGCTGCTGTCACTTTTCTCTTTGACAAGCGAAGGGAAGAGGGCAGGGCCCCTGACTAAGTAGCACTGCATGCTTTAGCAGTTCGTGGCACTGGTGGGGACCACGGAGCAGGGGTCTCCTCTGTTGCTGCGCCCCACGGCCAGCCCAGCCCGCCCTGGGTTGGATGCCGCAGCAGGATCAGCAGCCCGGTGCGCCCCTGGTCGGAGGCCCAGCAGGTGCTTTTCAGCCGGGCAGGTGCTCCTGAGATGATACCTCTCCTACTGCAGCTCATAGCGTGCCCGTCACAGAGCCGGGCACAGAACGGGCTCCTTTAACTGCCCGGGAGCACCACGGGAGAGGAGCGTCCTGCACTCGGTGTGGGGAACTTGCGGACACTGCCGGGGGCTCTCCCAGGGGCCTCTGGGTAAAGTGCACACGGTTCAGGGACCGGTCCCTCTGTCCTGGAATGTGGAACCAAGAAGGTGGAACCAGGACTCACTCTCGTTCCGCCCCGGGCAGCTCTCCAGCTCACTAACCAGCCGCTGACCACCGGACATCGGCCACAGGGCCCACTGGCCAGGCCGCCCGCTTTCAGGCTCGGTCCCTGGCTGGCACCGTCTCTGTAAACACTGTGGACGATGAAGGGCACTGCCTGTGCGCAGCAAGCTCCTCACCGTTCCTCCTGCCTTGTCTCATCCAAGTACCGATGCCAAGTCTGGACGATTTCTTTAAATCTCGCAGGGACGGAGGTGGCAGAGCCCACCTAAACCGCGTCCAGCTGATTGAAACCCAGACACTTTCTCATTAGCGACCCACTTACGCCTGGAATGAATTCCTGGTTGTGGGGGAAGCCCCAGCCGTGGCTTCGGTGGATGAATTTATGACCAATTACCATGAGGGCAAGGCCCACAGAAAGCCCTGGCCGAGCGAGAAGAGCAGAACTTCCGTTTCCGTGGTGCGGGCACGCGGTCCGGGGGTGCTCGGGAGGCCGGGGCCGGGCAGCGCCCTTTGCCATTCCCACTCACCCCGAGAAGAGCTCTCCCTCCCAACGCAGGGCCTCCTCCATCCCACCCCCTCTCCCGGGCTTTCCTGCAACTTCTGTTCAGCCCAGAGTTTGGAATTCAGTCCAGGAACAGGCATGACAAACACTAGTTTTCATTTCCATGGAGACCAGGGCCTGCAATAGAACCAGGACTCCATGCCTGAAATGCCAAACAGCCTGACCCACTTCCCCTTCCGGCAAAAACAAACCAAGTCTGGCTGGGTCCTGCCAGGCCCGGGGGGGACGCCAGGCCTCGTCATCTCTGTGGGCATTTGGAAGAGGAACTAATTATGATCACCTTGAAAACGTGGTGATGCTAGAACCAGGGTCAGAAATCAGGCAGGGGTGCTTCACCCACAGGGCGCACGGGCCGCTCCAAGGCCACTCTGCACCTGTCCTAGCCGCCTGGAGGGAGAGGCTCACATCCTCTTAGAGACGCGCTCATCCGCCCCAGCCCTGAGTGCAGACCGGGGGCTGTCTCCCCAGCTCCACCTGTCCCACCTCCCCTCTGTCTCCCTGGCTCCACCTGTCCCACCTCCCCTCTGTCTCCCTGGCTGCACCTGTTCCGCCGCCCCTCACTGTCTCCCCAGCTCCACCTGTCCCGCCTCCCCTCACTCTGTCTGGCTCCGTGGACCTGTCTGCCCCTTGAACATCCCGCACACCCCTGCCCCAGGACCGCTGCACGTGGTCCCTCTGCCTGGAACTCTGGTTCCTTTTCAACCTTCAGATCAAAGGCCACCCCCCCCCCCCCCAGAGTAGCCTGTCCTGAGGCCACTCCACCCGAGTGCCTCCCTGTTCCGGGGCAGCCCTTCCGTGTGGCCCCCGTATCGCCAGCACGTGGCACAGGATCACAGACATGCACTGCGTGAAGGCAGGAACGCGCTTTTTAAAGCTGTTCATCCCTCTGTCGCACAGTCTCAGATATTTATTTATCTATCTTTTAAAATATGTTTTTATTGATTTCAGAGAGGAAAGGAGAGAGAGATAGAAACATCAATGACGAGAGAGAATCATTGATTAGCTGCCTCCTGCACACCCTCTACTGGGGATCAAGCCTGCAACCCAGGCATGTGCCTTTGACGCGAATCGAACCTGCCCTTTAGTCTGTAGGTTAACACTCTATCCAGTGAGCCAAACCAGCTAGAGCTCAGATATTTATTTCTGAGCCCAATCCCACATCTGCCTTTTTATTTTTATTATTATTTTTTAATATATATATTTTTTATTGATTTCAGAAAGGAAGGGAGAGAAAGGGAGATATAGAAACATCAATGATGAGAGAGAATCACTGATCGGCTACCTCTTGCACACCCCCTACTAGGGATCAAGTACACAGCCCAGGCATGTGCCCCCAACTGGAATCAAACCCAGGACCCTTCAGTCCACAGGCCGATGCTCTATCCACTGAGCGAAACCAGCTAGGGGACATCTGCCTTTTTATAATAACAGCCCACTGATTCTTAGTATGACTTCTGGATCCATGAAAACGAAAATATGATATCATTCCCAGACTGTCTGTGGCACTGGTCACTTCGTCAGACCTCAGTGTGTATGTCTGAGTGTACATTCTGGTGCCCTTTCTATGAACCTGTGTTCTTTGTCGAATGATCACAACACACCTGGCCAGGGTGAGGAGGAGAGTCTTTTAAAAAATATAACCTAATTAGACAGACAGTGCATCCCCAAATAAAGGACTCCCTATAATTGTTCATGGAACAAAAACACAGTGTTAGAAATAGGAGGTGAGTTCCCAGTTCAGAAACTGAATCCTGTTTCTAAACGTTGTCCTTTCTGCATGGCAAGGGGTGAGCATGCCCACTGCTGTGTCCTTGCCTCCAGCGGGCCCTGACCCACGGGCCGGGCGGGGAGTGACTGCGAAGCAGAAGATGCTGACATTAAACAGGACCCACGTCCTTCCCCAAGGCTGCATACAGCAGGACAAACACCTAATATCTGGGAGGAGTCCGCGGGGCTTGCAGGTGGCACTGGCTGACCTGCTCTATCCTACGTGTCTGCAGCTCAGAGGGGCCTCGGTGGGCAGTGATCCACCCTCCCGCCTGCTGCGGGAGTCCCCCGGCAGCCCCGGCAGCAGCCCGCGCCTCTGCCTCCGCCTCCCAGTGCAAACACCCGGCCTGCCGCTGCAGCGCCTGAGCAGCTCGAACTGTAGGTGCCATGATCCTCACATCTCCGGTCTGTGGTCCTTATTGCTCCATCATTCCTGGTGATCGATACCACCCAGCTCTCTGAGCTGCATGGTCTTTAGGAATTAAGCTAACCGTGCTGATTTGATGTCTTTGCGCATTTACTGGGCACCTGTGTGTGCCTCCAGCTTTGTGGTATTTGTCCCCAGGGCCTGCTAGGACAGTGACCAGGTAGCATCCGTGTCATGGTCTTTGTAGATACACAAGGACTAACTACACACTATCAAGCATGGGACCGGGCCCACAGTAGGGACGTAACGCTTTTAAACTTGACTGTCAATCTCAGTGAATCCAAGTACAACCCCAGCCACAGGGTCCCAGAAGCCCCCACTCAGGAGCACGGGCTGTGAAAGCAGAAGGGGCTCAGCCATCCCAGGAGGCCCTTCCCTTTCAAGACATTTCCAGTCCCCGGAGAGGCCGCAGCCACGGGACAAGGCGAGGAGGGTGCCCTGCTCCTCAGGGCCTGCCCCCCACCGCGAGAGAACGGTGCTACTGAACCGGAGGGAAGCGTGCGCCCCACCCGCCCACGCGGCTGAGCAGCCCTCGCTCCGCACGGGGTAGTGAGGACTGTCCCAGGCACCACGGATGCAGGCTCTGCCTCAGGAGCCCGATCCGGCGGGAGAAACAGGCACGTAACCGACACCAGGCAAAGCAGCTCCCACTCCTGTCCAGGGCCGGGCGCAGCCTTTCCCTCCACCGTCCGGGCAAACCGCGGCCCTCGGACTTGCAGCATTTATGACGCAGGAAATGAGTGTGGATCTGCCTCCCCAAAAAGATGCCAGAGGCGGGTGTGGAGGTGCAGGGACACAGGGAGCTGCGGAGGGCATGGCCTCTTGCAGCTGAAGGACTCAGAAACCAGACGCGGCTGCCGGCCCGTTACCTGGGCATCACCAGCTTTCCCCCTGCCAGCCCCACCTCAGGCACCGGGGCCGTCCCCAGCTGGGAGTCAGAGGAACAGTGAGGGGTGCCCGGTGGGGAGTGCAGGGAGGATAGGGAGGATAAGGAGGGTTGGAAGGGTGAGGAGGGTGGAGAGGGAGGGGAGAGGGGAGGGGGGAAGGGAAAGTATGGGAGGGTGGGGAAGGTAGGGAGGGTGGGGAGGGTGCCAGGTGGGGAGGGTGAGGAGGGTGCCAGGTGGGGAGGGTGAGGAGGGTGGGGAGGGTGAGGAGGGTGGGGAGGGTGCCAGGTGGGGAGGGTGAGGAGGGTGCCAGGTGGGGAGGGTGAGGAGGGTGCCAGGTGGGGAGGGTGAGGAGGGTGCCAGGTGGGGAAAGTGCCAGGTGTCGAGGGTCTGGGGAGGGGGATGAGAGGTGAACAGCAGCACCCAGCACCCTCCCTGGACCTCACTGGGAGTCCATGTATCTGACCCCTAAGGATGCCAATCCAACTCTGACTGACTTTTCTGCTAGAAAGCAAACAGAAACAGGCTGAAGAACAACATTATCTTAAAATCATAAAATCTGAGAGCAGAGGGCTGAGACGTCAGCAACCTGACTGGCTGCAGGTCATGACCCAAGTCACCGGAGAGAGGTGGACCGGAACTTAGCATATCCTCGGGCACAAACCCGGGCTGCCCTGCGGCTGCACTCTGCCTCCTGCACCCCGGGAAGCTCCGTGACCAGCACAAAGCCCTGATAAGCACTTCCTACCACCTTCCTCCACCCCGGCCTTCCAGGCCTGACTCACCTCCTGAGCTGGGACCCCTCACCCACCTGTCCTCCCTTCTGATTCTCCAAAACACCTTTGTAAGTCAAACCCCATTTCTCTACAGCCGTGGTTGGCAAACTGCGGCTCGCGAGCCACATGCGGCTCTTGGGCCCCTTGAGTGTGGCTCTTCCACAAAATACCACGGCTGGGCGAGTCTATTTTGAAGAAGTGGCGTTAGAAGAAGTTTAAGTTTAAAAAATTTGGCTCTCAAAAGAAATTTCAATTGTTGTACTGTTGATATTTGGCTCTGTTGCCTAATGAGTTTGCTGACTACTGGTCTACAGCATCCCCGCCGAATCTCCGTTTAGATTATGCCTCAAGCGACAGTCATAAAATTGATGATGTAACTCGTTGCACCGTTGGATAACTCTTTAAGTTTAAACTGTCTCCTGTGGCTTCCGACCAGACGCCCGGTTTCTGCCCCCTCTGCAGTGCAGCCTAAATCGACCTCCTCTTCCGCGTGCAGTCAGTCTGACAGCCCGGGGCCCTCGGGCTCGTCCGACCTGCGGTCCCCTGGCCGCTCCTCGGGCTCCTCAGACACTGGGTCCACTCCGTTCGGAATTGGAAGGATTTCAGTCCCTCTCAATCCCCCTTAAACCGTGGAGCCCAGAGACGGCGCTACTACTGCGGTGAAGGGATGCGCCCACAATAGGGCGCAACCATGGCGTGTGCGCTTTGGAAACCGAAGCGCAAACATGTATTTTTGGAGTCATCTTCCGAGTCGGGGGAATCTGGAACTGGTCCCTGCTGAGTCCCTGGCTGCAGCCCATGCTGAGGGGGTGCATGCGTGTGCATGCGTATGTGATGTATGTGTGCACATCCGGAGGGGTGAGGCCGAACCCACGCGCTCTCAACACGCTCGTCCCGTAGTTCTGAGTGTCTGTGGGCTCGCCAGGCTCGATGCAGAGCCACAGCCCGAGATCCCCAGAGCTGGACGTGTCAATCCTGACCCACGTGTCCCTCCTCCAGTCCCTTCCTCCCTGACTCACAGAGAAGCCGAGCTTCCGGTCTGACTGGATGTGGGCAGCACTGAGGGCTGAGGCTGTGAGGCAGCTGGGTCCAGGAGTGGAAGGTGTGTGTGTGCACACACGGGCGGGCGAGGGCAGCCCCCGTCACGCCTCTGTCAGGAGGACTCGGCACCATCAGGCCTCTGCTCAGCGCTGCCAGCTCAGGCTCAGCACACCAGCCCGCGGCCAACCCGGCTCACCACCAGGCTTTTTGTTTGTTTGTTTTTAAAACAGGTTTTTATTGATTTCAGAGAGGAAGGGAGAAGGAGAGAGAGAGTCAGTGATGAGAGAGAATCATGGATCGGCTGCCTCCTGCACGCCCCACACTCTGGATTGAGCCCACCACCCGGGCATGTGCCCTTGACTGGAATCGAACCCAGGACCCTTCAGTCCGTAGGCCGATGCTCTGTCCACTGAACCAACCCAGCCAGGGCTCCTCCAGGTTCTGTATGACCCACGAGCTCAGGAGGTTTTCACGTTCTTCAATGTTGGGAAAAAGGAAGAATATCTCGTGACATGTGACAATGATATGAAATGGAGGTTTCCAAGTCCATAAATAAAGTTTTATTGGGAACAGCCATGCTCATTCGTTCCTATCTTGCCCGGGGCTACCTCCACCGACCCAGGCAAACTGGTTTCTGCAGCGGCGGCCGCATGGCTCACACAGCCTGAACGTTCACCCTGCCCGCCAGCCCCTGGTCTACCGGGCTCCACCTGGGCGCGTCTTTGCTGTGACCTGCTCCAGCTGGGGGGAGGTGTCCCGCGTCCCATAGCAGGAACCTGTGTGCAGGGAGGGCTGCAGGCTCGCTCCGCCCGCAGAGGACATGGAAGAGGAGGGTTCTGTGTAGGTGGGAAGAGAAGGCTCATTTCTTCCTGCTCTCCCCAAGGGCACTACTCTCATGGCCTTGACACCGCCCGTCTCCTGCCATGAGCAGCTCCCCAGAACATCGCTTTCTCCCGTCCTCCTGCCACGGCCGGCTCCCCACTCGTTTCTGAGCTTGTCTACCCTGTGCCGTGCCGTGAGGGCACAGAGAACACGCACTCTCTCAGGGTGGCTGGGGGTGAGGAGAGGCAGGGAGCAGGGGGCCGGGCTCACAGCAGCACAGCTTGCTAACGAGTGTCAGAGGAGTGTCAGAGAAGGTAAGCAGCAAAGATCCTTCTCCCTGGCCCTGGCGGGGGGGCTGGCTGAGTCCCGCAGGGACACAGGGCACTCCAAGTCCTCCCCCAACAACCCCTCCCCCCCTTGCCTAAATCAAGCAAATAGCTAACAATGCAGGGAGGTGTGGGGGAGTAAGGCCCAGCCACTGACGATCTGTTTTCTGAAAACACATGGCAAATCTCGGAGCCAAATGCCCGCTAAGCCGGAGAATAAACAAACCCTTTATTTCCCGGGAGGAGAGCTATCGGCTCCCCCTCACGATCTCCTGCTAGCACACCCCAAGGCTCTCTCCTGCCTCAGAACCCCCAGGCTGCCCCTCTTGCTAACGACTGCCCTGGTCTCCCGGCCAGGGGCACCCCGAGCCAAGCTGGGTGGGCGGGTGGAGAGCAGGCGCACATGGCCACCCACACCTCCCTAGGAGCTCGGCCAGCTCTCCGTGACGCACTGCTAATTCAGGCCTCCGCCGCCAAGTCAGAGGGTCCTGAGTGAGTCCTGTGGTCAAGCTGACCCCATCGGCCCCAGCCACTCCCCCTCCTGACTGCACCCACCCTCAGTGCCCAAGCTTGCCCTGGGCGGTGGCGCTGCGGTGAAGCTGAGGAGGGGGAGACAGGAGAGAAGAGCGCGGCCGCTCCGCAGCAGGTCACACGCTGCCTTCAGATCCCCGCCCAGACAGAAGCAAGAACATGGGCTCCGGACCACTCCGCCCTAGAAGGTGTGTGTCGTCGGCAGCTCTGAGCAGCCGGCACAGGCTGGACACAGCACACAGCACACACACAGCACGACAGGCCCTTGCTGCAGCCCCGGGCCCTGCTCCCATCCCTGGGCATGGCCAGCCCTCCAAACACCCAAGGAAACAAAGACACACACACACACACGCACACACACGCACGCCCATGCAAACGCACACGCACACATGCCCACGCGCGGCAGCACGAGTCAGCACTAACCTGGAAGCCATGGGCACGGTAGCGGAGCGCAGGCAGAGACCTCATTCATTCATGCATCGGGCAGCGGGCGGGGTGGGAGCGGGGCCCTGAGGACGGAGGCTCTCACCTCCATGACCACCCACAGCCCTGCTCTAGTGGGGCGGGGGCAGGGCTCTCACAGGCGGGGGGAGCCTCCTTTCTCCGCCGTTTCCCACGGCTCTGCATTGTGAGCATGGCTCCCCTTTATTTGCTCTCCCGCCTCCCCCTGCAGCCCCTCTGAGTGGTCACGCAGCTCCCATGGCCCTTCTCCCTCACCCCTGCTCCCCCTCTCCCTCTCCCTGGCTCACAGACAGCTGTTCTCCAGCTGCCGCACGCACGCGCACAGACACCCTCAGACACAAGCGCGAGCCCGCGTGCACCCCCGCTGCTGCCGCTTTACATAATGCGACTCCAGTGCCTCGGCCTGCCAGCTCTCAATTATTCCCACCGCTCAGAGCACAGGGCCCCGCGGCCCGCGACTTCCTCTCGGTCCCCATCCGAGAGCGCACAAGGTGATGCTCCGGAGAGGGTCTGCTCCCTCCGCTGCACCAATTACCTCCCAGGTGCGAATCGGGTCCCGTTTTCAAAGGAGGTGGCACTCGATCAAAGCGGGCGCCCAGTCAAAACAGAGCCTTGCATCCCGCAGGCTGACAGCTGCTCGCGCCCCAGCTCCGGAGAGGGGAGCGGCGCAGACCAGAGACCACCGCCTGCCAGAGAGGAGAGCGGGCCCGCCGGTGGCCCCCAGGCTCCACGGCAGCCGGCCCTGACGCCTGCTTCTCCAGCGGGTCAGACTCTTACAGACAAAAAATTAACACTCGAGTGAGGCACTCACATTCGTGACAAAGCAGGGCCCTGGGTCGCCAAACCCTAAGCTGCACCCTCAAACGGTTTCTTCTCCTGTCCACCCGATGAAATGCAGCGTTGGCCCAGAAACAGCCCGCAGACGCTCTCTCAGATGAGGTGTTCTACTCACCAACATCCGTGAAGGTTGTGAAAGTCATGTACAGCTTCCACAGCACTTCCACTCCTCCTTGATTTCCCCAGCAATCACCTAAGGCTCACCTGGAGACGCTGCAGGTTCGATTCCAGACCACCGCAATAAAGCAGATGCCGCAATTAAGCAGGTGCCCCAATAAAGCGGGTTTCGCAATAAAGCGGGTGCCCCAATAAAGCGGGTTTCGCAATAAAACGGGTGCCCCAATAAAGCGGGTTTCGCAATAAAATGGGTGCCCCAATAAAGCAGGTTTCACAATAAAACGGGTGCCCCAATAAAGTGGGTTTCGCAATAAAACAAGCCGTCATCTTTGCACTGGAGGAGGGTCTTGCTTTCAATTTGTAAAAAAATGCAACATCTGTGAAGCGCAGTAAAGCGAGGCCTGTGTACAGGCCTCATTGACCACATCTAACAGAAGGCGGTCAGTCCTGGAAAGACGGGAGGTCCTATGGCTAGAAACAGCTGAGTGGGAGTCCGGATCCCGCACCCAAACCCCATGATGACTGGCTGCCTAACACCCACATACACTAGAGGGCGAGTCTGTGAGAACTACCATCACCTTCTGGCGGGAGCAGCACGGGAACCCAACCTGGGCTGGAAGACACCCCACAACCAAGACGATGGTGACGGTCAGCTCAGTGTCGCTCACCTTCTGTGGCCTCAGGATCGAGCTGAACCACCAGTTCTGCTGTCACCCAGCTTTCTGACCAACTCCCAGGTGACGCCCACGCTGCTCTCCCATGGGCCACAGCAGGAGCAAAGGGCTGGCTACGCGTTCTCCCTGTCTGCATGTTCTTAAGGACGGACGCAAGTTGTCCGTCTGCTGCAGCTGCACGGGACAGCGTGCTGGAGGGGCAGTGGTTACAGTCCCGACATCGCTGTGTCCTGCTCACCAGGCCCGCGCGGGAGGGGCCAACACTGTGTGGGCATCTGCTGGCGAACGTCCCACCCTGGGCTTGCCTCGCTCGTGGCAACAGGTCTTCACTGCCTGCCTGCGGCCGTGGAGAGAGCGGCAGCCTGTGGTGCCTCTGACGCACGGGGTCTGGGCTGTCTGGTTCCACCTCACTCATTAGCGGCGCTTCTGCTCCTAAGGAGGGGGTGCGGGAGCACCTGGGAACAAGCAGCGCCCGCTCCCTCCCTCCCCCCTCCCCCCCCACCCCCCACCCTGCACTCTCCCCACCCCTCGCGTCAGTCCCACCCCTTCTAACCGCCTTCGTGCTCTGCACTGCTCCTGCCTCCTCCTGCCACACAGAGAGCTCTGGGCCCTCGCAGCAGGTCAGCCTGCAAAGCCAGGCACTGCTGCTCTCTGACTCTGTGACCCACCTACCCCCAACTCAACCAGCTCTTCATCTGAAAAGGCGAGCGACGTGACTTCTCTCCGACCCGGCTGCAGCTGCTGGGCTTCCTACACGGCACAGCAGGCACCGGAGAAGGAGGCTGCCTTCCCCCAGCCTGTCCTCACAGCCACAGCGCCCAATGGAGAACCTGGTCGCAGGTTGTGGTCCACGCTGCTGAGACCGTGGGAGACCGCAGGCTGCTCCCTGCATGTCCCTCCAGCACGTAGGAGGCCGGGCTACCGTGCCGGTGTCAGGACTGAACCGAATGCCCTGGCTCCACGCAGACAGCAAACGAAGGGGCTGGGGGAGCCGGCCTGCCAGCACGCACTCTCTGTATGACCCCGCACGCACTCTCTGTGTGACCCCGCACGCACTCTCTGTGACCCCGCACGCACTCACGGTATGACCCCGCACGCACTCTCTGTGTGACCCCGCACGCACTCTCTGTGTGACCCCGCACGCACTCTCTGTGACCCCGCATGCACTCTCTGTGTGACCCCGCACGCACTCTCTGTGTGACCCCGCACGCACTCTCTGTGACCCCGCACGCGCTCTCTGTATGACCCCGCACGCACTCACGGTATGACCCCGCACGCACTCTCTGTGTGACCCCGCACGCACTCTCTGTATGACCCCGCACGCACTCTCTGTGTGACCCCGCACGCACTCTCTGTGACCCCGCACGCACTCTCGGTGTGACCCCGCACGCACTCTCGGTGTGACCCCGCACGCACTCTGTGTGACCCCGCACGCACTCTCTGTGTGACCCCGCACGCACTCACGGTACGACCCCGCACGCACTCTCGGTACGACCCCGCACGCACTCTCTGTACGACCCCGCACGCACTCACGGTACGACCCCGCACGCACTCACGGTGTGACCCCGCACGCACTCACGGTGTGACCCCGCACGCACTCACTGTACGACCCCGCACGCACTCACGGTGTGACCCCGCACGCACTCACGGTGTGACCCCGCACGCACTCACGGTACGACCCCGCACGCACTCTCTGTGTGACTTAAGACAAATCCACCACCTTTTCCGAGGCTTTGCTTCTCCACCACAAAGTGCACAGATGCATCTTTCTCCCCAGACAGCTCCGCACCGCCCCCCATGTGGGTGTCTTCGCAGTTTAGGGTGACAGCAGGGGGCTCACAGGGCAGGCGCAGAGACCAGACCAGCCTGCGCCCAAATCCGGGGGCCCTCGATGACTGATGTTGTGACTTTTGAGACATTTTCATCCTGAAAGCAGCCACAGAAATAACACTGTCTTGCTGAATCCGGTGGGAACTCAGTGAGGCAAATACAAAACACCTTCTCGCCGCATCTGACACAGAATGTCTGTCCAACAAATGAAAACTCTGGTCAACTCTGGTCAAACAATAGCTGTTTCTGCAAATCACAAGAATCTTCCTGAGGCAGACGGGTATTCACAAGCCTCCGTCGTGTGGGCCTAAGGGAAACCTCACTCTTCACAGGGCGTGAGGTCTGTGCACCTTCCTTGGTCACCCGAAGGTGCCCGCGCCCTCTCTTCCCAAATCCGACCTTCGTAGTCATGAGGAAGCTCCAGAGCAAGCCAGTCGGAGAAGCTGGGCCCGCCGGCGCGGTGTGCAACGTCACACCTTCCTTTCACCATCAGCCGCGCCTCCCTCGGGCTACACGAACCTGACCCCAACTCGGAAGAGTATTTCCTATGCGCGGTGCAACTCGCCACGTCTCCCGGGCGAAGGGTCTCCTTCACTCCCGCCAGCAGGTTCCAAAACAGGGGCTCAGCCCCCATTCCCCGAGGAGGAAACCAGGAGACAGTGGGTCCCATAACTTCCTGGTGTGTGATTAGCAGACAGCAGAGCCTGTGCCTGAACCCGTCTCCCCCGAGGCCCGCTCTTAACCACCGCATCCTGTTTGAAGAAAAGGTGCTGCTGGCAGGAGGAGCCGCTGATGGGGACGGAGGCTGATGGGGACGGAGGCTGATGGGGACGGAGGCTGATGGGGACGGGGGCTGATGGGGACGGGGGCTGATGGGGACGGAGGCTGATGGGGACGGAGGCTGATGGGGATGGAGGCTGATGGGGATGGAGGCGGGCCCTTTCCCTGCCGGGTTCACACACCCTGCACCACCCCCCTTCCCCTGGGAAAGTCACAGTGCAGTCGGAGAGCCCGCTGTGGTCGGACTACGCTTGGGGGCTACCACAGGTGGAACCTACGCCCCTGGAGAGCGCTGCCTTTTCACAACCGAGCTGCTGGTGCTGAATTCCCAAATTGCTCTTCTGTGACTGAATTTAGGGAATTGAGGGAAAAGTAAGCATCATTTTCTGAATTAAACCTTTCCCTTAGAGCATGGTCGGCAAACGGAGGCTTGAGAGCCACATGCGGCTCTTTGGCCCCTTGAGTGTGGCTCTTCCACAAAATACCACGGCCTGGGCGAGTCTATTTTGAAGAAGTGGCGTTAGAAGAAGTTTAAAAAATTTGGCTCTCAAAAGAAATTTCAATCGTACTGTTGATATTTGGCTCTGTTGACTAATGAGTTTGCTGGCCACTGTCCTAAGCCAATCCCTGGAGAGTAAAGCGGTGGCTGCGCCTGGCGGTCAGGTGCTCAGGAGACCCTGCTGAATAACCCCCCAGAATCCCTCAGGAAGCCACCCCTGTTTTAGGAACCACTAGGGCAAGAAAACAGATGACCCAGGCTCCCCTCCGCCCTCGCAGCTCCCAGCCCGTCCTGTAACCCACGGATGCGGGGCTGGGAGTCCACACGGTCCGCGAAAGGCCTCTGACCCCGCTGTAATCCAAGGCCTCGCGTGAACACTGCATCTCTCACATGAGGAGCAGGGATGTCCACGTAATGAAAACCTGAAGCAAGAAATGGCCAGACGAACGTGGGGAGGAGGCCGGGTCCCGACAGCCGGCACCACTCCCCCTGTGGCGCACCAGCATCGCCACCGACCTGATGCCCGCCCTCTGGCCAAAGCTCAGCAGGCAGACGAGTGTTCCCTCAGGCCCGGAGCCCAGCAGGGAAGAAGGCGCGGCCCCAGCCAGGGAAGGGCACCTGCTGGGGAGGGCTCCCTGTGCGTGCCCCTCAAAGCCGATTCACCATACGAGCCGCACACCCTCCCGACGTAGGCCAGCCGGCATCACCTTCTTCTTTTCTAAGTGTTCCCAACCAGCCGCTCTAGATTCTCAGCCTCCATCCATTACACATCCACGGGATGGTCTGCACTTTATGTCTTACTGGGGTGACACTGGTTGTGGGTGGGCTGGCTGCACTTTAGAATCACCTCGGAGTTTTCACATACCTCACTGCCTAGCTCATACCCTTTGCCAATGCGTCAGGCGTCTGAGGGTGAGGGGCAGGCATCAGTATTTTTTAAACATCCCTAGGTGGCCCTCGCCAGTTTGGCTCAGTGGAAAGAGCGTCGGCCTGTGGACTGAAGGGTCCAATGTTGGATTCCAGTCAAGGGCACATGCCCAGGTTGCAGGCTGGATCCCCAGTGGGGGTCATGCAGGAGGCAGCTGATCAATGATTCTCTCTCATCATCGATATTTCTATGTCTCCCTCTCCCTTCCTCTCTGAAATCAATAAAAATATATTTAAAAATAAATAAACATTCCCAGGTGATTGCAATGTGCAGCAAAAATTAGGAGCCACTGGTCTACGCAATTCTACCTTAATTCTCTAGGAACGTAGTAGAAAAATTACTTCTGAAATTATAGTCAAATGAGCATACTGTCCAGAAGTCGAATTGTTTTCTTAAAGTCCATTTTCCTCTTTTTAAAAAGATTTCCCGTGTTAATAATCAGAGCTGACGCTCACTGAGAACTGAGTGCCAGGCCTAGTTCTGGGCGCTATATCCACTGGCTTTCGTCTCATTTAATCTTATTATTGTTACAATTTCGCAGAAGAAGACGTGAGGCAGAGAGATGGCGAGTAGTCCGCAGCTGGTCCAGCACACCTGAGACGCACGCCTCAGACGGGAGGCCGTCACAGGTTTAAAGGTTACCTCCCTCACGTCATCTTTTCCCTCCGTGCTCTCTAATTTGACCCAATTACATTTGCTCTATTCTTGTTTTGAAAATTTCTCTCTGAAAATTCCACTTTTCCTAGATCCTCTGAATTAGGTGGGTGCACGTGGCCACAGCAGGACCCACAGAGGTGGCGGGCAGGGCAGACGCTCTGCCCCACAGAGAGGGCCCGGTCTCGCGTGATCGTGCAGCATGCCTCGTGTGGGAACAGGTCTGCGCAAGAAACTAGATTCCTGGGGAGGGAGCTTAGATGGAGGACAATGAGGACACATGAAGTAATCGAGGGTCATGACTCGTGGGAAGCAGGTGGCCGCTGAGTGTATGTGGAGCCCGTGGCTACAGAGAGGCCCAGCGACGTGACAGAGGATGTCAAGGGCAGAGGGCATCGTCCTCCGGGGCGGCCACACCTGCCCACGTGGGAAGGCTCCAAACCCAGAACTGCCAGGAGGGTGGATACAAAAGGGGCTGGAGACCTTTAAAATACAGGCCCAGATCTAAGTACTAAATTATGCAAATTACAGTGGTTTGACTGCCCACGGTCCCAGGGTTAACGTAAGTTGACCTGAAAGAGGATTAAATAATAACACGAACCTCTCAACCCTATGCTCTTCCCACCACGAAGAGTCGCCGAGTGCTGGCTATGACCTGCCGCTGGCTACCCCCCACCTCGCACCGTGACTTCCTGTACGAGGGGACACCTGCTCGCTCTCCAGGGCGCCTGTGAGGAAGGCAGAGCCCAATGTTCCCGCGCCCGAGACACAGGCAGAAAGAGCGGGCACAGCTGCCCCCTGGCGTTGGCTCCTTCCGGGGGCTCTCGCTCCCCAGCTGCCCAGCAAGAGCTGCTGGGGTCACAGCTGGTTCCTCGTGGGAGCTGCCCTCCACCAGAGAGAACAGCCTCAGCGAAGGGGGCCTCCCCAGGCCAGACCACACCTAACGGCCACAGGCACAAATCACTGTCCCTCGCCTCAGCCTGGCTCGCTGCAGGGCCAGGCCAGCGCTTGGCATCGAAGTTCAAGCTCGCTCCGCCCGCCCTCACTCTCACTCGTATGCAGGCTTCTCCATGGCCTCCTCCAGGCAAGGCTGTCTCGGCCTCTCCAGGGTCTCTGTCTCACAGGACACACGCTCATGGCCCTGAGGGGATGTGTGTAAGTAGGGAGGGGGCATGCTGCCCATATTAGGGGGGAGGTCAAAGAGCAGGCTCAGGCATGCGGACCCGTCCTGGCCCTTGGGACCTGCAGACAACCCTGCCACGGCTTCCGCCTCAGGATATTAGGAGACTAAGCCCCTGTCCAAATCACCTCTCCACAGAGGTAACTGACCTCCCCTAATCCTGGATCAAGGTCTTAGAGGGACGCCACCGGCTGCTGCCCCAGTTAAGATGTTGGCGCGCTGCACCGAAGCACAAGTCCCTCCGGCCACTGGCCGAGGCTTGCGCCATGTGACCATCCCCTCCGTCTCCACCTGTGCCCACTCTTCCTTGAACCTGGAGAGAACCAACCAGCCTTGTCAGCCTGCAGGGCTCACAGCATGAAACCCCTTGTGGGGTGCCTGCCGGGAGCTGGTGACGAGATGAAGGTTGCGGGCCGGGTGGGGGTGTAGAGGGTCGTGATGAGTCAGGAGGCACGCCCCCGCCCCGTTGGGGGCCTTGGTTTGTGCCAGAGAGCTGCTGTCGCCTCCCGGCCCCACTCCACACCCCGCCTCAGGAGTTTGGTTGGTCCGTGGGGCAACCAGAGCAGAAGGCCCAGTAGAAAGCAGGCGCTGGAGTCCTTCCCAGGCACCTGACCTGCTTCCCTTCATCCAGCCCAGGCTCTGCGAGGTGGCGGGTGGGGGCTCTCACGGGGCCCATGAACTTCCACCCTCTGCTTCGTGCGCAGCCTGGCTCCCAGCGGGCTCCCGGAGCCCGCTCTCTGCAGATGTGCCAGCTGCTGGAGAGGTGGCCGGCCCTGCTCGGGCTTAACTACATGCAGATCGTCTGTGCACCCGGACGCCTTTCCCAGAACCCGCCTTCTCCAGGGTCCAGCTGCGGCCACTGCTCCGCCTCCCGCGTGGCTCCTGCAGCTGGTGCTGCCCCTCCCGCCCCCAGCCCTGAGCCCTCCAGCTCTGAGGGACACACACACACTTGCCATGAAGACAGTTCCGACAGGTCATCCCACTCTCACCTTGTCAGGCAGCACCGCCTGCCTGGGGCAGAGGCACTCAGGTGACCCTGGGCAGTGACCTGGGCAGACCCCACCCTTTCCTGGGCCTCGGTTTCCTCGCACGTTAGAAGAAGGGGTTGGTCTGATGACCCCCGTTACTTCCTGCTCTAAAGGTTCAGATCATCCTTTACCTCTCACCCCTCCGCATGCAAGAAGAAGCAAAAGAGGTGAGCTCTGTGGCCACAGAGAGGGAGGCAGGGCGACAGCAGTGCTGCCCACAGCAGGCAGGGCCGGGCCGGCCGGAGTCCCGCTTCCTTTTCCCTTTCTCTCCTGTGACACGTCACTGCCTCGAACTATCCGCCCCTCTTCCTACCTCTGCAGGCCTGTCTCCGCGGAGAGGAGGTTGGAGAAAGCCCTCAGGGCTGTGTTGGGCAGCGGGGCAGCTCCTCTTCCTACACTCGGAACCTGTCCTCATTGGAGACCGTTAGCAAAGCCTGACTCTTCCAACGGGCGCTGGAAGGGGACAGGCGGAACACCAGAGACGTGACTCAGATGCGCAGCGGAGTGGAAGCGGGGCGCCGAGTCACCATGGCACGGGCTTCGACATCCTGGCTGACCATACCCTCTCATCAAAGTCAGGTCCCCTTCCCAGCGTCCACACGCTGCTGGGCCTCAGCCAAGCATGGGCAGGGGGCTGCCTGCAACGGGGCTCCGCAGCAGCAGCCCGACCTCGGCCGAGGACCTTTCTTCTCCAACACTCGGCGGCCCGTGAACGTCTCGGCACCGGCGGGCAAAGACCAGGACGCTCAGCCTGGACCAGAACTACCCTGTGGCTGGAGGACAGCTAAAATCTGTGTCACCACGGAAGTGAGTGAGGGGAGACACAAGCACCGGGGGGCGCAGCTGGGGGAGCGCCAGCCACACTCGGGGGGTCTGCTGTTCAGACAGGACAGTGAGACGGTGGGTCTGCAAACCCTGCCCCGTGCAGAATCGCCAAGTAACAGGGAGGCCCAGACAGAAGGGGAGCAGCCCACAGACACAGGATGCCAGGGGTGCAGAGAAGAGGGGCCACGGAGGGAGGAGTGCCCGTAGGGACACTTCTCAGCTGAGGCGGCCGCACCTGCCAGGGGGCAGCTCTGGAGGGAGCTCCTCAAGAGGGACTCACAGCCTCCTCTCCAGGGGCATCCAGACCACGTACCAGCCCCCCAGCCCTGAGCCCCCCAGCCCTGAGCCCTCCAGCTGAGCCCCCCAGCTCTCAGCCCCCCAGCTGAGCCCCCCAGCTCTGAGTCCCCCAGCCCTGAGCCCTCCAGCCCTGAGCCCCCCAGCCCTGAGCCCTCCAGCCCTGAGCCCTCCAGCCCTGAGCCCTCCAGCTCTGAGCCCCCCAGCTCTGAGCCCCCCAGCCCTGAGCCCCCCAGCCCTGAGTCCCCCAGCTCTCAGCCCCCCAGCTCTCAGCCCCCCACCTGAGCCCCCCAGCTCTGAGTCCCCCAGCCCTGAGCCCTCCAGCCCTGAGCCCCCCAGCCCTGAGCCCTCCAGCCCTGAGCCCTCCAGCCCTGAGCCCCCCAGCCCTGAGCCCCCCAGCCCTGAGCCCTCCAGCCCTGAGCCCCCCAGCCCTGAGTCCCCCAGCTCTCAGCCCCCCAGCTGAGCCCCCCAGCTCTGAGTCCCCCAGCCCTGAGCCCTCCAGCCCTGAGCCCCCCAGCCCTGAGCCCTCCAGCCCTGAGCCCTCCAGCTCTGAGCCCTCCAGCCCTGAGCCCTCCAGCCCTGAGCCCCCCAGCTCTGAGCCCCCCAGCTCTGAGCCCCCCAGCTCTGAGCCCCACAGCCCTGAGTCCCCCAGCCCTGAGCCCTCCAGCCCTGAGCCCTCCATCCCTGAGCCCCCAGCCCTGAGCCCTCCAGCCCTGAGCCCTCCAGCCCTGAGCCCCCCAGCCCTGAGCCCCCCAGCTCTGAGCCCTCCAGCCCTGAGCCCCCCAGCTCTGAGCCCTCCAGCTGAGCCCCCCAGCTCTGAGCCCTCCAGCTGAGCCCCCCAGCTGAGTGGCCGCAGCGGAGGCCGCCCGGCGGACTGCAGGGCGGGGCTGAGCACGGGCTTCTGATTTTTGTGCCCCAAACCACGAGGCCTCTCCACTTCCCCTCTCCTCTCACCCTCCTCCCCCATGGAAGGTAAGGTCTGTCAGGGGCCAGGAACACAGCACAGCACCCACGGGTCTCCAAAGCAGGAAGCCGCCGGATCTAACTCAGCCCAGTTCCCACCCAGAGGTGGTCTCCTATGCAGCTTCTTCGAAGAGAAACCAAACTAATGAATCAACATGCTAAGTGATGGGCAGGAGGCCACGCGTTCCTCCAACCTGAGGTGCTGCCCCCGCCCATCACTGGGGGAGAGCCACCAAAGGTGCCAAGCCCCGGCCACGGCCACGTGCAGCAGTGCCGCTGGGAGCGTGCCGGGAGCCCTGTGCGCTGTGCGTGGGAGTGAGCGTGCTGGGAAGGGCGGCCCCGCTGGCCCCCTGCATGCTGACCTTTCCAGTGGGGATGGAAAGCAGCCACGCGATGTGCCTGGAGGGCTGCCTGGTTCCCTCTGAGTAACCCAGCATTCGACCCCCCAAAACCCTTGTATTAGGGTCTGGTGAATACACCGCCCGGTGCATGGCACTCACATCTATTCGACCAATGGCCTTCTGTCCAGCTTGGTTACCTCCCAGAACACCCTGGGGCAGGTAGAATGGGAACAGCTCAGTCCTCCCAGCCTCCTCTAACCTCCAGCCATGCCCATCGCAGCTGGACAGATGCCACCCCGAGCAGTGAGTGCAGAGACACCAGAGAGCAGAGGGAGAAAGGCAGGCTCGAGCTGGAGACTAAACATGGAAAAATTTAGTCCAACAGGGTCATTTTCAGAAAAGTAATGGTTGAGCAAAACCAAAAGTTATAATAAAACCTTGGACGCATGCTAAACGGTGGTGCCCGTTCTGGCTCACCAGTGTTCCCGAGGACCATGCCTCCCACGTACCCTGGAGGCACACCCCCCGGTCACACAGACACCTCTGTCGTGCTCCTCCCTGAGTCGGAGGCTGTGGGCGGCTGGCCTGCCCCGGGCCGCGCTGGGTGTGGGCAGTAATCACAGGGCCCGGCATTTATGTCCAGCTATTTCGGGCCACGGCCTGTTTTCTCTTCCCTGAATTCCTGCCCGAGAGACCAGCCAGCCTCACAGATGTGGCTCCGGGCCTTCCTGTGGCAGCAGCCACGCTCCTCGGCCCCACCTCGCCCAGAGCTGAGGGCCAGGCAGGGATGTGCCTCACCTCACGGCTGGCGGAGAGACGAGGAGGGCAAGTGGGGGCCGCCTTCCCAGAGCAAGTCAGACGCCCCGAGTGCTGCCGGCCGCTTGTAAAACATGAAAGGCTTTCCCTCCCCAAGGCCGGCCTCTCCGGGGCCAGAGGCCTGGCCGACTCTTGAAGTCACAATCTCCAACCTGCGTGAGAGTCTCCAAAATTAGAGGTTCGTGAACACTCACATGGTTCCTGATACGCTCGTTCTGTGGTAAGAACCTACAAACATCAACTCCCTCAGCCTCCTCGCCATCCGACACAGCAGGCGCCAAATTACCCATTTTACAGGGAGGAACGTGGGGGCCCAGAAAGGGGGAGAAACTCACCGAAGATCATAAAGAGAAAGGCTGGTGCGGCCCAGGGTCAACCCCAGCAGGCGAGTCCCGGGGTATCTGCTCTGAACCACCACAGAGAAGCCGCCTCGCTCAACCCCGGGGGCCCTGCATAGACACCCCGACTCGGCGTGTCCCCACATGGTTCTGACGGCCAGGTCGCCGTTCATCCGGTCAGTGGTTCCCACGCTCAGATGTGCTTGCTGACAATCAGATCCCGGGGCCAGAGTTCTAGAACCGGAACCAGAACCCTAAGCTGCTTCTCGTGCGGGCAGTTCACCTGAGGCACCCGTGGAAACCGTCCCGTGCCCCGCCCCGCACCTGGGACAAGCGCACAGCGCCCGGGCTCCTCGCGGGCCTGCGGAGACCATGCCTCGCCAGGCGCGGGGCGGACAGGGAGCTGCGGGCAGGGAGCTGCGGGCGGTGAGACGAGCTGTTCTCCAGCCTCGGTGACAAGGCTGCCTCAGACGGTGGAGGAGGGAGGGGCAGTGGCTGCAGAGGGCTCACCGTCCTTCACACTTGACAAGCTGCACCTCAGAGAGGGGCACGTGGCTGCTGATGGGAAAGGAAGAACAGGCTGGGCCGTGTGGGCTGTCTCCCGTAGCCAGAACAATGGCCTCTTCACATCCCCGGCATCTGAACTGGCCGTCGGCCACCAGCAAAGAAAAGGGCTCACTGTCCCTTTAAGGACGCCCTCTCTCCCCAAAGGTCAGAAATGCCAGCTCAGCCTGCCCAGCAGCTGCCTTGTTGCCACTCTGGTGCCCCAGGGCCCTGGGCCATGCTCCCTTTCAGCTAGTTCTCCGGCTCCTGCCGCTGGAGCCGTCTTCCCAAGAGATGGAGCGCCTAGCGTTGCTCTGGCTGGGGGGTGGGGGGTGGGGTGGGCAGTAGGTGGGGGGACTGCTGATGAAGGGAGCCCCAGACCTCATTTGCTTTCAAAAATCACCCCAGGAAGTGGGGCTGGATGGTGGGGGTGGGGGGGGGGGTCAGAAAGATGACTGAAAGCAGAGGGGTGGGTCAAAGAGAAAACTGAGCGAGGAGTGGATGCTCCAGGGCAACGTGTCACCAGCAGAGCGAAGGCAAGAGGTTCCTGACCCAGAAGCCCGAGGACGGGGAGTAGGCGTGGAGGGTGCAGGAGGGCCGGGCGGTGGCGGGGCCACAGGGCAGTGCTGGGTGCAAGGGCTTTGCTCTCCTCCAGACGGGGCTCAAATCCTGCCCTTCGTCGCCGGGGCCTCCTGCCCTCACTCCCGAGCCTCGGTTTCCCTGTAACACGGCATATGTTGAGCCGTAAGCAAATGTTAGAAACAACGAATGTCTATTATTAGGGTGTAGCCCCTCACGGGGTCTCACAGAGCAATTCAGATGGCCAGAGTTCTCCGAGGGCCTGGGTCCCAGACCACACCACGGGCTCTAGCACAGCCCCTTGCAAACACGCGCCATGAAAAAACGAGCACTTGCTCAGAAAACCCGCACAGGTTGGTGCAAAGCATGATCCTCATGGAAAACAACTCAAAATCAGTCATCTCTTCATGATACAGAGCGGGGCTGGCGAATGCTTTCTGCAAAGGCCGGACAGTTCCTGTGGAAGGCTCTGCAGACCACACGTGCGGTCTGTCATCACTGCTGAACACTAGTTGGGAAGTGAGAGCAGCCCAGACCACAGGTGATGGAAGGTGGCTGTGTCCCAATAAAACTTTATTTACACCAATGGGCTGTATGCTGAGGCTCGCTGGCCCCAGAAAGAAGGGATGGCACTGGAGGTGCTGGCGAATCCTTGTGGGAGATGGAATAAAAGACGTGGAGGGAGAAGCCTGATTCTTGCCCTTCTACCTTGGGACTGTGGGCACTTCACCCAATCACTTGACTTCTAAGCAAAGAGTTTTTGGCAAACATCGGCCACCTGCAATGAGTCCTTCCCGTGGTTTCTTCAGCGTCTCTGCCCAGAGCCTCTCGGCATCTCGCTGCACTTCTTCCCTGTCCTTTGGCACTTCCTCTATAGTCTCCTCCCTTAGCAAACCTGGTGACATGCTGACTGAACGGCCACCCATCAAGGTGTCCTCCCCATTCAGCACCCCTCAGGGCAAACTGGCCATCCCCCCAGCTTCCCATAAATAGCAGCCGGGACCCTTCAGTCTGTTCTTCACCAGCTTCCCGGACAGCTGGGCAGCTCAGGACACCCAGGCGTGTTGCACTCACTCACCGCCACCGGAGCACCTGCTATGGGCTAGGTAAGTCCTGGGGAACCCAGCGTGGCCTCCGCCCGCCCGGAGGGGAGCCGGAGAGAGGCTGGAAGGACTGGAGTCCTCTGGCAAGGCCACTTGAATCTGACCTACTTCCTGCCGGAGAGCTCAGCACTTCAGAAATAACTCTCTCAACTGTGCTAACAGCTCCTATCAGAACAGGACAGCCTCTCACGGCACCAGAAGCAGGCAGGACAAGAAAAGCGAAGCCTGAGAAACAGTGAGATAAAAGCAAGGGAGGACGCAGCCCCGGCCGGAGGCTCAGTTGGTTGGAGCATCGTCCCATGCACCAAAAAAGGCTGCCCACAATACGCTGTAAAACCCCAAGCCTCCAAACAAGTTAAAACTACTAATCATTTTTCTCCCAAAAGTTCTTTAATTCTGATTTTCAAAAGAGGAAATACATAAAACAGCTTTGAAAAGCAAAAAGAACTACACAGATTCAAGAGGGTGATCAATTACCCAGCAAATATTGTTTGAGCACCATGTGCAAAGCCTTGTAGAAAGTACAATCTAAGACAGAGTCACTCTCCGAGAAGATGGGGTGTGTGATAGAAAGGCATCTACTTCAAGACAATGAATGAATCTGGGAGTCTGGGCAAAGTGCTGCTGAGAGAGTGAAGGAACGAACTCCTATTTGGGGTGAGATAAATCTGGGATGGCTGCTTCTGGAAGCGACAGTGAAGCTCAGCGATGAAGCATAAATAAGGTCTCCACAGGCAGCGGGAGGAGAAGCGTGAGCGAAGGGCAGCGGAGCCCAAGACGGGGATGCGAAAAGCACCGACACTCTACAACGTGTGGGGAGTGCGGACAGATCGCGGAGGATGGAGGCAGGATGGCAGTTGGGCGGGGCCAGGCTGCAGAAGGCCTTGAATGACATGTCAAGATGCCAACTGGGCTTGTACGCAACAGGGGCACATTCGGTGTTTAAAGAAGGTTGGAGATCTGGCCTGTGACAGCCGAACGAGACTGACCTGGGAGTTACAAGAAGCGAGGAGATTATTCAGTCATGAAAGAGGGAGTCCTGGCACGTGCGTGACTTGGACGAACCTTGCAAACACATTTAAGTGGAAGAAGCCGGTCACAAGTCTGTGTAGACAGGTGTGGCAAACGTAGGTTCACAGTTATGACTACAGGAAAGTTTATTCTTGTCTGATTATTTATTAATTATTGCATTATTTATTTATCATTACAACTGTATTACCACCTCCTTTTGCAGATTAGGGGAGTACATAGAGACAGAGAGTAGATTAGTAGTTGCCTAGGGCTGGGCTGGGGGTTGGGGGTAGCTGGCTCTAAGGTAAGAGTTCCTTTCTGAGGCGATGAAGATGTTCTAAAATGGACTGTGGTGATGGCTGCACACATCTGTGAATATGCTAAAACCGTTAAGCTGTTTTACACTTTAAAGGAGTGAACTCTACGGTATATGAATTATATGAGTCAATAAAGCTGTTTTAAAAAGAAGAAGGAAGCAGCCAGGTGGCTATTGCCACAGGCCAAGCCAGACATCCGAGGTCACGAATGAACACAGTGCAGACGTCACGGGTGGAGGGCAATCGGGGAGAGGCTGCAGAAACAGACCCCACTCCGTGGGGGGTGAGGAGGAACAAGCGAACAAACAGCGCAGAAGCTCCAATGGGAGTGACGGGAAAGGAGGCCGCGGCGAGCAGGCGGGATGGGAAACTATGACAATCTGCTCTCCATGCAGCCAGCCCGCTCCCAGGAGCGAGGGCGCAGAGAGGGGCAGAGCGGGCGCTGACGTCTGCAATGGTGGCCGAGGGTCTTTTGTGATGGTGGTGATGGTTACTATTCTTAGCGCTCCCGACCGGCTTGACAGGGGTCCTGACTTACGCCTGGAGCAGAATCTCCAACCCGTGTGCTGCAGGCATGTTTAAACATGTAACACCTGACTATTTGGTCAGGGGCACTGACCTCTTTTTCCCTTAGGTCAGTGGTCGGCAAACCGCGGCTCGCGAGCCACATGCGGCTCTTTGGCCCCTTGAGTGTGGCTCTTCCACAAAATACCACGGCCTGGGCGAGTCTATTTTGAAGAAGTGGCGTTAGAAGAAGTCTAAGTTTAAAAAATTTGGCTCTCAAAAGAAATTTCAATCGTTGTACTGTTGATATTTGGCTCTGTTGACTAATGAGTTTGCCGACCACTGCCTTAGGTTGTCAAATAAAAAAGTGACAACAGCCAACACAACCACAGCTGTCCAGTGTGGATGAACCAAAATTAAACCTATTTTTTGTCAGATCAGCAAAAAAGGTATTTTTTGGTATGCTGCAGGATTTTAGTAATTAGTTTGTGTGCCACGAGATGAAAAAGGTTGAAAATTGCTGGCACAGAGCTATACTTAGGAGAATTTAACCCGAAAAAGAAGATTGCCGCGAGCAAGAAAACCAATGCTATAGCTGCCCCACGGTCCTCGCAGCATCCAGGGCTGAGTATTTACTACAAACCCCACGCACAGAGCTGGAGAGAGCGCTGTCCCTGCAGCTGTACACGTAACGGCTCCTGCAGACGCTCACGCGCTGAATGGCAGTGGTTAGCGCCTATTACCGATGGGACTCACAACAGTTAAAACGTATTGTGCTTGTTTCTATCAAAGAAGGCAAGAACTAGAAGTAGAAGTTGTTGGTTCATGAAGTCAGAGGGTTACATAAAATCATTGGAACACAGCAGAGTCAGGAGATGCAGAATAAAAAAAATATTTAAAAGGAACATTTTAGGCCCAAACGTGGCCAAGCAAAACAGGCAGCTGGCAGATCAGCCCTCCTTCCGCAGCCCGTGGCACAGCCCAAAGTTTGCATCCTGCGGTTTGTCAAGTGAAGCCTCTGGGGACAAAGGGGCGTTGCATGTCAGGTCATAATCCCACAGGACAGAATCTCCGGCCGTAGGTCGGGGTAAAGAGTTGAGGCCGCTGCGGGGAAGCCGTCACGATACAAGGAGGCTCCCATCCCAGGAGACAGGGTCCAAAAGCAGCTTAACTGAAAGATGGCTCTGTGTGCGCCGCAGCGGGAGCGCATCGGAGCCGGCGCGCAACGGTCCTGCTAACGCGGGCACTGGGAGGCTCTTCCCGGGCCGGCCCCCGCGGCTCCCTCCTCTGCAGGCCCCTCCTGGGCCAGCACCAGCTCTCGCTCATCCTTGTGTTCCAACCACCTCGCCCCGTGGGTGCTCAGCAAATAAACACATGAACACACGCACTGCAGAGGGTGGAAGGACCCAGTGGGACCTGGACGAAGGTTAGAGTCTTGTACGTCAGAGATCCAGAGCCTGAAGTCAGTGAGGATCCACAGGAGAGAGGATCTGCCCCCGACCCCACCTGTCATCTCCAAGATGGGGGCGCTGGTCCACCGTGAGGGGTGGACGCGTTCTAGCCTCCGGCTAAGTCACCAGTGACCGTGCCCACGTGGGACAGAGACCAAGACTAAACCACGGCGTTGAAAGGCAAGGTAAACTAGCTGATGAGGCTGAGAGTGTATTCCTGGCTCCTCCAGCAAAGATCATGATCAGAGCTCTCTGTAGCCACCTGGGCATGAGGAACAGCTGTGGTTTTACGTGTGGAGAGCAAGGACCATGCTCTCTTTGAATAATGCCAAACATGAAATAATAAAGACTACAATATACTTAACACGTATAAGGTGTTACCGTGTGTCGGGACTCCTAAGGCGTAACACCCATCACCTCCCCTGATTTTCCCACTGCCTTCAACAGGGAGTGTGATTAGCACCATTTCATGGATGAGAACATCAAGGCCTGGGGACAGGAGGCAGCCTGCCTGGGGCCACACCAACAGGCCGCAGCAGGTCCACCGGGGGCCCGTTGCGGCTCCAGGGAGCAGCGCGACATGATGGAGCAGCCACTTCGCGGCGCTAGGACCAAGAGGCGCTGCTGCGAAGCGTAACCCACCTCCGGGGACAGAGCTCAGCCGGACGCAGCACCCGGTCAGCGCGCAGCTCTCGCGGTTCGCATTGGGGCTTGTCCCCTCAGCCTCTGAGTATTTCTCTAAATCTTATGAAACAAACGAAATGACCACACAGCGTTCGAACGTCTGGAGAATATTCTGGCGCTTAACAGATGCGTAGACCCTGAACACGTGGAGGTTAGGGGCACAGACCTCCTCTCAGTAAACAGTCCACACGGAACTGCTGGTTCCCACAAAGCGTAACTACGAGGAGCCTCCCAGACGCCATGGACAGCCCCTGACACACACTCCATATGTTACATGTTACACATGGCGTTCATGCAGCAAAGGGAGCTAGAGAGAGGCAGTGCTGAGAAAATCCTCAGGAAAACACACTCACAATCTTTATTGAGAAAGATCCACATATAAGTGGACCTGCTGTTCAAGGGCCAACTGGACTTTCTTTTTAAGGAAGGAATGCTTTTAAAAAAAGTATGAACTGATTTCAGAGAAGGGAGAAGGGAGAGAGAGATGGAAACATTGATAGGCTGCCTCCTGCACGCCCCTACTGGGGATGGAGCCCGCAACCCAGGATGTGCCCTGACCGGGAATTGAACTAGTGACCTTGATGCATGGGCCGGCGCTCAACCACTGAGCCACACTGGCTGGGCTCAAGTGTACTTCTGTAAGCTGTACAGATACATTATGTACGGGAGTGGTGACTGGGTTGGAGTCACCAGGGGCTGAGTCGGGGGAGATTATTCTGCTGTGCGACCAGCTGACAGCGAGCATCGCCAGCCAGAGCGATTCCCCCTCCTCGGGGCTTCTTCTAAGTGGTTACGTGTAAAGCCCACGTTTCTACCAAGTAAGCACTCTCTTCGCACTGCTCAAGGCCTCCAGCACAGAGCGTAAGAGTTGACAGCTTCCATCTCGCCCGTCTGCCACCCCCGTGCCATCCTGGTGCTACTTAAACCTCTTTGAGACTCAGTGTCCTTACCTGTAAAATGGGATGAATGTCACCTTTCCTGCAGGGTTTGTATGAGACCCTTGCAGGAGCCTTGTTATGTCTAATGCTATTCTGCATGAATGCCCCAAACTACACACTCACCCCCCGCTCGGCCCCGAGCATCGTGCCCAGGATGTGGGAACGGCATCGCGCTCTGCACCTGAGCCTGGGGTTTCCTCCCGCTCCAGGCTGTGTGCAGGTGAGCCCTGTCCTGCCCCTTTGCTCCGCCCCCCCGTGCCCCTCCCGCACTGCGCGGTGCTCGCTCGCTCTCTCCCTTCCACCTGGCCCTCACTCTGGGTCCTGTGGCCCACTCCTTGCTTCCTCCCTGCCTGGGAGACCCACTCAAGTCTTAAAACCTCAGGGAAATCCCTCCTTCAAGGATCAACCCACCCCCATGTCCTCCATCAGCCCCCGCCCCCGCCCCTTGCACATCACTTCTCTGTCTCTGTCTTTGGTGGTTATCAGTCATGTCATCAAGCGTCTTCATGAGTCACCTTAGGACAGTTCCCTAACTTCCCTCGGGTCCATCTTCTCTCTTCTCATGTACGAAACCCTGGCTCTGGCCACACTGTCGCCGCGGTGGTGAGAGCATGGAGGGCAGCACCAGGACTCTGCGGTGTGACCCTGGACGATCCCGTCACTCCTCTGAGCCTTGGCTCACTGACGCAGAAAACCCGCATAACCACAGTGCCAGCCCAAGAGCTGCGGAGTTACTGCTCAGAAAGCATTTACGTTCCAGTTCGTGAGTGACTACGAGAGCACCGGCAACCGTTAGCAGAGGCCTCTCATGGCTGTGACTGTACAGCGACCAGAACCGGCTGCAGGCGGGGAGTCGCCGTGAAAACACGTGACTCTGTTGCACTTGGGAGGCGGCAAACGACGTGTAAAGGGCCAGACAGTGAGCATTTCAGCTTCGTGGGCCACGGCTCTGTCACGTCAGCTTGGACGCCGTGGCGTGAAAGCCGTCCCAGGCAACACGCAGACAGATGAACTTGACTGCACGCCAATAAAGCCTTATGGAGACTTAAATCTGAATCTCATACAGTACTCCGTGGCATTAAATACCAGTCTCCTCTTGATCTGTTCCAACCACTTCAAAATGTCAGGAAACATTGTTAGTTCGCAAGCTTTACAAAAGCAGGCGTGCGCTGAATCCGGCCCGCAGCTGCCTGTGCGGACCCTGCTTGGGGGCACGCAGGTCCTCCAGGTGCCTCCGACCCAGGCCTCTGCTCCACAGGCAGGAAGCAAACCCGGGCGGTCTCAGGAAGGGGCACGCGCCTGCCGCGCTCCCACAGAGGCCGCTGCGGTGGGCAGGCCGGTGCCAGCAGCATGTCCGGTGCCGTCCTCGCCGTGCAGCCGACACTCCCACTCTCCTGGCCAATGTGCCCCAGGGGCCGGCCTGTGTCTGCTTCCAAGGAGAGGCCTTTGAGAGCACTCTCCACCCCCCGCGGGACTGAGCCCCCCACGAGGGTGACCCTCCAGAGCCTCCCCAGCCTCGGAGGGACTTGGAGAAGAACTCTCTAGAACTAACTTACAGTGAGCTAAGCGATTGAGTGTGTGGGCGGATACGGGCGCTACTGGTTATGGCGGCCTACCCTGGCCCATCCAGGCTAATCCAACACCTTTCCGCAAACAGAAACGCAGCACGGCCTTGGAGCTAAGCTCACACATTCACCCACCGCAGCTGGCCTCTCACATCCTGTCACCTTCACAGCTTGCTGAGGAAACACGCCCAGCTTTCTGGACAATTAGCAAGAGGTCAGACGCATTCTCTCCGCGTTCTGTCACAGAAGCCCGACCCCATCGCTGCCGGCTGGGGAATGCTTCGTGACCAGGAGGGGTTTCTAGCCGCAGCAAAGAGCCCGGGTCTGATTTGCTGGACACGATCTCTGCCATCCAGAAGCTTACATTCCAATCGAGTTCATCTTTCTTCTTAAAGAAATGATGACACACACACACACACACACACACACACACACACACACAAGGCGAGTGATGCTTATTGCTGCTTATTCAGGCCAGGTGCAGTCCTTTCCCCAAAGCAGCAGCCTGGGGGGGCGGGGGGGGGGGGCGCATCCTTTTAATGACTCCTCGGCCAGATCCATCCGCCAGAGATGCCTACGTCACTCAAGGCAGTTAAACACTTAGGGACCAGCACTCAGTGCCGCCAGTACCCGAGGGTAGAAAACCCGATTCTCAGATTCTCTTCCCACCAAAGTGATGTAAATCTCACCTGCCAGCAAGAGGGGGTGCCCGCTGGGGGACATTTGTAAATGAATACTCAACATTTTCAAATAAAGGTTTATTTTAGTGTCTTCTGCTGGCTAAGACACTGCACCCCCAGTTCACAGTATCAGTGACCCCTCCATCAAGACTGGCCTTTTTCTGAACCATTACTAAAAAGGAAGCTGGGAGCCCAGCCGGCGTGGCTGACTGGTTGAGCATCAACCTCTGAACCAGGAGGTCAGGGTTCGATTCCCCGTCAGGGCGATTCCCGGGCTGTGGGCTCCATCCCCAGTAGGAAGCATGTAGAAGGCAGCCGGCAGATGATTCTCTCTTGTCACGGATGCTTCTATCTCTCTCTCTCCTATCCCTTCCTCTCTAAAATGAATAAAAATGTATTTTAAAAAAAGGAAGCTGGGAGACGGATGACTCTCTCCAGCAACTGTGTTTTAATCCCACTGTCAAACCAGCTGTGCCCCAAGGCAGACAGAAGTCACCTGCAGGCCACACAGCAAGTGAGCAGTGGTCACGTGACTCGGACTCAGGTGGCTCTCCAGAATCGGGAGCCCCGCGCAACCCACCTGCACTGCAGCTGGCTCCCGGGCAACGCCGGGAAGCCGGGTCCTCAAAGGGGTGGCAGAGGCCACGCCGGCTTCCTCCTCCTCTAGACAAACTGCGCACAGAACAAACGCCGCAAGAGAAATCTGATGGTGACACCGTGGAGACAGGAATTCCAGGCTTTTCAGAGTCGAACTGAAGTTGTGCCTGCTGCAACCTAAGCCACCCTCCTTTCGTGAATCTAAGCCTGAGCTGAAGAACCGCTCTGTTCCGGGCCAGACTGGAAGGAAAAAAGGACGCCGGACAATTGGCCTTCACTGTGAACTAACACACGGCTGACCGCTAACCTCCACGACACACAGAGGGCAACGATGCAGGTCGGCCCGTAAGCAGAGAGGAGCAGGACTTCTCAGGAGCACGCATGTCCCATCACAGTGTGACGCAGCCGCTTGCCCCCTCACCCCCACCCTCACCCGCACACACAGACCCTCCAACTCCCTCTCATCTGCGGACCTGCCCTGCTTGTGTGAGAACAACATTAGTTTTTCACAGAATCACACTCTTCCCGCACAGGTTTTCCCGCAGGCCTGCCCCGGCCGCTAGGCTCTGCGGACGCTGCACACCCCGCAGATGTGAGGACGGACGAGGACCCGGAACCCATACGCACGTCACTGCCGTCTGCCAGGTCCTCTGGGGGCCATGGCAGTGTGTTGGAGAGCCGCCCCACAAACCCGGAGACCTTCCGGGTGCTGGGGTCCTGAACGCTGCAGGGCTAGGCATACCGCTACATCACACACATGCACAGTCATCCGCCGGCAGCAGCTCAGGAGGCGACTTGTTATCTTAAAAAGTTACTTGGCTTCCAAACCTCACGTGTCCCACAGCCCTGACAGCCCAGCCCTCCCTGTCTGCGCCTGCTGCCTGCACCTGGGTCACTGCCTCCGGAGAGCCTAGAGCCCCGCCCTAACCAGGGAGGCTGGCTGGGGGAGGGGCTCTACCTCACGATCCAGCCGCTTGTTAATCACAGGCACACTTCTTGCTCAACTTCATCCAAAAGCATCCCCTAAGGGAACGCCCTGACTCCACGCCGTGTGTCCAGCCTGCACCCCCGCGGGGCCAGGCACTCCCGCAGCTGCTCTGCGGCCCGGCTGAAATGAGTTCTCGCCGCCTCTGAATTCCTCCAAGGCTTGCGCGTTGCATGTATCCGTCCCTGAGCACTTACTGACTTGGTTTACAGGTTCCGTGTGAGTGTGAGGAGAGATGGGTCTCATGCTATCCATGAGTCCCTAGAAGTCAGAGGCAACGTCCTTTCTGTCTAGTCCCCTCAATGCCCAGGCACAGGGCTGCGAAGATAATGTCCACATCTATAGAATGAAGGTTTGGACGAGTAACGAGTGTATGGCCCTGCTCTCTGGGAAGACGGTCTAACAGACACACCTCTCTTGCTGTGGTGGCCACAAAACCGTAATAATGGTCAAGTCACAAGAGTGTGCACCCTGATTGTCTCACTAATCAGGTGCACGATTTATTCTAAACCCGCTCTCCACCTCCGTTTCTGTAGCTCCCGAATGAGAAACCCCGTTTTGTAGGGTTATAGTAGGGATGGAATGAGACAATGCACTTCCACACACTTTAAAAAGTCTAGTTAACTAACCACATAAGTAGAAGGCAAGGAGACAGCAAAGCAGAAGGCCAACCTGTGGGGTCGCTACACACGAGGACAGTGCCTGCAGAAGAGCATCCGAGACGGGCGCTCACGGGGGGAGTGCCTGCGGATCCACAGCCCAGGTCCCGCCCGCTGCCTCGAACAGGCCCCCTGCCCTCTGTCTCGCTCTCCTCGCTCCGTAAACGGGGATCTTAATCTTAATGCCGCAGGCACCACGTGACTCACAGGTACAGGCGCGCGTGCACACGGTAAGCACGCCATACATGTCAGCTGCCATCACAACTGTGATCGGCGTTACCATTTGATTGTTGGCATTGCCATCTTTCATATCCTGACATAGAGCAGGCATTCAGAAATGTTTCTAGAAATAATCGGACATGAGAAAGTTACCGAGTTCCCTCCTCTTCCCCACGCGGACAGTGCTGTTGTCCAGAACACAGTGGCCAGTATGTGTGGTCACCTTGTTCCTACCAACTCACGTGCTGGGACAGCAGGGCGGCCCGGACACAGGAGTCCACGCCCAACGCCCACCACACAAGACAGACCTCAGGACCAGCAGCGTCCAGGTGACACAATGACAGAACTTTTCTGTCTTGTAATGTTTTATTTGGCTGAAAGGGTGAGGTTCGCAGCTTAACACTGCTTTCCTGCTGAAATGCCGAAGATACTCAAGACAGATTTTTAAAGCAAATGTCTGCATAATGGAGGCTCCAGCTGGGCTGAGCACACGCGTCTGTGTCAAAGCGACGTCTCACCCTGAGCGCAGCCCGCAAGCACCCAGTGCCGGCCGGGCTGTGCCCAGAGCAGCCCTCGAGCACCCAGTGCCGGCCGGCCAGGCTGTGCCCAGAGCAGGAGGTGGAGGGACGCTGCCTGCCTTCCTATGCGGGCCCAGCCTCTCTCCCAGCAGCACCTGGGCCCTCCTGGGCGGCCCAGCCAAGTCACAGGCCTGCTCTGCTCTGCTGAGGAGTGCAGGGCGGCTCGCACACTCACTGGCCCGGAATCCTGGGCCAACAGACTCCGAGAAGGGCTTCCAGCTCTGGAGCAGGGAAGCTGCTCAGGAAAGCGAGGGCAGGGATGGCACGAAGTGCTCCACCCCTTCCTCAAACTCGGAACCGGCCGTGAGCTGCACATAGAGGACAGAGGTCAAATCTCAGAAACCGCAAGCCGGGGTCACCGGTGCTCACATGACTCAGGACCTCACAGTTGTTTTGTGTGTGTTTTTTTAAATATTTTTAAATCCTCACCTGAAGATAAGCTTTTACTGATTTTAGAGAGAGAAGAAGGAAGAGAGAAACATCACCTCCCATATGCGCCCCAATTGGGGCTTGAACCTGCAACCTTTGGGTGTACGGGACGATGGTGAACCCACTGAGCCCCGGCCAGGGCAGGGCCTCCCAGTGTTTTAGAGCAAGAGCCAAGCTTGCAGGAGCTCAGCTCCTCCCGTTCCCTCTGCAAAGCACCTGGGAAAGACCCACCAAGGGCGCTCTTGCCTCGGAGGAAGGCGGGCTCCCGCGATGCCCTTAGGGTCTGACCTAGAGGAGAGGTGCTGCAAAGCCAGATGCAGCGAGAGCCAGGCTGGGCCTCCATGCGTTAAAGGGCTCAGTACCTGCCCGGCTGTGAAAACCAAGCTCCCATTCAGAGAGGTGACCACCCACCCCGCCTTGGACCATTTGGGCTTCAAGGAAGGCAGGACGCACCACCCCTGCTGGGAGCTCCCCACACAGCAAGCCCAGGTGGCTCACACCCCAGCGTTCAGCCAGGAAGAGGTGCCCGCACAGCCGCAGGGCAGTGGGCGTGGGGGGGGGGGTACTCGCTCTCCTCTGGACACCAGGTGAGCTAGAGAGAAGCCCTGATGGCCTGAGACTGCCCACTGCCCACCGGTGAGGTGCCCAGGGAGCAGGGTGAGAGGCCCCCTCCAGTGAGGGAGAGCGCCCTGCGCCTCCAGCCGGGGGACACAGGACTCCTGAAAGCCAGCGATCTTCACTCAGTGGCACCAGCCGTGCCCCTCAACGTTAGGGACTCTCTCGAGCTGCGGTTGGTCCTCTCCACAGCCCCTACCTCCACAGACCCCGGGAGAGTCTGGCGGGCGCTGGCTGAGCCAGAGGGGAACCAACTTGGTGGAGTGTGTGCCCCATCTTGAGCCCCGAGACCAGCCAGGGGAGCGGCCGGGAGGGTGTCTGGATGCTGAGAGCAGGACCCAGGCTGCAGAGGCGGGGCCTCCCCTCCACTCACCAGGAGAGCTTGAACCCTTTCATTGGCACCGTCACGCCAGCCCGCCGGCCCTGGCCTCAGCATCCCTGGTGCAGGGCCGGGGGTCCCAGGACATGTCTGAAAAGACGACGAAGTGCCCGAAGAACAGCATCCCAGGTAACATGGCTCAAGCGCAGAAAGAAGGACCAGAGAGCGCGCGGCAGCCAGGGAACTGCTGCGGCTTCCCTTCCTCCGCTTCCCGGAACCGGCTCCGCGGCCAAGGGCGGCTGCTTAAATCCAGCGGGGCTGCGGCTGCCCGTCCGTCCTCCGAGCTGCCGCCGCCACTGCCGCCTCTGAGGAGGATGGGGAGGCTGGCAGGGCTGCGATCGGTCTGGGCGTTGCTGTCCACAGGCGGCTGGCCGGCCCACCCAGCCGCCCTCACCTCACGCCAGCTCACCCCGCGGGGAGAGCCTGAGGCGAGCCCTGAGCGAGAGCAGAAGCCTGGGCGAAGCTGCACCTCTCTTCCCCCTGCGGCTCCCGCAGCTCCATGTAATCTCCTAATCAATGCAGCGCCCAAGCGGCACTGCCAGCCACTTCCGCCCACTTAAAGACACAGCACACGCTTTGTCCCAGGACGGACCCAGAGTCCGGGAGAGGGTGGGTGGGCAATGCGGGGCCTGGGAGGAAGGAGAGGGGCAGCACTCTCTGAAGAGGGGCACTTCCATGGGCATCACGGAGGGCAGGGGGGGCCGGAGGGGGCCTCGGCCCAGGCCCTCAGTAAACCTGGGGAAACCCAGGCTGAGCCCACCAGAAGGCTGCTGGTGAGTGTCTGGGGGTCAGAGGCAGGCGAGCAGCACAGACCACCTTAAGCAGAACCCGCACCCTTTCCCAGCAAGGCGGGGCCAGCGCCACTGCAGCTGAGCTGTTCACAGCTCTCCAGGCAGCTCTCCTCCTACCAGAGATCACCTTCCCACTTCTGAGGTGTGTGGTGAGGCAGCAACTTATGGAGGCAGAACAGTGCCCCCTCCCAGTCACCTGAGGCCAGGGGTCCTTTTAAGGTGGCCACCCAGCCTCGGGGAGGGTTTAAACAGCTCATCACCCTGCAGGGCTCCAGAAGACCCAGGCCAGGCAGCATCAGTGAGGAGTGAGGGGTGAGGCGGCACTGGAACTGCAAAGTCAACTCAAACCTACAACGGCAGCGTGGGAAAGGGCAAGGATCCCCTAACGCGCCCCAGGCTGGGCCAGGGTGGGGTTCCAGCCCCACGTCTCCACTGATTGCTTTTGTCTCCCTCCCTAGATGACTGCCTATCTGGGGCAGTAATGCGGATGGGTGAGGAGGAACAAAGAGGAGATTAGTGATGAAATAGTGACCTTCAACTGAACCACATGAGCCTTTGCCCTGCAACTCGCCCCAAAGCAGCCTACGGACGGCACATGCTGTGTGCACGGCACCTACACGGGACCCTCGACAGGAACACTCGCAAGAAAACCTGGAGCAAATCCCAGCTGGTAGCACTCATTGCACCTGTCCCTCCTCGTTTATTACCTGCCTCCCCTTTCAGATGGCAGGGCTGCGGGTCTCGCTCCGCTCCGTCTCCCTGCTTGCATACCGCAGGGGTACTACAGCAAGCGCTAATTGAAGTGACCTTATTCAAACCTAATTAAAACCCTGCAGTCTCTCTCCAGTGTTCAGATGGTCCAGCAGAAATACTCTTTAAGGTATCCTGAGCTTCCAGAGATGCAGCCCAAAGCAGCCCTGGGCAATGGAATTTCCCTCCATCCACAGCCCCCGTGTCAGAAATCAGTGAATTACTTCTAAGACTTCTAACACATCTGCGGGTATGTGTTTAACACTCTTTGCGCCTGTGTCCAGGCCCTGCTTTCAGCACAGGTATAGTAAAGATGCAATAGATACCAGAAGTGCGTGGAGTTCTCCTTTATGACCTAGATAAGCCACTCACCTGGCCGCCCAGGTCATGTGACCCAACCCCTAGAGCAGGGATGGGGATTGTCCGACCTATGGGGGCCATATAAGGCCATGAAATCCTTTGGTCTGGCCCTGCCAAGGCATTAGGGTGAGTTAAATGTTTGACCAAATATAACAGGCTACATTTTTAAAAAATATACTTGTATTGATTTCAGAGAGGAAGGGGGAGGGCGAGAGAGATAGAAACACCAATGATGAGCGAGAATCATCAATTGGCCGCCTCCTGCCCTCCCCACACTGGGGACCGAGCCCGCAACCCAAGCATGTGCCTGAACCAGGACTCGAACAGGGACCTCCTGGTTTATAGGCCGACGCTCAACCACTGAGCCACACCAGCCCGGGCAGCAGGCTAATTTTTAAGTTGATAATTTTGTATGGCCCACAAATGATGTTATAAATATCCAAACAGTCCAGGGCAGAAAAAAGGCTCCCACCCCTGCCCCAGAGGAATGTCACGTGGGGTACAAGTGGGTGAGGACATTCTCATCCTGCCCCCCAACTGCTCTGGGCACAGGCAACGCCCAGACCCTGGACCAGCGCTCCCCGCGTGTCCCATTAGAAACACAGGCCTGCAGACGTTAAACGCTTAGCTTTTGCTCTACCTGTTTCAGTAAAAGGAAAGTCTCCTTTGCAACTATTTAGTAGGAATTTGTTGGGAGCATATCATGTCAGGCATCATGCTAAGTACTTTACATGCATCATCTCATTCAAGCCACACCTCCAAATTATGAAGTGGTGACTATCCTTATTCACCAGGAAATGCAGCTGAAAACTAAAGAGTGTGGGGTCTTTTTTAAAAATATATTTTTCATTGACTTTTTTTCTCTTTTGAGAGCGAGAGAAACAAACACCAATGTGTGGAACCCACAACCTGCGCATGCGCCCTGACCGGGAAGCGAACCTCATCTAATCTAGTCTTTGGTGCAAGGGATGACACTCAACCAGTTGAGCCATGCCAGCCAGGGCAAGAGCATGGTGTCGTGATTTGCCTAACGCCAAATGCCAGCAGGCTGCAAGCTCGGGACTGAGCGCTTCACCATATGTGTGCCGACAAAGACGCTTCTCTACCGGACACGCCGAGTGGTGAGGGCCCCTGCTCCCGGACCAAAGAAGCCAGGCAACAGGTGGGAAAGAGACTGCGGCGAGCAGCTGCCTCTCATTCCTGAGGAGTGGCTGGCGTGTGAGTGAGGTGGGAGGTGAGGGACGTGAAAGGGAAAGAAAAGGAAGAGCTGAGCTGGTGGGGAGACACTCATCCACCTTGCATCCCACTTGCTCTTGATTCTGAATCCAGGGCTTTCATGGGACCCTAGAACCTGGCTCCGTCTCTGTGGTCCATAAAGAAAAACTCAATACAGCCCCAGCTGGTTTGGCTCAGTGGATAGAGCGTCGGTCTAGGGACTGAAGGGTCCCGGGTTCGATTCTGGTCAAGGGCACATGCCCGGGTTGCAGGCTCGATCCCCAGTAGGGGGCGTGCAGGAGGCAGCTGATCAATGATTCTCTCTCATCACTGATGTTTCTATTTCTCCTTCTCCCTTCTTCTCTGAAATCAATAAAAAAAATTTTTTTAAAGAAAGAAAAACTTAATACAACCCCAACGTAGCGTTAAAGAGCATAGGACCACTGTCCTTCCCTGGAGTGATAAGGAGTGAGACCAAGGAAATGAAGAAACCGTCCTCATTTGATGTATCTTCCCTCTTGCATTTTCCCATGGAGGGCAGTCTGGTTGTGTGGTTTACAAGTTCCGCGGTAGGTAAGCCTGGGTCCTGACTAATTCCAGGTTGCCCAGGGCGGGTGCAGGTGAATGGTCAGGCAGGTGTGCCAGTCCTGTTTCTGCCGGGCTCCTGGATATTCATACGCTAGGAAGAGTGAGACGTTTTAGAAATAAGTTAAATTCTGAAGTCTTCCATTTCTGGCAATACGGCAGGTTAGACATCCTGATGGACCTTCCTGCTACAAACAACTAGAAATGCTGGATCAGATGAGCCATTTAGAAAGAAAAATAATCTTTTAGAATGCTTGATGAGCTATCAAAATATTACCTAACTAAGAAACAGTCAGAGGACACAGGTTTAGTGAGGACGGAACCCCAGAAAGTCAAGGAGAAGCCGCGTGGGTGGGCTTCCCAGAGGCGTTTGCTGAAGTTGGGACCCTGGGCTTTGCTTCTCACGCCTCACGAGCCCAGGACGACGGTGTGAGAGGAGGTCTCCATAGCAGGCCCATGCTGGCCACCCCCCCAGAATAAACACGAAGAAACGCCCATCGTGCCGAGGACCTCGGAGGAATCTGCCTGTCCTGGCCTTGGCAGCGATGACGAACCACCGAGGAAAGACTACCTTCCCCACCAGGTTGTAATGACAGAGAGGTCCTCACCCAGAGCTCCTGCCTGACTGTTTACCCAACAACTCACAAAAAGCAGCGTGCGGCAGGAGAGGCCTGAGAGAAAGGCCGCCTGACCATCATAACTGACGGTGAAGGGAGAGGAGAAGGCTTTTCTGGGAGAAAACGCTTGTAACATATACGGGTCCCAACAACGCGTAAACACAATGAATAAGTAGAAAGGCAGTATTTATGAAGATACATTTCATTTTCAAAACGGAGCTATCAGCTGTTAAAGTGTGTATACATTCTGGGGGACACACTGTGTGTAACTGAAAAAGGAACTGTTCACAAAATGTATTTTAAAATTCTAAAAATCAAGAAAAAAATTAGAAAAACAGACACGTGATTAGTAAGCACTTTCAGGACAGAAGACGATCAATAAGGATATAAAAAGGTGCCTGGCCTCACGAGCACTCGGGCCACGGCACACCTAAATCCCAGTGGGAAGCCATCGCACGCCCGTCTCCCGGTGGAAAACCAGCCTACAGAACCAGGGTTGGGAAGGAGCTAGGAAGAGCATGCCGGTTCAGCTGCCTAGGAGAACTACTGACCATGTAGGAGTGTGAAAGCTGCATCCCCGGACACCGAACGGGCTTCCCCCACCGACGGCAACCCGGTGACGATGCACGCGATGTGATCCGCCTGCAGAACCCGGACCGGGAGGGATGGACCGGACAGACAGGTGGTTGTGTCCATACCAGTACAGCAGCCCCTTGCTCACAGTTTCACTTTCTGTGGTTTCAGTTACCCTTGGTCAACGGGGGTCGAAGAAAATTAAATGGAAAATTCCAGAACTAAACAATTCATACGTTCAAACGGCATGCGATGCTGAGTGATGAAATCTCGTCACAGCCCGCTCTAATCCTCCCGGGACATGACTCATGCTTTGTCCAGCAGATCCACACTGTGGGGCCACCCACCCACGGGCCACTTGGTGTCACATGCCCGCCACAGCTGCGCAGTCTTGTGTTCAGGTCACCCTTATTTGACTTAATAATGGCCCCAAACGCAAGAGTAACGATGCTGTCACCCGGATGTACCAGCGAGAAGCTGTAAAATGGAAATGTGTATTCAAAGGAAAAACATGGCATATATAGAGTTCAGCACTGATCAGGGTGTGGGGCATCCCTGGGGTGCCGACCCATGGAGAAGGGGAGACTACTGCATCCTGGACCCATCAAATGCAAAACCACGGGGCGACAAACTCAACATGCAGAAAGGTGGTCACCTCTGGAGGGTGGGGGCCAGGGGGGTCGGCAGCACAGGGAGGATGGCCACCATGCTTGTTTCTCCTGTCAGCATGCTTTACGCGTATTTAGTATTTTGTACATGATCACGTATCGATGCTGCACGCAGCAGAAACCATTTTAAAATAAGCGCAGGAACTGGGACACCCTGGCTTCACCCTCCCCTGGGTGTTGTGAGCAGCCCCATGGAGGCGGGGTGGTGGTGTGGACAGATAAACTATGACCAAGTTTTGTATTATCTGCATTTTCAAAAATCTGAGCTCACAGAATTGGCCTCCCCAGGCTCATGGAAACTCAAATGCTTGTTGTGTTTACATGGGCTGACTAACACCAGTTTGCTCTGCAGGGTTCCAAGCTTCTGGTTACAATGGTTTCTCCCGAACTTCACTGGGTTTGAATGAAAGTCGGAAAAAGTTCCTTTTCAACTTCAACTGCTTTGACCTCCTGGTCTCAGGGTCGGTCGGTCTCACCCACCTGGTGCGATTCCTTCCCTAATCCAACAAAACACGCCTTAGCCTCACCCCGAGGCAGGGACTAGACGGCCAGAGGTCTTCAGCCAGGGCAGTCGCTGGGTCCTGGGCAGACACCCACGCCCGCGGAGGGGAGCCTGAGAGCGGTGCACCCCGGGGAGAGCCAGCCCTCCGACTCCCACCTGCCCACCGTGCTCCTCCCACCACCAGAGGCCAAGCCTCCCTGTGACCTTGGGAAGTCACAGGGACACGCGGAGCAGAAGCAGAAATCAGGCTGATCCCCGAGGCCGGCTTCTGTCTCCAGTTCCTGGGCCCGCCTGCTCCCCTGCGCCCCGCTCAGGGCCGAGAGGCAGGGCCGGCAGAGCTGCAAACTGGGCCAGAGCCGCTGCAATCACGCTGGGAACCGAAGCCCAGGCTCGGCAGAGCGGCAGGCGCTGAGTGTTATATTTAAGGAGCATTTTGGAGGTCAGGAAGTGAGAGGAGCCGTGGGGGAGGGAGAGCCTCCTCTTTGTCCTCCAGCCAAAGCCCTCTTCCAAACTCCCCAGCGCAGTCAGGAGAGCCTGCGAGGGCGGCAGATGGCCATGGCCACAGCCTGGGCCAGCGCTCCTGGTCAGGGGCTCCCTCCGCCTCCCTGCCCCCTCCCCTGCGGCATCTCTCCACCCTCTGCCACTATTAGTCACTGGCTCTGGGGTGATCATGTGAGCTGCAGGCATTGGCCTTGCCTTCTGGTCTGTGCGTCTGTGTCAGCTCCCAGCTGGGGGCCCTCCTAGCCCCCCAAACCCCCTCTACCTTAGGGACCCCTGCACACCCCTGTCCTCCAGCTCCAAGGTCTGCTACTGGGAGGGGGGAGGGAGGGAGGAAGAGGGGAGGGAGGGGTAGGGCGGGGAAGGGCAGGCAGAGAGCACAGATCAGCAGAGGCTGACAGACTGTGTGGGAAGCAGGTGGGGTCTGTTCATCTCAAGAATGCTTCCTCCGCCTCTGTGCCCCGGGATTTACTTAGGGTGCTGGAGTTAAAGAAAAGGACAGACCGCCCCCATCCTTCTTTGCCCCTCCTTCACAATCTGCTAATCCGGAATGTTCTTCCAGCAACAACAGCATAGGAAGGTCAAAGCCAAGCTCCAGGAGGCTTCACCCCACCCCCGGCTACTTTACCAACACGGAACGGAGGCGGCCGGGCTCCCACAGACGCCGGCTGGGCACCCCGACTACAGAGTGGTCTCTACACTGTGCCACGTGCTTCTCACAGCACCAGCGAGGCAGCACGAACCCGCGTGTAACAGAGGAACTGGCCCACCCGCCAGGAACTGGCCGCGGAGATGAAGTGGAAGCTGGGGGAGAGGCCCAGCGGAGGGCTAGCCCTCGCCTGTGCCACGAAGCCCTCCCTCGCTCCTCGCTCCTCGCTCCGCTGCCTCCTGTCAGCCAGGCCCGAGGCACTGCCTCCCCCGCTCACCTCGCCTCCTGCAGAGCCCACTGAGCTCGCTCTGGCACCCCTTCTCCATGGAGACTTCTTGGCATGAAAAAGAACTGGTTTCCCTGCTGTTTGCAATGGGCACCCCAGAGACACCCTGCCTCCACCCTCCCTTCCCTTCACCCCCAAATCACTGCTGCCCCTTGCACAGCGCAGCCTGCTCCTGGCTGTTCCCCCGTCTCCTCCATCAGCTGTCGGGGTCACAGGGCACCGGCTGCTAGACGGAGGGTGGCCCTAGGAGGCCAGGAACGGGACGACCCCTCAGAGAACCCCGCCAGCAGGAGCGTGGACATGCCGAGGCCACGCCTGCTAATGACATGCAGATGGAAGAGGGGTGCGTTTCCACTGCCCCGCCGCTCCTCCTGCTTATCCCAGGAGGAAATCGGGTGGCGGGAGGTGCTGGGGACCCAGGCTCTCTCAGGGGGAGCACCGCACCACAGCCAGCTGCTGCGCCTCACTCCCCTCCACAAGGCGCCCGTGTTTCCCTCAGCTCAGTCACACAGAACAACGGCCGCGGACGCGCGGGTGAAGGAGCGGTGCCGCACTTAACCGTGCGCGTCTCCTGGCCAAGGACACGCAGGAATCCGTCCGGCAGAGAAACTGCCTGCGGACATGACGGGCTAGAAATTCGCGTTCCTAGCTGACAAGGCCGGACGTGGTCCCGGAGCCTGTGCTGCGGCTCCGCCGGGGACGCTGAAATCAGACTGGAGCTCAGGTCCCTACGGAACAGCTGTGTGCCCTCGAGCACGTCCCCTCACTCCCCCAAACCTCAGCTCCATCTGGGAAACGTGACAAGGACAGCAGCCTGAGCGTGTTCAGGGGTTAATGGCACAACACGGCGACGTCGCGGCGCGTCCTCCCAGCCATGAACCAGCATGGTGATTATCTCCACCGTGTCCACCCCTCAGGCTGCCAGCACAGCAGCCGCCACCCCAGGCGCCCTGCCTCTTCCTCCTTCACGGAGTAACATTTCCAACGTTCCTTTTTTGCTGGGGATGCTTCTGTAATTTTGCTTGGTAATATTTCTGTTAGAGGAATCATTTATTTATCCAACAATCTATCCTTATTGAGTGCCCGATATGTTCATGCCCCAAGCAAATCACGACATCTAACAATAAATGCAATGTCTGCCTGGCCTCCAGAAGCTGCCATCGGGTAAGGACGGTAGGACGCAGGCATTGGAGTGAACAACGTGAAGCGTTAAGGCAGGGGGTCTGAGTGCTCTGCTCTCCAAAAGGAGCATCGGTCCCTGATCATTGCCCCAATTTTTCAATCAACTAACGAGGAATGGTGACTATTCTCAGCTAACCTACACTAAGTCTGTCTGTGATAACTATTTTTGATTACTCTGGTCTTATAACACAGAAGAGTTAGCCAGAAAAAGGATCCAATATTTATTTACCATCCTTCATGGAGGCAAGAACATCCTATTTGCAAGACAGGTGTCAGCAGCAGCTGCTTCTGTCGCTGCCAATAGTACGGGGCGTGGAGGGAGCAGGCTGCATCCTGTCGGGCCGAGTCTGACGTTTCAGGGCCCACCCTCAGGGCCTTTTCTCATCAGCGCCTTAAGGTTGAAAAAAGGCTCAAAAGTATTCCGGCCCTTTTACCTGCTGTGTTCTCTCGACAGCACGGCCGCCATCATGGCCTGGCCTGGGCCTGCGTGCGCCTCGCTCAGGCACGGCGTCTCGCGGCCAGAGGTCCTCGGTAGGTGCTCCTCCGTACGAAGTCCCCGCCACCTGTGCTGATTCGGGGCAAAGTGCTGTGTGCACCGTGATGGAGCCTCTACCTGCATCTGTGAACAGCTAAGAACAATGAGGCCACCTGATACGTTTCAAAATCTAAATATATTGAATTTTTTAAATATATATATATTTTTATTGACTTCAGAGAGGAAGAGAGAGGGAGAGAGACAGAAACCTCAATGATAAGGTGCCTCCTGCACGCCTCCAACTGGGCATGGAGCCCGCAACCTGGGCATGTGCCCTTGCCCGGAATCAAACCCGGGACCCTTCAGTCCACAGGCCGACGTTCTATCCACTGAGCCAAACCAGTGAGGGCCTGAATTTTTAATTTTTAATAACATGTCCTTTTACATTTTGTGTTAAAATATTATTTAAATATGAATAATGGCAGTGATAATTTTATATTTTAGTTTTGCTATCTTTTTTTTAAATCTATTTTTAAAATATATTTTATTGATTTTTTACAGAGAGGAAGGGAGAGGGATAGAGAGTTAGAAACATCAGTCAGCTGCCTCCTGCACACCCCCCACTGAGGATGTGCCCACAACCAAGGTACATGCCCTTGACAGGAATCAAACCTGGGACCCTTGAGTCCACAGGCCGACGCTCTATCCACTGAGCCAAACCGGCCAGGGCTAGTTTTGCTATCTTTTATAGGTAAAATAAATATCTGGCAATTCTGCTTCAGTCCACCAACTTTTTCTAATTTCTCTACAAAATCCACACGTGCAGACTCCGCCATGAGGCAGGCCTCTGAGCCGGTGACCTCCCACAGCAGGTGACCTCCCACAGCCGGTGACCTCCCACAGCAGGTGACCTCCCACAGCCGGTGACCTCCCACAGCCGGTGACCTCCCACAGCCGGTGACCTCCCACAGCAGGTGACCTCCCACAGCCAGTGACCTCCCACAGCCGGTGACCTCCCAGAGCCGGTGACCTCCCACAGCAGGTGACCTCCCACAGCCGGTGACCTCCCACAGCCGGTGACCTCCCACAGCCGGTGACCTCCCACAGCAGGTGACCTCCCACAGCCGGTGACCTCCCACAGCCGGTGACCTCCCAGAGCCGGTGACCTCCCACAGCCGGTGACCTCCCAGAGCCGGTGACCTCCCACAGCCGGTGACCTCCCACAGCCGGTGACCTCCCACAGCCGGTGACCTCCCACTCCACTGCGAGGCGAGCCTGCCTCGGAACTGGGCTCCCGCAGCTCAGCGCCTGCTCATGAGGTGGTCCCTCGGTCGCAGGGTCCTGACCTAGTCTTTTTTTAGTATGACATTAATGTTATATATGACATATATCATGTTATGTTAGTTTAAGTGCACAGCATGGTGATTCAGTATGAACACACACACATACACACAGTTGATCCTTGACAATATGGGTTTAAACTGCACAATTCACTTATGTGTGAATTTTTAAAGATAAATATGTACACTACCATAAATGTATTTTCTCTTCCTTATGATTTTCTTAATACCAATTTCTTTTCTCTTACAGTATATGACACAGTATGTAACACATGTAACATACAACGTATGTGTTAACCGGCTGTTTACGTTGTCGGCAAGGCTTCCTTCCAGTCAACATTAGGCTTTTTAGAAGTTAGGCTTTGGGGGAGTGAAGAGTTATATGCAGATTGCCAGCTGTGTGTGTGGGGGGGGGGGCGGGGGATGTGTGGGCCTCACTGACCCCCACATTGTTTAAGCGTCAACTGTGTATTGCAAAATGGCCACCACAGTACAGCTAGTAACATCCACCCCCATGTGCAATTATAAGATGACGAACCTAGCCTTGAGTGCTTTAACGACGCCTTCAATACGCCTGTGCTTCCCAAACATACATGTGCCATTACCGAGACCCCCGACCTCAGACCCCGATTCCCACTGTCCCCGGACACCTTCCCCGGCGCCTTGGGGCCTTGGAGCTACAACGCGGAACCCCCGCTGCCCTGCACATCTCCTCTGCCCCCAACCCCGGTGCGCCCCTCACAAACAGCACCACCAGTGACCACGTCACCCGGTCAGACACCTGGAACCCCTCCTACACTCTTCCACCTCCAATCTGATTGGGTAGAAAGTCATGTCAATTCCAGCTCCCTAAATATAACTCCAGGTGGTTTCCTGCTATCAATTTTTAGCTGCCTTTCAATTCTAATCTTTAGGCTTGCAGGTATACTTGCCTCTCCTATTTGTTTATTCACCAAATATTAATTGAGCATCTATTACATACCAACTAATATGCTAGATGCTATGGGTTTTGTGGCTTAAAAAGAAAAAAGACACAACCCCTGTCCTTCAAAAGCTTATAGTCTAGTGGGGAAAGATAGACAAGACATGTGAAAAATAAATAAAGTGTCAAAATGGCACAAGATGATGAAATTATCCATTATTTGCCTACTTTGCAGCCAGGGAGTACTTTTTCAAAAGCAAGCCAACCAGTATCCCCACCTCCCTACTTTTCCTCTTTGACAAGCACTTCTTCGGGCATGCTGGCATCCCGCTGCACCGCCGCAGCGCAGTGCAAGGCTGCACGGCGTCTCCATTCCTGCTCGCAACTCAGTTTCAGCACCTCCTCCTGTCCTCACGTGCCTCCCACTGCCAGGGCCTGCCCAGCGACCTGTGTGGCCTGGGCTCTGCGAGGTCCCACTGTCCCCTCTCCCGCCCACTGCCCAGCGAACACCTACGTATCTCGTTTCGTCCTCACAGCAGTCCTGCAGGGTCCACGGCATCACCCCCGCTTACAGATGAGGACACCGAGGCGCGGAGAGGCCGAGCGGACTCACGCAGGCTCACAACACCCGGAAGTGGCAGTGCCACCATCTGAACCCAGATGTGTCCGACTCCAAATCAGGACGAGATCGCCTCTCCTCTTGGGCCACCTAACAAGCCCACCCACGATCGTTCTCCTAGGCCAGCGGTCGGCAAACTCCTTAGTCAACAGAGCCAAATATCAACACTACAACGATTGAAATTTCTTTTGAGAGCCAAATTTTTTAAACTTAAACTTCTTCTAACGCCACTTCTTCAAAATAGACTCGCCCAGGCCGTGGTATTTTGTGGAAGAGCCACACTCAAGGGGCCAAAGAGCCGCATGTGGCTCGCGAGCCGCAGTTTGCCGACCACGGTCCTAGGGAACACCACTTCCTTTGGAAAGCCCGCAGCTGTCCAGGCGCTGTCCGAGCTGCCGTGCCCCCTGATGACCGGGCTTCCAGGACACCCCGGCTTGTGTCCTCACCGGTCCCCCAGCCCACGAGCGCCCGCTCAGTGGCCGTGAGCCATCCACGGGAGCCCTCTCTGCCGTTCTGTAACTGGTCAGGAGCAGGTAAAGGAACGCTATCAACCTTTCTCAAGGCTGAAACAAACTCTCAGGACCAGTTCATCATCTGCGCGTCCAGCACAGGCATGTCAGCAATCAGACGGGCCGGGTCTGGCACCGCAGCCTCAGAAAGAAGCGTAGCTCGGAGATGCAGTGGCCGCTCAGACTCCGAGTGAGTCCCGGGGCGCAGCCTCGCCCCACAGCCCTGCCCAGGGGCTGGCACAGCTCCCACAGGCGGTGCCTCCTCCAGGGCCCCGGGTAACTGACTCAGCTCATCGGGGTTAAGGGGAACGCTGGGCACGGCGCCTCAGGAATGAAAGGGGAAGGCCGCGGTACGGGGGCATGGACACGCATGTCGACATTAAAAAGTGATGTCCAGGTCACACGCAAGGGACTTACCATGAGTCGCCATAAGGCTTTTGACTCAGCAGTCCCACTGCCTTTGCACATTATCAGAGATTCAGCCCATCGGCCGTAACACACAGGTTCTCTCTGTACCTGCTCTGCAAAACGCAAACAGGTTCTTTTTTGAAAATATATTTGTCTTGATTTTTGCAGAGGGAGGAAGGGAGAGGGAGAGAGACAGAGAAACATCGATGTGGGAGTGGAACATCGATAGGCTGCCTCTTGCACGCCCGGCAACATTTTGGTGCCCGGGACACCCAACCAACTGAGCCACCCGGCCAGGGCGCCAACAGCTTCTTCAGGGGAGCGTCTTGATCCCTTCACGGAGATCGCGTGGGAGCCCCAGAAGGATACGCTGCCCGGAAAAGCGCGGAGGCACATCACTGCTCGCGGACCCTCCCCTAAGGTCCACCCAAGGGTCTCCGTGGATCAGGGCCCCGGGAAGACACCTGGACCGAACTCCCTCCAAGGGCTGGGGCTGGAGAAGGTCAGAGGAAAAGCATTCCAGGCTGAGGGTCCCTGGCGTCGGATCTGACCAATCAGATTCCCTCAGTGGTCCAGGTCCTGAGAGCACATGCTCGCCGCAGGGATGGGCCAGCTCCCAGGTGGGAGTCCACCGCTGATCAGGTCACCTGCAGTCTGGACTGAGGGGTGCAAAGGCCAAGAAAATAAAGCTGCCTCTGTGTCCACCCACACGAAGACGCAGGCAGAGACACACGTGTCCGAACTAACCGGAATGACTCCCAACGCCCCCTCTTTCCCGAGCACTCGCCACTGCTCCCTGGACAGCCCTGGCCGGTCCCAAACCACTCAGAACATCAGTGCCAGCTGGGCGCAGGCGTGCAAGGGGAAGTGTGTCTGGAGAGGGATGGCACTCGCCTCAGAGAGGGCAGCACTGCAGCCGCAGACCCGGAGCAAACTGTTTCGGACCCAAACACAGTTGCAGGTGTCTGCCCCGCGGCTGCCTCTGCGCCCTGCCGAGGGGGCACAGCGCCTGGCAGTAGCCAACGCACAGGAAAACAAACTGAGTGGGCACTCAACTGTGTGCTGAAGGATGGAAAGCGAGGGGGGGCGGGACCCAGGCAGGAGGGAGAGAGTGAGTCAGGGGAGCGAGGAGCCCGGGGGGGGGGGGGGGGGCGGGGGCTGTTCTCATTTGTGTTTTTCTCCCTAGATCCTTGGCCAATGTGACAGATCTAAGCTCGTTAGAACAACAGATGCATGTGGTTTTCACCAACGTGCAGAATAGGAGATGAAAGGCCAGGGGGTTAAGTAACCTGGGTGGGGTCACACAGCACGTGGGAGCAGGAGAAAGGAGCCAGGACCCTAGTTCTGTGACCCCTGCGACGTGCCCTAACCACTGTAACACCTGTCTGCCCTCAGCACAGCTGCCCCCTCGGCCGCCTGGATACCTGACCTGCTCCAGGAGTCTGAGCCCCGTCCAGTCTCCCATCTCCGAGAGAAAGGAGACCCAGCCACCTGGCCAAAAAGGAAGGCCCCAAAGCCAGGGCCGAGGCATTCCGGAAGGATGATCTGCCTCTTCTGCACTGGGGCTGGGGCTGGGGCTGGGCTTACACACACACACACACACACACACACACACACACACACACACACACACGGCTCCTTAGATCCCTCGTCCACTCCCAGCGGCTCAAGCTCCTTGTTTGGAAAAATGCACAGAAAAACAAATTGCAAATTGCAAGCAGGATTCAGGCGAGATTAGAAATCCATCTCGGGAACGCCCTCTAGCATGCCTGTGGGGTCCACGCAACATAGCACCCTAGTCCCATTCCCAGGAGGTGCCCAGGCCGGGACTTCCATTGGGGCATGAGACGAGCGGTGGGAGGGAAGGACAGCGGCATCCACCACTCAGAGACAGACTCCTCGCAAGCCCCAAGGCCAGCACCTGCTGCGGCAGGAAGACCAGGAAGACACCAGCCCACACTGACCCCACCCAGCCCTCCTCCCACAGTCAGAGGGAAGAGAGGACGCATGGAAGGTGAAAGGAACGTGTGGAGACGCACGACTAGATAAGGAAGCACCAGAGTGCAGGGGGGAGGCAGAGGAAGGAGAGAGAGAGATAAAGGAGAGGGGCAACTAAAAGGAGGGGCAAAGGGCAATGAAAACAAGGCGAAGCTGGAGAGGAGGACGGCGCGGAGCTGGGCCCAGGCCACACTGCGGAGACCCCACCCGCCCATCGGCACAGAGCTGGGCCCAGGCCACACTGCGGAGACCCCACCTGCATCGGCACAGAGCTGGGCCCAGGCCACACTGCGGAGACCCCACCCGCCCATCGGCACAGAGCTGGGCCCAGGCCACACTGCGGAGACCCCACCCGCCCATCGGCACAGAGCTGGACCCAGGCCACACTGCGGAGACCCCACCCGCCCGTCGGCACCTCGGCCCAGGCCACACTGCGGAGACCCCACCCGCCCATCGGCACGGAGCTGTGCCCAGGCCACACTGCGGAGACCCCACCCGCCCGTCGGCACAGAGCTGGGCCCAGGCCACACTGCGGAGACCCCACCCGCCCATCGGCACGGAGCTGTGCCCAGGCCACACTGCGGAGACCCCACCCGCCCATCGGCACGGAGCTGTGCCCAGGCCACACTGCGGAGACCCCACCCGCCCAGTGGTCCAGGCGCAGGACGTGCCCCTCCGGGTCCTCATGCTCCATCACTCCCCTTCGCTCTGACCAGCCCCATGCTCTGAGATGGGGCCGCGGGAGAGGAGGGGAGAGAAGTGAACCAAAGGCAGAAGGTGCAGCGAAGCCACTTACGCACAGTGCGGCCGGCAGCACTTCCATCCTACCTTTGCTGTCGCCACGTCGGCCGGCTCCATGGTCTCTGCTTGGCCTACTGAGCAGCGGCCCCTCCAGGGAGAAAAGGCAGAGTCACAAACGCCCCCCAGAGAGAGCAAACCACCCGGGGCGGCGGGGAGAGCAGAGGCGGGTTCCCACGCTCTGCCCCCCGGGACTCCTCTGTCAGGGAGCGGACTGAGCCCGGGGGTCCCCAGACAGTTGGGGGTCTGCCTGTGTTCCCACAGATGCCCATCGGAGGCGGGGTCAGGGGCATCTCCCTGCCTGGGATCTCTTCCCAGGAGGAGAGTGTGGGGCTCAACAGGACGCCCCCTGCTGGGCGAGGGCACGGGATGCAGGCCTGCCCCCCCTCACCAGCCAGTGGGCCCTGGGTCAGGAGAGGGAGCTTGTGCAGGAGGCTGCTCAGCGAGCAGGTGCTGAGCGCAGCAGCAGCAGCAGGAGGGGAGGCGGGGGCCATGGGGGGCAGGCGTGAGAACCCCAAGAAGAAGGTGCGGCACTCGGGCCTCAGAGGAGCAGGAGCGGCTGTGCAGGGCGGTGCTGAGCCACAGAGCCGAGCCGCACAGAGTGAGGAGCAGGGGGAGGAACGGCCGGGAAGCACTCACCTTGCGGTAACATTCACACTGACTGAGGCCTACCGGGGAGCCAGAGCGGGCGGCTGGCACCCCCACTCCGCTCTGCTCCCCAAGACTGGCTCAGGGCCTCTGCCTGAGGATACATGCTGCGGTGGTGGCTGGATCTGCGGGCCCTGCTCTCCGCGCAGCTGATTGGAGGAGCAGGATGACTTCATCCGGCCCCATTCATCACTCCAGGCTCCTGCCCAGCAGGGACGGCGCTGCGCAGGCTGCAGCCTCCTCTCCTCTCGGCCCATTTACCCAGGCGCCTGGGGCAGGCTGTGTGGGCGAAGCAGCCAGGGGCAGGGGCAGAGCACCCAGGCCCTCAGGGAAGAGGGGAGCAAGCTGCTCGCATTTCTACCCAAAACACGGGGGGTTCGCTACTCTGAGCACCTGCCGGAGCTGCCACCACGAAAATCAGGAGAGCAGCCCCCACCCGCCCCCTCCCAAACCAGCCAACAGGTGCGCACGCCCTTCCGGCCGGAAAGCGGAGCACGCCCAGGCTTCGGAGCTGTTCCTCCCACCCTGTCCGAGAGAATAAATCACGGAGAAGCAGACCGGCTTCCTCAGGCGCCCCAAGCCCATCCCTCCTTCCTAGCATCACCCCTGGGCTCGCTGTGCGCTTCCCGCAGAAGGGGGAGCTCGTGAGAGAAAGGGTGCCCTCCCTTCCCCTCCCGCGCCCTCCCCACCCCCCGTGCCTAGTCCAGCCCCTAGAGCCTCAGGCGCCCGGCAAATGGTTAAACTGAGGAAACTATGGAATAAAAGAAGAAGCGATGATGGTGTGCTCCCTCACCCGGCCCGCCTCCATTTCCCTCGCCTGTCCCCCTCCCGGCCTGGTTATCACCTGGCTCCCCCAGGAAGTGCACTCAGGGCGACCATGCAGCCAGGAGAGTTCTCCCTAAGACAACGCACACCAGTGCCCCCCGCACCCCCCCCCCCCCCCCCGTTACTTCACCAGCCTCCGTGTCTGGCTGAGCGACAGGAACAATAGTAGTAGGGACTCCCTGACGGGCAGTGACCCGCCCAAGGTCGCACAGCAGAGCCCAACACTCACGGCCTCAGTCCCGCCCAGTGAACATCACTCCCTCCAACATCCCACACTTCCCTCCCCACAGCTGTCCCAGCTCCTGCTCCCCATCACCACAGAGAGGATGACATCTCAATTGATTTGGTATTTCCCTTTGGCACCCCTTTTAAAGATGGCAAAGTTATAACTGAAATAGAAAACACATGATCAAACAGGGAAACACCTTGGGCCTACCCACAGGTTAGTGCACACATTTAACAAATCTGTGTCCAATGGAAACTGCTTTTAAAAAGAATCACGAGCCCTGGCTGGTGTGGCTCAGTGGATAGAGCGTCGGCCTGAGGACTAAAGGGTCCCAGGTTCAATTCCGGCCAAGGGCACATGCCCGGGTTGCGGGCTCGATCCCCCCCCCCAGTAGGGGGCGTGCAGGAGGCAGCCAATCAATGATTCTCTCTCATCATTGATGTTTCTATCTCTCTATTGCTCTCCCATCCTCTCTGAAACCAATAAAAATATTTAAAAATAAATAAATAAGAAGAATCATGAGCTCTGGCCGGTGTGGCTCAGTGGATGGAGCGTCAGACTGCGGACCGAAGGGTCCGAGTTCAATTCCTGTCAGGGGCACCTCGGTTGCAGGCTCCTTCCCTGGCCCGGGCCCTGGTCGGGGCGTGTGCAGGAGGCAACCATCAATGTGTTTCTCTCACATCAATGCTTCTCTCTGTCTTTCCCTCTCTCTTCCACTCCCCCTAAAAATCGATGGGAAAATGTCCTCGGATTAAAAGAAATAATAATAAAGAATGAATCATGAAAGACTCACTCACGTTTACTTTATTTAGGCGGAGAAGTAGAACAGGACACTTGACCCAACTGGCTGACCAGCAAGATAGAACTGGAAGGGAAAAGGCTGTGCGCCCTGGCTGCTAACGGCACATTCTTTTCGGACACGTGAACACAGCGCACACTTCCGCGTGTCCTGGTGCGCTGGCCCCGATGGGCCCGGTCCCACTAACCCACGCGGAAAGGGGCCGGATGCGGGCAATAGGACAGCAGCAGGCCAGTGGGCTGGCTTCTTGTCCCCACTGCCTGGTAAGAGGCTTTGCTGGTACTACAACAGGCACCCCCCCGCCCCCCCCACACACAACAACGGTGTGGCCGCGCCTCCCACACGGGTCCTCCGCTGGGGCCTCCAAACGTTCCTCCGGCCGCTGCTCGGCCTGCCGTCCTCTCAGCTCCTGGGCTGACAAACAGATGGAGAGCAGAAGGCTGGTCCCACGAGTGAGGATGTTCTGTTTTATCAGAATCACACAGGACTCGGACTCATGTTCGTGAGACTCCTCCCGTCTCCCCAGGGACCAGCACATTAGGCTCCGATGTTAAAGGCATCCACAGCCCCACAGCGCTGGGCACGGCGAGCAGCTTTACTAGCAGGCGAGGGCTCAGCCAGCAGCATCCACGTCTGTTTCACAAAGCGCTTCATGTCTTGAACGCAGAGCATGGAGAGCGCTGCCAGTTCAGAGCAGACCGCCTAGAAGGGGGCAGGTGCGAGGCAGGGGACGTGCTAGGCTTTAATGAGCAAGGAGGGAAGGACTATGTCCAAGACAGTTCCAGAAGACAGAAAAGAGGTGCCACCGAGGGCAAGGACAGATGGACGGCGCGGGGTGCCCATGAGCGGCCACGGAGCGGCACCTCAGCTCCTTACCGAGCCGGCCTCAGCCTACCTAGTTCCTAGAGCACACGTAACTCATCTGCTCACACATTCTCTCTTCGAAGGAGAGACCAGAAACTCTCCTCGGCCGTTTTGGCCAACACTTAGTGAAAAGATAGGTAATTCGACAGACCAGCTTATAACATTTTCTTGACAGGCACCTTTGTGCTAATGGCTTTACCCTAAGTGTTACATTCTAGCCCTTCATCACTGTGCACAGGTACCAGGTTAAGGAAGGGGAACCCCGATGCCTGGGGAGGGACTCAGTGAGCTTTGTCCGGGGACCCAGTGTCGGGGGGAGCAGAGGCTGTTCCCTGAGGACGGTGGAGGCGGGACCCTGCAGCTGCTGCCTCACTTTCGGGGCAGGGCGGGGCGTGGGGTGGCCGGCAACGCTGCTTCAAATCCGGGTCAGAGAGCCTCCCGTCTGCTCCATGGGGGAGGGGGTCCCAGGTGAAGGGCAGGTCACGCCGTATCGGCGACCCCTGTAGAATGGGCGGCTGGACCGCTTGGCCTGTCCTGAGACTGCAGCTCTGGGTCAGATCCTCTGGCCCTGGTGGGCCTGCTGCCCAGTGTCTGCGCGCTGCGTGTGAGCTGAACGACGGCAACGAGACGGGCCTGGAGCACGAGCGACTGGACACTGAAATGGCAGCTCCTCCTGAGAGGAGAGAAGAAAAGAAAGAAGACGGCAAAGAGAGGGAGGGTGAAGAGAAAAAGGGCAGAGTGTGCATGTGCGCACGTGTGTGTGTGTGTGTGTGTGTGTGTGTGTGTGTGTGTGTTCCCATGGTTGTGTGTGTCTGACGAGTGTTTGGAAGGTGACTTCTCATCTGCTTAGCTGCCATCAGCTCTTCGGAGACGTGAGCATGAAGAACAAGCTGCTCACGCCACGTGCTCTCTTAGGGTTGAATCTGGCTCACGCCTCAAACCCACCTGCTTTTTCAGGTGAATAAAGACATTGGAACAGCGAGGCAAGGCGGTCCTCAGAGTAAGAAAAAGGCCGGAAAGGAATAAGGCAGAGCACCACAACAGAATGGCCTTCAGGCAGTGCTGGACGGTGTGGACACCAAGGGGGGCGTGGAGGGAAAAGGGGGGGCAAAGGGCACCGAAGAACAAGAAAGGAGTCCAAAATGGAAGAAAGAAGGAAAAGACACAAAATCAGGGAAGTGATCAAGTTGCAGTGAGAGGAGAAGGGAGACTAAGTCATCAACTCCACGTGGACATTCCCACGGGAGGGCCCGACTAAGGCGTCCGGAAGGGACTGCGATGGACAGGACCTGGACAGGAACCGCGCCGCCCGTGTCCCCTGCCACCCACTCCCTGCCGGCTGGGGAAATGGACCAAAGGGTGGCCAATGCACCTGGTAATGACTGGTCGAGTGGTTGCTCTGGTCATTCCGCCCTTAGGGTAAATTTGCATATTACCCTTTTATTATCTATATAATAAAAACCCAGTGGTTGTAACCCCGTAATGACCAAAGATCGGTCACCAGGCGGCTGCGTGCGTGGCAGCACGGCGAGGCACACGCGGGTGGGCAGGGCTGTGTGTGCGGCGAGGCGTGCGTTGGTGGGCGGGGACTTGACTCTGGGTCCCGCGGTGCACTGGGACTTGGGGGAGTCCTGAGCTCGCGCGGGACTCGGGGGTCCCGGGTCTCGCGCGATTTCACGCACTGGGTCACTAGTATAGGACAATAACAAATAATACCTCAGCACTTACATTGTGCCCACAAACTAAGTTCACACACACTGTGTCTGGATTTGCTCTTCTCATTTGTAGATCTGCAGTAGTTTCCTGTAGTAATAGGATTCTTAATGAAAGAAACCCCAATTAATATCCTGAGCAAATTTCCCACTCCAGGAGTATTCACAGAAAGGCAGACAGCCACTGAGGTGGGTACTGAGGAAGAAATGCATGCAGTAGGAAGAAATAGCGAGCCCTTCCATCCCTTCCTGAGGCTCCTTGATCTATGATCAGACCTTGTCTCCGCCTTGTCTGTAGGAAGAGGGACAGAATCTCTTGGCAGATGAGAGCCCACCCTTCGTGCTAGAGGCCAGACCAGGAAATAGGCGATAGCTCCGTGTCACTTCTAGGGGAAGGGAGTGGAGCAGGTGAAATTGTTCACTTGTGGTCCCAAAGTAACTAAATTAATAAACAAGAGTTTCAGAAGTCCAGCCCTGCCCGGCATGGCTCTGTGGCTGATCATCGATCTATGCACCCAGAGGTCGCTGGTTCGATTCCCAGTAAGGACACATGCCTGGGTTGCGGGCAAGATCCCCAGTAGGGGGCATGCAGGAGGCAGCCAATCAATGATTCTCTCTCATCACTGATGTTTCTATCTCTCTCTCCCTCTCCCTTTCTCTCTGAAATCAATAAAAATATATAAAAATCAACACACACACACACACACACACACACACACACACATATATATATTAGAGGTCCAGTGCATGAAATTCGTGCATGGGGGGGGCCCTCAGCCCAGCCTGCACCCTCTCCAATCCGGGACCCCTCGGGGGATGTCCAACTGCCTGCCGACCTGGTTGCCCCCAACTGCCCCCCGTCTGCCAGCCTGGTCACCCCACGCAGCCTACTATTCAGTCTTTTAGTCGTCCCTCACTAACCCCCCTGCCGGCCTGGTCGCCCCACGCAGCCTGCTGGTTGTTACTGTTACTGTGATGGCGTCCCAGACAATCTGCATATGCCTCTATTATTAGTGTAGGTTTTTAAAGTCCAACCTGAATTTGATGTACTAGCTCACTCCTCAGGCTCACACCCTCCCTGCAGCCCTCGCCTCGCCCAGAAGCATCTGCTCCGGGTCCAGCGGTTTCTCTTGTATCAGCTGGAGGAGTTTCCCCCTCCCATGGAGAGAAAGGGAACGGGGGAAGGAGCCAGCCGTTCACTGCCGGGCACCAGAGGACAGGAAGACTAAAGCACTGAGCAACCACAGAAGCCAGCGGCCGCTGAGCTGATGTGACTCACTTAATCACACCTTCCCAGGCACCCCTTCCTCCTGCTGCAGGGCGCAAACCTCGGCTCCGCAGAGACAGTGAAGGGAAAGCAGATGCTACGCTCATACCAGCGTCCCCAGCGAGGGTCGGCCAGAAGCTCCCCAACCTGGTGTCCCAGGTCAGGCCCGGCCTCCTCCCAGGGCCCGGCCTCCACCCAGGGCCCGGCCTCCTCCCAGGGCCCGGCCTCCTCCCAGGGCCCGCCCTCCTCCCAGGGCCATTTTCCGGGGCCAGGAGCACGGAGGAGGATGTTAGAACTTGTGTTTCCTGTTCCCCTCACCCTTTAAATTTCTGCCGAACCACACAGTGAACAGAGCACGGAGAACCGTAGAAACACACACACTACATCACACTGATGGGCCACGCTCCACCTTTTCCCCAGAGGTTTGGCCGCCGAGATGGAAGAGCAGCGAGTGGTGTCTGCACAGAGCTGTTAGGGGTCAGTGATGTGTTGAGAAGAGAACCCACGGGCCTGGGCCTCCCGCTGCAAGGACGAGGGCGCCGGGATACAGCCCAGAGCGGCATGCCCGGCCTGCGGCGGAGCCCGTGCCTCTGCGATGCCCCTCATGTCACCTTCACCCAGACGGCAGGACAGGGCTGCTCCCGCAGGAAGCAGAGCAGCTGGGAAATGAGATGTGCCCCCGGCCTGCCCGTTGTCCCGGCTCGCTGTGCCAGGCAGGGGCGGCGCCGTTTGCCGGGCTAGAATTAACCGCCTTTCCCGGCAGAGAAGTGCAGCGGCAGGAGAAACGGGGCAGGTGATGCCACACCTGCAGGCTGTTCTGCTGAGGCAGGAGGCCGCCGGGCAGAGCGCTGCACACCCAGCCAGGGGGAGGGGGAGGTGGGTGCAGAGAGCTGCCAGCCAGGGGAGGAGGAGGCAGGCGCCCGTGTGTCCTCTGCCTGCCCCAAGCCAGAGCCTCGCCCGCCTGACGGAAGGCCTCCCTCCTCTTCGACCCCCACACCAACATGCTGTCTTCCCCAAGGCCAAGCTAGCCCCCGCCAGCGATTCCCAACCTTTCTCATCTCGTGGCACCCCTAAGCTAGTTACTAGGATTCCGTGGCACACCAAAGATAAATTTTTTGCCAAGCAGACAAAAAAAAAAAAAGAATAGGTATAATTTGGATTTATTCACACCAGATGGCCATTGTTGTGTTGTTTGTTGTAACAGTTTTATCTGACAACCTAAGGGAAAAGAGGGTGGTGCCTCTGACTAAAGAGTCAGGTCCTACGGGTTTAACGTTTTTTTCAGCCCACGGGCTGACAATCGCTGCCCTGAGCAAATGAGTATGTGAGTCAGAGAAAGGAGGGCCCGGGAGGGGTGGCCCCGTTCAAACCATCCCCGGGCCAGGACGCTGTCGGAGGCTCGCAGGGGCGGAAGGGCTGGTGAGCGGCCCCCCGCGTGGGCACAGGCACAGAAGCCCATGATCACACAGTGCCAGAGCCACAGCAAAAGCCGCAGTTATTCCTGTGCTCATTACTCATTCAACTAATACTTCCTGAGCACCTACTATGTGTCAGGCTCCGTACCAAGTGCTGGGTGCACAGCAGTGACTAAAGCAAAGAGTGCTCTTATGAAGTTTAGGGACTGGGGGGGGCCACAGACAACAACCAGGTCCACAAACAGACACGATTGTAACACGGTTAGAGCTGAGGTGGAAGGAAGCTGGGAAGTGAGGGCCGGAGTTCACCCGACAGGCTGCCCCTGGCAACAAGGAGTCATCCAGCGTCACCTCTCCTGGGCTCCCTCATGGCTAATCCGGACCGAGGTCTGCAGCCTACAAGTCCCTCGTGGCTTACAGCTCACGTCCGTCCACCGGCCTGCCACTGCCCCCACGCACATGCCCCGGCAACAGTAACCAAAGGTCAGACACCTGTGCGGCCCCTTTCCCGTTTATCGCGTTTTGATCCCCACAATCTCCACAAAGGGAACACTATCACCTCCACTTTTACGGAAGGGAACAGGTCTGGAGAGGATGCCGGGACTTTGCGAAGGCGGCACAGCCAGGAGGTGGTGGGCAGACCAGGCCTTCGGGGCGCGCCCACGTCCCCCACGACCACAGCAGACAGAACCCGTGTGCCACCAGCGCCACGGGGGCCGGAGAAGCCCCGGCTGCGTCACCGCCTGCCCGCTGCCCGCTGCCCGCTGCCCGCTGTGTGCAGGCTCAGCCTGGGGAGTCAGGCCCAGAGAAGTCACCCCCTCAGGTAAGGACTCTGTCTCCGTCCCACCCCAAACTCCTGCCACTAGAACACCCTGGGGGCTAAACACACATGGGCATCTATGCCTGTATGCACACACGTGTGTGTTAGATGAGGGGGGGAGAGAATCAAGACCAGTCACCACCCACCTCCAGCCCCTCCCTCCCTCTGAAACCCTTAGCCTCTCTCCTGCCTTCTTCCTACCTCTCCTCACTCCATTTGCCCATCTTTCCTTCTGTCACTGCTCTTTCACTCTCACCAAACAACGAACACAATCTGCCTCTCTCTCCCCAGTGCCCGCCAGTTAACTCTGATCCTAGGGGCTGGACCCTCTTTCTCCTCCAGCCCGGTCCCGCCCCCCCCCCCCCCGCCCGCCCCGCTGGGCACAGAGGCCAGGTGACAGCACGCTCAGCAGGAGCCACGGCACCAGCCCTGCCCGGCCAGGCCATGTGAGGGCAAGCTCGCCACGCCTGGGTGCCCAGGCCTCCCCGCCGCCTGCTCGAGCTCCCTGTTCAGAGCGAGCCCCGATGAGTGGGCACAGAGCTACCAGCCCGAATCCTCACTGACAGGGCCTTGTTGCTAAAAGGGAAGTATCCCCCCTCCCCCCTCCCCCCCCCCCCACCAGCCCCTAAGTCAGGTGAGCACCCGTTCTCTCCAGCACCTTTCTCTGCGGACCTCCAAGCTCCTTACCAACTGCAGTGAGCTGTATGGCAGAGGAGGTCACGGCCCCGCAGCCCGAGGGACCAGACAGCCACGCAACCTCCTGGGGATGCGCAAGGCCCAGCCCAGCACCCCACCCACTCCAGGGCCCCGACACCTGCCCTGTCCCTTCCGCCTCTTGCAGCAAATCACTGACTCTTTCCCTCTCAGGAGCCTGGCCCCTGGCCAGGCCTACAGTATCCCCAACGCCGGAGCCAACTCCAAAAGCACTCTGTCTGGGTCAAGAGTCCCAGGTAATCCAACCAGCCCAGCGCCCCTTCCTCGCGCCCCAATCTGCAGGGCCCTCCACCTACTTGGCTCGGAGAAAGAACAGCCTCCTCCGCAGGGAAGAGACGCGGCAGAGGCAGGCCTGCCGCAAGGCCGAGCTGCAGGAGACGGGCTCGGGGCGCAGGCTGCGCACCATGCTGGGCTCAGCGCAGGGCCCGCCACGTGGCCGCTGGGGCCTCGACGGCAGGGGCCACCCCGGAGCTGCCTGGACCTGCTGCCTGGGCCGCTCCTTCAGCGTCCACCGTGCTGCGTTCAACACAAACCGGCAGGTGGAGGGCCGGGCAGGCGGGGAGCCGGAGGCTCTGTGGTGCCCGGATCCCCTCTGCCCTCAGCGCAGCCACAGCCGGGAACAGAGCCCCCGCCATGCCCACATCTGGCAGCGCTCGGGCACTTGGTGAGTTTCCTCTTTCTTTGTCCTCAGGCGGAGAAGAGGACGGAGCTGCACCTGCGGGTGATGTCAGCTGCTGGTGCAGGAAGGGGGGGCTGGCGGGCGCTGCTCCCCAACGGCTGGCTGCTGGGTGCCTTCCTTGTGGGGAGGGAGCTGACAGGGCGATCACCTGGTGTCCAGCGGACCGTGGGGATTTCAGGGGCCGAGCAGGTGGATGGAGCCAGAGTGCCCTGGAAATGTGCTATTTTGGGACAAGTTCTGAGCTAGAATCAGCGGAAATGAAAAGACCTCTCCATCTGCTGGGGAGGTGGTGGCAGGACCCACGAGAAGCAGTGCCTGCATGCTGCCCCTGCGTCAGCTCCAGCGGCTGCCCTGGGGCCTGAGCCGTTAAGCAAATTCCACACACGGAGGAGCACTCGCTCGATGCCAACAAAGCAGACACCGTGTCTACCCTTCAGGGGCTCGTGGGCTAGCGGGGAGGCAGAGCAGTAAACCAAAGCGTGCACCACAGAGCAAGTGCTGGGCGGGTCAACCACAGAGGGCGCCACGCCTGTCACCTGGCCCGCAGCTCACCTCCCCGTCCCAGCACAGCCCCTCCCACACCTGTCAGCTGGCCCAGCACAGCTCACCTCCCCGTCCCAGCACAGCCCCTCCCACACCTGTCAGCTGGCCCGGCACAGCTCACCTCCCCGTCCCAGCACAGCCCCTCCCACACCTGTCACCTGGCCCGGCACAGCTCACCTCCCTGTCCCAGCACAGCCCCTCCCACACCTGTCACCCGGGCTCGATGCAGCTCACCTCCCCGTCCCAATCAGAAGAAGTGAGGGGGCATCCCAGGAAAACTTAAGCTAGGCCAGTGGTTGGCAAACTCAGTCAACAGAGTGGCAAACCGCGGCTCACGAGCCGCATGTGGCTTGTGAGCCACAGTTTGCCGACCACTGGTCTAAGGAGATGACCTTATTTTCTGCCACACAGAGAAAGCAGACCCTCCTCACCTTCCGCACACCACCTAGGGACTCACCTGCAGCCACCCCGTCACCGCCTACTCAATGGAAGTCCTTTCCCTGGGATCTAGTCCTTTCCCCGTGACCTCCCCTGGCCTCACCCGGACACCTTGCTTCCTCACCTTCCAACAGGGGGCGCTACCCAGCTGAGCAAGTTGGAATCTCAGGACTAACTCTGATGACTTCCCTTCTCTGTCTCACACCCTCGGTCCAAGCCATCACTGATCGATGGGTGTTTTATCCCCTAAGAATAGCTTCAATTCACCCCCTTTTCTTTCTTCATGGCCACCACCCCAACCCAAGCTACCAGTACCCTCCGCCTGGACTACTGTCATGGCCTCCGAACTGCCGAGCCGCTCTCTGCCTCCAGCAGGGCTGCCTCTGTCCTCTCCACACACTGCAGTCTCCTCGGCGAGCAAACCTGAGCCAGCCTCTCGAGGGAGTGGTGGGCATTAGACAGACCCAGCAGAACGAGGCGCTGGGCCGGGCACAGGTCACCAGGGCAGGACGTCCCGGGTGCCCAGCGATGGGCAAACTGGGAAAACAAGGACCTCAGCCAGCGTGTCCCACCCTCCCACAGCACATCCCTGGTCCTACGGTTGAGAGCCTCTGCCCCTTCCTATCGCTGGCTCTGTGGTTCGGACCCTCCCTGGCCTTTCCTCCCCCGGCAGATCACTATCGTGTGGTCTTAGACCCGTCAGAGCAGGAACCAGGGGCCGGAGAAGAGCCTCCTCTGACTCCCACACAAGCCCTTGCAGGACCACGCCCTAAGCACTGGGCCCTCAGGACAACGAGGTTCTGATCCACATCAAATAATCTCAGGAACAAAGCCTTAGGTCTGCTGGCCTTGGAGACGAGTTTTGATGAAACTAGAGATGACATTTAGGCCTCAGCTGTGTTTCAGCTCCAGGCCCAGAAAAGCAGAAAAACCAGATGAGGCGATGCCATGGCTGACATCGGGACCAGGTGCGATGACCAATGACCCTCCCCTCGAACTGGCCAATCAGTGGAACCATGACCCTGAGTGGACACACCTAGGAAGCTGATGCATACCCTACTGGGACCTCCCCGGGACCTCCCCTGACTGCCCTGCCTCTAGGAAACAGATAAAGCGCCTCCAGGGCTCCCTCCGGAGCATGTCCATGCCCGCCCCTCCTCTCCTCCCCCTCTGCAGCCGGCACCTCTGCTCTCCTCCTCCGAAGCTCCAGGGTTCCGGTGGGACTTGCAACCAGGGGATCAGCAGCAGCTTTTCCCAGGCGCACCCCCTGCCTGTCTCCAAGGCCCCTTTCCTCTGACTCTCCACCGTGGCTCGCTTCTGTCACTGTGACTGTTACTTCTCAGTGAGCCCATGCAGCCCAGTGTGGCTCACAGCTTTCCCGCCATTTCTAGGGCCAAGCAGCCCTGCCTGGGCTCTCCCTGCGGCTTCTACCCTAAGCGCCCTCCCACCTCTGTTCCTCTGTCCCCGGCTTTAGCACACACGCTCTCAGAACCACCTGGACTTGTGCTGTGAATTTGCCTGCATGAAGTCAAGAACACACACACTCCTGGCCGGCCCGAGGCTGGCCCGCTCTGGGGCCTGCCCCTCTCCAGCAGCACTGCCACCTCCCCTCTTAAAGACTCCCACTGGCTTCTTGATGCTCTTAGCTTAGACGCGAGTCCTTGTCATGGCCAACAGGCTCTTGCCCATCTTTCTCATTTCATCACATCTTACTGCTTCCTTCTCACCTCAGACTCATCCTTGGGTCTTAGCTCGACCATTACACCTGCACCCCGCCCGCTTCTGTCCTGTTCCATTTCTTTGATATGCTCTCACAGAACATGTTCCCTTTCTTCAGTGCACGTACCCGAGTTCGTGTTTTCTCTGTCATACACTCTGCTGTCACCTCAACAAACTGAAAGCTCTATGAGTACATGGTGTATACTAGGTAGTTTGTCGAGTGAATAAATGAAGGACATCCTCTATGAAATTCTCATCCTTGACCTACACATTTCTACTTCAGAGACTTACAAAGTGCTGTGTGAATTCTCCCTGATCACCTCAGCCTTCTCCCCTGGGTGTCTCTAGTTCTCTCCTTCCCAGTCTCTGCTTCCTCCTCATAAACTTCTACGTCTACTTTCCAGTCACCAATGACGTAATCGCCCCTGCAGAAGGTCCTTTTTAGTTCTCATCTTACCTACCCCTACCTTCTTGTTGCCTCTTCTTTCTGAGCGTCTCCTTGATATTTCGGTCTCCTAGCTTCCTTGGCTTCAGGCTGGAGTAAATTCCTCCTCCCTCCTTCCTCCGCCTCTGCTTGAACTTGGCTAACCCCAAGACGATCGCCTTAACTGCAGACTCATGTCCAAGGAAGTCCTTTCAGTCCTGTCTCCTGAGCTTCAAAGGTCCAGCCAACTGCTTAGTGCAGGGAACCAAAGTCCAGCCCCACAGAGGTGCCTTCTGAGAGATTACTGTAAGCCAGTGATTAAGGAAGAAAAGATCCATGAGGAACCGTTGGCCCTCCCCGCCCTTTTCCACCCCAGATACTAAAATAAAAATACCAGCTTCAGAAAGGAAACCTCAGGGTGTTCCCTTCGCCTAACCTGGTGAGTGTGGCAGCAGCAGGGCTCCCTGCAGGCTGTGAGCCACACGCCCGGGCCCACTGTGTCCGAGCTGCCTCGCCAGGACTTCCCTGCCTGGTGAGTCCTGCTCCTCCTCACCGTCCCTCTCAGCCACCTCTTCTCACTTCTGCAATCTCACTCCTTGTTCCCCCCTTTCTCCTGTGTCCAAATGTCATATATCCCCCTGGCTGCCTCACTGGCTTTGGAATTTTCATGCATTTGTGGATCCCCCATGCTCGTATTTTAAAATTTGATTTTTTTTTCTCTTAATCTGTCTCTGTTAACTTATTAGCCCGGCCAGAAGTTAAAAGATGGGAGAAAACTGTATTAATTTTGTTTTAGCTCCCACACTAGTGTTATCTCCCTACTTACGTGCTCTCTGGGTAGTTTAGACTCCACATGTCTAAATTAAACTCACCACCACTCCTGTCCTTCAAATTCCTCCCCCTTTATCCGGTATTTTAATAAATGATAAGAAGGAGAAGCAGCAGCAGCAGAGCATATATGATACTAGCCATATGCCAGGTGCTAGTGCTAATCATCTTACACACACTCAATTCTCAACAACTCTATGAGGCATGAGCTATATTTGTACCCATTTTATAGATGAGGAGAGTGAGGCACAGAGGTGAAGTGACTTGCCCACGATCACAGAGCATGCAGTGGAAGCACAATCACACCCAGGCAGGCACTGGACGTCGAGACTATGCGGCCTTTCATTTGCCGCCCAAACTAGAAACCTGAGGTTTACACTCAACACCTTCCTCAACCCAGATGCACTCTGTTAACCCTATTTAGTAACCCTCTTCAACTGGTCCCGCCTTTTCTGTCCTTATGACCATGATTCGGGAATTTGCCCAAATGGTCCCAACTTAAATGTCACCCCATCCAGCCAGCCCTTCCCAGCCAGCTCTTGGCAGTCTCAAAACGCCCAAGTCCGTGGCATCACCATTTCCATGTTCTCTGTAGCACTTATTAGTATTTGATGCTTTCTTACTGACGTGTTATCATCTATCTCCGCTCACTAGAAAGTAAGCACATGAAAGCAGAGGCAATGGTTAGATGTTCACAGCTGATGCATACCCTACTGAGACCCTCCCGGGACCTCCCCTAACTGCCCTGATTGATGGCAGGTGTGAACTAAGGTCTGAAATTAATAAAAATATATTTAAAAACAAAACAAAACTCTGCTAAATATTCAAGAACCAGGGAATTCCCATATTATGCAAAGTTCCTGAGCATACACACAAAGGCTGGGCAGCTTTCTTAGCTCTGCTGAGCCTCCGTTTCCTAAACTCTAATCTGAAGATAACAATAGCACCTATTTGATAGGATTGTGGAGAGGATTATATTTAAAAGGGACCAGAAATAATTCTACTATTCCAGATGCTGAAAGCAAGAATTGTTATTTTTAAGAATGGATAAGTCCCCAGGACATTTAACATTAAAGATTACCTTAAATATATTCTTTTAAAGAAAATACAAAGGCTGACGCATACCAGAAAAAAAAAAAAAAGTCCATGCAAGCCCTGGCCAGGTTGCTCAATGGTTAGAGCATCATCCCTTCCACCAAAAGGTTGTGGGTTTGCTGCCCAGTCAGGGCATATACCCTGGTTGTGGGTTCGATCCCTGATGGGGGCATACGAGAGCAATCGATCAATGTTTCTCTTTCACATAGATGCTTCTCTAAAAAAAAGGAGAGGGGGAAAAAGTGTATGCAAGGTCCATTGCACAGGGTCAGGTACATTAGAAACAAATCCCTTAGTTTTATTAATGCCACATGTCAACCATCACATTGCATTCTACTTGCTTACTTATAGGAAGGTATGCCTCACCACAGGCTCCCGAGGGGACACGTTGTGCCTGACCTATCTTTCCTGAGTCTCTCTATCCGACACTGTGCGCGTGCTCAGTATTCTCTGCGTTCTTTCTGTCTCTGCTTCTTCAAGGACAGAGAGTGGAGATCAGCTGAGAACTGAGAGCAAATCTCATGAGAGCCCAAACCCCCGAGGGCCAGCAGCCGCCAGGCACTTACACGCGCTCTCTACTTATTCTTTACACGAAAGGCCTTCTACAGACGAGGAACCAATGGGTGAGGAAGGCTAAGTGAGTTGCCTTTAAAAATGCACAGTAAGAAAGGAAGCAGGTACACAAAACCAAGCTGGTCTGACTTGAGGCTTCCTTTCCCTCTTGCCAGCCCACCACAGAGCCCCCCGAGCAGCGAGCCTCTGCCTCCTGCCGCTGGCCGCCAGCAGGTTCCCAGGATGTGCACGCACACCTGCAGGAAGGAATTGTGCATCATGCACGAGGCCCTGCTTGCACTCGGCACCCCCTGCCCACCCAGGACTCAACTCTCCTGCGCCTAAGGGCTTCCTGGCTTGCTGCTCCCTGCTCTGCTGAGACACACATCTATATATATAAAAGGCTAACATGCAAAGTGTCCCCTCAGGAGTTCCACCGGAGACTGGAGTTCGATGGCTCGCTATGACATGTGCTGACCACCAGGGGGCAGCGCAGAACCAAGGAAGGCCCCGATAGGCCCTGATCGCCGGCCAGGCCTAGGGGCCCTACCATGAACAAATTCCGTGCACTGGGCCTCTAGCTGTTACAAAAACATCCCAGGAGAGCAGCTCCCTTCCTGCAGTCCTGGCTTTGTCTGCAAGTTCCTGCCAGTGGGCGAACGCACTAAATAAAACCTGGCACCTTGAGAAACCCTAAGAATTGGTCCAGTCTGGGCTGACTCTGGGAACCGATGTTTTTCACGTGTACCCAAAACTCTACCTAGAAGGATAAAAAGGACCAATGTCCCATGTTCCATTACACGCGTATACATACTTTAGGAAGTTAGATCTATTTTGCTTTCTACTGGAAATCCAGGGGATTATTCCTTTCTCTGAGACAAATCCCACAACCCCACAAATTGATTATTTTCCTAGAATCAGCCCTTCTCCAGGATGCACACCTGCTCGGGAAGCGCCTACCTCCCTGCACACCTCCCCCCGCCCCATCACGATTCCTCAGGCTTTTCCCTTCGGCACAGAAACCGGTGTGGACGAGGAACCGTTCCCAGAAGCCTTCGGTCCGGACGCCTCGGGGAGACGGCCCCCCTCTGCTGTAATGTGGACATTCTTAGATTACTGCAGGACAGCGATTTCGGCTCTAAATATTCTATCCATCTGACCCTTGCACAGGAACAAGAAAAATCAATGCTACAGTTCATCTCACACTGGAGGATTAAAGTTTTGATTCCTAAAAGAGAAAAAATCAATGGTAATTGTGTTTTGCCTGACCTGTGAAACCAGCCTTCGTCTTATAAGTGACCACAGGGTTTGGAGAATCAGGAGCAGCCACTGAAGAGGGTCCCTGTTACCTATCGGCGACTTGGCCACTTTGCTCCATGACGGTATCACCTGCTCTCCTGCCGCCCAGGGGAGGGGCAAAGGGTAAATGAGATGAAGCAGGAAGGCCGCGCCGGCGGGAAATGCCTGAACCCAGCAGGGCACAGTGCCCGTCAAATGAGGCTCAGAGCAAAGAGCCTGAGCCAGACACACACACACACACACACACACACACACACACACACACGCAACTGAAATCTCCCCAGCTCCGGTTTCACACTCGCTCAGGCCAGGACATCACAGACCAGCATCTGAGCCGCTGGAATTGGCTGGGAACATGTTAGAGATACGGCCGGGGTCAGGGTGCAGGCTGCGCTGAGCGGATGCTGGTGATTAAGCGGTGCTCTGGGGACGTGTTCTCTCCGCGGAGGAAAAGGCTTCCCTGAGAAAGGCCACCATGCACCAGCAGCCAGAGCTGGAGGGAGGGCCCACGGGACCCTGGGGAGCAGGCCTCTGCTCTCAGCCCTCCGTTCCCCAAGCTGCCAGGTGAGCACACCGCTCAGCAGACAGCGTGGGGGGGGGGGTGGTGCCTGCTTGTGTGTGTGTGGGGGGGGCGGTTCCTGGCAGAGGTTTTGGATGGGAGACTCTGTAGCAGCGACTGAGAGGAGTGGGCAGAGAAGGAGCTGGCCCGGGATGCCCATCACCACACCCCGAGGGGGCAAGGGGACAGCAGGGGCTCCCTAATGAGCCGGTGCCTGTGCTCCCAGGCGCAGTGCCCTGGAGAGTGCGCGACTCAGCACCCTCCCAGGCGGCCTGGAGCGGAGGCACAGCCGCCCTGGTGGGAAGGGGGGTCCCTTTAGGAGCTGTGGCACACCAACAGGACAGGGGTGGTGCAGGGACCTCAGGGCCCTCCGCGTGCTGACAGCATGCTGGCTGCAATGCAGGAAGTTTTGAAAAGAGAGCGCAGCGTAGGCCACGCTCACGCCCGAGGGAACCGCCTCGGACCATAACCAAGTGTCTTAACAAGAACGGCAGACTTGGCTCCTTGGGGGCCCCATGCCGCCAAACGCCTGTCTAAACTGATGAGCTCAACTGTTAACCTTGGTCAACAATGAACATAAAACAACAGAACGAGGGCGAACTCAAACCGCTATAAACTGAAGAGACCAGGGTACAGGCCCCACCGCGGGCCCGGGATTGAATCCTGTTCAGGACACGCCGTGGAGCCTTCGCTGGGACTCCGAGGCGGGGACAGCGCTCCCTGGCTGTCCACAGGGTGCGGCCTCCCTAACCGTGCCCAGTTCTCGGGATCCTGAGCGGAAACCCTCTCGCGGCCACTTCTCCCGCTGGTTCTGTTTCTTAGGCCTCCGGATACTGAGTAAGCCACCCTGACCGTCCTGTTTGCTGGGCAAACCCCTTTCCTTCAGCCGATCCCGTAATGGCATCGTCCCCCCTCACCCCTTTTTTCTGGGCTCTAATCGATCCATTTCCATTTCCACGTGGACCCACCAGACACGGTCAAACTGGTACAGGCCCAGGGGGACGTTTCTTTCTTTTTAAGCCGTGCCTCTGGGCCTCCATCAGGAAACCCAGGCCTTCAATCATCGTCTGGTACCGGCGTTCTATTTGGCTGTAAATAAAACCCCACAAATTCTTTTTCACATGAAATCAAAACTGCTGGCGACTGTGTTGGCTCCCCATAATAATCTGCCGCTTAAGAAACGAATATAAATTTATAAATGGGCAGTATATAACAGCACATCTACTTTAAACAAGTAAGTCCCCGTTTCTACTCATAGTTCTATCTGAAATAACACGAAATCTTATTCTGCCGGCCTTGCTGTCTCCGTTCCCGCGCAGCTGCGTGTCTGCCGTGAGGTGGACAAATGAAGTAAAGTACTTGTACTTTTCATCCCGTTTGTTGGTCAGGCTGGTAAGAGAGCTGGGCCCACGCAGAGCCGTGTGCCAGCCAAGGCCTCCTCGCCTTTCTCGGGCACCGTCCACCTTGCGAACCAGGGCCCGTCTCTGATCCACAGGCCCCACCTGTGGCGACGCTGGCTGGTCCTCACAGGCCAGGGTTTACCGAGTGTCACCTCACCTCTTCACCCGAATCCTCACTGCACCCTGTACGCCCAGCCTTGTTCTCCACCAACCTCTGACTCGACAATCCACAGATGCCCTTCCATGCCAGTACACTGTGCCCGGCCTTTAAGGTGTGCCTCACGTGCCAAGGCCCCCGAAGTCTTCCCAACGTCTCTGGCTGCCACATGCCAACTTCTCCCTGTGACCCCAAAGGCTGCCAGGCTCACCCTTCAAGGTGCCCCTCACTTCCTGGGGGTCTGTCTTTCTCACAGTCTGAGCACAGAGGCCTAGCATTTCCCACTCCCCAGTTTCCCCAGTTCTCGCTCATGGCGGAAGCATCTTAAAAACTTACTCTGTTTCACCCCATCCCTCTCATCTCTTCCTCCATCCTCTCCCTCTCCATGCCCTTACCTCCCTCCCCTTCGCCCTGATCTCCCTCCAGCACCCTCACCTCCCTCCAGCACCCTTACCTCCCTCCCCTCGCCTTTACCTCCCTCCCCTTGCCCTTACCTCCCTCCCCTCGCCCTTACCTCCCTCCAGCACCCTTACCTCCCTCCCCTCGCCCTTACCTCCCTCCCCTTCGCCCTGATCTCCCTCCCCTCGCCCTTACCTCCTTCCAGCACCCTTACCTCCCTCCCTCGCCCTTACCTCCCTCCCCTTCGCCCTGATCTCCCTCCCCTCGCCCTTACCTCCTTCCAGCACCCTTACCTCCCTCCCTCGCCCTTACCTCCCTCCCCTCGCCCTTACCTCCCTCCCCTCGCCCTTACCTCCCTCCAGCACCCTTACCTCCCTCCAGCACCCTTACCTCCCTCCCCTCGCCCTTACCTCCCTTCAGCACCCTTACCTCCCTCCCCTCGCCCTTACCTCCCTCCAGTACCCTTACCTCCCTCCCCTCGCCCTTACCTCCCTCCAGCACCCTTACCTCCCTCCCCTTGCCCTTACCTCCCTCCAGCACCCTTACCTCCCTCCAGCACCCTTACCTCCCTCCCCTCGCCCTTACCTCCCTCCAGCACCCTTACCTCCCTCCAGCACCCTTACCTCCCTCCCCTCGCCCTTACCTCCCTCCAGCACCCTTACCTCCCTCCAGCACCCTTACCTCCCTCCCCACGCCCTTACCTCCCTCCCCTCGCCCTTACCTCCCTCCCCTCGCCCTTACCTCCCTCCAGCACCCTTACCTCCCTCCAGCACCCTTACCTCCCTCCCCTCGCCCTTACCTCCCTCCCCTCGCCCTTACCTCCCTCCAGCACCCTTACCTCCCTCCAGCACCCTTACCTCCCTCCCCTCGCCCTTACCTCCCTCCAGCACCCTTACCTCCCTCCAGCACCCTTACCTCCCTCCCCACGCCCTTACCTCCCTCCCCTCGCCCTTACCTCCCTCCCCTCGCCCTTACCTCCCTCCAGCACCCTTACCTCCCTCCCCTCGCCCTTACCTCCCTCCAGCACCCTTACCTCCCTCCAGCACCCTTACCTCCCTCCCCTCGCCCTTACCTCCCTCCCCTCGCCCTTACCTCCCTCCAGCACCCTTACCTCCCTCCAGCACCCTTACCTCCCTCCCCTCGCCCTTACCTCCCTCCAGCACCCTTACCTCCCTCCAGCACCCTTACCTCCCTCCCCACGCCCTTACCTCCCTCCCCTCGCCCTTACCTCCCTCCCCTCGCCCTTACCTCCCTCCAGCACCCTTACCTCCCTCCCCTCGCCCTTACCTCCCTCCAGCACCCTTACCTCCCTCCAGCACCCTTACCTCCCTCCCCTCGCCCTTATCTCCCTCCCCTCGCCCTTACCTCCTTCCAGCACCCTTACCTCCCTCCCCTCGCCCTTACCTCCCTCCAGCACCCTTACCTCCCTCCAGCACCCTTACCTCTCTTCCTGCACCTGGGGACTCAGGAACCTGCTGGCATCATCCTCATGGCTGCTCTGCTGGCTGCTAAGGAAAGACACAGGGTGCAAACCGTTAGGGACCAGCTCCTCTCTCCCCCTGGGGGAGCCATCAGCCTGCAGCTGGACAAAGAAGGGGGTCACCAACTTTAGAAATACAAGTTTCCAGGGCACGTTTGCACCGAGAGCACTGGCATCGGTGGACATGAGAAAGGACGAATCTGGGGGAGACACCCAGTGAGCACTGGGCGCACTGGGCTCACTGGACGCACTGGGAGCACTGGGCTCAATGGGCTCACTGGGCTCACTGGATGCACTGGGCGCACTGGGCTCACTGGACACACTGGGCACACTGGGCTCACTGGGCTCACTGGGCTCAATGGGCTCACTGGGCGCACTGGGCTCACTGGGCTCAATGGGCTCACTGGGCTCAATGGGCGCACTGGGAGCACTGGGCGCACTGGGCTCAATGGGCGCACTGGGCTCACTGGGCTCACTGGACGCACTGGACACACTGGGCTCACTGGGCTCTCTGGGCTCAATGGACACACTGGGCTCACTGGGAGCAATGGGAGCGCTGGGAGCACTGGACGCACTGGGCTCACTGGGAGCACTGGGCTCACTGGGCTCACTGGGAGCACTGGGAGCACTGGGCTCACTGGGCGCACTGGGCGCACTGGGCTCACTGGGAGCACTGGGAGCACTGGGCGCACTGGGAGCACTGGGAGCACTGGGCGCGCTGCGTCCTGAGATGATCCTGGGGCGGGAGGCTGAGCGGGGCCGTGGGGGAGGCCTGCCCAGGCCGTGCTCGCTCACTCACAGAGCACACGCCTTTTGTGGGCACAGCTGTAACCATGCACTTAGGTTCTGTCTCCCAGCAAGAAGTAAGTGAACTAGAAGCAATTTATATCACATTTCAAACACGGACACCAGAACGGTGCCATCCATGAAGCTGCAGTGGCTGGGCAGGAGCTGAGCACACAACGCCTGCTCCCACTTCCTCCCCACGAAGCACCTCTTGCCCCTGTTCACTGTGACGCGGCTGTTCACCGCGTCCCCTTTGCCAGGCCTCACGGACATGCAGGTCCTTGTGACGCAGTGATACACGGTGCTGCGGCCCATGGAGTCCCTGCACCGGACTGGCCTGCGGCGTGCAGCGAGCTCCCTCTCCTACACCGCGTGGCGTGTGCTGTGCTACAGCAGGCAGCCCAAGGACACGGGTCACCTTCAAAGCAGACACCGCCCCAGAGTGAGCCTCAGGGGAGGAACAGCGGTCAGACTGCCCAGCAGGCGGGAGAGGCAAGGGGTGTGCCTGGAGCCAGCGGCAGGGTTCCCCCACCCATACGGCAGGATCAGCACGTGGCCGCCTCCGGGGTCAAACCTGACTGCACCGACGACCATGGGCACCTACCCTCTCTGGCCCTCGAACCTGCAGTTCCGCTAATACAGGGGATCCCAGAACTCGATGGCCCTGTACCAGGGCTTCAGAAACAGAATTCTGAACTGACATTAGCACATTGTCCCGCTAGATGGCACTGTCGCCGTCCAAACCAGAACCTCAAGGAGGCCAACCACCCAGCTCTTCTGGAAGCAAAAAACCAAGACGCAGCCCCTGCCCGCCTCCTGGCCTTCCCTCTGCTGAGAAAGGAGCTCAGGTGGTAGAGACAAGGCAACAAAGCATCACCTTCAACGGCTATTGGTTCAAAGTAACGAAGAACCGTCTCCGCCCGCGTTTCCCTGACGCCACTGCACGCGTGCAGCAAGGGCAGCGCCAGCACAGGTGAGTCTGGGCCCGGAGCACGTGGCCTGGGGTGCAATCCAACTCCGCCCTCCCCACTGTACGACCCGGAGCAAATTATTCGGCATCATTTTCCTCATCTACACAATGGAGACAGCTCATGACAGCTCCTACCCGGAAAGCGACTGTGAGGATCCAGGAAGAACGTGTGTGAAATATGAGCAGCGCCTTGCACACACACCTGCATAGAGACGCTCGGACCCCTGCAGGCAGGCTCTGTGGGTCCTGGGAAAGGAAACTCCGGGTCCGAGAAGGACCCCGCTCTCGAGGAGTGACCATCGGGACGTCCGATCGGTGTCAGGAGACGATAGCTCTTCGCAGTGAACACTGACGGCTACAGAGACACAGGACAGAGAAGGAGCGCTCCTCTGGGCAGGTGACCGTCTCGCAAGGTGTGTGTCCGACACTGGGACAGACAAGCAGAGCGAGGAGAACGGCAGGTCCTTCCCAAACAGCTGCCATGTCCCGGCCCTGTGCTGAGATGGGCGTGCAGAGCTCCCGTCCGGAGGCACAGTGCGCCCGGCACCGCGATGCAGCCGCACGGAGAGGCGCCGGCGCAGGCGCAGACACTCCCCTGGGGGCTGTCAGGGAGCCCATCGGGGAGGCGAACACGAGCAGCGGGGGCTGCAGGTGAACCCCGGACGGCGATCGCGCCGAGCACGGCGTCCTCCCTCCTCCACAGCCAGGAGGTGCGGGCCTCTCTCTCCCAGGTTGGAACTCACCTGTCAACCGTGAGTGGCTGCCAACCACGCTCCACGCAGTCCCACGCCATCACGTTGCTCAGCAGAATGTCAGAGGCTCGGCCACCGCCTCACCCTCTCACATCAACGCCTGCATGTGGACGGTCCTGTCCGAACGCGGCCACGACTTCGGGTTCACTAGGCCCGAGTCACAGGACATTATAGTGACGCCCGGGCACAGGCAGCTCCTCATGCTCCCTCAGCGAGCTACATGCCCTGGCTGGGTCATGACCGCACCCCCGCCCCCGCCCCGGGGCCTGCAGGGGAGGACGAGGGGCCAGCGGGCAGGGCTGTCCCCAGCCAGGGCCTCAGCGAGACAGGTCCAGTCTGGCTCATCGGCTTATGAGGCCGAGGAGAGCGTGGTGGGGTGCAGCGCGGCACTGCGGCGGCAATGTCTGCTGGAAAGCCTGAAACACGCTCTCAACAAGGACCTGGAACCCGGCCTGGGCGCCAGGGGCCGGACACTGGCTTCGCACCGCCAGGAAGGGGGCTTCGCGAGCCCCACAGCGCCCCCAGACGGCTAGAGAGCACGTCGGTGACCCAACATCCTGCTTCAGGCTTCAGATTCAAATCACCATAGCAATAAATTCGGGAACACTGCGCTGTGTTCCAGAGGCGGGGACGCGCTTCCTTAAATTCCAGAACATTCCTGAGGGGAAGGAGTTGAAGGAAAGCGAGTCGGGACCCTGGTTTTGGTCTTCACCAGCAGCCGGGGCTTGGCGCTTGGCCTAGAAGGTCACGGTAACTGGCCACCGGGGAGGAAGGGCAGAACCCCAGGCACCGGGACGCTGGGCAGTGAGGCTGGGTAACCCCGGTCCGCAGACCCCCGCCCCCCCCCCCCCGCCCAGGACCCCTGCGGAGGCGCGGGAAGGCGTCCTGGTGCCTCTGGGGGCGGTGTCGCTGTCAGGAGAGAACGTGGCACCTGTTCCCAGCCAGTGCTTCGTACTAGAAAGAGCTTTCTCCCGCAGACGCCGAGGGGCCTGGCCACCCACGCCCGGGGCCTGGAGCGGGGCACGGCCGCTCGGGGACGCGCAGGCTGTCCCTTGTACTTCCAGGGTCTGACGGAGCCGTACACTCATCCACACGGAGGCTGTGCGGGTCGGGCACGCCTCTGCTTTTGGCGAAATCAGAGCAACCTACTATGTCGGCACCAATTCTCTCATGCTATTGGAAGCTTCAAAAGGCTCAGGGTCACCTTGATTGATATGCCTTTGACGGTTAAAAAGGAGGAAATGAAGTATTTTAGGCAGTGGATGTCACAGAACTAGCATGGAGACAGGCACGCCTGCCCCCCCCCCCCCCCCCGCACCCCCCTTTCCGTGTGGTTCTCGCCAGCTGGCACCTTGGCGGGTCACGCACCCGCTTAGCCTGCTCCCCGAGGGATGGAACAACCTGTACGGGACTGCGTGGTGAGCACGCACAGTGTCCGAGTTCAGAATTTGGAGTCAGACAGACACAAGCTCTAGTCCTGACTCTGCCACTTACTTAGGGTGACAATGGGCAAAAGAGTCAACGTCTCTAAGTGTCAGGTGTGGGTGTATCACTGGCCTTAAGCGGTTCCGTGGGGACGCGAATGGCAGAAACCCCCCACAGAAAGCGCCGGGGCCCTGGCAGGCAAACGCACCCAGGGCCCCAGTTTGGCACACACGGATTTAACACACTGAATGCTTAGGAGGAAGGTGACGGAAGAGACCCTGTAGTACAATGTTGAGATCATGTAACCGGAAACGTAGCGCTCGTCACCCTGTCACCCCCAGAAGGGAGAGCTGGTTTGCGGGCGGAGCCACACGCCCTGCAAATGACTGGCCTGTCCCGTCAGGGTCACCTGAAAAGGTGTCTGCGGGAGAAAGGCGGCACCGAGAAGCAGAGAACAAAGAGAATCGTTTCTGTTTGCCATCTGGCAAGCTCGGGAAAGCCCAATAATAGAAGGCAAGTAAACAGAAGTGATTCGGGGCACTGCCCATGACTGCCAGCTCCTTACACAACACACCTGAATGTTTCCAAAAGCCGCTCAGAAAACAGCGCGCTCGGGTGGACACGGACCATCTGTCTACAAAGTCAGCAGGACTCCTGCTTCCTGCCCCCGTGGGAACCCGCAAGGGGCACAGCTGGTCAAAGAGTCGATGATTCAGATTTCAGATAAATACCTTCCAACGCATTCACATTTCTCTACGGAATGGTTCTTCTGCCTGTAAACATCATGTCCCTGTCAGGGGGAGGGAGGGGGGACAGACGGAAGGAAGGATGGAAGGATGGACGGAGTAGGGAGGTAGGGGAACGAATGGGAGAGTGAGCGAGCCTGGCATGTGGCTCAGTTGGCTGAGTGTCATCCGTGCACAGAAAGGTCGCCAGTCGATTCCTGGTCAGGGCACAGGCCCAGGTTGGAGGTTCCTTCCCTGGGCCAGGTGCTTACTGGGAAGCAACCAATTGATGTTTCTCTCTCTAAAAATCAATGAAAGCTTACTTTTTTTAAAAAAGAAAGCTCTCTCCCTCAAATCCTTTATTTCTCAAACCCTCAGGGCATTTTATTGAAAGAATATCCTACTGCCAAACGTCCATCAAGACTGCATCAGAGACTATGCCATTCCTTGGCCCCTCCCCAGGGTCTGAACCTGCCCAGAAACGTGCATTTCTCAAAAGCCTCTCAGGGATCCTGGTGGGCACCCAGGACGAAGACCCACGGGCCGCCACACTCACTGCCTCTGCTTCCTCGCCACCAAGTCATTCATCAGCCCGCTGCACCTGGCCGCACCCCACCGCTCCTTGGTTTCATCAGCCGGGACCCTGCTAGCGCCAAGCCAGCGGCCACTGGTGCACCCTACTCCCACTGGACCCCGGGCAGCTCTGACCCTGACGCGTCCTCCCCTTCTTAGGCCTCACTCTTCTTGCCGTCCACGGCACCACCCTCTCCGCTCGCAGGAGCTGATCTTCTATGGGGACCCTTCCTCCTCCAGCTTTATGCCCAGGGAACTTCAGTTAGAAGGAAACTGCAATAATGTTTACACAGTAAGCCCTCAATTTCCACTCGATTTAATGGACTTCGGATACAACGGACAGAATTACTGGCCCGTATGTCATATGTGAAAATTAACACCCTGTTAATTTTAAAACGCTTTTAACCAAGGTTTGCTTATAATTAAATTAACAGGTTATTTTTTAAATTATTAATTCACTGTTATTTTATTTTTATACTCTCACCTAAGGATATTTTTTCCATTGATTTTTTTTTAGAGAAAGTGGAAAAAGGGAGGGAGACAGAGGGAGGAAAGGAGGGGAGAGAGAGAAAGAGAGAGAGAGAGAGAGAAACATCAATGTGAGAGAAACACATCGATTGGCTGCCTCCCACTCGTATCCTGAACCAGGGCCAGGGATTGAACCTGCAACCGAGGTATGTGTCCTTGACCAGAATCAAACCGAGACCCTTTGATGCATGGGCTGAAGTTCACACCAACAGGGCAGGTCACTGTCATTTTTAAGAAATTTTATCAAATAGGCCATACACGGGAAAAAACATTGCAGTAACTTCACCGACATAATAAATATTACATGTCCACAAGTATAGTCTACATACTTAAATCGAGCCACCGCCCATAAGCAATGTTCTGGGAATGATTATCACGTGATCACACCACAACCTAGGCGGTATTGTCGTGTGGTGTGACTTTCTGCAGCAGCGTTATCGCTCGCCGGCCCGAACTCCACAACCCGGGGAGTAAAAGAACCGCCTTCGCTGGGGCTGAAAAAGAAATAAGTCAAACCCACTGCATGCTCAGGGAGGTGCGTGGCGTTGAGCAGGTTCTCACAACATGACTGCCATTACCCTCGAAAAGCAGCACTTCTCGGGAAGCCACCCTGATGGCCACCCGCTCCACGGTCAGACCTCCCGGTGCTTCCCCCGGGGCGCTGGTGCTCCGCCCACCCGCCATCACCCCCCGCCCGGCTTCGCTCCGGGGCCCAGAGGACAACTCAGCCCCCAGGTTCTGTGAGAGCAAAGACCCCGCTGGTCGCTCCTGCGCCCAGCACCGCGCCCAGCACAGGCCGGGTGTGCAGCGCATCTGACACATGAACGCCCAAATCTCCAGCCCCGTCCCCGGCTCTCTGCTTCCACCCGACACTCGCGGCCATTCCTGTGGGTGCTCTCAGCCACGCCCAGGCCACATGCCCCGTAACCACGTGCCTGCAGATGCTCAGCATCTCTGACCCTCGGCGCTGCAGCTCCCTGGGCCTCCTGGTGCATCAGGCCCCGCCCCGGCCTCAGGGAGCCCCCATCAGCACCAATTCCCGAAGGGCCAGGGATTCCTTTATTCCCAACAGACCCCGCCCAGGCCCGTGCTCTGGGGATGCCAGAGTGAATTAGACGGCCGCGACCCTGCAGATAAGGCAGCCACTGTACGGAAAGCCACCGGGCCGGCACTGCCCGCTAACGCCGCCCTCCTCTGCCCCACCGTGCCCAAACCGGGCACCCTCAGCGACGCCACGTGAGGACGCGGCACCTCCCGCGGGGCCTCGTGGCGAGTGGAGGCGAGCGTGGCTCTCCGAGTAGACGTTGCTGGTAAGCGTTTGCAGGAAGAGTTTGAAGCCCACGGCTCCAGCTCTTTGGTTTGCCTCCTTCTTTCTGAAATGTCCGTGACTTTTACATTTCCATGCCAATCCTTGGCTTTCATGGATACAGATAACCAAGCTTTGATGGGGAAAAATGGACGATTCTCTCTAAGGCTCTGCTCTTTTTTATTTTTTATTGACTTCAGAGAGGAAGGGAGAGGGACAGCTTCTCAGCTCAAACTCTCTTCACCTGCCCTCAGCCAAAGGGACTCGCCGCTGTGTTCCAGTTCCCCGCATGCTCTAGTGCCACCTACCAGCGTCACAGCGAACGCTCAGGCCCTCGGGAGCGAGTGAGCACAAGCTGACCAGGCCGCTCGGTGGTCAGCCTCACTCAGCCGGCAGCCGGAGCGCCCGAGGTGCCGCCCAGAACCTGGTGGCTCTGGGAATCCGGCTGGACCCGGGCAGTGGGCCTCCGGCCAGTCTGGCCCTCCCTCCCCCCAGCCCGGGGCCCCTCCCGCCTCAGGACACCCCTCGCTTCCCTGGCCGTGGACAGGGCGGTGCTGGGAGCTGCAGGCTCGCAAAGGCCACTTGGTCCACAGGTAACCCCAGGCCTCGCTTGGGACAATCATCTTGATCCTGGTCCCGGTATCCAAACCGCTCAAAAGGAGGAGTTAAGTTCCTTTTCCGTTAATTTCCTCGCACAGGCAAGTCGGGGCTGCCCAGCGCACAGGGGGAGCCCCTGTTTGGCTGCCACACGCCCCCACTTCCTCCACAGCAGCCGCCCTTCAACCAGGTTCCCAGCTGCCGCACTGTGAGCGATGACTGACACCATGCAGCCCGTCTCCCAGTTAACACGCGTGTGTGTGCATGCGTGCATGTGTGTGCGTGTGTGTGCATGCGCACGTGTGTGTGTGTGTGTGTGTGTGTGTGTGTGTGTGGTGCAAGGCACACACCTCCCACTCGGAATGCCAGGTGGCGTCCTCTCCACGCCGGGATGACAGAATTCAAGCCACACATGCCATGCTTCACGTCGTCCAAGTACAGAAAACACACGTGTGGTTTCTGCTTGGCGTTGGGATTCTGGAAGCCCTTAAGGACCCCCTTCCGGGAAGCTCACACTTAGAGACACACAAACTGCCACTTGCTGTGTCTCTTCTCAGCGCTTCTTGTTCTCCGACCCCTGGAAGGCTTGCCCAGAGCTCCGACCACAGTCCCCTTCTCACCTCAGCACCCCGTCCCCACAGTCTCACCCAGACCAGGGCTCACTGACCCCCAACTTCCACCGCAGCTCCGACTGCTTGCAACAGCACCAGGTCCCCGAATCCCGCTGCTTCCAGGGTCGCCAACACCCGGGCTCCCCAGGCTCCTCACATCGAAAACTGCCCCCCACCCACCCACTCATCTCTTCTACCAAATAGCCTGCCCTGCTAGTCCACTACCTGCACCGCCAACCATCTGCTCAGCTGTCCAACAAAGAAACTCGGAAGAGTTGTGGGAGCTTGCTCTCCCTGCCCCTGCTCCACCCATCCCTAAGTCCCGCTGCTCCTCTGACGCGCCCTTTCCAGCAGCCTTCCCCACCCCACGGCCCCTGCCCGGACCGAGGCCAGGCCAGACTGGCTGCCTAGGAATCAATCGCCCGGGAACTTGCTTATGGACAGGCTCCTGCCCCTCACTTGCCCTAGATTCTGACCCACGGGGCTGGGTGGGATCCGAAGGGCTTTTAACACACAGCCCAGCTTGCTGACTACGGAAGCCCTAGCCTACTGCAATAGCCCTCACTGTGCTGACACATTTTTAACGCCAGCTTGGGGAGAGGGGCTGCCTTATACCACTTGCTGAATTCGGGGTGTGAGCGTTCCCACGCCAACACGAGGAGCCTGATCTCACAGTTGGGCAGCGCTGTGCACAGGGGCGAGGCCGCGGTGGCACACGGACAGGCCTGCACCACCTACTATCTTCTGAAACACCAGCACGCTCTTCCTGGCTGAAGTCCTTTGATGGCTTTCTCAGAAATGACAGTCCAGAGACCTTTGCCTCACACACCAGGCCTCTCACCACATGCCACCAGCTTCCCCTTCCGCTTCCTCTGCGAGCCTGGGCTGAGCCCCGGGTGCACGGAGCCGCTGTGCCCCTTCCAGCGTGCGCATGCTGTCCCCTCCGCCCTAAATGCCTCTTCTCTGTGACCCCACAGCCCCCACCTCAATAACGGCATCTGCCCCTCAGGCCACCGGAGCCCGTGCCCCCCAGAGCCTGGCTGTCTCCCTCTGACGCATTCATGACCTGATTCAGGGGTTCTCACGGATTCTCCTTGGACCCGCAGCTCGGCTCCCTTGGAGCCACGACAGACCCGAGCCTGAGCGGACCACAGTGGTAATGTTGGCTCTGCCCACACCTTCACCATACATTGGCGACATCAGAGAAACCTCTAGTGCAAACAGCGGCTGCTTTTCTCCGAGTATTCAGGATACTGCACGCTAATACGTTCTGTCTAACACCAAGAGGAACCCTTCACAGCTAAACAGTGCCTCCCAGCTACAAAGTGCTCCACAAACTTCCTTCCCTGGTCAGAAAGCAGATTATATACACACTAGTGTCCTGGTGCATGGATTCGTGCACATTGAAAGGAAATTAATTAGAAGAAATATTTTAATATCACTACTCGCCCTTTCTCTATAATAGAAGTGTCAACTAAATTCACAATTGACAGTGACGGATTGAAACACACACGTGCGATTGGCACCAGTGAGAGCTTTATATGTATCGTGCATGCACGAATCAACTTAGCCTTTTGTATATATACTAGAGGCCCGGTGCACGAAATTCGTGCACGGCGGGGGGAGGTGTCCCTCAGCCCAGCCTGCACCCTCTCTAATCTGGGACCCCTCGAGGGATGTCCGACTGCCCTTAAAAGGGCAATCAGACATCCCTCTCACAATCCAGGACTGCTGGCTCCCAACTGCTCGCCTGCCTGCCTTCCTGATTGCCACTAACCGCTTCTGCCTGCCAGCTGGATCACCCCCTAACCACTCCCATGCCAGCCTGATTGATGCCTAACTGCTCCCTTGCCAGCCTGTTTTCCCCTAACTGCCCTCCCCTGCAGGCCTGGTCACCCCTAACTGCCCTCCCCTGCAGGCCTGGTCCCCCACAACTGCTCTCCCCTGAAGGCCTGGGTCCCTCCCAACTGCTTTTCCCTGCAGGCCTGGTCGCCCCCAACTTCCCTCCTCTGCCGGCTTGGTCACCCCTAACTGCCCTCCCCTGCAGGATTGATCGCCCCCAACTGCCCTCCCTTGCAGGCCTGGTCCCTCCCAACTGCCCTCCCCTGCTGGCCTGATCACCCACAACTGCCCTCCCTTGCAGGCCTGGTCCCTCCCAACTACCCTCCCCTGCTGGCCTGATCACCCACAACTGCCCTCCCTTGCAGACCTGGTTGCTCCCAACTGTCTTCCCCTGCTGGCCATCTTGTGGTGGCCATCTTGTGTCCACATGGGGGCAGCCATCTTGTGTGTTGGAGTGATGGTCAATCTGCATATTACTCTTTTATTAGATAGGATAGAGGCCTGGTGCACGGGTGGGGGCCAGCTGGTTTGCCCTGAAGGGTGTCCCGGATCAGGGTGGGGGTTCCCTTGGGGTGTGGGACGGCCTGGGCGAGGGGCCTGTGGTGGTTTGCAGGCCGGTCACACCCCCCAGTGACCCAAGCAGAGGCCCTGTATCTGGGGTTTATTTATCTTCTACAATTGAAACTTTGTAGCCTGGAGTGGAGGCAAGCCTTCTGCTTGCTCTGTGGCGGCAGCCATTTCTTTTGTGATTTATGTATCTTCTATAATTGAAACTTTGTAGCCTTAAGTGGAGGCCTGGGCTGGCCAGGGCTGCAGAAGCTTGGCTTCCTCCATTGCCGTGGGCAACCCTAGCCTCCTGCTCTTTCCAGCTCCATGGCTGCAGCCATTTCTGTTTGGGTTTATGTATCTTCTATCATTGAAACTTTGTAGCCTTGAGTGGAGGCCTAGGCCAGCAAGGGCAGGCGGAAAGCTTGGCTTCCTCCATTGCCAGGGAAACCCAAGCCTCCCTCCTGCTCTCTGTGGCTGTAGCCATCTTGGTTGGGTTTATTTGCATATTCGCTCCTGATTGGCTGGTGGGCATGGCTGGTGGGTGTAGCGGAGTGCTGGTTAATTTGCATATTACTCTTTTATCAGATAGGACTAGTGGCCCGGTGTATGAAATTCGTGCATGGGAGGCAGGGTGTCCCTAGCCAGGCCTGCACCCTCTCCAATCTGGGATCCCTCAGTGGATGTCCCACTAAACCGGCAGTTGGACATCCCTCTCACAATCCAGGACCGCTGGCTCCTAACCGCTCGCCTGCCTGCCAGCCTGATCGCCCCCAAACCGCTCCCCTGCTGGCCCGATTGACGCCTAACTGCTCCCCTGCCAGCCTGATTGCCCCCAACTGCCCTCCCCTGCTGGCCTGGTCACCCCCAAGGCTTTTATTAGTATAGATATGACCCTTCACAGAAAATTTCACTAACCCTGCTTTACAATAAGGGCTTGATGATTGAATCATTGGGGCCAGACACCAAGATTTCTTTTCTTTGAATAGTGGAGGTAATAATTATCTTGTCTTTAAGTTGCCCTGAACATCAAATGAGATAATGACTTAGAAAAGTATAAAAGCACCATATAAAGACAACTGTCCTTTTCATGTACTGAAAAGACAGTGAAGTGATAAAATGAAAAAGACTATTTTTTTCTCCCCCTTTCTTCCTTTACAGCTTTTATTTAAACTTTGAAATTTATAAAAATTTCACTCCAATTTTCATTTCTTTACATTCAATATTATTTTGTATTGGTTTCAGGTTTTACATTAGTTACAGAACAGTGGTTAGACAATCATATACTTTACAAAGTGTTCCCCGATATTCCCAGTACCCACCTGGCATCATACCATCATTACAACACTATTGACTATATTCCCTGTTTAAGTGACAATGGGTTTATAGGTTCCTTCAATCTTTCTTTTGTGTTGCTTGTCCTTCCTTTTCTTTCTCACTTCTTCCCTCACTTTCCTTATATAGTATCTCAATTGGCCCTCAAAGCTCAGTGAAGGCGCTGGGACAGCTTAATCCATGTTACAGACCAGGACACTGCGGCCAATTCCAGTTGGCTGTGGAGCCTGACTCAGCGCACAGGGAGCCCTCACAGCCATGCTCTCTGCCCTTCCTGAGGGGCAGCCGCTGGGCAAACCGAACAAACCTTCCCGTCAGGCTTCCGAGCCTCGTTCTCAAGCACCTCTTCATCGCGGACGCTCCACATTCTTTCCTCTCCCCGGTCCCCGCCCCCATTCTTTACTGCCCCCCTTCTCCGGAGCAGGTGGTAGGCTTCGCACTCATCACGCAGGTGTGTGCCTCCGTGGGGCAGGGCGGCGCGGGCTTGCTTTTGGGCCAAGGCGGGAGCAGGAGTCGCCGCCTCTGAAGTGCAAAGGCCACCTGGGCGAGGCCCGGTTAGCGCCCGGAGCGTCTCTGAATCCTGTCAGTCAGTCGGGTACCCTGCAGTGCGGCACCCCTCCACTGAGGTGGCACCGCCCCTCAACTCCCGCCTCAGGGCTGCAGGTCCGCGCCCCTCTGCCCAGGCGTCCTTCCATGCCCCTTGTTCCCCGCCAGGCTGACCCGCGTCTTGGGGCCACTGCAGATCCTCGCTCTCTGCAGGTGAGGCAGATCCCTGCCCGCCCGCCCCCTTCCCCGGCCAGAGCCCCCTCCAGTGCACCCCCGCCTCGCCAGGTTTTTGCCTTTGTTCTATGGCATTGGTGACAGCACACTCCTAGCAAGCCTGGTACCCAGAGGGGCACAGGGTCAGTTCTTTGCCCAGAATGTTAGAGGTTGCAGTCGCATTTGCAGATGTCGCCCAGAGCCTGCTGGCGAAGGCAGCACCTGTGTGGGGTATCCTCATAGAGGGATGGTGCGGCACCCCTTGGGCCGCGGGCCGCCTGCCTCCTGGCCGGCCGCTTCGCAAAAGCTCGCCTGGGAGCCGCCCCTCAGCAGCCCCGCAGTCGGCCTCGCACCTCTGCTAGGTTTCCACCCTCACCTGGGTCACCTCCTTTCTCCCACGTTCGGCCTTCACCCACCCCTCTCCTGCAGTGCTTGCGCTCCAGGCCCGAACCAAGGCCAAGGACAAAGCCCAAAGGAAGTGAGTCTTGACCCCCACATCCCATTCTCTGGATTTCCTCCCGCACCTCCTCTCTGTCACATCTTGAACGGGCACCCTGCGGCCCAGCCACATGGCCTCCAGGCAGCCTGGTAGAGTCGGTCTCCGCGAAGCTGTGGATCTGTGGCCAGAGGCCCCGCCTGGGTCTCAGCAACCCCATGCCTGCTGGAAAGGGCTGTTGGAGGCGGACCGGAGCCCGTCGGTCATTAGCTCCCCAACTCCAGAGGGGGCACCACAGGCTCATGTCCCAGCCACAGGCCCCGCTCTCCTCTCACCCCCCCCCCACCCGGCCCTCTGCCGAGTGGCCGTGACCGTTATGGAGTCCCGGCCTGATTTGCATATTCCTCTCTTATTATATAGGATAGAATAAACTTGCTTAATTAGACCTGCTTTCTGATGTAGCTAAACTTTTTCCAGCCCAGTGAAGCACCCCAACTTTTCTTTCAGGTAATTGTCAGCAACAGCAGTAAATATTAACAGGAAGCAGATTATTATTGCAGATCACGCAGGGAGAACAAAGGGTGAAATATTTAACTGCAGCAGTGTTTGACTATATTCTGCGCAGTGAGAAAACCTGAAGTCATTTTCAAGTTCTACCATTTCTTACTCCTTTTCAGTCAGTCAAGTTTCTAAGCTTTCTAAATCTCCGTTTTCTGACTAATGAAAAGAAAATAATAATATACTTTACAAAGTGTTCCCTGATATTTCCAGTACCCACCTGGCATCATACCATCATTACAACACTATTGACTATATTCCCTGTTTAAGTGACAATGGGTTTACAGGTTCCTTCAATCTTTCTTTTGTGTTCTTGTCCTTCCTTTTCTTTCTAATTTCTTCCCTCATTTTCTTTATATAGTATCTCAATTGGCCCTCAAAGCTCAGTGAAAGCAGTGGGACACGCTTAATCCATGTTACAGACCAGGACACTGCGGCCAATTCCAGTTGGCTGTGGAACTTGACTCATCTATAGACAGGCTCCAGTCTCCAGTCTACCTACTCCAGGACTTCTGTCAGGATCAAATGAGATGAGGCACGGGAAAACACTTCACAGACATTTGGTTACAGTGTGAAATGTTTCCACTTGGCTATAAAGCAAGTCATGCTCCTGAGTTGAAGAAACTGCAAGGAGGCTAGTCGCTAGGGAGAGGAAGCCGGGCATTGCTACGTGACGTCATTACCCAGCACCCACAGCAACCATTTCTGGGCTGGGCTGTGGGCCGCATTCTGCGCTCGGCAGCATTGGCTGCTATTTGGTGGGCTGACGCTCTGGGGTGGTGGCGGGGCTTGTGTCCCACTTGAGGGAAGTTGAATGTTGGTTTGTTGGTGCCAGGTCCCTGGTGCCGCTTCTTTGTAATTGGCCAGTGCGGGTCACGGCAGCTCCTGCGTTGAGCATCTGCCCCCTGGTGGTCAGTGCACATCATAGCTACCGGTCGGATGGACACTTAGCCTTCTACATACACTGAGTGGCCAGATTATTATGATCTCTGAATGCATAATAATCTGGCCACTCAGTGTATATCCTATCCTATCTAATAAAAGAGTAATATGCAAATTAACCATCACTCTGCTACACTCACAAGCCACGCCCACCAGCCAATCAGGAACGAATATGCAAATAAACCCAGCCAAGATGGCTACAGCCACAGAGAGCAGGAGGGAGGCTTGGGTTTCCCCGGCCCTTGCCGGCCTAGGCCTCCACTCAAGGCTACAAAGTTTCAATGATAGAAGATACATAAATCCAAACAGAAATGGCGGCAGCCAGGGAGCTGGAAAGAGCAGGAGGCTAGGGTTGCCCCCAGTGATGGAGGAAGCCAAGCTTTACGCACACCCTGGCCGGCCCAGGCCTCCGCTTAAGGCTACAAAGTTTCAATGATAGAAGATACATAAATCCAAAAAAAAAAAAAAAAAATGGCTGCCGCCTCAGAGCAAGCAGAAGGCTTGGCTCCGCTCCAGGCTACAAAGTTTCAGTTGTAGAAGATAAATAAACCCCAGATACCAGGGCCTCCGCTTGGGTAACCAGGGGTCATGGCCAGCCTGCAAACCACCACAGGCCCCTTGCCAAGGCCGCCTCACGCCCCAAGGGAACCCCCACCCTGATCCTGGACACCCTTCAGGGCAAACCAGTGGGCCCCCACCCATGTACCAGGCCTCTATCCTATCTAATAAAAGAGTAATATGCAGATTGACCATCACCCCAACACACAAGATGGCTGCCTCCATGTGGTCAAAGATCCTGCCCCCATGTGGACACAAGATGGACACCACAAGATGGCCAGCAAGGGAGGGCATTTGGGAGGGACCAGGCCTGCAGGGGAGGGCAGTTAGGGGTGACCAGGCCTGCAGGGGAGGGCAGTTGGGGGGGACCAGGCCTGCAGGGGAGGGCAGTTAGGGGTGACCAGGCCTGCAGGGAAGGGCATTTAGGGGCAAACAGGCTGGCAGGGGAGCAGTTAGGCATCAATCAGACTGGCAGGGGAGTGGTTAGGGGGTGATCAGGCTGGCAGGCAGAAGCAGTTAGGGGCAATAAGGAAGGCAGGCAGGTGAGCATTTGGGAACCAGCAGTCCTGGATTGTGAGAGGGATGTCTGACTGCCCGTTTAGGCCCGATCCCACTGGCAGTCGAACATCCCTCAAGGGGTCCCAGATTGGAGAGGGTGCAGGCTGAGCTGAGGGACACCCCCTCCCCCGTGCACGAATTCCGTGCACCGGGTCTCTAGTATAATAAAAGGCTAATATGCAAATTGTTCCCTCGACCAGGAGTTCGACCAGCAGGCAGGCCGGCCAACCATCCATGTCCCCTCCCCCTGGCCAGGCTGGCTGACCCCACCCATGCACGAATTCATGCACTGGGCCTCTAATACACACACACACACACACACACACACACACACACACACTGAGTGGCCAGATTATTATGCGTTCAGAGATCATAATCTGGCCCCTCAGTGTATATAGATATACACACACATTTATACACACACATATGTATATATTCTGATCCCCACTGCAAAGATGACAAAAATAAAGGCTCGAGGGGACACGTGACATGTCTAAGAGCGACTTGTTGGTGAGCCAAAGGATGAGATTTCAGTCCAGGTTTTCTGCCCCTGAATGCTGACTTTCACTGACAATGCTGCCGCAGCATTCGCTGGGAGCTGGGAAGGGGGTGGCGGGAAGGACCTCGGTGATAAGACTAAGGGAGGCCTGAGTCAGGGGCCGGGCTGGGTAGAGCCCGAGTGGTTCTGCTGACGTCACCTCTCCTCTCCGCCCTGCAGGAGGCAGCCCTCCCTCGGCCAGGAAGCAAGCACGCCTGGAAGCCCAGTGCAGCCAAACCTTGGAACAAAAGGGACAGGCGCTGATCTGAGGTGGGGCAGTTTGCAAAGAACGGCCGCGAGGCCAGGCGTGAAACCGTGAAATAAACAAGTTTCTGACCATCTGAAAAGCAGCCTGTGCCCACGAGTCCAGCTGCCCAGCTCCCAGATGGTGAGGGCCATCGGCAACCCAACGAGACGAGCCGCGTGCAGGGAGAGGCAGGGTGCCCGCAGCTGGAGCCCGGCCGGGGGAGACTCCAGGCCAGTGACAGCTGGCCTGACGCCGAGGAGGAGGCTTTGGTGACCGAAGAGGCCGCGCCACCCCCTCAGGCGCGGGCGGGACTGGGGGCAGGTCAGCGCAGATCAGCAACGCGGGTGCCCGAGGGCCTCTTCGCAGAAATGGTTTATGAAACCACCACAGGGCGGGTCACTGGACTCCCCTGCCAGCTCCGGCGGAAGTCGCTCGGGTCAGGAGCCAACCTGGAGGAGACTGAGTCAGCCGATTCCTAGAAACACCTGAGGAGTTCCTGTGAGAACACTTTAGAAACCCAAGGAAAAGCGGCCAGCATCTATCTGACATCCGACTGAAGATCCAACTCAAGAGTAAGTACAGATTTCTATGACTGTGTTTCCCAACTGATCATTTTGTCACCACCTGTCTGTTCCCCTCCCAGGAACACAAACCAAACCCCTCAAACTGGAAGTGCAGGAGTGCTGAAGGGAAAGGACTCAGAAAGCCTGCATGTGCCCTGGGGCCGGGCAGAGGCACCAGGGCAGGAGAGGCCGGCGCGCCTGGCAGGGGGTGGACACCCGGGGGCAGCAGAAACCCTGCAGACGATGAAGGGAGTGGGGCACCGGGCCTCCAGGAGCACTGCAAGCTGCGCTGTTTCCCAGAGTCCTGCCTGCTCCCCCCACTTCAGTCCTGCCTTAGGCCCAGCCCCACCCCACCCGACTCATTGCCCCTTAGCCCAGGAAAAAGCTGGTTTATGGGAAAACTGCATCTTACTTTTTTCCCAATGAGAAGAAGTAAACACAGTCCTAACCAAATACTTCGGTCAGTTACCCTCACGGGAGCCCTGGGCCTGGAGAAGCAGCCGGCGGGACTGAGGCAGCACCCCGGTACACCCGCCGGATGGTTTCCGCCACGCCGTTCCCACACACGGTCAAGTGCCACGTCGACTCTGCCAAGCATTCTGGCAACCTGCTGCTGAGGTGCCAGAGGCCTCGCCCTAAGACAGGACAGGATGCCCAGCCACCCTCAGGGCCGCTCTGCTCTCCTGGTCTGCCAACCCCAAACGACTCAGCAATGACGCAGTGACGAACAAGCACAGCCCAGCTCCTGATAGAAAGGGGAGAAGCAAATGCCGGAGGTGCCAGGCCAGGGCGGGCCTCCCCCGCCAGTGCTGCCCGCCGCCGCCGCCTGTTCTGGGAAACAAGCGGACGAGGCCGCATGTTGAGCGGAAACGGCTCTGCTCCCCCCAGGACAGATGTCCACCCTCTGCGCCGAGGGAGGCCTTCCCTGGGGACAGCCGCCGACGCCACACCTGCTCCCCTCGGTCACTTGTCACGTTTTAGAACTTACATGTATTTGTGCGACTTGCATTGACTGCCTAATAGATGCTGATGTAATAAAAACAACTCTGTTGTTGAGCGAATGAATGGACAATAAGTGAATGAAAGGAAAGCCATCAGGAGCAGAGGCCAGTCCAGCTCAGCACACGCGCAGAGACCTCAGGGCAACGTCAGATATTCCCACGGTCTGTACCGTACAGAAAAGGGTCTGCACGCCAATGACACAGCCCAGCGTCCTTCCCGAGGGGCGTGAATGCGGGCACGGTTGAGATTTCCATTTCCGTCAGCGCCCATGGGCAGGCTCACGGTCCCTGCCCCACAGGCTGCAGGAACAGACGAAGGCCTGGGTTGCCGTGCCACAGGCACGTGCCAGGACGGCCCGGGTGCCAGGCATCGTGGTAAGTGCTGGGCAAATACAAGGAATAATTACACTCGGTGCCCAGTCTGTAGGTCACTTTCCAAAGGGTCAAGTGCTACTGAATGAGGAGACCACGGTAAACTGCTTCCATCCGTGTCCACGCGGACACCTGCTCTGCCTCCTGTCAGTCCCAGCGGCCAGTGTCAGCGCCCCCTTTCCTGTTCCTCCGCCCGGGCTCCCAGTCTACGGGGCTGTGAGTGGCACCGTGGCCTGGCTTCCCGGGCTGTCGTTACGCTGCACACGGAGGCCTTCCTGTTGGCGACCCTCCGGGCCTTGGCTTCCCCTAGAAGAGGAGGACAGAGCCAAACCCCAGAACAGCTGCTCTGGCGCCCGACAGCTGCCCCGAGATCAGCGAACATCCGCGTCTCCGGGTCCTGGGCCAGGTCAGAGCAACAACCAGTCTGCGCCCGAAGGCCCAAACTGGGGACAGGAAGGCCCACCCTCCTGGGAGGCCTCAGCGGCCCGCCAGCCCCCAGCGCCCCCTCCATCCATCGCTTCTTCACATCGGGTGCAAGACCTTATTTCACAACTCCCGATTTCCAAGTGTCGAAAACAAACCAAGTCCCTTTCAGCGATGTGATGTGTCCAAGTAACATGTTCCCCAAAGGTGGGGAAAGGCTAAGCACCATGTGCAGACTGTACCCCCGCCCCCCGCCCCGACCTCGGTCGACCATCAGCCACAGAGCTGCTCCCAATGTGGTCCTGCAGTAGGAGGCCTTGTTTGGGGACAGACGGACCCTCTCCACCTAACACGCCAAGTCTGACTCCCCACAGAGACCACCCCTAGGAGACTGGCGTCTTGGATCGCTGGGCATTTTTAATCTCATGGAAGACACGGGCGGCATAAAGAGAAAAACACGAAGGAAGCCAACACAGATAAACGATCCAATACCAACAGTCCAGAGGTACATAAACGGCACACGATGAGGTGCAGTCATTCAGCTTCAACAGGGCGTCTCGCTTTGCAAAATGATTTCTAATAGAATTTCATGAAAATCAAATTTCCGTACAGTCCTTTATTCGTTTGATTATTTGTTCATTCCCTAAATACTATTTACTGAACTCCTACTGCGTTCTAAACAAACAGCTTGGCAGGCACCAAATAAAACAAACACCGAATACAGCGACTCTGTCCTCACATCTCACCAGCCAGTAAGGGTACAGCGTAACCGAACAATCACAGGTCAGGAACACAAATGCAGTCACTGCCTGAGTCCTGGGGGAAAGGCCGAGGAAGCTCAGATCCAAGGAGGAGGGCTGAGGGCAGCACGCTGGGTCCGGGTCACAAGCATGGAGCTCTCTCTACGGAGGAGCATGTCTGCGAAGACCCGGGAAGGGACGGCACTGAAAGGTCGCTTTGGCGGGAGGCAGAGTCTGGGCGCGCGGTAGGTGAACAGGAGGGAGCAGCAGGGGGCCCCGAAGAGCGCTGCCTGGGCTGCAGAACCCAGGGGCAGGGCTGCGAGGCAGTCAGACGGACAGGATGGTGCTCGAGCCACCCCCCCGGCTGCTGGCGGCCGGGAGATGGGACAGACGTGAAGGACACTTCCTCCTAGGCAGAGAAGCCTCGCGACACCGACGGGCCCCTGTTTCAATGCAGGGAGCAGAGTGAGAGGGACCGGCTGGCGGGGAAGCTGCTGGGTCAATCTGGGATGGACACGCTGGGTTTTGAAGAACATTCCTGTGGAAATGTCCATTCGCCAGTTGGATGGATGAGCCTCAGGCTCAGAAGAGATGAGTCTGAGATATAGGTGAGAGTCAGCATCATATAGGAATGATTTAAGCCAGGGGAGCAGACAGAATGGCCCTTTAAGGAGAGTGTGTGGGTTTAGGAGGAGAGATAGGGAGTAGAAAGGAGGGGGAGGAGGAGCAGGAGAAATCAAAGTCCTGGGGTGAGAAACTAAAGCACCCCAATATTGAAAAGACAAGAGGAGCAGCCCACAGTGATCAAACCTCGTCTCTGGCACCCACCATTAGATTAGAAAAGTGGCCTCTCACAGATGATCACAGAAACAACAAGCCACTATTCCAGTGGCACCCAGAGGCCTCACAGACCCCCCAAAAGTCTCACTTAATTGTTTATTAACACACCTAGAGGCCCAGTGCATGAAATTCGTGCACAGGGGTGTGTGTCCCTCAGCCCAGCCTGCACCCTCTCCAATCTGGGACCCCTCGAGGGATGTCCAACTGCCCGTTTAGGCCCAATCCCAGTAGGATCGGGCCTAAACGGGCAGTTGGACATCCCTCTCACAATCCAGGACTGCTGGCTCCCAACTGCTCGCCTGCCTGCCTTTCTGATTGCCCCTAACTGCTTCTGCCTGCCAGCCTGATCACCCCCTAACCACTCCCCTGCCAGCCTGATTGATGCCTAACTGCTCCCCTGCCAGCCTGCTTGCCCCTAACTACCCTCCCCTGCAGGCCTGGTCACCCCTAACTGCCCTCCCCTGCAGGCCTGGGTCCCCCCCCCAACTGCCCTTCCCTGCAGGCCCGGTCACCCCCAACTTCCCTCCTCTGCCAGCCTGGTCACCCCTAACTGCCCTCCCTGCAGGCTTGATTGCCCCCAACTGCCCTCCCTTGCAGGCCTGGTCCCTTGCAACTGCCCTCCCCTGCTGGCCTGATCGCCCACAACTGCCCTCCCTTGTAGGCCTGGTCCCTCCCAACTGCCCTCCCCTGCTGGCCATCTTGTGGTGGCCATCTTGTGTCCACATGGGGTCAATCATCTTTGACCACATGGAGGCAGCCATCTTGTGTGTTGGAGTGATGGTCAATTTGCATATTATTCTTTTATTAGATAGGATTAGATAGGATAGAGGCCTGGTGCACAGTGGGGGCTGGCTGGTTTGCCCTGAAGGGTGTCCTGGATCAGGGTGGGGGTTCCCTTGGGGTGTGGGGCAGCCTGGTTGAGGGGCCTGTGGTGGTTTGCAGGCCGGCCATGCCCCCCGGCGACCCAAGTGGAGGCCCTGCTATCTGGGATTTATTTATCTTCTATAATTGAAACTTTGTAGCCTCCAGCGGATGCCAAGGCAGGCCAGGGCTGCAGAAAGTTGGCTTCCTCCACCATCGCCGGGGGCAACTCAAGCCTCCTGCTCTCTCCGTGGCTGCAGCCATCTTGGTTGGGTTAATTTGCATACTCGCTCCTGATTGGCTGGTGGGCGTGGTTTATGGGTGTAGTGGAGGTACGGTCAATTTGCATATTGCTCTTTTATTAGATAGGATTCTCCAAGTCCATGTACTCAATTCTGTCTCACAAAATGAAGAAGAAATGTACACTCTCCACTTAGGAAATGAGGAAGGGGCCCAGGCCCAGAGAGATTCAGTAAGCTGCCCAGGACACACAGGGACAATGAGTGAGCAGAGCCAGCCTCCCCTGTGCCGCCTCAGGCCCCGGGGACGATGCTGACCCAGGGAAAACCGTTCCCTGCCTGCCCTCAAAGGCACGGCGCCGCCTGTGTTTTCTGCTTCACTGATGAAGACATGGCTCCATCCTGGGCAAAGGTGAGCTCCGGGACATGGGGTGGGCTGGGCAGGGTGCATCTGTGGAAGACCTGTATTCTAGAGCCCTTTCTGCCACTGACCAGCATCATGGTCTGGGACTCCTCTGTTTGCTCAGAGTTGAAGTGACTGCACGGACCCCACCACCGTGAAAAGCAGGTTCCCGAGACACAGAGCTGGGCCGTAGGGACCGATGGGGCAGCTGAGTGGGAGACACGTGGGCGACGTGGCAGGGAGACCGGGTCTGAGCACCCTGCTCCCCTCCCTCCCAGCAGACCTTCTCCTCAGACTTACTTTTTCTGCTTTAGCCTGAATTCCGCATTCTACTGCGATTACGTTCTCCACGATGACCTGCCACACAGGCTGTGAGTTCCTCCGCCTGCGGGTCCCAGCACCCGGCACCAGGCACCCAGCACCCAGTACCGCCCCGTGCCCGGAAGGACCAGCCAGTGCTGTGCGCTATGAGAATGACTGCTCCCAAGTTAGCACCACCGGCCACTCTCTCTGAGGCTAAGGACAAGGCATGTCGGGATACAGGCGTTCTGGGCAGCAATTCAAGCGCGAAGAAGTACCGAGAGGGAGAGGACTCCTGAGAGCTTTCTGAATGGGCAGGCCAGTTTCTATCGCTCACCTCTAAGACTTGCTCTGTCTGCCATGTGTGTGGCTGCCGATTCCTCCAGGAAGCCCACAGGACCGCAGAGTCCCCACTAGGAAAGCAGGGAAGTCCATGTGGGCAGACGAAGCCAGGGCTTCCCTCAGAATCTGGAAGGAACAGCCCGAGGTACCAATTCCGAGTCTGCTAAGAAATATTCCCAAAGGACAGTGAGCAACTATCCTCTCAGCTACGCTGAGGACAAAACAAAAGAAAAGGAGTTTGGACTGTACCATGGGGGACGTCAGGACTCAGTGAGATCCCCGGTAGGGCTTTCTCAACAGTGCGGCCCGGACCACGTGGCTCATTACAGACTAGAGACAGCACATGCTGTCACCACGCCCAGGCAAGCTGCGCTCCGGAGCAGCCCCCTGTTCAGAGCAAGCTTTCCCACGGCCACGCCGTCCAGCCTGAGAATCAGCGGGAAGGCCAGGAGCTTCGGAGCGTCCTGACCCAGCAGGGACGAAGGCCCGTCGGACTGAGCAGGGTGCCGGGGGTCAGGGCAGGCCTGGGTTACGGAGCATAAGTGGCATCGGCTGTGAGGAGGGGCTCCCCACGTTGGAGAAGCATCTCAATCTGATGGCACCTCCACAAGCAGAGTTTCAGAAACTCCTTTGCTCCTTATTCCAGACCTGCCATTCCTCAACCCACAGACCTTGCTCTCCCTGACCTTCAATTAAAAAGAAAATCTGAGTCCTAGCCGGTTTGGCTCAGTGGATAGAGTGTCGGCCTACGGATCAAAGGGTCCCGGGTTCGAATCCAGTCAAGGGCACATGCCTGGTTGCAGGCTCCTCCCCGGCTCAGGCCCTGGTCGGGACTTATGCAGGAGACAACCCATCCATGTGTTTCTCTCACATCGATGTTTCTCTCTGACTTTCCCTCTCTTTTCCACTCTCTAAAAATCAATGGAAAAATATCCTCGGGTGAGGAATAACACAAAAAGGAAGGAAGGAAAGAGGGAGGGAGAGAGGGAGGGAAGAAAGGAAAGAAGAAAGGAAGGAAATCTGAGAACAAAGAACAGGGAGAGAGTAACACCAAACAGGCTAGATGGGTTAGCTGACAGTGGTCGGCAAACTCATTCGTCAACAGAGCCAAACATCAACAGTGCAACGATGGAAATTTCTTTTGAGAGCCAAAATTTTTAAACTTAAACTTCTTCTAACGCCACTTCTTCAAAATAGACTCACCCAGGCCGTGGTATTTTGTGGAAAAGCCACACTCAAGGGGCCAAAGAGCCGCATGTGGCTCGCGAGCCGCAGTTTGCTGACCACGGGGTTAGCAGGGTAAAATGATCGACTATTTTCCTCCTCCCTACTATCCAAAAACTGTGTATTAACTTGCTATTTCATTACATACACAATATTCACTGTCTTTTATAACATAAAAATTTACGTTAATCAACGAGCTGGAAGACCCCGGGAGAGACTGAACCAGGTGTCACTCACCTAACCGTCCGTCTGTCAGTATTTTCCTAACTGCTGGGGCACATTTCGCAAGGTCACCACCCACCGTGCCCACGCCAGGCCCAGGAAAGCCGTTTCCGTGGTTGCAAAAAAAGGGAAAACCAGGTGGGCTGTTCATTGTTTTTGGTGGCGTGTTGTGTTGTGCTGTGTTTTGTTTGTCCCTTTTCTCAGCCCCCTCATTTCCTGACTGCACTTGCCAACCAGCTGCAGCAAGAGGAACCCTCTGTGGTCAGACTGGGGCAAGAGGCACCGCTGGGAGCAGCGCGTAGCTGTGTGGAGCGAGGGGCCTTCAGAGGAACGGCGGCGCCCCGCGGATGTGCTGGTCAGAACTGGCCCAGACTGGGAGAGAGGCCTCCGCTCCAGGCCGCGACCCCGCTGTGCCTCCACGGTGGAGCTCATGGTTTCCGTTCTCTATCTCGTCCAATCAGAGCATGGACAAAAGTCGCCTCATCTGCCCAAAGCACCGTGCAGGCCCCGCGTGAAGGCTGTGGGTCCCCGCCTCCCGCCTCCGCAGTGGTCCTGGCTGCGCACGGCTGGGGATGGCTCTGCACGGTGCCCTCTGAACCGCAAATCCAGACACGGGGTCTGAAAACAGTATCTGAGAGCACGACTACCTCAGGGGGTGGCACACGGCGCCCGCAGTGGCAGATGGGGTGGCAGGCCACTGCCCATGTCTCCTTCGCCAGCTCGGAGCGTCTCCCTCGGCCTCCCCCTCCCACCTGAAGCCACTTTTGGTTTCCGCCTGTGCACCCAATGGAAGCTCTCCCGGCTCTGAGACGGACGGTGCCTGGGCTCTAAAGGCAGGCGCACACAGGCCCCACAGACGTTTAAAAGCTGTATCTGCCTTCACAGCAGGTCCAGCAGCCCCTTGGCGAGTCACCACAGGGTGGGGCTCCGGCTCAGAAAAGCCGCCTGCGCACAGCCACCAGCGGCCACCCGGCTCTCGGCTCCGCTCTCGCAGGCGGGCGTGGTGAGCACTGGGGTCAGGAAGGAAATTCCCCTCCAGCGGCCTAGCCGTTCACACGCCTGAACGAGAACGTCAGAGCTACCCTAGACGCAGTTACCTGTAGCCATCATAGCAGCTGGCGCACAGATAACACCCGGGAGAGAGTGACCGAGCAGGCAGGACTGTCACCTGTTCACACACCCCAGGATGGCCCGTCTCGTCTCTTGCCTAACATGTAACTGGCACCCTGAGTGCACAGCCACCATGGAAACAATCAATACCAATGCCAGCGAGGAACCCTGCCAGTGAGAAGGAGCCCACAGGGCCCATCTCTGCCTCTCTGTGTGCACCCCCACAGCCAGAGGTCAGCTGCTCCCAAGGACCAGTCCGACCAGGCCAGTGGCGGTGTGTGGCCACGACCCTCCTCCACGCTTCCCCTCAGCAGCCACCCTGCCCTCTGACCTCGCTCCACCTTCCTGCAGAACCTCCCCTCCACCTGCAGGTGAGCAAACACCGGCCCAGTGCCAGGCCCTGGGGAATGGTACAGCGTCCGGCTCAAATCTCATTCTTGCTGCTGTTCGTTCAGCCAGGAGCAAGTTATCCCTGAACTTCAGGGTTCTCGGCCCTAAAACCCGCCGTGGGGGGTGGCGGTGAGGATTAAATGTGATTGTGCATTTAGGGCGCTTAGCAGAAAACTTGGCACAAAGGAAGGCCCAGTCCCTGGCCTCAAGGAACCCCGGGTCTGGTGGAGATTTCGCTAGGTGAACCTCACCCGGCACTGATCACTTACTCAGTCTGCTCGCAAACCACAGGCTCCCTCAGCATTTGTTTGATGCTTTGTGTTAGGTTTCTTCTCTCCCACACTCCCTGTGCTTCTCACGCCTGGCAGGCAGGCAGGCACACGGCTGAGGGGCAGAGCACGGCCCCCCTCCCCTGGAAACTGAGCTTAAACCGGAAGCAAGACTTGCCCTACAGGTAAGAGGAAGGGGCGGAGAACCGAGATAAATATACCAACGACATGTATTCATTTCCTGCAAGCCCACCCTCCAGCGAGGCCGGCACCAGGCAGGTAGCCGGGCCTGCCAGGCTGGGAGAATCACGAAGAGGCACCCCCCGAGGTCGGAGGCGTAGCTAAGCCTGAGCCGAGGCTCCAGGGTGACAAGACTCTCCCGCTGCTGGCCTGCTGGACTGTGAGCAGGCGTGACAGGTTACACGGCAGCGGGGACAGACCCGCCAAGGGGAGATGGAGCCAACGGGGTCCTACAGAGGGTGCGGGAGAGAGGGAAGCAGAGCAGCGCTCCTGGGTGCCCGCATCAGCACCCACTCCCACGTCCTCCCCCCTGCTCAGCTTCGCTCCCCGGCAGAGGGTGCACATGCCATCCTGGAAGATGCGGCTCCGTCTCACTTCCGACCCTGCCACGGTCCCGCAGTCAGAGGAGCTCTGATCCTCAGGTCGTCCTCACCGCCTGCCGGCCACGGGCCTCCGAGACACACAGCACGGTCCTCACAGCCTGCCGGCCACGGGCCTCTGAGACACAGCACGGTCCTCACAGCCTGCCGGCCACGGGCCTCCGAGACACACAGCACGGTCCTCACCGCCTGCCGGCCATGGGCCTCCGAGGCACAGCACGGTCCTCACAAACACGGTCCTCACAGCCTGCCGGCCACGGGCCTCCGAGACACACAGCACGGTCCTCACAAACATGGTCCTCACCGCCTGCCGGCCACGGGCCTCCAAGGCACTCAGCACGGTCCTCACCGCCTGCCGGCCACGGGCCTCTGAGACACAGCACGGTCCTCACAAACATGGTCCTCACAGCCTGCTGGCCACAGGCCTCCGAGGCACACAGCACGCACTCCCAGGCTCACCTCACCGCCTCGGCGGCACCTGCAGGGCTCAGAGGCACGGCCAGCAGACACGGGAGCCATCGAGTGCCACGGTGGCAGCACAGTCCCAGGGCACAGCTGTGGCCTCCACTCGCCGCCCAGTTCACACAGAACAGCAAGATTAGTTGCTTCACATTCCACTCAGGTTCTGTATCTCCGGGGTCCCAGAGCCTACAGGGTCCCAGCGAGCTGACCTGTGTGTACAGCACCCTGCCTGCAGAAGCTCAGGGCGCCTTTGGTGGCTGACCGACAGATGGGAATTCAAACTCCGCATGATTCCTGGCCTGTCAGCCCATCACCTCCACCCTCATTTGCCACATCCCTGAGCAAGACCATACTTGTCATTCATCCCCATCTTGAAGCCAAAATACCCAAACTGCTTTCACCAGGAGGCACTGGGTCCCCATTCAAAACTCAGCTCCACAGACAGGAGACTCCCGGTTGCCTAGGGACGGGGGGATGGGAATCTGCAGATACGGGTAACATCTAAAGGGTAGCTGCACATATCTGTGCATATACTAAACCACTGAGTTGTGTACTGTAAAAAGGAGTGAATTGCACGGTATGTAAATTATATCTCAATAAACTGGAAAAAAAAAAAACACCTCAGCTCTGGACTCATCTCCTCAAGGAAATTTCCCCTGACTCATGAACAAAGAGAATTCCATTCCAGACACTGCAGAGCAAGGAATCGTTCACTCACTCGTTACTATCTATCCGTCAGCAAATATCCCGAATCACAAGCAGGGCCAGGTGCAGTGCCCGGCAGTGAAGGTGCGAAGAGGAGCCAGACCAGGCGGGACTGGGAGCATTTCGGTGCTGAGCTCCTGGATCCTTGGATCCCCAAACCGTGCCAATGCATCACCATTTTCTCCACTCCTTTCTTCTCGGGGTTCAGGAGAGGAGCGGGGTCTCCTGATCCTCTTTTATGCTCAATTTAGGTGGCCCTCTTGGGCCCTGGCCCCCTCCCGGACCAGAGAGAACACCGCGGCAGACCTAACAGGGCTCCTCTGTGTGTGTGGAGGGGGAACCTGGGGTGGGGACGTGAAGAGGGAAGATGCCAGGCTGGGCCGGGTATGCTTAATCCCCTAATCCTGTGAGGATGCGTGAGGATCCCAGGCGTGGCTCCAGGCAGGGAGAGTACACAGCCACCTGCTCGCAGGCACACGCCACTCCATGTGAGACACTCACACAGGACAACCCTCCTTCACCCTGCACAGCAGGGGCAACTTTACGCAGCATTTCGTGTGTCTTACTCTCCAGACCTCCCATGAACCGCCCTCCCACAGACGGAGAAGGTGAAACGCACCTTCAGGTGAGGTGCCCAGGCCTCACCGCTAACAAATGATAGAACGTAAGCTGAACCCTGGTCTCCTGACTCCAAGACCAATACTCTTTGTGTTCTGTTGCTTCTCTACACCACCTCCTTCTCGGGACTCCTGCTGGGCATGCGCACGTGACTGCTTCTTTTCCTGCCCAGAAGCCGTCCATTTCCAGGACTGAAAACGGCGGGCCGTGCCCGGCCACTGGCATCTTCCTGTTCAGCCAAAAGGTTGCAGGTTCAAGCCGCCGTCAGGGGGCCTCCGGGAGGCAACCGACCAATGTCTCTCTCTCAAATCAATAAAAATAAATTTAAAAAAATAGGGTTTTGTTCTAACCACAATCCAGATGGATTCCAACAGGAGGCCGTATAACAGTGGTTAAGAGTAGATTTATGTTGGACAAATTTGGTTTGAATCCAGAGTCTGCCTTTTTATACAAACTGCATACATTCTCCTACTACAACAAGCCACCATTTAAAAGAACTGCCTTAAACCCTTTCCTACGCCAACAAAAAGTGAAGATCACACTGAATCCTTAGACAATTCTCAAAACCAGGGACACCTTCCTCAAATCGAACCAAATCCACCCCCGCCCTCAGCCTGGCCAGCGGCGCAGGACCCTTTCCCCGTGTTCCGTCCTCAGCCTACGAGGCCAAATCTCAAGACCAAAACAGGGTCTCTCTTAGGGTCTCTCACATTTGAAGAGAGAGTTGGCAAACCATATGAACTATTTTAGTTCAAGATTAGATCCCACCAAGAGTGCCCCGCTTCCCTCTGCGCTGTGGAGAAGACAGCGGGTGTGTAGTTCCAGACGGAAAGGGCTGGTGTCCCAGGTCCACAGAAAGCCCCCGAACAAAGCTCTCCATCTGCATCTGCGGGGACCACCACCTCCAGGCACGGCGCCGGGAAAGAGAAACCCTGGGCGGCTTAGCATGCTCATCCCGTGTGACCCGCTGGTTTCGCAATGTCCCCTCCACGACACATGGCTCGCCCTCTTCTTCTTTTTTTTTTAGCATTAACTTTTTATTTAAATCATTTTTTATTTTTCCATTGTAGTTCACATACAATACTGTATTAGTTTCAAGCATACACCCCAGTGATGAGCCATAATATAACTTACTAAGTGATCATCCCAATCAACCTCGGTCCCATAGGACACTATTCAGAGCTATTAGAATATTATGGACTCTGTTCCCTGTGCTGCACCTACATCTCCAGGACAAGCCGGTAACCATCCATTTGTACTTCTCAATCCCTTCACCTTTTCCACCCATTCTCCACCCCCTCCCATCTGGCCACCCAGAATGCTCTCTGCATGGATGAGTCTGTTTCTGTTCTGCCTGTTGTTTATTTCAGCTTTTAGAGTCACTTGTTGGTAGGTAAGTACTTACTGCCCTTTTCTTGTTCATACTTTCCACCTTTTTCTTGCCTCACCTGTTCTTACCACTCTGTCCTGGGTGCCTCCCGTTCCCGCTGGCAGGCCCACCTCATCCTTTCCCTGCACTTCCTGCAGCCCATCCACACTTGTGGTTTGAGTTTCTTCCTTCCTTTCTCCTGTCTTTCTGGTACAATCAGTACCACGTGGCACGCATGGTTCCATCTCTTCCACGCAGTGAAACTCACATGTCTTAATTTCTTATCCCAGGCTCCTCCCAGCTTCTCAACTTCCACATCCCCTCATTCTACCCAGCCCTCCCCAACTCTCTCCTGGAGCACACCACCATGAGCTCATACAGACTGGGCTCACAGGAACATCCAGTAAGTGAAGGAAATTGATCCGATTGAGAGGAGTCCCAGGGAAGGTGGCCCGTTGCTCAGTTACTCCACACCAGGGCACACCCTGTTGGAGGCAGGGCCCAAGTCTGAAAGCGAGAGGAGGCGATCCTCCACCACACAGCTCCCGGCAAGGCTGGGTAGAGCTGGCCTGTGCTTTCTATACGATTCTCTGTGCAGGGAAAGCGAAGATGCCACTCCTCAGATGCCACACTGACCCGGGCACACACCACCGTGGCCTGGAGCAGGCCTAGAGGTCTAAAGACCCAAGAAAGGCAACCTGCCGCGCCCCAATAAAATAAGAATAAACACTGAAGTGGAGTATATAGGAGAAATACAAGTCTAAGGGGAAGCCACTTAAGGCCTCTCCCCTCCTGCTGTCTCCATCTGCGAAATGGGAATAATAGAGGCCCTAACTCAAAGAGTGTGAGGATTAAATGAGAGAGAGTGGCGTGCTCACCATAATGACAGCGCACGATGGGAAGCAGTAAGAATTACCTGCGGTGGTTTGCGTTATTCGTTTTGCTGTGAGGATCAGGGAGATGATGCAGCGGGAAGCCCTCGCAAATGTGTCAGGTAGACAGACAGAGGGCACTAAAGCCATCGCCCGCCTGGGCCCGGGGGAGACGGTGGCAAGAATGGAAGCTAAAGTGCCGCCAGCCTGGTGCCAGGCGCCTGGGTGCCCGAAGCTCCGTGGGGTGAGGGCTTCTGATTCCCCCTAAGTTTCCGCGGGGTGCCCAGGGCCCCGGGCTGGGGGTAGCGGGGAGGTAGGGAAGGAAGGCGGCGACCGGACGTACCTGCTCTCGCCGCACTCCTTCCGCTCCCGCAGCCGAAGCCACTTGCGGAGGAGGAAGCGCTTTCGGCGCGGGGACGCGCTGGGTGTGGAGCAGTTGGACCACGGCGTGTCCTCGTCGCTGGAGGGCGTGATCTCGATGGCCGGCAGCTGCAGGAGCTCCTTGCCGGGGGCCACGCCGCCGGGCAGGGGCAGCTCCCGCGCCAGCCCGGCCTCCAGGCTCCGCTCCAGCACGTTCCTCGCGCGGCGCAGCTTGAAGCGCCGGCGGCGGAGCGAGGGGGTGGACGCGCTGGACCAGACCGCGCTGCCCTCGGGCGCGCCCTGCGGCCCGGGCACCTGCAGCGCGGGCGGCTGCAGGCTCTCCATCAGGTTGGCCGCCGGCATGGGTCCCGCCGCTCCGGCTGCGCTCCCTGCCGGCGCTCGGCGCTCACGTGGCAGCGCGGGCTGAGCTGCGGGGAGACCGGTTCCTCCGGGAGCCGCGGGCGGGAGCGCAGGGCGGCGGCGCCGAGTCTAAGTTGCCACGGGTCCTCGGCCCGCCCTCGGGGTTCCGCGCCCGCTGGGTGGTTTCCTCCGCGGCTCCCGCGCGGGCGGGCGTCGTGCCTTCGGGACTCGGCAGCCGGGCCGGGGGCGGTCGGCAAACTCTCAGCGGTGCGCGCGCGGCGGGCCCGGCGGAGCGGGCTGGGCGCTGCAGGAGGCAGAGCGGGAGGAAGAGGCGGAGGAGGGAGGAGGGGGGAGAGAGGAAGCGAGACGCTGTATAAAAATAAAGGAGGAGGAGCAGGGGTGGCGAGGGGGTGAGAGGAGGTCACTGTCCCGCAAGGCCAGCGCTGGCTCTGACGCTGGTGTAGCTGCGCAGGGACTCGCGGTGAAGGCCGCGCCAACCCGCTAATGCAATAGTCTCCAACCAAACTTTCTCAAAGCCGCAGACAACTGGCCGGCAGCGCTCATAAATCTCTCCCCCTGATTTTCTGGCGGGGGGGCGGGGGCGGGCGTGGAGACACAGGGCACGTGAGGGGGGGGGGAGCGCGGGCAAGCAGAAGGGACAAATCATGGAGGAATAAAGCCCTCACGCGCCAAGGCCGCCCATGGCACAGGGTTGAGGGGCAGCTCGGGGCTTTCCCGGGCTCTCTTCTCCTAAGCAAGGTGCTTTCTTTGAACTACCTGGGGTGCAGGCGGAGGCACAGGATGCCTGGCAGAGCCAAAGGGAGACAGTTACTGCAGGCTGCTTCCCAAGGACAGGTCTGTGGGACAGACAGACAGACAGACAGACATACCAAGGAAGGACAGACATAGGGTCTGAAAGACACGGGGCACACAGGACTAGTAGGAAAAGGAGCTGATTCCTGCACTTCCTGAGCTACCCTGTCAATACCATGTCCCCATCCCAAGCCAAGAATCATATTAGGGGGCGAGCATCCAGAGGCAAAGCATGCGGCAAAGCCCCGGGGCCCAGGGAGCTAAGGGGCGCCCTTTGCATTCCTGGGGAACAAGTCAATTCCGAATGTGCCTGCGAGGGGATGGACTGGGTCACAGAAAGTCTAGTATGTCCCCCATCACGTACCCTAGAAAGTGTGGGTTAGTCCTGTTGTGCCCCACGCTGTGCTGCCCACTCACGCCCTGGACCCAGGTACCAGCCTTAGAGATTGGCCCTAGACGTGATCCACCCTATTAGTGCTGTCAAGACTGAGTCTAAAATGGACCATTTGTTAAAAAATGTGTTTTCATTGCCCTGACTAGTTTGGCTCAGTGGATAGAGCGTCGGCCTTCGGACTGGGTGGTCCCAGGTTCGATTCCAGGCAAGGGCATGTACCTTGGTTGCAGGCACGTCCCCAGTAGGAGGTGTGCAGGAGGCAGCTGATGTTTCTCTCTCATCGATGTTTCTAACTCTCTATCCTCTCCTTTCCTCTCTGTAAAAAAATCAATAAAATATATTTTTTTAAAAAGTGTTTTCATTGATTTTTAGAGGGAAAGGGACAGAGAGGGAGAGAGAAACACCGGCTGCCTCCTGCAGGCCCCCTACTGGGGATCAAGTCCACAACCCAGGCAGGTGCCTTGACCAGGAATCAGCAGAGAACTGCTTGGTGCATGGGGTGACTGGGGTGATGCTCAACCAACTGAGCCACACCCACCAGGGCAGAGGCTCATGGCCTTTTCTCCTCACTCCCCGCGCAGCGCATCTGCCTCTCCAGAAAGTCCTGCAAAGGAGAACCTACTAGGAAGTAGAGACAGGAGCTTTCAAACAGACCAGGAGGCGCCCAGGAGAATCACCATTAACCACACGCCGGTTCACCACTCCCCTGTGCCCGTGAGGCCAGCTTCTGGTTGGGAGGCGGTGCCCAGCCTCTGTGCCAGGATGAAGTTCAGGGGATCATCTCACAGGGCCCCAAAGCCGAGGGAAATCACACCCCGAAGGTCACAGAACTCCCTGCGAGAAAACAGGTCCCTGCAGTCCAGCAGGACATCGAGGTGGCGGCTGGCCGGGCCCGCGTTCCCTGCAGTGACCGTGGGGAGTGAAGGCATCGGACACTGCCCATCCTCCCGGGGCGGCCAAAACGGGAGTCCTTTTTGCCCAGGAGAGAGACGCTGTGGCTAAAAAGCAAAGGCCAGGCCCAGCCATAAATGACTCCCCAAAACGTCAGCTCCATCTCATTTCTGAGTCTCCACATCCGGCCCCAGCGCTGTCAAGGCGTTTAGTATGGCTCTATTTTAGCTCCCGGATGTGGCAGAACGGAGAAACCCCTCCCCCTCAGGTGCCAGGCCTGGCCAGAAGCAGGACACTCCTTCCAGCTCCGGGAGTGACAAGGAGGCTGAGCTGTAACTGCAAACGTCAGGATCCCAGGATCCCGAGCAAAACGGAGACACCAGGCCCCGGGGGTGGCTCAGCGCCTGGCTGTTCTCCAGGGACAGTGCTTTGCGGGCTCTGGTAGCCTCCCAGGTCAGGGCGGCTGGCTGGGGAGGAGACGGGGCTCGGGTGTGTAAGGAGAGCAGGAAGCTGGGATACTACCATTCCACGGGAAGCCCCAACAACACACGAAAGAGTAGGGTCCACAGTAGAGGGGCCAATAGGTTCTCTGGGTCTTTGGGAGAAGGGAGGGTCACAGGGGAGCGGGCCCCACTGAAGTTCACGGTGAGCACTCCGATCTTATTTATTTATTTTTAAAAATATATTTGTACTGATTTCAGAGAGGAAGGGAGAGGGAGAGAGAGATAGAAACATCAAGATGAGAGAGAATCATTGATCGGCTGCCTCCTGCACGCCCCACACTGGGGATCAAGCCCGCAATCCGGGCATGTGCCCTGACCAGGACTTAAACCGTGACCTCCTGGTTCATAGGTCGACGCTCAGCCACTGAGCCGGGCCAGCCCTCTGACTGAAATGCATGCCTGTTGAAAGGAAGAACTGTCGCCAGCTCCTTCCCACCCGCTTCAGCCACTTTTCCACCCACGATAGACTCTGGACCTAAAAGCTAAAATCCTGTGAGATTAACGTAAGCCTCGGCAGCAGCAGCTGAGAATGATCATTTACGTTTCCCGTGGCCTGAGGGAACGCCTCCTCCCAGCTAAAGCTGAAATGGCGTCACGTGGCTGAGAAGCGATGCCCAGAGCACCTCCAGCCCCAACACCCTCCTTGCTCACCTCCACCTGCACTCCCTCTCCGCTTCGGCCCATACCTTGTCCATCCGTTAAAACCTGTTCAAAACACATCCTCCGCGCCCTGCCCTGCTGTGTCTGCTCACTTTTTACTGTGGCGCCAGCAAGTCAGTGATGAAGGGACCCTCAGGGCAGAGCTGCCCCGCCTCCGGGAGCCATCGCTGTGCTGGGACCGCAGGCACCTTGCTTGTCTGCTCCTGGACTCCAGGGTCTGCAGGTTTGTCTGAATAGCACCTCACGCTTCTGTAAAGGCTTCCATGCACAGTGTTTGACCTTCCCAGGAGGAAGGCAGGACTTCACGCGAGGGTGTACATAACAACCCTCAAAGACCACGCCAGCGCGAACCGGGTCCTCTGAGGCAGGTAGAAGCCCAAATCCCAACAAGGGCACGGCTCTGGAAAGCAGGTCCCCCGTAGCCCCGGCGTTTCCCAGCCCTGAGTCAGTGGGTGCATCATCTCGTACATCAGTTATTTGACTGCAAACATGGAAGTGCAAAGTTTGAAAAACTATTTCCCAAAGCAGCTGGTGTGAGGGGATCAGGACCAAAGAGTTTCTACAACCTTTTCAGAATCTCAGCCCTGCCTCCTCCTCTCCCTCCCCCTCCCCCCTCCCCCACACTGGGCTCTCAGCCTACTCCCTGGTTCCCTGGGAAACGGACCTCACCTCTGGCCTCCCACACAGGTGGTGGCCAGCACAACCTGGCCTCCCCTTCCCCCACGGGCCGCCCGGCCTCTGACTTTACATGCGAGGAGTTCATATTACCAGGCAACTGTTGTTTGTTCTCAGCTGTTCAGGCTGCCTTTCCTGCAGACACAGGACACCCGGCACCTGTCTGTTCCTGCTGGAGGCCCACGAGCTGCACAGCCATTATTCAGCTGAACCGTCCAGCAGGGACGGAAGTGAAAGTAACAGCTGTGACGCTTGATTTGTCCTGGGTGCGCATCCAAGGGAGAGGGAGAGACAGGGGCAGGCCCCCCACCTCTGGGGACACCAAGGGCAGGCGATCATGAGCAGCACAGACAGGACTGTCCCCCAATACTGTGTGCAAGGCACCTCCCAGCACAGTCTGTGTCCCACCACATCTGAATGGCCAATCCCAAGGTCTGGCCCCCCGGGCGCAGCCGTGTGGGGAGCTTGTTGCTGTGGCGGGGCGGGGAGGGGGGGGGGGAGGGAACATGGGAAACATGGTGGCAGTGCGAAGGGTGCTGCAGAGCCGTGTCAACTGTCTTCAGGCCCGAATGAAGGCTGGCCAGATGCGTGCTCTGGCTCTCCTGTTGCTGAGCGAGAGGAAAGGAGTCTGTGTGCAGCTCCCTGTGGGAGCGTCGGCGCAGACGGGACACCTTTGGGAGGGGAAGGCCAGGTAAGGACTGGAACGGGTGCCCAAGCAGGGCTGGAGTAGCTTCTTCTGCACCCTCCACAGGTGCCTGGGCCCAGGCCCCGCCCTATCATGGTGGGTCTGTGAGACCCAGATTTTCTCTCTTAAAAAAAAAGCAGTTCATTTATGCCTAAAACAAAGTTCATTTCAACGGACATGTTTCTGGCCCCAGACATTTTGATGACTGGATACTAGGCACCTCCCTGACCCCCACAAGCAGCTTTCATATCTTGCATAGTGAGAGAGAAATACAGGGATGGATGGGCAAGGAATGGGCATGGGGCATATTGGAGAGTGGATGCCTCAACCCCTCCCTCGCAGCTCCCTTCCCGGGAGGAGCGGGTTGCTGAGGAGTCAGAGGGGAGCTCAGAATTCATTCCTGTGGCTAGAGGAGGCAGAGGGTGCTGGAAACACAGTTTACACAAACACAGCGGCCTGCCCAGCTCCTCCTTCCGAGGAAGAGGGGAGATGCTGCAGGCCTGAGGACAGAGGCGCGGGGGACCTCGCAGCGGGGGGTGCACAAGGTCCACAGAGCTGCCCTGGCCTTCAGCAGGGGCCGGGGCGGGCAGTGACGTCACCCCAGGATGACTGTCACCGATACGCCTCCCTGGTTTGTTGCTCATCAAAACGCGTAGGAGTCAAAGAACAATGTTTGCCCAACACTCGCTGCGCCTGTGCTTGACACCAGGATACTGAGGCGCAGACCGACAGCACGGGTGTCCTCTAAATCTTACAAGGACAGTCTGTGCAAACTAGGCTGGCACAGGCGTGCTGAGCGGCTCCCTCCGTCCCCCGGCACACCCTAGAAGCAGGCGGCGCGCTCCGGGTACCTGCTGCTCTCCTCGGAAGAGGCCCCAGATGCTTCTGCACCACCCGTTGGTGATGAAGTGCCCAGGCCACTGAAGTGCGTGCTATGGGAGTTTTAGACCCTTCCTCCACTCACTGGTGTTTGACTTGGGGATGTTATTTCACTCGGCGGTTGCCAACCGGTGGTCCGTGAGGTCTGACAGGTTGGCGGCCACGGGTTTCTCTAGTCTGTCTCCGTGCCTCCTGGGGTTGCTGTGAGCAGAGCAGTGTCCTGCCCTAAGAAGCACTGGCACAAAGGAAGGGCTCTCCGTGTCTGTCCCGGTTACACCCAATTAAGGCTCCTGTACAAGACCCTTGCTGGGAAACAGGGCTGCTCCTGTTGAATTTCAATTCAGTCGAGTGCTCCAAGGAGCTGCTAAGCTAGAGCATGGTGCGAGCTCCTGAGTGCGTGCGTGCGGCGTGCGGGTGGCACAGAGCGAGTGAGACCGTGTGTGAGTGGGGTGCAGCCTGGCAAGCAGTTAATTAAGTACAAAAGGGAAGTGCTCCCAGGACTCGAGTAGAAAGAGCTGCATCGTAGCCAGAGGGGAAGAGCTGGTCTAGGCCGGCGTGTGGAGGACTGGCATTTGAGACCTCCAGCCTGAATTTCAGTGGAAACGAAGAAATGGGCATTCTGGAACACAGGAACAGTGTGGGTAACGGCACTGAGGCATAAAACTCATGGGGAGGCTTTGAAAATCGGAGAAGTCCGGGCACATGGAGGACACAGGAGCTGAGGCTGGCGGCGTGCAGTGAGTGTTACAGCTTAGATTTTATTCTTTAGACAATGGATGCTATTCAGGTTTCGTTTTTTTGCTTTGCTTTGTTTTTTTTTGGGGGGGGGGGGCGTGACATTATTGACCCGCAACGAAGAACATCAGTCCTGGTGACAGTCTGAGACATGTACAGGAGAAGCCGAAGGCAGGACCCACGAGGCCAGTTCAGAGGCTGCTATCAATCAGTCCATACTTTCAGAATACCAACTATATGCACGCAGTTCAGGTCAGAGAAAACCTGAAAAGGGGCAGGAGAAAAATGTGGACTGAGAGGTGGACAAGGCAAAGAAACGCCAGTGGAGATTTCTTCAGAGATGTCAGCGGGAAGAAAACCAAGGAGCGATGATGGAGGCCGAGGGAGGGCTCCGTGCTTCACACACAGAATCCCATCTGCCCTCCCAACCACCCAAAACCGACATCGAAAGTGCCGTTGGAGGATGACGACAGGTTTAAAGGTGACTGGCCCCAAGTTCACACAGGTACTCACATTTGAACTGGCTCTTTAACACTTTGAAAATCATGCTTTTCCATTTTACCACATTTCAAACAGATAGATGGTGCCAATGCTGCGATGAAGCCAGGAGGGAGGACGCCTGCTATAATTCTACCCCATTCTGTAGTGAAGTCACTGAGCCTCTGAGAGAGCCGCTCCGGGGGGGGGGGGGGGGGGGGGGGCTGCAGTGGCTGCGCAGTGAAGGGGAAGCAGTAATGAATAAATGGAGGCCGCACAATGGCACTGCTCTTTCCAGAAACCAGGCAGCAAAATGAGTGAGAGACGTCTGTCTCCTCTCAAACGGCATGTTAAACTCTGTTCTAGGACCTGGAGTTGGAATGTGGAAAGTAGTGTGTGTGTGTGTGTGTGTGTGTGCGTGCGCGCGCGCGTGTAGTGTGTGTGTGTCTTTTATTGTTGGTAGATGTATGTTTCAAATGAACAAAATGTACCCGTGTGATTATGACTCTTACAATGAAATTCTGCCCGTATCTGCTAAGAAAATTGAAGCGTGGTAGCACCTGGTAATCTAGCAAATCAATCAAAAATATTTAATAAGCCCAAACTCTACACACACCAGAATACTGGGTACCGTAAAGGGTTTTTGAAAGTTTCGGTAAAACTGTTCATTTATTTCACAAAATAATCCTCAAATGCCTGTCAGAGGTGACCGTGGCCTTGGCTGCTTCAGACCCGGGGGAGGGAGAAGCGGAAAGCCAGCGCAAGAGCTGCGACGGGTAAGCAAGTCCGCTCAGCGGAAGCCTAGCAGGTGCGGTGTGCGCCCAGAGGACTTCAGAGGAGGCAGCTCCAGGCCAGGTGAGCCGTGTTCCAGGGAGAGCTCTGGGGCCTGTGTCCTGGCAGAGGGACCACGTGGGCAAGTGACACATTGTGATTAGCGAGTTATTCATAACCGGAAGGAGCAGGGAGGCCAGACATCACAGGCCTGGTAAACGGGCAGCTTCACCAGGGAGCTGCACCTCCCCTTCCCCAGGGAGCCACCAGCTGTTCCCTGCAAATCACCTGGGGCAGGGGGTCCGACAAAGGGGAGACGGGTGCGTGCGCAGTGACGTTGGCGTCATTAGGGAAGATGCCTGTCAGTCAAACCTGGGAGCAGAGGTCATGGACTCGAGGGGCAGGGCCACTGCAAGCCTGTGGAAACTGGGGGGTACATAATCCCCCAACCACAGAAGCTTGCCCTTGTGGCTCCTGGCTTTTGGCTCTGGTTCCTTTGGTTTGCTCCTGCCGTGTCCCCGCCATAGCCATGTGGCCTGCATGTGGCCTGCATGTGGCCTGCATGTGGCCTGCATGCAATGGACTGGCGGCTGCAGCAGGAGCTCAAGCTAAGCCCGCTGGTGCCGGGCTGGACACAGCTCCAACCTGGAACGAGACTCGGCCGTGGCTGTAACCCTAGCCCTGCTGAAGGCACAGACCAAAGTTCTCCTGGGTGGGACGGAGGGAAATCGGACCTCGGGAGCTCAGGGGTTTAATTCCACAGAAATAAAGCTTCCTACAATGCACTCATCCTCCCATGCGAGCCTCAGAAAGTTCTTTTTCTTGGGACATCGCAAGAAGCCCACTCCCACCAGACACCGGGGGGACGAGGAGCGCCCACCACTGACAACGCAGAGTGCGGGGCATTCCTGGAATTACAAAAAGAACAGTTCGCTGGATCTTGGTGTTCTGTTGGGTGAGAAATGAGAGCCAGAGGTCACATCGACTATAAACCTTCTTCCAGGTGCCCCTCCACACGCACTCGCCGCGCAGGCTATGCTCCAGGCCTGGGAAGGGCACGCCGGAGCCAGCTGTGCGCAGGGAGTCATCCTGGTGAGCACAGAGCTCCAGGACCAAGGGCAGAGGCTTCCCAGAGCTGGTCTGGCCGTCACCTGACCTCTACTGTGCGTCCTGGTTTGGGAATTAGAAATCGGAGACACGGGACTGTTTCAAACAGATATTCACTGAGCTCACATGTGAACAGGGAGGGCTTCGCGGGGATAAAGGGCTTTGTATGCAGAGGCCCAGACGCGGAGCGGGAACTGAAGCTGAACTCGCCACGGAGAACGGCTCCAAAGCCGTAGGAAATGATTCCTTTCGAGTCCAGAGCCACCATGGAGCCTTTTATTTCTGACCAGACCCCCTCGCTCACGTCAGGCAAGTAGCCGCCTTTCACAGGCCAGCAGACCCAGACCCAGATGGGGAGCTGCTTCGAGCAGCAGCCCGCTTCCCACTGCCTCCAGGGCTGAGCAGAACGGGCCTCCCGCATCGCCCGAGCGGTAGCGCTGGATTGTAAACGTTGCCCAGTTTGTTCTGATGACGTAAAACAGCAAGTGTGCCAAGCACCAGGGGGAGATTCGTTTTTACATTTAAAAAAAAAAAAAAAAAAGAGAGAACTGTTTTCTTATGACACAGGAAGGAGCTCAAGAGGGCTGGCTCAGCGAGGATTTCCTGTGGCGGCCCCTGGAGCCAGCGCTGGCAGCTTCCCTCTGCACCTGAGCGTTAGCACCTGAGGGAGCACCTGGCAATCGTTCATTCCTGTACAATTCTGCGTCTGGCGGGGCTCTGGGGCGGTGGAAGTCACACTGCCCATGTTCCGGTTTCTCATGAAGAGCCCGTGCCCGCCCCCCCTCCCCCGCTGTGCTCTGAGCTGTCCTGTTTGCAAGCCCAGCGCCTGCCCCCCTCCCCTCCTCTAGAAGCTGAGACTGGCCTCACAATCCCCCTCCATCCATGGGCTGCAGGGCATTTTAGTACCTGAAGCTGGGATTTGGGGATTGGTTATGCTGAGTGAGCCCTAGAGTCTCCATTATAGCTCTGAGCCTATGAACTGGAAAGGTTTAAGCAATTTGCTTTAAGCGATCCTTGTGTATGAAAATGCAGATTATCTTTAAATGTGTGAGTTGGAATGATCACAGAATAAAAATCCTTGTTTTACAAAAAAGGTTCATTAACATAGATTGTTCCTTTACACGTATGAACACTTGTATTCAATTAATTGAGTTTAGTAGGTGACACTCTTTGAGGAAGACGCCTGTCGAGTAACTTCATGGTCCCCATTAACATGACATGTCACTGACCATTGAGTGACCTTGTTGCTTTGGTTGTCAGGAAAGAAAGCACTTCATTGTTCACACCTTCAACCACTCCCTTGAAGTGAGCGGAAGACGTATTAACTGTCGGGGCTGGAAACCTGTCTGAGCAATAGACCATCCTGAGGACTATAGGCCTGAGAGAAACACGGGGTGTTCAGTACAATGCCCATTCTTCTCCCAGCCGGTCCCTCCCATGTTCACAGATGAGAAACTGAGGCACAGGCGAGATAAATCTTGGACCAAGGTCATAAGGCTGGAACTCAAACTGCTTTCTATAAATGAGACACCCTGTGGAAGTCGTATTTCTGTTACTGGGCCACTTCTGCACCTGGGCTGGCCCGGCCTCCGCAGGGGCCAGGGGCCTCCAGGTCCTTGACTCGCCCAGGAAAGAGGTCAAGGACGAATCGGAGTGAGAATAAAGCAAGATTCATTCAGGTGGAGAGAAAGAAGGCCAGGGTGCAGGCGCAGCTGTGAAAGAAACGAAAAGCACCCCACAGGGGGCCTGGGCCAAACTGGGAGGGCATTGCTCACAAAATTAATTAGTTCTTGGATTTTACTGTTCCCACGGTGGGGGTGGGGGTGGGGTGGGGGTGGGGTGGGGTGGGGTGGGGGTGGGGTGGGGGTGGGGTAGGGTGGGGGTGGGGTGGGGGTGGGGTGGGGTGGGGTGTTGTCGCCAAGCTTTGTGGTTCCAAGTTCTGTCTCCACCTCTGGTTGGGAGGGAGCCTTGTTGTGACTTCTAAGACCACGGACCACCAGGGGTTCCTGCCATTAACCGTTTCCCCTGGGTGTGGTGCTGGCGAGAGAAGGTGGGACCCTGCTTCCTCATTCCGCTTGTCGGATTTTCCCCTTTCTATCCTGCCTCATTTCTACCTCCAAGAATAATTAAAAGTCAAATGGCACAAGGAGTCCAAACACTCCTCCTGCTTTTGTGGGAACCCATGCTTTCTATCTAATTCCCCCATAAGCCCACACAAAGCAAGAAGCTAATCAAACACAAATACCTCACTGGAACGAATTCCAACATGTGACCCTGGAGGCTGGCACAAAAGATATGACTGGATGGTTCCTTGCTCTGAAAAGGCCTTTTTGCTTTACCCAAACAGAATTCCTTTCTGTGCGAACTTGCCCTAATGCATTTAAGTGTTACTTGTCGTGTGCACAACTGTGCAGCACCATCCTCCTCAGGAGAGTGTATCTGTCAATAATCAACCCCAAGCTCTCAGGCTTTCAGTTCAAAGCTGAGCGTAGCGAGGACTTGAACCAAATGGAAATTTGCTTCGGTAAAATTTCTTGAGCCACGCACTGCATTTTCTCATTTAAAATCCTATCTTACCAAAATCCTATCCGGTAAGGGTCATTTTCCGCATTTTAGAGGTAGGGAAACTGAGGCCCAGGTTGATTAAGAACTTTAGGCATCAAGATGTGATTCAAATCCCCGTGGATGAAAAGGGGCCACACACTAACCCTGGCAAGCTCAGGGAGGCCTTACAAACTCAGAGACTAAAGTAACCACATAGGATGGTCTGAAACTAAAACTTTCTAGCTAAAAGCAGTTTATGGGGGGTGGTGGGGGTAGTCATGTCCTAGACTAGAATCTTCCCTGACAAAGGTCAATTTGCACCTTAATTAAGCCTGACTTTTTGCATCGAGGATAACATACCTTTGAAATGTCAAAGTAATTTTCTTTTAACGGACCTCTCAAAGCACAGGCATCATGGAGATCACAAATCCCCTTATTGTTATTGATCACTAGGGGAGGGGCCCAGTTCGCGAATTCGTGCACCTTGAAAGGAACTATGGGCTGCAAGGCTGCAGGAGGCACAGGGGCAAGTCTTGGCCCATCCTCCTCGCCCTGGCCCAGTCCCTCCCGCCACGGCCCCCAGTCCTTTGTCTGCCAGCAGCCCCGCTCCCACCACCAACAAGCAATTGGGGCCAGCGCCAGCGGTGGGTGCAAGCGCTGGCAGTAGGTTCGAGTGGCGGCTCTGGCACCAGCACCAGGTGCGAGTGTGGCTGGCGCCAGCAGCAGGTGCAAGCACCGGGCGGGACCGCGGTGGGAGCAAAGAATTTTCAGTAACCACCAGGGGCTCGCCCCGATGGCAGTGACTGGTGCCCAGCCTTGGTCTGGCGCCCCCGCTCACCTGCTCCACCATCCTGCAGGGGCTGATGCCCGCCATGTTCCGCGCATGGCCCCTGGTGGTCAGTGCACGTCATAGTGACTGTCTGTTCAGTTCCAGTTGTTCCACTGTTTGGTCTATTTGCATATTAGCCTTTTATTATATAGGATTATTGACTGTTAATTATACTGTACCCACCTATGTGTTTATCACTTTACTTTTATCCATTCCCAGAGGGACGCCCCTTTGCTTTCTCTTGCCTCCTAACCTATCGCCAATGGATTTCATATAATCCACTTAAGTCTTCTAAAGCAGCAGTTGCCAACCTGTGGTCCGCGGACCCCTGGTGGTCCGTGAGGTCCGAAAGGTTGGCGACCGCTGTTCTGAACTGCCGTTCTCTGGAGTATTATCTCAATCCCTTGAGATTTTGCTTCCTGGCAATTGTCAACAGTTGGCTCAAATAAACTCACAAAAATTCTCTGCAGGTTTGAATGTTTATGTTGACACCAGGTATTCTGAATCCAAAACCAGTGTTTTCTCCACTCCACTGTGCTAGTCTGTCTTAATTTCCTGTAAACCACAATTTTCAGTCCCATTCAAACTGATTCTGTCACTTTTGGTGAAGACTTTAATTTGATTTGCAATTTGGTAAATAAACTAATATTTGGGATTATGATTCTGCAAATGGATCCACTTGGTTTCCCTGTTTAACTCAGTCAGTTTTCATTTGTTCCTTAAGTAAAACATGCCACGAAGTTGATATCAACTTTCTTGGGGGTTCCTACTGAATTCTAAATATTTTAAAAAGAAACGCTATCCCAGTTACTTAGCAGAACTCGCTTGCAAGAACTATTTTTTATGGCATACTAGGGCCACCTACGTGGCTTCTCATTTGCAACAAATGAATGCGGTGTAGTTCTAATTCCTAATGTGTGCCTAGTGTTTCTAATCCCTCCTACCTGCTCAGAAGCCAGCCTGCAGATCTGAGGGCGTCAGCGGGGCTCTGCGGGTGCTGGTGCCCGGAGGAGGCTGCTGTCCCTCAGCGCTGTCCCCACGGTGCTCCAGGTGGCCCCGCAAGCGCACAGTGGAGGGACCGCAGGCCTCTTACAAGTGGGTTTGCTTAAAACGAGGCTTGCCACCCCTGCTGAAACGGTGGCTTAGCAAGCACTGAAAGGCCTTTAAAAGTCACTTCTGCATGGTCTCCGGGTTCTCATTTGGCTTCCAGCGCAGCGCTGACTTGTGTCCAGGATGCTGTAAGGCGTGGCTTAGCTCTTGCTAGGCAGGGCAAAGTCTGCTCACATGATCGCATTCTGTGCAGGTTGGCTCTGGAGTCCTTGGACCTTGGAGCCAGCACATCGGGCTCCATCCACCATGACTACATCTCCCAGCTTAACTCCAGGAGCAACCAGTCAGCGGCATTGGCCCCCGGGCCTGCAGGCAGAGCCCCACTAGCACCCTAAGTTCACAGAAGGCTTCACTAAGGTGAACATGACGAGCCTCTTTCTCCCTCTCCCCTCCCCTCCCCCTTCTCCCCGCTCCTGTCCTCTCCTCCGCTCTCCCTCCCTCACACACAGCCTTCTTAGCGAGAGCCACTTCCTCCAGCGACCAGACACTGCTGGCCCCAAACCGAGGAGATAGTTCCCCCTCCGCAGCGACGCTCCAGCAGAGACCGAGCTGGGGACCCAGGTGAGAGCAGAGGACTCCGGAGGGCACTTCCGGTCCAAAGCTCTAGGATTCCACCGGCTCCCCGGCTCCCTCACAGGCCCCACAGGCTCTCGCTGCTCCTTGTCCCCCCATGACTCCGCTCCCTCTTCCTTTGAGACTGAAACAGTCCTTCCTAGGATGAAACACGCTGGGCTCACGGCCCGCACTGCTTTTACCACTGCCCTTGGCACCTTCCACCACATCACTCGGCAATGTCCTCCTCCCCCAGACTAATGTGCCACCAAGGCAGGATTCCTGTCCCACCCTTTGCTGCCATCTATCACCAAGCCCCCTGGGCCCGGGCGCACCAGCTCAGTCCCAGGGTGACTGAAGTGGGTGAGGAATGGGAAGTCGGAGGACAGGCCAGGTTAGGAGAGGCAGCCAGTGCCGTCAGCGCCCAGCCTGCACCCTGGGGGCCTCCTGCCCGCAGTGCGCCTGGGGAGGCGAGGCCTGGAGAGCCTCGTCCGCCTGCGCCCCCAGCGCCCTCAGGCACAGCTCTGGCATGGCCACTCCTCCCTCCGGTGATTGGTGATCGTGATCGGTGATCGCGCACGCAGCCCGCATTACCGGAGGCCCCGGGAGGCCGCCTGGGATGGGACTCTGCCGGGAACATGCATTCCTGGCAAGCAACCGCGCAGGTTTCTTAGGTGAGGGCGTTTGGACTGTGGCCCTTCAGGGAGCACCTAACGGAAGGAACAAGAATGCATTTGGAAACAGCTGCTTAGCTCTCCACCCTAAAGAAAACAGTTTCATCAACCCTCTTTCTCTTATTGGTGAGGGCCTCAGATTAACCATTGTCTCCTTCAAAGATCTCCAGACAAGCAAATTCCCAGCCCCTCGCAGGGCAATCCGGCCACTTCGGTTCCGGGGCTCCCTGCGCCCCGGCAAACAACTGTTCTCTCCCACCCTTGCCTGTCGCAGGACGTCTGCCAGGCCTGACTAAGCCCCACACTGAGCCATCGTTTCATTCCCCCTGAATGTCAGGACCCACAGGTTGAGAACCGCTAGCAGGGTCGCCTAAGACCATAGGAAAACACAGATATTTACATTACGATTCATAACAGTAGCAAAATCACAGTTATGAAGTAGCAACGAAAATAATTTTATGGTTGGGGTCACCACCACATGAGGAACTGTACTAAAGGGTCGGGCATTAGGGAGGTTGAGAACCACTGAGCTAGAGGAAGCCGCCCCACTTTTTAGAGATGAGGAACTAGGCTCCAGAGCTCCTCTGGGGCTGTTTGCTGTGCTGCAAAGAGGAAGCCAATCCATGAGTTACGGGAGAGCTGGGTCTAGAATCCCGTTATCACGGACTCTTTTGTTGCTTAATTGAGAGTCCCTCACTGGCCTGCTCCCAGGACTGGCCAGGCCGGGGGGGAGGGGAGGGGCTCAGGCACCTCATGTTACTGAGCACTGCTGGCTCCATCAGAGGCAGCCCCAGGAGGGCCCGCGAGTGAAAGGAGAGCCGAGAGATGGGGGCCCAGGCAGCTGCTGCCGGCCCCAGCTCTTATCACGCACCCTTTTTATTGTTAATCCTCACCCGAGGATGTTCTTCCGTTGATTTTTAGAGAGTGGAAGAGAGAGGGAGAGACAGAGAGAAACATCGATGTGAGAGAAACTCATGGATTGGTTGCCTCCTGCACGCACCCCGACCAGGGCCTGGGCTGGGGAGAAGCCTGCAACCGAGGTATGTGCCCTTGACCGGAATCAAACCTGGAACCCTTCGGTCTGCAGGCCGACGCTCTATCCACTGAGCCAAACCGGCTAGGGCTTATCACACACTCTTTGAAAAATAAACTTTATTTGAAGAACAGTCGTATCAATACATCGTAAACCCCAAACTAATATACATTGTATGTCAACTGTAATTAAAAAATAAATTTAAAGAATAACAGGTTTAGACTTACAGAGGCCACCACATACTTCTAAAGGCGAAGCCCCTCTATCCCTCCCATTACTGTTTCACTAGCTGCGTCCTCCTGTGTTCCACTCACACAAAGGAACTTGTCCCGTGTTGTTGGCACCTCGTAGGGGCAGGTGTTTGGCGCAGGTTCGGGGGGAACCGTTTGTTTTCCGAGGGGAAATGTTGCGAAGAGCGACGTTTGTGCACAGGTTCTATGCTGAAGGTGGGAAGATTTATTTAAATTAGAGCACTGTCCAGTGTAATCCTGATACAAGTAGCTAACGGCGGCTGCACACTTGCTATGAGCCAGGTGTGATCTCAGTGACTCTTCAAGGCAATCTAATGAGCTGTTCGTTATCCCCGCTGTCCAATGAGAGAGGTGAGGCTTGGGAAGGTCATCTAAGGGCACGCAGGTAAGCAGTCACTGCGCAGGAGCAGCCTGAGCCGGAGGGTAGCTCTCCCACCCTCCGCCTGTCTCTCCTCCCGTGCGGAATGATCTTGATCTTCAATGGCAGCATCTTGGTCCAGATTTGAGAACTCACTCACACACCCACACTGCGCATACCGCGTGAATTCCTGACACCCATCACGGGACCTGTGTGAGATCAATGCAAATAAGCACATACATAGCCTGAGCATATGGGTTCCCAAAGCTTGGCAAGCATGTGCACATCCATGACATTTACAGCACATTTTCCAATTATATTAAACTTATGGTATTCATTCACTTCCTAAAGGAAGACAGTGTGACTAGCAATTAAGTGCAAGTGTTCTGGAATTAAGATGTCTGGGTTAAAACCCTGGTCCAGCGCGTAGTAACAAGCTAGTTAGTCTCGCAGTGGCTGAGTGAGCCCGTGAGAAAATGAGAGGGCTGACCACAGTGCCTACCTCATGGGCTTGTGGGAAGTACACAAGACGCTACACAGAAAGCACTGGCTTAGCCCTCGTCTGTATCAGTGCTGGGAGATGGCCACGGCGGATGATTTCATGTCTGCAGTCGTGTGTGAGAGCATCGCGTGTGCACCACTGATGGCATCATGGACGCGGGGTAGCAAGGGGCGTGTGGCTGCACAGACACGTGACACACGCCCCCGCGCACTACGAAGACCCACTTTCCACAGGCCCGTGTACGGAGCCCACGGGTCGCTCCAGTAGCTCTCCACTCACACAGGAGATGCATAAAGCCTGAGGTCACCACAGCAGCCTGAGCGCACGTTTGTTCATTGTAAGGCCGTGGGGAAGGCGTGGGTGGGAAATGGTACCAATTGGTACACGTGTGACCGCGCGGTTCTCGTTGTTATTGCCAGTGCGAGTGGAACGCTGGGCTCTCAGCACCTCGGATTTCTGTAAGGAAACAGCAAGAGGAGGCGTCACGGGTCCCTCACAGGGCAAGGGGCTCTGCCCGGCCATCGCCACCTCCCTCTCACTCCACAGGAGTCAGGAGATGGCATCGGGGCTTTCTGTTCTAACGGGTGGTCCCCTCTCTCGCTCCTTACAGGAGAAGCACCTGGTCAGGCCAGGCAGGGCTGTCCCCAATGCCGGGGACACGCGCAGGGCGCACAGCCCTCCTCCACGGCGGAGACTCACCCCATTCGGACGCGAGGCTTTGACTGAGCTAATAACAGCCCCGTCAGCAGCAGGGAAAATCCTCTTTGAACCAGAGATAAACCAGTTCATTTGTTTCCAAAGCTTACAATAGAGCCCGGTGCGAGAGAAAAACCCAGACAAGCCTCAATCACAAGATACCAACCTCACCCCAGCCAAGTGACTGCAGCGGCCCTGTGTGGGCTGCTGTATGTGAGCACATGTAGAACCCTCAGGGCGGACAGGGCCGGCAAGCGAGACTGTGTTAATAGCAAACGCTCAGCAAGCCTCAGCGCCCGCCTGGCCAGCGGAGCAAAGGGCAGAAGCCGGTGGCTCAAGGGGCCTCGCTCATCACGCGGTCCTGCGGCTCCTCAGCGAGGAACCCGTGGAGGGGACCCCATGCCCTCTCTCTGACCCCTTCCCATGCACTTAATGGACAGGAGAGTCACCCCTGAATTTCAAAAGGAAACAGTGGACTGTGGTCCCCGGGTTCTGTGGAAGTTTCCAGTGTCCCCCTCTCTCATGGTTGCACTTCCTGATGTCTGTTGATCGCTTCTTTACTCAAGACACTCGCCCCAGGACCGCCGCTGACGCAGGGAGGGAGGCCGGGAGCAGAGCGCTTGTCTCTCAATCCCACAGAACGCGCTCTTACACGTTTCTCAGCGACGAAGGCCATGAAGGGAGTGACAGTCAACAAAGGAGGAAGTGTGATCCTCTGCACTGTGGTGTGGAGGGCAGGAAACCACAAGTGCTCACCCTTGAGGAAGGGCTGAGACCCAGGGACAGGTGAGCTCAGGGCAGATGTCATAGAATCGATGCTCCGCTCCAGGCAGGTCACACTCAAGTTCACGATGGATTCGGAGTAAAAGCAGGGCTATACGGTAATAAAAACAGTGGCTTCGGTCTTGAATTTCTTAGCTTAAAAAATGAAGTCAGACAATGTTGTGGGGAAATTTGTATACTCGGGCATGGGCCTTTAAATAATAGCACAGAGGTTTGGAGAGCAACCTGGAGACGCGTAGCTCGAGCCCTAAGCTGGTAAGTCCTCTGACCTGGCGGTCCTGCTCCTACGAGATTTGTGTTTGGAAGAACAGGGGCTCGGGAGTTGGGCAGATCTGAGAACAAACCCTTGCTCTACGTTCACCTGCTGCGTGACTTAGCCGAGCTCCTGACTCCTGAGGTTCCCGTTTCTTTCAGTGGGAAAGGGGGTATAATACACACCTCATGGCTGTAAACATGTAGTGACACGCTGCAGGGAACGTAATCAACAAATTGCTTCAGATTTTTAAAAACAGTAAAATTATTATTTCTTATGCAAGAGAGAATGTTTACTTAACAGCGAAAAGTTGGCAACAACTAAAATATCAAACATCGGAATGACTAGAAAATTATGGTATTTTCACCCAGATGAGAAATGCAACTATTTAAAAATATAAGCTTACATCTACTATACATTTAAATTGTGTATGGTTATTTTTATATCCATTTGCTGCAAGTGGAATGGTGTTGCACATACACTAATATTACCACAGTGTGTGTGTGTGTGTGTGTGTGTGTGTGTGTGTGGTGTAATTTTCTACGTTATACTGAGTGGTATCAAGGAGCAGGGCTGTGCCACCCAATGTGGCATAAGGATCATCTAAGGCTATTATTTTTAGGAAACAAAGACTCAGGAAGAAATTTTGACCTGCCCCCTAATTGCCTAAAATAATTTATTTATTATTATTTTTAAAAATATATATATTTTATCGATTTTTTTTACAGAGAGGAAGAGAGAAGGACAGAAAGTTAGAAACATCGATGAGAGAGAAACATCGATCAGCTGCCCTTGACCGGAATCAAACCTGGGACCCTTCAGTCCGCAGGCCGACGCTCTATCCACTGAGCCAAACCAGATAGGGCTGCCTAAAAGAATTTAGATGGGGGACCTTTTCTGAGACGGGACCCTTCACCACAGACAACAACAGTACAGCATGGATGAGGTGTAGTAGGCAGGAAGGAACCTAGCAGGGCCCACTGGAGCAAGTCCGCTCTCTGTCCCCCTGGCTCTGTATCGCCCAGCAAGCATTTGCTTACCAAACATTTGTCTTTCTATCTCCATGTGAATTACCTTCTTCCCTTTTGAAGTGCCAGACTCCTACCTCTTCTTAGTCCAGACTAGTTTATGAGCCTCAATTTCCTGACCTTATTTGGGACCCCATATTCTTGTGGAACTCCCATATGTATGAAGTTAAATTTTACTTTCTCCAGTTAATCGGTCTCATGTCAATTGAATTCTTAAACCAGCCAGAAGGACCCAGAAGGATAGAGGAGAAACTTTTCTTCCCTGACAGTAGGATCATTATAGATTTCATTTTTTCATTTGTCTTAAGATACTAAAGTATGTTTAATCTAAAAATATGTTAAAATTGAGTTCATTCCTTAATTGACAATGAAAGAATTAGGGATGTGCAAATAAATGGTCCCCAGGTATTTCTCAGTCTCTGGGGAAGTAATTCACTCGCCACATCAAGCCTGACTGGGAGCAGACCCACACCAGGGCCCGCGCTCTGGTTTCTAGAGAGCGACCCAGCATGGCTACGAGAAAGCCTCTCCCTTCCTTGTTATTGGATTAGTAGCTCTCGCTTGCAGATATTTGTTATACCTGCTATATTCTAGGTGCCATGCCAGGTAATGGGTCTGTAAGTGTCTTGCCCTCCATGAGCACATAACCTACTATGGAAGATAAGTTATTCTAATGTCTATGATAATAAAAGCATAATATGCTAATTAGACCAGACATCCTTCCAGACGTCCTTCTGGATGACCTTCCGGATGAAGCTGGGGCTGCAAGGGAAGCCTGGGTCCCGGGTGCCAGAGGGAAGCCCGGGTCCTGGGTGCCAGAGGGAAGCCTGGGTCCTGGGTGCCAGAGGGAAGCTGGTGCCGGCAGCTGGGGAAGGAAGGTCTACTCTTGCATGAATTTCATGCATTGGGCCTCGAGTTTAAATGTAAGGCCTCGGGAAGTGCCATCAAAGATACACAAGACCCTTCAGGGTTTGCAGCCGTTACTCAATAACCATCGGTAGGCACGATATGGAGGTGTGTTTTACAGGTAAAAAAACCTGAGCACTGCCTAGAAGCCCCTCAGCCAGTAAGCGACAGACCTAACCCTTGCCTTCTTACACCATGGTCTCCACTCCCATTCCTCCATCGCAGCCTCTCCCTGCATAGAGGGACCGGAAGTTCCCTTTGCCAGCGTCGTTCCAGGGCTTCCCTGCCCTTCCTCAACCCCCAGCGAGCACGTGATGCTCTAGATCTCAAGGAGAGGACGGGTGCACCGCCCCGCTGGCTGGAACCAGCAGCTTTGTTTCTCGTGTCGGCAGAGAACGGGGGACTACAGAGTCTGGACTCGCTGGCTTCTTAGAGCCACACTTGGAGCAACCAAGGACATGCAGGCACGGCTGATTGTGCTCTAAAGTATTTGTTTCCGCTCTGTCTCAATAGGAGGCTGGAGACAGGGGTCTTCTCCTTTGACCCTTATATTCCTCCCTCCTACTCCACCCTGACCCCTTCACTCTCCTTTCCCCTCCACCTTTCCTCCTTTTCTCAGTAAGATATCCTCCGCCCTTTCCCCCATATCTTCTACTTCTATTAACTCCTTTCCTTGTCCCCATGAATCCTGAGGGCACGGGTCTGGTCCCGCCCACCTTGGCCTGCCTGCTGACCTCGTGAACTTTCTAGAATCAGAGAAGTCCGTGGTGGAGTCATAGAGGGAGGCGTGGAAATAGAGAACCTGTTTCTAAAACCTGATCTTGTGACTCAGTAATTCTAACTCCACCACAGTTCAGAACAAACTGGACTCCATCACCTCCCTGTCCTTGACAGTGACGGAGAGTGAGGGAGCCTGACAGTGAGGGAGTGAGGGAGCCTGACAGTGAGGGAGTGAGGGAGCCTGACAGTGAGGGAGCCTGACAGTGAGGGAGTGAGGGAGCCTGACAGTGAGGGAGCCTGACAGTGAGGGAGTGAGGGAGCCTGACAGTGAGGGAGCCTGACAGTGAGGGAGCCTGACAGTGAGGGAGTGAGGGAGCCTGACAGTGAGGGAGCCTGACAGTGAGGGAGTGAGGGAGCCTGACAGTGAGGGAGTGAGGGAGTCTGACAGTGAGGGAGTGAGGGAGCCTGACAGTGAGGGAGTGAGGGAGCCTGACAGTGAGGGAGCCTGACAGTGAGGGAGCCTGACAGTGAGGGAGTGAGGGAGCCTGACAGTGAGGGAGTGAGGGAGTCTGACAGTGAGGGAGTGAGGGAGCCTGACAGTGAGGGAGCCTGACAGTGAGGGAGTGAGGGAGCCTGACAGTGAGGGAGCCTGACAGTGAGGGAGCCTGACAGTGAGGGAGCCTGACAGTGAGGGAGCCTGACAGTGAGGGAGCCTGACAGTGAGGGAGTGAGGGAGCCTGACAGTGAGGGAGTGAGGGAGTCTGACAGTGAGGGAGCCTGACAGTGAGGGAGCCTGACAGTGAGGGAGCCTGACAGTGAGGGAGTGAGGGATCCTGACAGTGAGGGAGCCTGACAGTGAGGGAGTGAGGGAGCCTGACAGTGAGGGAGTGAGGGAGCCTGACAGTGAGGGAGTGAGGGAGCCTGACAGTGACGGAGTGAGGGAGCCTGACAGTGAGGGAGTGAGGGAGCCCTGCGTTTGGAGAAAGAACACACACACGTTGTAAAGCCTCCTGCTTCGCTGCCCGTGTGCCGTGGGCTTGTCACTGTGGGCAGTTTGGTCTCTGTGAGCTATACTCTCAGGCGCCTGGGTCACCTGCTTGAAGGCAGGGTCAGGCCGACGTCTCCCGGGCACGGTGTGGTAGGGTCCACGTCAGCTGCCGGCAGAGGCCTTTGAGTTTCAAGCCAGCACGTCCGCTCGCAGGGGATCAAGCTGCTATGATAACTGCACACCCAAAAGGCCTGTAAATGGGCATCGTTTAAAAACCCAAGACAAATAAGCCATTGACAAAAGCGAACTTATTTTTGGAAACTCTTGCCCAGGTGTCAGGGCCGGGAAGGACAGGGAAGCTGACAGACCAGCTGAGAAAGGTCAACCTTCAGCAAAAACGGGGACTCAGAGGTCAGGCGAGACACAGGCTCAGCTCCCAAAACAACACCCACATCGGCATGGACGGCGGTAAGTGACGCACTTCTACACGGAGAGCAACGTGCTGGCACATCACCTCCGTACGGGAGCGAGAACAGGATCAGAAAAATCAAAAGACTCGTGAGTCCCACGGTAAGAGGCAAAGGAAGGCTTTCCAGCCAGTGAGCCCTTTCCGCACAGCCACGAATGTCCACCCGAAGGGCCTGCCTCGGGGCTATGTGGTAAGTCAGACGACACCTGGCCTTCTCACTACCTACACACGCCTCGGTTACCAAATCTCGGGACCAAACTTCCTTGTCCTCCAGCTCTTGGTAAAGATTATTCTAATCCTTGCTGCCTCTGGGCAAATACCAGAAAACAGCTAGAAGAGGGCCAGCGTCTCCGGCCAGCGCAGTCCTCAGCACCTCCGGCCTCTGAAACAGCAGCCGCTGCGCTGCACGCGGTGTCCTAGCAGCCGCGCGACTCCCACTGCAGAGGCTGGGCCGGAGGGCACGCTGGTCCTCAGAGGTCCGGCCTGGGGCTGCCTCAGCGTCCGTGCTGAGGGCAGTTGGCTCAGCAAGTGGCCCGGCAGATTCCCTGCGTGTCCCAGCGATCCTGTCGATCATAGATGTTCACGGCCCATCCGTGCCTTCACAAGCAGGTGACCCCGCCAGACTTCTGTGCTTGCTCTATGGACAACACCCCCTGGCGCAAAGGTTTGGAACTGGAGAAGTGGGTCCCACCCTTCCTTCCCCCCGACTCCCCGCTCCCCGCCATTGCGTTCTATTTCCTTAGGAAGTACTGAGCTGTATGTAACATGGCATCCATTTACTCACTCGGCCAAATTATTGTGGAAAAAATACAATAAAATCTGATCCCTTGGTTGGACAATTATTGCCTACTGGGTTACAGTACTAGTTTTAACACAATCTAGACCCCGTGTCTGCACAAACTAAGAGAGGAGGCAGCTGGGGGGCGGGGGGAGCCGACAAACAGCTAGCTATGCAGACACCAGGGAGGCTGACAGAATGCCAGCTGGGTTTCTGTATGGGGCAGGGTCTCATCCCATCGTTCTCTTCCTGCCACGGGGCTCTCTGTCAGGGCCCTGGCCTTTTCTGAGAGCAGCTGAGGAAGCTTGGGCCCGAAGAACTGGTCTCCATGCAGGTTTAACCAGCAAAGTCCTGGCTCAGAATTCACAGTGAGTCTCTACCTTCAGCTCCAGCTGGTGGGCCAGAGTTTAGCATCAAAAATCCACTGTCTTAAATCCCAGTCACAGAGGTCTCTATGCGCTACTTGAAATGGCTAAGATTACGATCCTAATGCCTAGAATTGGAGGCTCACTATAGAACACGGCTCCCCCACCTTGGATTCAGGGTCCTGGGGAACCATTGGGGGCAACGATCCATTTCCCTCTCGTCTCTGGAACAACCCAGCCCATGAGCTCCCAGAGAGCAGAGACTTTGCCTGGACAAAGGTGGGATTCCCAGAGTCTAGCTCAGTGCTTGGTATGTAAGCAGAGCTCCATAGACACCTGCTGAATGAGAGACTAGACCTGCATGCTTAATTTTGGGAGATGAGAGAGACAAGTGTCAGCCTACCAATTTGCTCATAGCCTTGGCATTCAGGGGCTCTGACTTGGCCAAACTGCCTTTGAAAAGGTCATTTTACCTGCCTGTTTGCCAGGCTATTAACTAGACAGAAATGGCAAATCTTTGGGTGGTTCGGAGCAAGGTCTTGCGCCCTCTAGTGGCCAGGGTGATTTCGGCTCCCTCGCCATCACAGCACCCCCAATGCTTTGACTTTAAGCGTCAGGTGGCCAAGCATCTGCTGGTTTTGTTTTACCCAACATTCCCTCAAACAAGGGAGACACTGGCTTCTGGGCCCGGAAGAGTCGCCCGTTCCCAGAGTCCTGGAAGGAGGTTCCCCATCTCTCCTTAGAGCAGAGGACATGTCAGAAAGTTGACAGGGAACCTGTGAAAGTGACCTGCTTTCCAGTGAACGGTCTGTGCTTCCTTTGTTCCAGCCTGGAACGTTCAGATTTCTATCTCTTTGGGGTTATCAGGCCAGCTTACCCTTCTGAGTATAAGAGACATCAGAAGCCCTTCAGACCTTCCATGTACGTCTTTGAATAACGTTTTGTTCGAGTTGTTTTGTCATACAGTTAATGAGATGCCGTAGGAATTTAGCTCTTGTTCATATCAGTGGGCCTGTGGGAAAACGAGCTTCCTTACACATTGACTCACTGGAGCCACAGGGCCTGCTGCCCGCCTTAGACGCGGCTTCCTGTGTTGCTAGAATTCCAGGATGACATCCACCTCCGAGAAGGAGAAACAGGGTCCACAACCAATGATTGAAAAACAATAAATCTCTCCAGCCTACAGAAGGCTTTCAGGTTAGCTTTTGTCTTTGTTTTCAATGTGTCGCAAATGAAAAATCAACTGTCTTACTGGTCCCTGAGGGAAGCGCCACAGGTGCTGGGTGTTTCCACTGTTGGTTCTCTGTGCTATAGAGTGTATGCTATAGAGTGTATGCTATAGAGTGTATGCTATAGAGTGTATGCTATAGAGTGTATGCTATAGAGTGTATGTTATAGAGTGTATGCTATAGAGTGTATGCTATAGAGTGTATGCTATAGAGTGTATGCTATAGAGTCTATGCTATAGAGTGTATGCTATAGAGTCTATGCTATAGAGTGTATGCTATAGAGTCTATGCTATAGAGTGTATCCTATAGAGTGTATGCTATAGAGTGTATGCTATAGAGTCTATGCTATAGAGTGTATGCTATAGAGTCTATGCTATAGAGTGTATGCTATACAGTGTATGCTATAGAGTGTATGCTATACAGTGTATGCTATAGAGTGTATGCTATAGAGTGTATGCTATAGAGTGTATGCTATAGAGTGTATCCTATAGAGTGTGTGCTATAGAGTGTATGCTATAGAGTGTATGCTATAGAGTGTATGCTATACAGTGTATGCTATAGAGTGTATGCTATAGAGTCTATGCTATAGAGTGTATGCTATACAGTGTATGCTATAGAGTCTATGCTATAGAGTCTATGCTATAGAGTCTATGCTATAGAGTGTATGCTATAGAGTGTATGCTATAGAGTCTATGCTATAGAGTCTATGCTATAGAGTGTATGCTATAGAGTCTATGCTATAGAGTGTATGCTATAGAGTGTATGCTATAGAGTCTATGCTATAGAGTCTATGCTATAGAGTATATGCTATAGAGTGTATGCTATAGAGCAGGGGTGGGCAAACTTTTTGACTCGAGGGCCACAATGGGTTCTTAAACTGGACCGGAGGGCTGGAACAAAAGCATGGATGGAGTGTTAGTGTGAACTAATATAAATTCAAAGTAAAGGAGTGGAGGGGAGAACAAGAGAACCCTCCGCTCTTTCGGCTCCGTGGGCCAGATAGAACAGCCGAACGGGCCAGAGCCGGCCCGCGGGCCGTAGTTTGCCCACGGCTGCTATAGAGTGTATGCTACAGAGTGTATGCTACAGAGTGTATGCCATAGAGTGTATCCTATTGAGTGTATGCTATAGAGTGTATACTATAGAGTGTATGCTATAGAGTTGCATGCTGTAGAGTCTATGCTATAGAGTGTATGCTATAGAGTGTATCCTATTGAGTGTATGCTATAGAGTGTATACTATAGAGTGTATCCTATAGAGTGTATGCTATAGAGTGTATGCTATAGAGCAGCCATGGGCAAACTACGGCCCGCGGGCCGGATCCGGCCCGTTCGGCTGTTCTATCCGGCCCGCGGAGCTGAAAGAGCGAAGGGTTCTCTTGCTCTCCCCTCCGCTCCTTTACTCTGAATTTATATTAGTTCACACTAACACTCCATCCATGCTTTTGTTCCGGCCCTCTGGTCCAACCATTGTGGCCCTCGAGTCAAAAAGTTTGCCCACCCCTGCTATAGAGTGTATGCTATAGAGTGTATGCTATAGAGTGTATGCTAAAGAGTGTATGCTATAGAGTGTATGCTATAGAGTGTATGCTATAGAGTGTATCCTATAGAGTGTATCCTATAGAGTGTATGCTATAGAGTGTATGCTATAGAGTGTATGCTATAGAGTGTATCCTATAGAGTGTATGCTATAGAGTGTATGCTATAGAGTGTATGCTATACAGTGTATGCTATAGAGTGTATGCTATAGAGTGTATCCTATAGAGTGTATGCTATAGAGTGTATGCTATAGAGTGTATGCTATAGAGTGTATGCTATAGAGTGTATCCTATAGAGTGTATGCTATAGAGTGTATGCTATAGAGTGTATGCTATAGAGTGTATGCTGTAGAGTTGTATGCTGTAGAGTGTATACTATAGAGTGTATGCTATAGAGTGTATGCTATAGAGTGTATGCTATAGAGTGTATGCTATAGAGTCTATGCTATAGAGTGTATCCTATAGAGTGTATGCTATAGAGTGTATGCTATAGAGTTGTATGCTGTAGAGTGTATACTATAGAGTGTATGCTATAGAGTGTATGCTATAGAGTGTATGCTATAGAGTGTATGCTATAGAGTGTATGCTATAGAGTTGTATGCTGTAGAGTGTATACTGTAGAGTGTATACTATAGAGTGTATGCTATAGAGTGTATGCTATAGAGTGTATGCTATAGAGTGTATGCTATAGAGTGTATGCTATAGAGTGTATCCTATAGAGTGTATGCTATAGAGTGTATCCTATAGAGTGTATGCTATAGAGTTGTATGCTGTAGAGTGTATACTATAGAGTGTATGCTGTAGAGTGTATACTATAGAGTGTATGCTATAGAGTGTATCCTATAGAGTGTATGCTATAGAGCAGGGGTCCTTAAACTTTTTAAACAGGGGGCCAGTTCACTGTCCCTCAGACCGTTGGAGGGCCGGACTATAGTTAAAAAAAAAACTATGAACAAATTCCTATGCGCACTGCGGGCCCGGGATGAGTCAGCTGCTAAGCAGGACAGGCAGCGGCACCCGGCGGGCCAGATAAATGTCCTCAGCGGGACGCATGTGGCCCGCGGGCCGTAGTTTGAGGACGCCTGCTATAGAGTGTATACCATAGAGTGTATACCATAGAGTGTATGCTATAGAGTGTATGCTATAGAGTGTATGCTATAGAGTGTATACTATATAGTCTATGCTATAGAGTGTATACTATAGAGTGTATACTATAGAGTGTATCCTATAGAGTGTATGCTATAGAGTGTATACTATATAGTCTATGCTATAGAGTGTATACTATAGAGTGTATACTATAGAGTGTATACTATAGAGCAGGCGTCCTCAAACTACGGCCCGTGGGCCACATGCGGCCCGCCGAGGACATTTATTCGGCCTGCCAGGTGCCACTGCCTGTCCTGCTTAGCAGCTGACTCGTCCCAGGCCCGCAGTGCGAATAGGAATTTGTTCATAGTTTTTTTTTAAACTATAGTCCAGCCCTCTAACGGTCTGAGGGACAGTGAACTGGCCCCCTGTTTAAAAAGTTTGAGGACCCCTGCTATAGAGTGTATGCTGTAGAGTGTATGCTGTAGAGTGTATGCTATAGAGTCTATGCTATAGAGTCTATCCTATAGAGTGTATGCTATAGAGTCTATACCATAGAGTGTGTACTATAGAGTGTGTACTATAGAGTATATACTATAGTGTCTATACTATAGAGTGTATGCTATAGAGTCTATACCATAGAGTGTGTACTATAGAGTGTGTACTATAGAGTGTATACTATAGTGTCTATACTATAGAGTGTATAGTGCTGTGAACCGTGTCGGACACAACAACCCATATTTGGTGAACTGATGAGTGAACTAACCCCAAAAGGAAACGTTCTTCCTGATGGAAATCGGGGCTATTGGAGAGGATGCATCTCCTTCCGGACAACCTTGAAAAAAAGGTGGAATTCTCATTTATCTTAAAAATGATAGAACCTGATGGCTGGAAGGAATCTTAGAAATCATCAGTCTGATCCCATCCTTTGGTTCCTTTCATTCATTCACTTCACAGATGAGGAAAATGAAGATCAGAGAGTTCAACAACTGGCCACAGGTCACACAGCAATTTCATGGCAGAGCCTTTGCTGAACCCAAGTCTTCACCCCTGCTACTTCCTAAAATAGCAATGATGTTCAAAGTTCTTGGCTGTGACTCACAGTAGAAAATACACCATGACATGGTACACACCCACCCACCCACCCACCCCCACACAAAACACTAAAAAGGGTTTCTTGTAATGCACACTGGTCTATTGTCTATTGATTCCATTTTTTATGACATTCTAATCACAACCCACTAAGTTAAGTTCACACTTGAAATTTAAAAGCACATTCCACTCTAGCACCTCGCCCACTGCACCCGCTCCCCTGGGACAGGCCGAAGTTCCCCGGGGTCTTCTGGGGTCTTCTGCCAACGGACTCGGCAGCCAAAGATCCCACCGTTAAAATTTCATTTGCTTCCAAGAGTGCAGTCCGAGCGACTCTTTTTCCAGCCGTGGTAACACACAGGCTGCTTCAGAACACACACCAGGCCAGGGCAGCAGCCGTGTCCTTGTCCTTGTCCTTGTCCTTGTCCTTGACTGGCTCTCCAACCCACACGTCAGCAGACATTTGCATCCTTACATAAAAGAGCATGTTCTTATCTCTTACTAGCCTCTCTCTGTTGCCATCACTCTCCCTCCCGGAGCCCAGGAGCCAGGCAGGGGGGAGGGGGGGAGGAGGGGTGGCAGGAAGCAGAGCTGGGAGGGGAGCGAGGGACAGGCGGGTGGGTCTGAGGTCATCAGCTACATAAGTAGGTGTGAACAGGTGGGCTGCTCAGCAGTCCTCAGGAGGCGGCAGCATATCTCTCTCTCTCTCTCTCTCTCTCTCTCTCTCTCTCTCTCTCTCTCTCTCACACATGCACAGGGTTAAAACATACTCTCCCTTCTCCTAACCCTGTTTGATCATTTTCTCCTCCATTTCCCAAACCCCCTTTACCAAATATCCTCTCTCTCTCTCTCCCTCTCTCCCTCCCTCTCTCTCTCTCTCTCTCTCTCTCTCTCTCTCTCTCTCTCTCTCTCTCTCTCTCTCTCTCTCTCTCTCTCCTTCACATGGTGGGAGCCGGGTTTCCCCTATTTCTCTTCTAACTGACAGGTTGGAACTTCCTGCTGGGAAGCAGCAGGCCCGGCTTTGGCAGCGGGGTGCTTTGTGGCAGCCAGGGCTGAAGACCTCCCATAGCAACCTGGGCACATTCCCACGGCTCCCTGATACCAGGCAGAATTTCCAGGGTTGGCAACTCAGCCCTCTCAGGAGCAGTTCACAAATCGCAGGCCGAGGGCCCTTACCAGTGAGTCTCAACCGGGCTCAGGGCACAGGGCGAAGCTGGGCAGAGCTTCCAATGCTTACGGCCGGTCCAGAGATTCCCAGAGGTGGCTTTCGCGCCTAGGTCTGGGGTTCTGCTCCTGGAGGGGGAAGGTGAAAAGGAACTGAGGGGCAGAAGCACATGACTCTCCCCACAGCTCTGACCCCGATGTGCTGTGTGATGGGAAGTCGGTTACTTAACCTCTCTGGCTCTCAGTTATCTCATTTTTAAAATGAGAGATTAGATTTAAAAAAACAACAAAATTAATTGTTCACCTTCAATGATCCCTTCAAATATTCAAGGAATTAACTCATTATATTGAAAACTGGCAAATAAAGGAAAAGAATCAAGCATTTATCCTCCTTCCCTCTATCAACTACAACCCTAGTTAAACACATAGTTGTTAAGAGTAAACACCTCTTTTTAAAAGAATTCCAACAAATAAATGAAAAAGAAGTGATAGAATACTAGCATTTTGCAACATCCAACGAATTGATGAATCTAGACATTGAGCATCAACAGATCGCAAAAGGACAGTCAGACATCCGGTGCTTCCTGAGGAGAAAACAATTCCACCCACAATCGTGCCCACAAGATCCATTCACATCAGACTTCTGGGTCCAAAACCGATTTGCGCTGACAAAGTGGACAGAGAACATGTCAGCGCATCGCCCGTGGCGCAGTCCAGCCGGGAACCTCCGCAGGCCCCGCCCGAGCTCTCAGAGAACGAAGCAGCCCGGCCCGCGTGGCTCACTGGCTGAGTGCTGACCTATGAACCAAGAGGTCACGGTTCGATTCCCTGAGTTGCGGGCTCCATCCCCAGTGTGGGGCGTGTAGGAGGCAGCCGGTCAATCATTCTCTCTCACCATTGATGTTTCTATCTCTCTCTCCCTCTCCCTTCCTCTCTGGGATCAATAAAAATATATTAAACACACACACACACACACACAAAAACCCCAAAAACAACCAACCAAAAAAAACAAAGTGTGCCCCCACTAGGGATTGAACCCACAACCTTTTTGGCTTAGGGACGATGCTCCAATCAACTGAGCCCTGGCAGGGCCCATGAATTATACTTGAAAAAATTAAAAAATTACATATATATATATATGTATAAAATTTATTTCAGAGAGGAAGGAAGTGGGAGAGATAGAAACTCCAATGATGAGAGAGAATCATTGATCTGCTGCCTCCTGCAGGCCCCACAACCTGGGCATGTGCCCTGACTGGGAATCGGACCGTGACCTCCTGGTTCATAGGTTGACGCTCAACCCCTGAGCCACCAGCCCAGACATTGTGCTTTTTAGAGCCCCTCAGGCGTTCCGGGGCGAGAGCCCCTGTGCTCAGCCCCACGGCCTGGCTGGTGGTGAAGGACGTCAGGTGTTCACGACCTTGAGGAAGTTTCTTTGTCTCTCCCGACTCTAGTCCATCTGTGAAACAGGGTTTCCCACTCAAATTCTTTTCTGCCTGCTCTACTGTTGAGAGAATGAAATGAAGGAGCAGAGAGTCAAGGCTCCTGGAAACAGACTCCGGGCTCTGTCCCCCAGCAGCTCTAGCTGCTCTCTCAGTGGCCGTGGTTGGCCATTCTTCGGGAGAGTGAGGCAGGTGGATGGCTGTACCTCATTACGGTAGAGATGAAAGCTCCTCTCCTTGTTGTCGCTCCTTTCACCCCACCCCCACTTATTCACCCTCTCCCATGGAAAAGTCTGTTCGCCCTTATTTATCTCCATTTTCTGGGGCCTCGAAGGGCTGCGCCACGTGTCCTGCTGCCCTGCTGCCCCCGAGCTGTGAGCTGTGAAGGGACGGGTGCAGGGGACGGCCTGGCCTGGCCTCAGAGGCTGCGCTTCATGGTCCGCAAGGTCTCGCACACAGACAAGGGCTTCACTTCAGAGGATGTCTGCCCAGCGCCCTCCGGGAGCATGGTGTGGGGTTTGCTGTCCCTCGGACAGAGGAAAAGCACCGCTCTGCTTATGTTCTGGCAGTAAAGCTAATATTTGCTGAATACGATGTGTGAGCCAGGATCTCACTTGCATAATCCTATTTCGCAGCCACACCAATCCCGCAAGCTGGGTTCTGTTATTTTCCCCATTTTACAGAGGAACACATAGGGCTGTAGGGAGGCAAAGCAACTTTGCCAGGTTGCTGAGCCATCCAGGGAGGAGCGAGAATCCAGAAAGTCTGAAAACAGAGCTTTGGTACAAAGGCAGTGCGCCAGGCATTGTTGAAAACAATTTGTACCTTGTAACTCATTTAATCTCTGAGTACAATATGAAGCAGATTCTCTTATCTTCATTTTATAGACAAAGAAACGAGGACACCGTGAGGCTAAGTAACTTGCCCATGGTCGCACAGATGAGATAAAATTGTTGGAAAATAGCGTGAAGGAAGACTGACTAAGCTGTAGCTCCAAAGGGGTTCCTTACCTCCCTGCGCTCCCAGGAAGTTGAAGTAAGCAAAGCAGAAACATCTGGCCATTCTGCGGCAGGCACACAGCCACACTTCCCAGGTGTGCACGCAGCACCCCTCCCACAGCAAGCCCAGCAGGAGTGGGCCGGGGTCCTGGACAGAACACCTGCTCCGAGCCGCTGGGCTCCCTGCCTCCCACGGCCCTTACTCACCCCAGTGCCTCCTCACCCAAAGCCGCTCCAGTGACCAGTGACAAGCTAGTGGTGCCTGGGGGTTCCTCCACCTGGAGAGCAGAGAACCGAGGACAGGCGGCCACCAGACTGACTGATGAGCACAGAATCCATGAGAACGGCTCAGGGAGGAGGCGGGGAGAGGGGCTCAGGGAGGAGGCGGGGAGAGGGGCTCAGGGAGGAGGTGGGAGAGGGGCTCAGGGAGGAGGTGGGGAGAGGGGCTCAGGGAGGAGGCGGGGAGAGGGCTCAGGGAGGAGGCGGGGAGAGGGGCTCAGGGAGGAGGTGGGGAGAGGGGCTCAGGGAGGAGGTGGGGAGAGGGCTCAGGGAGGAGGCGGGGAGAGGGCTCAGGGAGGAGGCGGGGACAGGGGCTCAGGGAGGAGGCGGGGAGAGGGGCTCAGGGAGAAGGCAGAGTGAATGGAGAAGGCTACATGGCCATTGGGCGTCCCCTGGGGAGAGCTAGCTGGAAGGCTTGTGCAGCCACCTCGTTTTCCTCTTTTAAAGAAGAAATCTGCCTTCTGGTTCATTCTAGCCCCACCAGGAGCATCCTCATAATCAGATGGGTGATAACAATTATTATTATTATTTAACCAACTTGTACTGAGTACTTCCTGTGTGCCAGATACTACACTAAGAACTCTGATGAGTCACTTAATTGTCACAACGATAAGGCAGGAGAGGAAAATGGATGAGAGAGGTTAGCTGAGCGCCCAATGGCCCAGCCAGGAAGCTGCAGTCAGGACTCCAGCTGGCTCCCTCCTGCCTCCTGCTGAGTAGTGTGTGTTCTTAGGACCAACGCCCACCCCCACCTGCAGCACTCCAGGATCAGCACCCAGAACACAATGTTAGGTCCTAGGTGTGTGAGGGATGAAAGGTGATCTGTCTACTCTCTCAATGAAAAACACACGCACCTTCTTATAAATACAATCCAGACAGGCAGCGACACACGAGCAATAAGACCGCTGGCCATTCCAGAAGCCCTTTACGCGCCGGCTGTTAATGGACCGCCCCTCCCCAAGTGGCCCTCCCGACTCTCCTGCCTTACAGTTTCTCAGCCTCTGCAGAGCTCTTGACATGAGTGTGGTCCTTTCCATTAGAGAAAGTCAACGTGTCTTATAAGGCTGTTATTCTCCAGGTTCTCCTTAACGGGGGGCAGCGCCCCCCCCCCCCCTCTCATCAATAAATGTATCCTTGGGTGAGGATTTTAAAAAGACCTATTCTTTAAATAATAATAATAATAACAGAGGTCCTGATTTCCTCAGTCAGGTGCAGCTGGGACATCCGATTGCTAACCAGTCCTCAGTTGACTTTAATGTGCAGCCAAGGTTGACGATCACTACTTGAACATATTTGACTTCTTGGATAATAAGTAAAACCCACATTCACCCAGGGAAGCTCTAATATTTCCTTCGTCTTTTGGGAAGGCAGGCTAGTAGGGGAAGAGCTGTAAAAATGAACTCTTTCCTTGAGCAGTGAGTCCAGACATCATTTCGTTGTATCTGAAGACTTCAAAGGAAATGAGGCCCACTGTTCCCTCCATACATTCCCAGAAATTTACTGTTTCATTTTATCTGGGTTGTAGCCGAGAAAGAAAACCACTTTGAATGGAAAAGCCTTTACTTAGTCTGAAGATCAAGATCTTCTTCCAGAAGATTTCTTTTCCAATAATGTTTAATTTTATTAAACTAAAATGTATTAAGGTTCTACAATGTTTTTTAAAAAATACATTTTATTGATTTCAAAGAGGAAGGGAGAGGAAGAGAGAGATAGAAACATCAATGATGAGAGAGAATCATGGATCGGCTGCCTCCTGCATGCCCCCTACTGGGGATGGAGCCCACAACCCAGGCATGTGCCCTTACCCAGAATCGAAGCTGGGACCCTTCAGTCCGCAGGCCGATGCTCCATCCATTGAGCCAAACCAGCTGGGGCTACAATGTTTAATGGTTTATTCAACATTTACTGAGATTTTGCTAAGTACGTATGATAGAGTTCTATATGCAAGGGATTATAAACGTGTAGGGCACAGGAGGGGGGTGTAGCTAAGTGCTGTGCTCGCCTCCTCCCACAACCACATAACAACTGCAATGAAACCACAGAACAACCATCACTGAGAACCACCTGAAATCTACTTGAACAGACGCCCTACAACTAAGGCTACAGATGAAGACAAGGTGAGGCTGGTAGGAGGGACGGAAACACAGCACAGGCAGGTCCCACAGTCACTGTGTGGAGGTTGAAAATCGGGAGGGATGTCTTGGCTGTGAAGGTCTGCCCTGAGGGGTGAAGGGTCCCAGTCCCCCACCAGGCCCTGCAGCCCAGGGCTCCTGAGCCAAGAAGAGAAGTTGCCATACTTTCTGGCTATAAAAACCAGCAGAGACTGTGTTTCAGGGAGAGGGAGGACTGCTAGAGTCTCTGGTGTTCTTCTTAAAGGGCCCACCTCAGATTGACTAGCACTCCCTCCCTCTGAGCTCCCGCGCTGGGGCAGCCGCTCGAAAAGCACCAGGGACATACAGAGAGGAACTGAATTGTGCAGCGAGAGCTGGAAGGGCGGCTTTCTCCCAGACAGAAGTGTTGGCCGAGGCCATTGTGCCTTTGATGAGCTGTCCCAACAGAGTCAGCAGACGGTGCCAAATCTGTGTCCATCAACTTGGCTAATATTGTCCCACCAGCCGTGGTGATTCCCTGAGACCCTGCCTCACCCAGCTTGTGGGCCCACCCAAGCTGTTTCCAATGGCTTTTCCATACAAACAGCCTGTCTTGGCTCATGCTAATAACTCACAAAACCTCTCAAAGGCTCACAAACCCCAATAAGCAGCATCTGACTTCGGTGTGGCCGCACCTCTTGCTAAGCGGCCCTAAGTCCAGCTCTAGTGCAAATGCCTCGGTTCACAGGTTGGCCGCTCTGGCCTCCGCCAAGCCCAGCACAAGTGACAACCATCTGCAGATCACTTTGTGGCTCATGCTGGTTGGCCCCCGGGCGGGCACAGGCAGCAGCTGACCTTCCCCTACACTCCTGGGAGGCCCCAGCACCGTTGTGCTCAGTGGTCAGCTTCAGATTATGCGGAGCATCACCAAACCACCTCCACGAGCAACACTCTCAAGGGCAGATGTGGCAGGCACCAGAGCCCCACTGAAGCTCCTCCTGCTCCCACTGCAGGTAAGCTCCTGCACAGCTGATCCTTGACTGTGGTCTCAACTGTCCTCACAGCGAATCAGCTAGGGTAAATCCCTCCCACTGACATGCCAAAGGCCGTCAAGACTCAGCTACAACAGGAGAGTGCACATAGCACACAGGAGGGTGGACCTGGAGCACCCAGCTCAGGTGAATGGGGAGGCTGTGCCACTGGCCCCTATAGGACACCTACTACACAAGGCCACTCTACCAAGCCTGGAAGACATAGCAGCTCTACCTAATGCACAGAAACAAGCACAGAGAGGCAGCCAAAATGAAGACTCAAAGAAAATGTCCCACATGAAAGAACAGAACAAAACTCCAGAAAAAGCACTAAACAAAATGAAGACAAGACAAGCAATCTACCAGATGCAGAGCTCAAAGGAACTTATAAGGATGGTTATAAGGATGCTCAAGGAACTTATGGGAAGAGTAGGTGAACTTAGTGAGAACTTCAACAAAGAGATTGGTAACATAACATGGAGATAGAACACATAAAAAAGAGCCAGTCAGAAATGAAGATTACACTAACTGAAATGAAGAATACATTACATGAAAGCAACAGTGGAATAGATGAAGCAGAGGATCAGATCAGAGATTTAGAAGATAAGGAAGCAGAAAACACCCAATCTGAACAGCAAAAAGAAAAAGAAGCCAAAACAATGAGCATAGTATAAGGAGCCTCTGGGACAATTTCAAGCATTCCATGGGGGTGGCAGAAGGAGAAGAGAGAGAGCAAGGAATTGAAAACCGATGTGAAAAAATAATGATGGGAAACTTCCCTACCTGGTGAAGGAAATAGACATACAAGTCCAGGAAGTGCAGAGAACCCCAAACAATATGAACCCAACAAGACCCACACCAAGACACATCATAATTAAAATGCCAAAGGGTAAAGACAAGAGAGAATTTTAAAAGCAGCAAGAGACAAGCAGTAAGTTATCTACAAGGGCATGTCCATATGACTATTGGCTGATTTCTCAAGAGAAACTTTGCTGGCCAGAAGGGATTGACAAGAAATATTAAAACTGATGAAAAGCAAGGACTCATAAACATGATTACTCGACCCAGCAAAGCTATAATGTAGAATTGAGGGACAGATAAAGAACTTTCCAGACAAGAAAAGCTAAAAGAGTTTATCACCACCAAACCACTATTCAAAAAAAAATATTGAAGTCTTCTTTAAGAAGAAAAAGAATAACAAAGTAAAAAATCCTATCTAATACAAGAGTAATATGCAAATTGACCATCACTCCAAGACACAAAATGGCCACCTCCATGTGGCTAAAGATGGCTGCCCCATGTGGACACAAGATGGCCACCACAAGATGGCTGGCAGGGGAGGGCAGTTGGGGGAGACCAGGTCTGTAGAGGAGGGCAGTTGAGGGGGACCAGGACAGCAGGGGATGGCAGTTCGGGGGGACCAGGCTTCAGGGGAGGGCAGTTGTGGGCAATCAGGCCAGCAGGGAGGGGAGTTAGGGATGACCGGGCCAGCAGAGGAGGGCTGATGGGGGAGACCAGGCCAGCAGGGGAGAGCAGTTGTGGGCAATCAGGCCAGCAGGGAGGGCAGTTAGGGATGACCGGGCCAGCAGAGGAGGGCTGATGGGGGAGACCAGGCCAGCAGGGGAGGGTAGTTGTGGGGGGACCAGGCCTGCAGGGGAGGACAGTTGGGGGGCAGGGACACAGGCCTGCAGGGGAGGGCAGTTGGGGGGACCAGGCCTGCAGGGGAGAGCAGTTGGGGTGGGCCATGCCTCTATGGGAGGGCAGTTAGGGGTGACCAGGCCAGCAGGGGAAGGCAGTTAAGGGCAATCGGGCCTGCTGGGGAGCAGTTAGGTGTCGATCAGGCTGGCTGGGAGTGGTTAGGGGGTGATCAGGCTGGCAGGCAGAAGCGGTTAGGGGCAATCAGGCAGAGGCAGGTGAGCGGTTGGGAGCCAGCAGTCCTGGATTGTGAGAGGGATGTCCAACTGCCCGTTTAGGTGGGACTGGGCCTAAAAGGGCAGTTGGACATCCCTCAAGGGGTCCCAGATTGGAGAGGGTAGATGCTGGGTTGAGGGACACCCCCTCCCGTGCACGAATTTCATGCACCGGGCCTCTAGTATGAATAATAAAATGGCAATACCTATATATCCATCAACAATCACTTTAAATGCAAATACATTACATGCTCCAATCAAAATACATACAGTTGCTGATGGGTAGCAAAACAAGACCCTTACATATGCTATCTACACAGACTCACTACAGATAGAAAACACACACAGACTGAAGGTAAAGGAATGAAGAAAGATGTTTCATGAACATAGAAACAAACAAAAAGCTGGGTCAGCAAAACTTATACCAGACAAAATGAGCTTTAAAATAAAGGGTACAAGAGACAAAGCAGAACCCAGCAATTTCTCTTCTGAGTATTTATCCAGAAAAACACAAAATGCTAATTCACAAAGACATACGCATCCATATGTTCATTGCAACGTTATTTACAATAGCTAAGATATGGAAGCAACCTAAGTGCCCGTCAATAGATGAATGAATAAGGAAGAAGTGGTGCATATACACAATGAAATATGACTCAGCCATTAAAAAATTATATCTTGCCATCTGCAACAACATGGATGGACCTAGAAATTATTGTGTTGAGTGAAATAAAACAGACAGAGAAAGGCAAATTCCATATAGTTTTACTTATGTGTAAAATCTAAAAACCAAAATAGATAATCAAGCAGAATAGAAACAGAGTTATAGATGCACAAAACATTTTGACAGGTGCCAGATGGGAGGGAGGTTGTGGGATGGGTGAAAAGGGTGAGGGGATTGAGAGGTAATAATTGGCAGTTACAGAATAGTCATGGGGATGTAAAGTACAGCATAGGAAATATAGTCAATATTATTGTAGTAATTATGTGTGATGTTAGATGGGTTTAGATTTATGGGAGTGATCACTTCATAAGTTATATAATATCTAATTGCTGGGTTGTACCCATGATACTAATATAATATAGTATGTCAACTATAATTAAAAAATAGAAAAATATCTTAAAACTTGTAGGGCAGACAGATTAGATACACAAATAACTACAAGAAAAAACTATGCTAAGTGCATAAATACTTAGTGCTTGGTGCACAGAAGACACTCAGTAATTTTATGGGGAAAGAAGGAGAAAAAGGAGAAAAGGAGAGGTAGAAAGAAAGAAGGAAAGGATGGAAGAAGTAAAACAAATTCGACAGAGGTTTCGAGTAAAAGATCACAGTGTGTTGGAGGAGGGTGTGATTGCAGCCTTTAGAAGGGGCTGAGTCCAGGAGACGTGGAGGTGGGGAGGCGATGCCATTGGGAAGCGATAGCGTATGCAAGAGCAGGAAGCATGTGCTGAAGTCTGACTATGTGTGGGAAACACAAAGTAGTATCATTGGACGGAGAAGAAGACACACCACCACTGCAGTCAGAGAGAAAACTGACAAGGAGAAAACTGTCATCACTATTAAAACAGCAGTGAGAGCAATGTTCTCATTTGTCATTGGTGGGCAATGGATGGCCATACGTCCTGGTTTTCTCAAGGCAGTATTAACTCGCATCCCTGGTTCCTGCATAACTGCTAAGAGCACCTCGTTTCACTCTCAAAAGTCCTGTGGTTTGGATAATAAATTACATGGTAACCTTAGCAACAATAAGACTTGCAATGCTTTGGAAAAGAACAGAGGGCAAAGGAATAGAATAGGAATGATATCATCAGAGTTACCTTTTACCAAGACTCATCAGGCAGTTCCATGGGGTTTGTACTCAAAAGAGAAGGAAATTAGACAGAGAAGGAGAATCATTCAGAAGGTATCGTTTTAGTCTGGGCAAAAACAAAGAGCCTCAACTCAGGTGCTGGCCAAATGTGATCGGTGGCCCATGAGCTACACCAGTGCTCCCCACCTCATGGCATTCACCGTGTGGTCCTCTCCCACACACAATGGTGTTGACATGTAACCGATAGGATGCTACAGAAATGACGGAGGGTGGCTCCGGAGGCTGGCTCATACAGGGCACTGTGGCTTCCTCCTTGCTCGCTCTTTCTTGGATCACTTGGTCTGGGCTATGCCAGCTGCTATGTTGTAAGGACCCTCAAACCGCCCATGGGAAGGTGTGTGTGGTGAGCAACGCTGTCGTCTTCAGCACAGATCCGTGAGCCCTGTGAGTGAGCCACCTCACCTGTAGCACCCAGCCCGCTGCAGATGCCTGCAGTTGCCAGCCAGCCACAATCTCATGGGAGATCCTACGCCAGAACCATCAAGCCAAGCTTCTGAATTCCTAACCCAAGGAAACGGGGAGAGAAAAAATCTTTATTATTGTTTTAAGCTGCTGGTTTTGGGACAGTTTGTTACAGAACAGCACATAGCAAACTACCGAAATAAGAAGGAAATAATAAAAATGAATTGCACACGGAACTTAGAGTAGCGGGCATTTGCTTTCTCCTCCCCTTTCCTCCACTAATTACCTGGGACGTTGCTGAAATGCCCTAATATGTAAGAGTCTTGGTTTCCTCATCTGCAGAATACACAGGCCTGACTAATGATATTCAACGTTCCTTTTAGCATCCAAATTAAATGACTCTTTTATTTTAAAAAGACACTTATTAGACAAAGAGCAGGGCTTAGAAATTATCACATTATCTGGAGGGCTCTGTGTGTTCCTGGCCTCCTCTGTTCATCAGTGACTGAACTGAAGATATAAAATGTAGTCTTGTCTAAATCAGAGGAAAAGTTATTGCAGTGGTTGAAGCAAAATGCCTAAAAATCTTGAAATCCTGGAAAATGAGCCAAATATAACAAGATGAAATGCAACACAGACACAGAGAGCCCATGACGGCCAGAAAATTTACCCCTGGGAGCACACGAGTGTGGTAAGAGTAATATTCATCTTTAATCAATTCGATGATCTGGGTGCCAACACACGACTCCTGCCTTTCTTCATTGCATTCATAAATTCATTCAACAATCAGCCAGGCGCCGGGCCAGGCACTAGGGCTATGTGATGACTAAGTCACAGATTTAGGCTACATTTTTAGAATTATAGAACCTAAATACAATGAGGAGAGATCCCATTTTCATCTTTGCTTGGTCGGATCATATGTGAACATTGGGTCACAAGTCAATTGATCTATAGACACACCAGAGTTCGGTCTGAGAAGAGTTAACAGAATGGAGATGGGACACAAAGTAGCCAGAATCAAATTACCTTTATTAAGTGGCTGCTCTGTGTCCTGTCCAGGAACAGGATGTCCAGAGAGAAGAGAGGACGGCTTAGAATAGAACCTTGCCAAATGTTAACCCATAAAGGACAGGCAGAGAAGAGGATCTGCAAGAGAGGCTGAGTAGGAATAGCAAGGGAGCAGGAGAAAAATCTGGAAGCTAAATAAAAAATGTGCTTCAAAGGTCAAAGGTATGTGATCTGGCATCTCTTCTAATCTCACTCTAACCCTAACCCTTATAACGTGCTCACTCTGACCCACATACATGGGTCTTCTGGTCCTTCTTCACATATAACTCCTCACTCCTAACTCTGGGCCATTGTCTTTGCTGCTCCCACTGATTGTGATGCTCTTCCTCGGATCCAAGAATGGCCCAGTCCTTTGTTCATTCAGATCTCAGTTCAGATGCCACCTCCTCAGAGAGGACTTCTCTGATCACCCTAGTTAAAATAATAACCTTCCATCTCACCCTGATTCATTTCTCATCTCTGCATTTATCACTCATCCCCTGACATTTTATGCATTTGCTGGCTCCTTTATTTACTTCTCCTCCCCAAATCCTCCAGCCCCATACTCAAACACGCATTCCACCTGCCTCTTTCACTGGCGGATCACACTGCATAGTACAGTGTCTGGTGCATTGTAGGCGCTTTGTCAATATTTGATAAAAGAATGAATTAAGTAAAATCAAGATGCCAAGAAGGACTTTGGTCATCTTGACAAGAGCAGTTTCAGTGAGGAGCAGCTATCAGGGGACAATGGATTAAACAAGTCTGAAAAAGCAGGGGGTGATAAGATCTGAAACACTGATGTAAAATTAGCCTGAGACAGGAGATGGGAACCTTAGGAGGGGAGGTGAAAAAGAAGAGCAGAGCTGCAGCTAAGCTCCTAGGTATAGAGTTAAGAAGTTGAAGGACTCCTTATATCATGACATCTAATTTGTATTTTTTAAATTTAAAAAAAATATATTGTTACTGATTTCAGAGAGGAAGGGAGAGAGAGAGAGGAAGAAAGGGAGGAGAGAGAGAGAGAAACATCAACGATGAGAGAGAATCATTGATCGGCTGCCTTCTGCACACCCCCGTCTGGGGATTGAGCCTGCATCCCAGGCACGTGCCCTTGACGGGAATCAAACCTGGGACATTTCAGTCCACAGCGACACTCTATCCACTGAGTCAAACCAGCTAGGGGACTTCTAATTTACTTTTAAAGTAGTCCTAAGGATTTACCAGCTGAGATAAAATGGAGCTAGGGGTGGGATTACGGGTTTGAGGAAAGTGAAGTACAGGAAATTTGAAATAGCTACTGTGAGAAAAGCCAGGTTGCAAGGCAGGTTCAATAAAAAGGCAGCGGGCATGAAGTTAGGGGAGAAAAAGGTGGAGAAAAGGCTCCTAGAATGAAGTGGGATGGGGAAGACAGTAAAGCCAAGATGGAGTTTACAGATGGGTTTTGAGGAGCAGTCACGAGACTGGCCTATACAGGGACAGAGACAATGTCATGCCACCCTGTCACTAGCCACCAGTTGCAGGGATGGGGATGTCTCCGCTATATCAGGCATGAGCCATGGGGTGGGGAGAGGAAAAAGTGTCTGTCTTCTAAAAATAAAAAATCACCATGAATAAAACTCTATTTGACATTTATTCTGTATGGGACTAAAGCCAATAGATACATTGTAAACAGATTTGACCCAATATTTTTAAAAAATGCAAGGAATTGTAACAGTCATAAAAAGTCATAAAAACATAAAGAGCTGATTCCCGGAGGGGGTGGCCGTTGTAGAGTGTTTAGGACAGATTGGGGTCCCAGGGGAGAGCTGGAGTGCCACCGGATGTTCCATGTTCCTCCGGAGGCTTAGGAGGCAGCAAGAGGGGAAGGGGGCCCGACTAGTGAGTGCGCGCCCCTCCCGCCCAGCTTCCAGCCAGAGCAAACCCACATTTATGTGCAAAGAACTGGACTTCTGCATATGAATTTGTTTAAATCAAGTGAGTTTTTAAAATTAAAAAGTGCTTTTGTGTGAAGAAATAAATATTTAAAAACACCCGGACTAGGTGGTTTTTAAATTTCTTTCCAAGCCAGAGGGTCTCATCTTTTTATTTGATGAGTTGATTTGAACATAACTATTTTTAAATACATTTTAGAATAGTTTTAGACTTACAAAAAAGTTGTGAAGACAATACACGGAGTTCATATATACTCCATACCAACTTTCCCGTTATTACCATTTTACACTCGCAGGCACATCTGGCACAATTACTGGCCAATACTGATGCATTATTATTGGCTAAAGTCCGTCCTGGATTCAAGGTTCCTTGTGCTTTGCCTGAAGCCGCATTTTCATCCCAGGATTCCATTCAGGACACCTGCTCACATTTATTCTTATATCTCCTTAGGCTCCTCTTGATCGACAGTTTCTTTTTTAAAAATATATTTTTATTGATTTCAGAGAGGAAGGAAGAGGGAGAGAGAGATAGAAACATCACTGGGGATTGAGCCCACAACCTGGGCATGTGCCCCTGACCGGAATCGAACCCGGGACACTTCAGTCCACAGGCTGATGCTCTATCCACTGAGCCAAATGAGTTAGGGTGACAGTTTCTCAAACTTTTCTTATTTTTGATGACCTCAACAGTTTTGAGGAGTACTGAGCCAGGTACTCACAGAATGTCCCTCATTTGGGATCTTTTTCTGATCTTTCTCTCATGATTATACTGGGCTTATGGGTTTGGGGGAGGAACACCAGAGTTTAGTAAAGTGCCATGCTCAACTATCATATCAAGAGTACACACTATCAACATGACATCGTTGTTAATTTTTACCTTGATCACCTGGCTGAGGTAGCATTTGTCAAGTTTCTCCACTGCGAAGTTATTGTTTCCCCTTCTTTCCACACTCCCACAGCTATTTTTTTGTCATCACAAATAATCTGCAGTTGTAGGTCTGCTTATTTTAAAGAAAAATGTTACACATTTTGATGGTCAATGTCATGTGTTAATTGATTGGCTAAGAGATGCCCAGGTGGCTGGTAAAACGTATTTCTGGGAGAGTGCTTCCGGGAGAGTGCTCAGTGTTGAGTCAGTCGACCGAACAAGGTCACCCTCACCATGGGTGTGGGCGTCATCCAATAGCTGATGTCCTGAATAGACCAAAAAGGCAGAGGAAGGGCACATTTGCTCTCCGCTGAGCTGGGACATCCACCTTCAACTGCCCTTGGACATCAGTGCTTCTGAATCTTGGGCCTTTTGACTTGAATTGCAACTTATACACCATTGGCTCCCTCAACTCTCGTGCCTTCACCCTGGGACTGAATTACCCCACCAGCTTTCCTGATTCTCCAGCTTACAAATAGCAGAACCAACTGTAAAACGGGCCTCAGTCTTTTCTTCCTTTGTCAACTGGTGAGGCCATAGGTGCAGGCTGGGAGAGAGAGGCAGTGTAGCAGGAGTGGGGACCACAGCCCTTTAGGCCACTTCCTCATGTACCTTGTGCCTTCAGGGCTTGCTGGGACCCATCGTGTATGTACTACTTCCATGTGGTGATGGCTGTGCACGCCCAGCTTTATGGCTTGGTAAGTCATTGACGCCCAGTTGATGATGGGTAGCTTCAGGCCACATGGTAACTTGTAAGTATTTCTCTTTTCCGTGTCCAGCGAGGCTAGAGAGCGGTCCAGTTCCTGAGTAGGGGCGGCTGGGGATTGAGAACATGAAAGAAAGAGACAGACACAGAGATAGAAGGAAAAAGCGGGGACCTGGTGGGGCCGCTGCCCTCTTCTGATGGAGAGACAGTGACCCAGAGCCAATTCAGTGTGTTTATTTTATACCTCAAACACCAGGAAGTTTTACTAAAAGTCAAGACAAAGGAGATTATTTGCATTCTTGGGTGGGCCTGGGTCCTATCCATTCCTGGTGCTTGACTGGATTTACATAATAAAACCCACTCCCCGACATCTGGGCAGAAATGAAGGTCAAGCTGACAACACTTCTGCCTTTTGGCAGACTGTGCTTCCAGGGCGTGGCTTTGCAGACGCCACTGGATTCAGCTGACAATAATTAAAGAAATGCCCATGTGCCCTCCCAGGAGCTCCCTACAGTAACTGGGTGTCTGGTGGTCAGTGTTCAGTCTCTACGAAGGCCCAGAAGCAGGCCAAGGGGTGCTTCTTAAAAGGCGAGTAGTTATCCACGGGTAATGGCAGGGCCTTTCTCTACGATCCTAAAGGCCTGTGCTGTGATTCACCGATAGGGTCTGCCAAAGGCTCCAAATGACAGCGCTGCCTGCCACCGACACCTCGCGTACACGGAATCTGCTGGCTCCCGGGCCCGAGAGGCAGAGCAGCTTGCACAGCAGCCTGACCTTTGAAGAGCCTTCCTTCTCTTGTCTGAGCCTCACTCAGAATGTTTGGCCTTTTCGGGCCACTCAGTAAATAGGCTGGAGTAAGCATGTTGCCTCCAAAATCCAAGGAGACCCACTAGGCATTCTGCCTCCTTCGTGGTGGGAGGAGGAGTCAGCTGAGACAGCTCACCCTTCACCTGAGAAGGAATATCTCCACACCCCCACTCCCAGCACCAGTTTGTGTCTGAGTCCTTCTGGACTGCTATGACACAAACACCACACACGAGGAGGCTTAGAAGCAACAGAAATTTATTTATCACGGTTCTAGAGGCTGGGAAATCTAAGATTAAGGCGCCAGCAAACGCAGTGTTTGGTGAGGTCCTGCTTCCTGGTTCATAAGTGGCCGTCTTCTCCCTGCGTCTACGTGGCAGAGGGATGAGAGAGCTCTCGGAGTCTCTTCATAAGGGCACTAATCCCATTCATTAGAACTTCACCTTCATGACCTATTCACCTCCCAGAGGCCCCACCGCCTTATATGTTCGCATGGGGGATTAGGTGTCAACATATGCATTTGGGTGGGACACAAATATTCAGTCTATGACACTAGGTCAAACGGGTACTTTGGTGGTATTTGCAGGCTGGTGCTTACTTTTATGCACACAGAAGGTCAGAAAACAAAACTTTGAGACCTCTGGGGACGCTAGAGTCTGTGGACGAAAGGGGCCACATGCTGACCTGACAAGCTCAGGGGAGCCTGCATGGCGGTCTTGCAAACTCAGAGACCTAAAGTCACCACAGAGGATGGTCTGAAATGAAACTGTAACTAAAAGCAGTGATGGTGGGCAGTTACATCCTAGGCCGGTATCTTCCCTGACAAGGTCAACCTTTACCTTAACTGAGCCTATGTGTCTTTTTGTATCTATGATAACATACCCTTGAAATGTCTGGGTAACTGGTAACTTCCCTTTTTCTGGAGCCCCTGGGGCACAACCAAATGTGGTGGGCGCCAGGACTGATACCACAAATTCCTTCATTATCATGTTAATTGTTCCTGCACCCACCTAAGCATGTGTCCATCATTTTACTTTTTATCCAATCCCAGGGGTTTCCCACAGCTTTGCTTTATCCCACCTCCTTAATCTATCACCAATGAATTTCATGTAACCCACCTATGTCCCTCCTTTGATTGCAATGTATAAATACAGATGTAACCCGCCATCCTCCGGACCATTATCTCAATTCGTTGAGGTTCTGCTTCCCGGCATATGTCGACAGTTTGGCTCAAATAAACTCATAAAAATTCTTTACAGGTTTCAATGGTTTTTTTACGTTAACGAGTCTGGATCTAAGAAGTCACGGGATGTGTGACCTCCTTGCTTTGTGGAGCTGTAGGTGGAGAGCAGAGGCTGGGGTGGGCGCTCCGTCCTTCCACCAGGGCACAGATGCCCACTCCAAGAATGGCCATCTTTTGTCTGCCACACAAAGAATGCTGGCACAGTGACTTTGGGGAGCTTTTGTTCCTCCTTTCCTTCTAAATACAGTCTGTCTGTGATGACAAACACTGGGCCTCATGTACATGTGTGTAGGCCTGTGTGTCAGCAAACACGCTGCCTTTCTGAAGTGTGCAGCAATCCACTGTGAGCCGTGACTCGGCCGAGGACTGTGCCAAATTAGTCCTCCTTTGAAGAATCTTCCTGGGGATACTTCACATTCAGAGCCATTACTCATGAAGCCAGATGATGCGTCTTAAAATGCCAACATCTTGGTATTCAACAGCTTTGCACACCCCAACTGAGTTGATTTGTAATTCTTTGGGGAGGCTCAGAGACTGCTTTTGGCCACTTCAACCTTTCTCATCTCACCTGCTTCCTTGAAAGGAACACAAACTCAAAACACCTCTACCAAAGGCCCTCCAAGCAGTTAACAAATGGTGACAATCTTGGTACAACAGGCACGCGGCAAACATGTGGCGCACTGGCTCAGAGCACACAAAATGGGCTTGCATACTTCCTGTCTCCTCTTGAAGACCCAAACAGGAGCTGATGTTGCCACCCGCCCCCACAGATGAGGCTGAAGGATGTGCTGGACATCATCCAGCAGTAAGAGGTATTCAGCCACACACGTGCTGTCCAGCTTCTGCACTGCTTGCTGGTCATGGCAGCGAGGAGAGACCGTGCAGTTTTCTGTTGCTTAAGATGGTGAGTCAATTCAAAATGAAATTCTAAGAATCTGAGGTTGAAGGAGATTGAGTGCCTTGAAAGACAAAGAGATAGAATGCTGGAAGTCACCCCTACAAACATGTCCAAGGCTTTTTAGAAATAATAGAGAAAATATGACAGAGAGAAGGCATTTTCCTGTAAAGTTGGTATCAGGACCCCATTAACAAATGGAAAATAGAGAGGTTTAATAACCTGCTCAAAGTCAGCTAGGTAAAAAACTAGAATTCCAAAACTAGGTCAAAAATTGAAATCCCAACTCAGGTTTGTCAAATTCCAAAGCCTATATATATAATTTTCTGATTTCAGGATGTCTGCTTGACCGAGATGGATGAAGAAACTGAGATAGTATTTTCTCAGACCTACTTTGGACACTCTTTAAAGCATAAAGGTGAAGACAGGAAGGAAACAATAGATGCCAATGTAGGAAGAGTGTAATTGGACATAAATGTACACACACAGCAATATAGTCAAAGGTCTATGACATCAACCAAACAATAGGACTCATCCCATGACCCCAGTAAAGAGATTTGCTAAACATGTACTTCAATTCAACAAACAATACCTCAGTGTATAGGCTTTAAATTAAACTTGAATCCATGAGGATGACCATGCCATGGCCCCATCCTCAAGAAGTTTGAAACACTAAGGAGGGAAAGAGTGTAAACAACCAACCGCACTGCAAGGCAGGATGGGAGTGCAGCAGGACATGGAATGCCCTTAGGGTGGGAGGCTGAGGAGGGCCTCCAGGTAAGTAGCCTTGTATCTGGGTCCTGGAGGATAAAGATTTTCATGGGAGGTGGAGGCAGTAAGGATATCCCAGGATGAAAGGAAAGAAAGAACAAAGGCAGGAAAGAATGAGTGGGAGCCAAGAGGGTGAAGAGGCTGAAAACAACGTTAAAGAATTTGAACTGCATTTAGTAGGCAACAGAAAACTAGGAAAGGCGAGTAGAGCGGCTCTGTCAGACCTGCTCAAGAACAATAGGAATTAGTGATTAGGATGCAAATGCAGTCATCAAGATAAAGGTCATGAGAGGTGCTGGTCAAAATGGTGGTATAGGTGCCCTGGCTGGTTTGGCTCAGTGGATAGAGTGTTGGCCTGTAGACTGAAGGGTCCCGGGTTCGATTCCAGTCAAGGGCACATGCCTAGATTGTGAGCTCGATCCCCAGAAGGGGGTGTGTAGGAGGCAGCTGATCAATGATTCTCTCTCATCATTGATGTTTCTATCTCTATCTCTCCCTTTTTCTCTGAAATCAATAAAAAATATTTTTTTAAAATGGTGGCATAGGTAAACACAGTATTTACATCCTCCAACACCACATCAAAACGACAACTAAACTACAGAACAACCATCATTCAGAACCACCTGAAATCTAGCCGAACAGAAATCTTACAATTAATGATATAAAAACAAACCACATTGAGACTGGTAGGAGGTGCAGAGACTTGGAACAGGCTGGTCCCACAACTACGTGTGGCAGATAAAAACTGAAAAGATCTCTCAGCTTTACAGTGAGACCCCCTGAGGAGCCAGTGGTCCCAGCCCTACGCCAGTCCCCCCAGCCCAGGGTTCCACTGCCAGGAAGAGAAGCCCCATAGCTTCTGGCTATGAAAACCAGCAGAATTATGGAGTGAGAAGGAAGCTTTGGGAGTCCCGGCATTCCTCTTAAAGGGCCCACATGGACTTCCTTGGACTTACTCCCTCTGAGCTCCAGTGCAGGGGCAGCAGCTTGAAATGCACCAGGGACACATGGGGATGGACTGAATCATCTGGAATCAGAGTGAGAGCTGGGGAGGGGGGAGGCGCTTTCTTACAGACAGAAGTGCTGGCAGAGGTCATTGTTACTCTGTTGAGCCCTCCACCCACAGGTCCAGCAGGTGGGCACCATATCTGAGTCTCCACCAACTTGGCTAACACTGTTCAACCAGCCCTGGTGATTCCCTGAGACCCCACCCCCTCTAACTTCTTTGCCTACTAAAGCCATTTCCAATGGCCGTTCCATACAAATGGCCAATTTTGGCTCATGCTTCAGACTTTCCTAAAATCTCTCAAACAAGCAGCATCTGGCCTTGGTGTGCCCCGTACCTCTCACTAAGTAGACCCAGGCATGACACTAGCAACAAAAGGCCTTGATTCTCAGCTAGGCCTCCCCTGAGTAACTCTAACCCCCACAAAAGTAGCAGCCATGTGCAGATCACTTTGTAGCTCATGCTGGGTGGGTCCAGGCAGGCACAGGTGGTGAGTTTGGCCTGCACCTCCTGCAAGGCTCCAGAACCAGCACACTCAGTGGACAATTGCAGACCATGTTGAAGCAGCACCCAACCACTGGCACAAGAGATACACTTAAGAGGAGGACTCAGTGGGCACCAGAACCCTGCTGAAGTAAGTCCTGCTCTATGAGGTTGGCCCCTGCACAGCTGGTTCTTCATGTGGTTCCAACCGGTTCTTGCAGAAGATCTGCCAGGGGGGTCAAGCCCTCCCATTGAGACACCAACAGCACTCAAGGCTTAAATATAACAGGAGGATGGATGCACACAGCCCACATGGGAATGCACATGAAGTGCCCAGCTCAGGTGACTGGGGAGGCTGTGCCACTGGCCCCTACAGGACACCTACTACACAAGGCCACTCTACTAAGACTGGGAAACATAGCAGCTCTACCTAATGCACAGAAACAAACACAGGGAGGCAGCCAAAATGAAGACTCAAAGAAACATGTCCCACATGAAAGAACAGAACAAAACTCCAGAAAAAGCACTAAACAAAATGGAAATAAGCAATCTACCAGATGCAGAGTCAACGCATTGGTTATAGGATACTTAATGAACTAGAGGAAGAGCAGATGAACTTAGTGAGAAGTGCAACAAAGAGAAGAGCCAGTCATAAATGAAGATTACAGTAACTGAAATGAACAATGCATTACAGGGGTGTAGATGAAGCAGAGGATCAGATCAGAGATTTAGAAGATAAGGACACAGAGAACACCCAATCAGAACAGCAAAAAGAAAAAGAAGCCAAAATAACCAAGACAGTATGAGGAGGAGCCTCTGGGACAACTTCAAGCTTTCCATGGGGGCGCCAGAAGGAGAAGAGAGAGCAAGGAATTCAAAACCGAGGTGAAAAAATAATGATGGAAAACTTCCCTAATCTGGTGAAGAAAATAGACATACAAGTCCAGGAAGTGCAGAGAGTCCCAAACAAGATGAACCCAACGAGGTCCACACCAAGACACATCATAATTAAAATGCCAAAGGGTAAAGACAGAGAGAGAATTTTAAAAGCAGCAGGAGACAAGCCGTCAGTTACCTACAAGGAAAATCCCATAAGACTGACAGCTGATTTCTCAAGAGAAACTCTGTAGGCCAGAAGGCTTTGACAAGAAATATTCAAACTGATGAAAAGCAAGAACCCACAATCATGATCACTGTACCCAGAAAAGCTATCATGTAAAATTGAAGGAGCGGTAAAGAGCCTCCCAGACAAGAAAAGCTAGAAGAGTTCATCACCACCAAACCAGTATTGCAAAAAAAAAAAAAAAAAAAAAGTTGAAGGGTCTTCTTTAAGAAAAATGAAAACTATGAATAATAAATTGGCTATAAATACATCTCTATCAACAACTGCTTTAAATTCTCCAATCAAAAGACATAGGGAGGCTAGATGAATAACAAAACAAGACTCTTACATAAGCTGTCCTCACAAGGTTCACTTCAGATGGTAAGACACACAGACTGAAAGTAAAGGTGTGGGGAAAATATATTTCACACAAATGGAAACAAACGAACCAAAAACCCCCACAAAAACTGGGGTAGCAATACTTATACCAGACAAAATAAACTTTAAAACAAAGGATATATAATAAGAGACAAGGAAGTATCCAGCAATTCCACTCTGGGTATTTATCTGAAGAAACCCAAAACACTAAATTGAAAAGACATATGCATCTATATGTTCATTGCAGCATTATTTACAATAGTCAAGATATGGAAACAATCTAAGCAACCAATAGATGAATGGATAAAGAGGAAGTGGTGCATATATATAATGGAATATGACTCAGCCATAAAAAAGGATGAAATCTTGCCATCTGCACCAACATAGATGGACCTAGAGGGTACTGTGCTGAATGAAATAAGTCAGACAGAGGAAGACAAATGCCTGATGGGCTTACTTGTATGTGGGATCTAACAAAACAAACAAGCAAACAGAAACAGAGAACATTTTCTTTCTGTTATTTTCTTTTTCCCCCTCTTTTTCAGAAAACATGTTAACAGTGGCCAGATGGGAGGAGAGTTGGGGGGGAGTGTGAAAAGGTTGAGGGGATTAAGAAGTACAACTTGGTAGATATGGTAGAGTCACAGCATAGGGAACATAGTCAATAGTGCTGTAATAACTATGTATGGTGCCAGATGGTACCAGATTTATCAGCGTGGTCACTTAGTAAGTTACATAGTGTCCAATCGCTATGTTGTACACCTGAAACTAATCATAATACTGTATGTCAACTGTAATTAAAAATTATTTAAAGTAAAAAATGATAAAGTTCAGGAGAGCTCGAGCTACAGCAAGTGACTGTGTGACAAAAATTGCAGGAATGACTTTGTCAGAACTTGTTCATTGATTGGATAGGGAGACAGGAAGGGTAAAGGTGAGCTAACTCAGGGGTCTCCTGGAGAACCAGAAGAACAGAGATAACAGAAATGAGCTAAGTATCCCAGCTAGTGGACAGGCGTTCGGGGAATGAAGAAAGAGGTCCTTCCAGGTCAGCTGGATGGAATGTGAGGGGCGTTAAGTCAATCAGGTGACCATATCCACTGACGGGAAGCATAAGCCAGTGAAGAGCTCCACAAACTACGGCCTGGAGGCAGCGTGTCTCCGCAAACACGGTTTTACCGGGACACAGGCGTGCCGTACGCTCATTCTCTGCGGCTGCTGTGGCTCTTCAGCCCCAGAGCTCAGCAGCTGTGACAGACTACGTGGCCTGAAAGCCTGAAATTCTGACTTACTATTAAGCCCTTTTTGAAAAAGTTTGCTGACTCCTGATCTAGAGTCCAAAAAGGAGGTCAGAGATGCTCATCTGGAGAGCCTATGGCGGAGAAGGCCAAGAAACGTTGGGGGAATACTAGAATCTGTCCCCACTCAACTAGTAGGTGTTGGACACTTCCTCTATATCAAGCACTGGGATACGGCCCACGTGGGAATGGCACAATAAACAGGGCAGACAAGGTCCCCGCCCTCCTGAGCTTTACAGTAGAACAACAGGAGGAAACAATCAGATAATAACCAAATACTGACAACCTTTATATGTTGTGAGTGAGAAAGAACAGAGAAGTGAAGGGGGCGGGGGGAGATTCTGGACAGGAATATTGAGATAGGCCAACAGGAAACCAAGAAGATCCACCAGCACAGAAAACAACGATGAAGAACGACAAGACTGGGATGTCACATGCTGTAGAGCAGGGTGAGGCCTAGAAAGAGGCGTTTGGGAGTGGGAGACTTCTGAGATGATTTTAGTGGGAGCAAACCAGTATGAAGAAGTGAAGAAGTCAAGGGGCAGTGAAGAATTTGGGGAGATAGCTGTATGCTGATTTTTACAGAAAATCAGAACAATAGGAGAGAATAATAGCCAAGCTATGGCAGATTCGATGGGTATTAAGGTGTTTTTTGTTGTTGTTGTTGTTGATAGTCACCTGAGGATATTTTTTTTCTCATTGATTTTTATTTTTAGAAAGAGTGGAAGGAAGGGAGGGAGGGAGGGGAGAGAGAAAGAGAGAGAGAGAGAGAGAGAGAGAGAGAGAGAGAGATGAGAGAGATGAGAGAGACACACCAATTGGTTGCCTCCCATATGCACACCAACCAGGGCCTGGAATTGAACCTGCCACCCAAGTATGTGCCCTTGACCAGGAATCAAACCTATGACCCTTTGGTCTGCAGGCTGACCCTCTAACCACTGAGCCCACTGGCCAGGGTGAGAGGTTCCTTCTTTAACGTCAGGAGGATGTGAGTGTGTTTATAAAGAGGAAAGAACCACTAGATACGGACATTTAGGAAAGAGGAAATGATTCCTCACCGGAGCACACGGAAGGATTTATGAGAATAGCCGGCATTCATCACACTTAGCGGAGCCAACCACTGCACTGGGAGCAGTAGGTGTTAGAGAGACAGGGACTCTCAGACCAACCCTGAAAGTTCGATATTCTCTACCCTTTTCCGACGAGGAAACTGGAACTCGGCAGGTCAGTAACTGCCCAAGGCCCACATTTAATAAGCAATGGAGCTGGGGTTTCAAGCAAATGTTATCTAGCTCCAGAGTCCACGTACTCTTCACTTAACTAAAATGCCGCCCTTGTAAGTAAGATCCTTCCTGCCATGGGAGGAAAGAAACCAAGGGTAAAAAAAGGAAAGATCCTGAAGTAGAAGCACTCGGGTGCAAGTCCCGGCGAGCCCAGGTGTTCTCATCAAACTGTCTGCAAGGACACACTTGACTCTGGCCAAGGCAGTTCCCACTGGCCCTCCAAACCTCTCCTCTCTGTCTCTTCATCCTGCTCTATGACCCAGGAGGCTGACTCTTATGAGCAACTTAACTGGCCCTTGCCCTCGAGCTTCTGGTTGGGTCTGGCCAAGGGAGGCAATGGCTGGAGAGAACAGGGACATGGATTTGGGCCGGCTTTCTCCTCACCATATCAGCGCGACTAACTGTATCCGCCTACTAAACGCCACAGCTCCGCCAGGCAGCCCTCCTGCAGCTGCTGCCAGCCTGCAGGTACGTCATTATCCTTTTCTGATTTCCCTTAACTACACCCCCACCTTTGAAAGGTGTTGGATGAAAAGAGTCCCTTTATCCAACTTCCCCCATTACCTTCAGGGAGATACCTGTGTCCTGTCAAGCCCCAACAAGCCACATGGTCATATATGTTCTGGATGCTTTTTCACGATGTGTAACAGTCACCCCCACATGCATCCATTCCCCCACGCACTTAAATATCGTATTCACAGATGTACCTTAACCACTGCAAGGTCTCCATTCAGAGACGAGGCAGTTTTCACAACAGGAGAGTACTCAGCTGAACCTTGGAGATCAGTATCAGTTTAGCGCTCACACCCAAAATAATTTCAGCATCAATGACGGTTCATCATGGACCTAAGTATTCTCAACTCCCCGAACACCCCCACAGAAATAAACCCTTCGACTGACCAGGTTCAGAGACATACACCAGATCGGAAGCTAAATGAGCCCCAAGCTCGTCCCAGTGCTGGTCTTGAAAGTGAGACTGGCCAACCCTTCCGTTATGATTCACACTCTGTGATAGAAGCTGGATTTAAAATATTAATTTGCGTTTCGAAAGGGCAATGAAAACGCACGCACTCTCAGAATTGCTGTCCCTGGCCTCCCCCTCTATGGCTGGTGCTCCCCTCCCAAACCCGGTCGTGTTTCCGTCGTCGTTCACTTTCCTGGGACGGTGAAACCACGCGAGCCTGCCTTTTGCTGTGTGGCTTCCTTCCCAGGCTCCGTGCGTCGGGGCGCCGTCAGAGGCTGTGCTGGGCAGCCGCCTCCGCAGTGGCATGCACCCACCTGAGCCTCCGGTCCCAGCTGCGACGTCAAGCCAGTCACCACCTCGCTCTTTTCCTCTCTGGGCCTCTGTTTACTTCGTTTGTCGATAACAGGTTTACAATAAACCAGTAGTTTGCAGTTTTTTTCAGTATGGGAGTTGCTTTTTATCATGAGAAAAATGGCGTAGTCCCAGGAGACAGTGGCTTTGTTTCTGTATCTGGTGCACGGGTAGTCCTCAGGGCATGCGTGACTCCAGAGTCCTCAGGAAACCTTTCATACATGTTTCATACATGTCAGCTTCACGTTAGAACTTCTGGACTCCAACATCCCTTGCAGTTCCAGCACGCTGGGTTTTCTCTGTGAACGCCTAGGACTGACAGGTGAGAGGTCAGTATTTTCCCACGCTGGGGTGGCCCTGAGCACTGCAAGGCGTGGTCCGAAATCGCCGGGCGCCAGTGCCTGCTCAGAGTCAGACCTCGTCTCCGCAGGAATCAGGGGCAGCCTCTAAGCCAGCCGTGGGCAAACTACGGCCCGCGGGCCGGATCCGGCCCGTTCGGCTGTTCAATCCAGCCCGCGGAGCCGAAAGAGCGGAGGGTTCTCTTGCTCTCCCCTCTGCTCCTTTACTTTGAATTTATATTAATTCACACAAACACTCCATCCATGCTTTTGTTCCGGCCCTCCGGTCCAGTTTAAGAACCCATTGTGGCCCTCGAGTCAAAAAGTTTGCCCACCCCTGCTAAGCAAAGGTTATCTAGTTCCAGAAGGAGGCCCAACACAGGCGGCAGCTCACACATCCATCTCCGGATTTGCCTAGATCTCGGGGGAGTTAGTGGGCACAGAGGGTCTCCCTAAATATTTCCCACTCAAAATGCCACATTAAAAAAAAATCCTTGTTGTATGGGACTAGATTTTTTTAAATCCTCACCCAAGGATATTTTCCCATTGGTTTTTAGAGAGAGTGGGAGAGGGAAAGACAGGGAAACATGATGTGAGAGAAACACATCGATGGGCTGCCTCCTGCATGAGCCCTGACCAGGGCCCGGGCCGGGGAGGAGCCTGCAACCGAAGTTCGTGCCCTTGACCGGAATCAAACCCGGGACCCTTCGGTCCACAGGCCGATGCTCTATCCACTGAGCAACACCAGCCAGGGCGGGACTAGATTTTTAAGGTCTGATTGACCCAGGTGTGATCAACCCAGGTGTCAGGCCCCAAACCCCAAATCTCTCTTAGGATTTTGAGCCCAGCTTTGCCCCACGTAGAGAAAGGCTCCTGGATTGGTGAACTTAAGTGTGGGATTCAGTGCGGTGCGATGGGGAGGCCCAGACATGGCCTCCGTCTCTGTGCAGTAACATGGACACAAGGGTAGTGATCTGAACCCGACTCCTCCAGTCGGGACTTGCCTCCTGACACACGGGGGGAACCTGGGAGCCGGCCAGTCAGCCACCCGCAGGGCCTCCTCCCAGGGCCGCTGTGCCCACCACGTGGCAGGGCTAAGGCTGCACAGGCGCTGGGGCTCTTAGAGTATCACACTAAAGCAGATGCAAGAGCTGCCCAGGGAAGGGCTGGGGTGGGAAGAGGAATGAGGGAGACACTCCCGGAGCCCCCCAGAAATGAGCAAAGCTGGATCCTCTCACCCCTGTTCAGAAGTTCCCTACCTCTGGCCAGGAGTTTCCATGGAAACCTCCTAAGTTCTATCTATAGCAAGAGAAAATATTAAAAGGAAGCATCCTGAGATATGTAGGAATGAGCTCCAAGGCAGGCGGCAGAGGGGGAGGGCGCGGGGGCTCGCGCTGGAAGAAACAGAGCTGATCATTACCCTGGAACATTGTGAACAGCTGCTGTCGTCACAGAGCAGGAGAGGCGGGCGGCCAGGGGGCTACGGGGCACCAGGGCCTGAGGTGGAGGCGCACGAGCACGTGCAGGTAACTCCCAGGACAGAGGGGACCAAGAGGCAACTCAGGAAAGGGTCTCAGGCCCCAGGCTCCTTGCAGAGCAGGAAGGACCGGACGCAGGCAGAGAGCACATCTGGTGCTGGTGTTCAGCTGGGGCCGCAGCAGCCTCCTCGCCTCCATCACCCGGGCCACTGCAGTCAGTCAGTCTCACCCCATTTCCGCACGTGAACCCCTCAAAAGCAAGCCTTACCATAATCACAGAAGCTCTGCCGAGTCTAGTAAATCTTTGTCTCATAAACGGCAACACTCTGGGTCCCTGTAAGAAAGGCTCCGCTAAGCTCTTTCTCCCCATCCTGACGTCAGCTGAGGGTGGAGTGAGAACGGAGTATCTGAGTCTTAAATGTCATGCAATGTGCTTTTTAAAACACTAAATGTAAGAGCTAACACTATAGAGCTCTCAGGAGGAAACATAAGCATGAATCTTTGTGATGCTGGTTTAGCCAGTTTGCTTACATATGACATCAAAAGCATAAGCAATAAGAGACAAATAAATTGGACATAATCAAAATTTAAAAATCTTTTTGCTTCCAATGACACCATTAAGACAGTAAAAAGACAACTCCAAGAATCAGAGAAATCATATATCTGATAAGGGACTTGCTTCCAAAATACAGTAACTCCTCACTTAGCATCGTCAATAGGTTCTGTGACTTTAAGTGAAACAACAAATAACAAGACCAATTTTACCATAAGTTAATTGATATAAACAATAGGTAAGTTCCTATGGTATCGCATCAACGTTATAACAAAACAACATTGAATGAAATGTCATTTGAAGACCTGCTATATATAAAGAACTCTTACAACTCAATAATAAAAAGACAAAAAAGAAACAAGTTTTAAATGGGCAAAGGATCTGAATAGACATTTCTCCAAAGATACACAAGTGGCCAATAAGTACATTAAAAATTTTTCAACATCACCTGCCATCAGGGAAATACAAATTGAAATCACACTTCCCACCCACGAGGATGGTTATGATAAAAAAGACAGATGGTAAGTACTGGTAAGGATGTGGGGAAACTGGAGCCCTCATCCACTGCTGGTGGGAACGTAAAATGGTGCAGCCACTTTGGAAAACAGTTTAGCAATTCTTCAAGAGATTTTACATAGTTGACATGTGATCCAGCAATTCTAGGTGCAAGAGAAATGCACAACCTTGTATTCACAGCCACATTATTCTCAACAGCCATAAAGGAGAAAAACCCAAATGC